>NC_000074.6:33392178-33999463 GCF_000001635.26 Mus musculus
TACAGTACTATAGCACCAGAGTACAAGAAAAATGTGTTTCCCAATCCTATATCTTACAAAAATTGTTTTCTAGATCACAGCAAGTCTACCATAAAGAAAATATGATCAAATATGCATAGGTAGATCTTAGGGGAAATTTTTACTATTTTTTTCTAGAATGAGGGGAAAATCAGTCTTTGTTCTTAATCTGATATGACATTTTTCAGCCATGTGGATTTGTTTTAGTGGTAAATTTTAACATTTTTGAATAGAGAAAACGATTTCTATAGCACCATATTTACGGACAGAGGATGGAGCTGGGTTAGAGGAATGTTTGCCCAGAGTGCACAAAGCCCTGGACTTGATTCCCATACACATAAGGGAAGTATAGGAGCGCACGCCTTTGTCACTTCAACACTAAGGTGAAGGCAGGAGGAGCTAAAGCTGAAGGTCGTCCTCAGCTCCAGTAACTGCAGCCCGAGCTGCATGCAGTGTAGCTCCAAATAATAATAATAATATGATGCTACAGTAGACAATCAAAAGTAGCAACCAGTGTTAATAATTTGTTACTCTATCCTTTTACAGTCATTCTCACATGTAAACATGTATATACATATATTCTTTTCAAATGCATAAACACATGACCCTCCCATTCCTAATAATATCAACTTTAGGTCTGGCATTTAAGGATTTTTTTTTCTTTTGACTAAAAATAGTAAGTGGATCCCATTGGTACAGACTTAGATTGCAGATGTCGGCATTTCTTGTTAGGTGTACACATTCGCAGCTTCCCATCCGAGTTTCCATCCTCACACCTGCCCACCTCACCTTCCATGTCGCTCTCTGTGTCCCTCTCAAAAAACTACTGTTGTTTTTCCTGAAGTAACACGTTAGTTCAGGAGGATCTGGATATTAATTAATATAGCCAAGTGGCCTGTGAGGTTAACTGTGTTCTCTAATGGAAAGCTCTGATATTTAAAAGCTTTAACAGATTATAGCTTTCAATTTTTACTAACTGTGCTACTATTTTTTTCATCCAAAGACCTTGCCATTATGAGCACGTGAGCATTAGAACTGTAGTGACAGATTTTATGTTATGGCTTTGTTCAAATTGCTTAATTCATTAACATGAAGCCTTTTATCCATGTGTTAAGGACGGTATAAAGTTTATTTAACAGCTTTTGATATGCATGTCTACACAAAGACACAGCACTGTTCCTAATCATTTAAAGCACTATTTTTTTTCTTGAATTTGTTTTGAGGTGGATGGGTGTGTGTGTGTGTGTGTGTGTGTGTGTAGGGGCGGGGGTTGGGGGACTGGAGACCTGAAGGCCATGCCAGTGTAAGGCAAGCACTCTGCCACTGAGCCATATTCCCAACCATGAAAAGGTTGGGCTTTTTTTTTTTTCTTCCCCTTGTTGGTTTTTTAATGGGTCAGAGAGTATACCTTAGGAAGCTAAGGAGCTATAAGTACAACCGAGTCATCTGCTGGGAGAATGTGAAAGAGCAAATGGATCTATTAAAAAGCACGGTTAGGCAAAAGAAAACAAAAAGAAAAGTGACAATTATTACTATTCATGAAAATACAAGCAAAACTACTTTAATAGTTCTCCAATATTACTTGCAGGGGAGGGGGACCATAAGTCATGCTCATCATGTGGGCACATTAAGACCTTCTCTTTTCTGTTGACTACCAGTGTGGGGAATAAACCTGAGACAGGAAATAGCCTACCCTCTGTCCCCTTCAATTTTACAAATGAAAGCAACTTGGGCAAAAGACTCAACAGAATTAGAAATATATCTTAAACATGGGTTAGGGATTCTTTTAATAGATTGGTATCTGTAAACTTCCTGAAAACAAAATACAAAACTAAAGGCTCTGGTTTAAACTTTATGGTAATTTCTGTGTGGTTGATAACATAATTTCTTGCTCAAAAATGAGAGAGGCGTTGTCAGAAAACATGATCCTTTCAAACACTTTAAAATCCTGTGTGAATCACATATTTAATGAGTAACTCACCGCCCTTTAGTGAATATGCAAAACCGGCCACAATTTGCATATATTGACTTGTTTAAATTCAGATTTTATATATATATAATCTGTAGCAAATCTTCTTTCAATATGAACTATACTTAAATTTAGGACAAAATAATAACTTCCAATTCCTCTTCGGAGTTCCCTTGTTTTTGGTAAATTAGCCTTCCTAAGTTTTTCATGTGTTTTCCGTGTAAAAATTGTTAGTTTTATTGATAATGACATCCGCCAACACACAGAAGCACAGAGTGGTCTGTCAGTGCTGCCGCTGGGGAGGTCCTTAATTATGTGAGCGTGACACAAACAGCCGCTTTCTATAGAAGAGTGTCTCCATCAAGATTAGTCTCTGATACTTGAGAGTAATTGTATGTCTTTGAGTTTCCTCTTTTTATACCTAGTTCTGACAGCTGTTCTATAAAGTCTCCAAGTTTTTAGGAAATAATAAAAATTGAAAAAAGAAAGAACGGACCATTAAAATTTCTTACAGTATTTAAGTGTTTGAATTGTTCAGGGGGTAAGTTTGAAGGGATAAAGTTTATCTTATTAATCTTTACTAAACTAAGGTTATAAATCTGATTGCTTTCGCTGACTAAAGCCAGAATGTCTCCCATTAGAAGTATGCTAGAGAAAGTGGGCCTGTGAGCTGGTACTCTTTGGAACTGTATTTATTATAGGTTCTATGAGGTTGCATAAAAGTAGCAGAAAGAAAAGAAACAGAAGGGCAGTAGCTGATAGATTTTTTACCCCTATGACAAAAGAAATCAATCTAATGTAAAGAAGAGACATCATGTATTCCCATTCCCCTACTTAGGCTTAAACACAGGAACAGAGAAAGTAATAAGTCCCAGTTCCATGATAAAAGAGCTGGCCCTAAAGGAGTAAGAGTGGTTGTTACATATTAACTACATTTTCTTACACTTTGTTCCACCTCTGCTTTTTTGTTTTGAGGGGAACAGTTATATGTGAAGTCTCAGAGTTGAAGGAGTGTGGCTTGTTTCTTGTATATATTCTATAATCATCTTGTACATTCTGCATGACATAGGAATTTTTTAAAACCTAGCATTACACTATTATTACACATTACATAAACATTGTCCAAATGCCATTCCTGAAATAATTATAGAATACAGTGCTAAGTGGTATGTGGCTACTGTCGTCAGTGTCCCAGAGAATGAAGTACTGACTTTGATCCTCTCCTCCTTGGCCATATTAAATAACCTATGATGGTGAACTCACGGAGGGCCACTTACCTAGCTGCAGCAAGATAGGTCTGTTGTGTAGTTCATGAGTGGAGAACTAGATACGCAATGGTCACGAGGGCATTGCTGTAGACACTAAGTCCTCCACTGTGCCGTGCCAGCACCAGCCAACAAACAGTGTTAGAGAGTGATGCCTTTCTCAACGGACTATCAAAGACAGCATTTAAGAGCAGCATACCTATAGCTTATAGAACATAAGCACATAAATATTTTGATTGTCTTAAAAATTCTACTTTCCTGAAACAAGCCATGTGATTGCCTATCTTTGGCCCAGTGGTGGTTTGCAGTAGCAATTTAGCTGGTCTATTTTGAACAAATTCCATGGAATTAATTGACTATTGTAGACAAAGTTCTTTCTCTGTTTTCTCCTCCCTCTCCTCAAAAAAGCAGATGTATTTTCAGTTCTCAATTGCTTCTCTTGGTGTCTGGGATCTAAGTGGGACATGAGAGAGCAGTTTAGTTTGTTGGTTCTTTCCATTTGTCATTAGGATGAGATTTTTTCCTCAGCTACTGTCAAACTGCAGCTTTACCTAAAAATACACACTTGAAATGCCAAAACTTCACAACAGATCTAAGCATAGAACCACAAAACAATGCACCAACAATAAGGATAACAATGTATACAGCTACCTAAGTCCAGAGCGTTTCTTGCCACTTACTCATTTGCTTCAGAGTCTGCTGTATTGGCCTTCATGTTCTTCAGACTAGCAGTAAGATTTGTACCAATAATTTCATAATCTTGAGCTCTAACAGGAGGAAATCCATTGCTGTTTAGTAAATGTCCTAAAAAGCTTACCATGCATAGGTGTAAAAAGAGAATTCTAGAATTCAGTTTACTAGCAATCTTTTCCCTCCTACACATGTACCCTACTGGAATTCAGCAAGAGCATGACTTTGTCTACCACTGTGGCCCTACTTTCACCCTACTTATTTTTTCATATGACAATCAAAGCATAATAAAGATCAGAGCCGCTCGATGAAATAAGCTAGCTCTCTATAGACTGTAAGGAAGGAGGAGCAGTCCTTCACTCAGCCATTCTTGGCATCCTTACCATAGATAGCTAAGAGTTGAAGATGAATAGCAAATTCAGGATCATTCTTGGCTACATAGCAAATTAGGCCAATCTGGACTACATAAAACCCTCTTTAAAAAAAAAAAAAAAGGAAGGAAGGAAGGAAGGAAGAAAAATGAGAAAGAGCGAAAGAAAGAAAGGAAGGAAGAGAAGAGAAGAATAAAAGAAAGACAGAGTTATGGAAAGATGTCAATTGGCGTTTATTAATAGCCAATATTGGATACCTACTTTATATGACTGCATTGCAGTACCCTTCATATAGACTTTCTAATGTGTATAACTGCCTCATTAACTTCATTATAATAAAATTGGCTCCATATTACCTAACTAGTATATTTGAACCAAGTCAACACCCAAGACAAAGATTGTGCTCAATCAGTTAGGGAAGGCTATGTAAGACTTACTCAGACTCTGACACACAGACGCATGCATCCCAACAGTAATAGAACATAGTCTGGCCTCCCTCAGCGTAAAGTAGCTTCAGGTTACTGGCAACTCTTTTACCCAGAACTGTTCCCTATAAATGGGATTATTAGCCTCACCAAGAGATTTTTGCTTAAAGGAAGATGCATTCACTCAGTTTAAGTTGCTCTTCATCAATAGAGCTTACTTGATCTTAAGTATAGATTATAGACTGAACCTCCACCCCTGGTCAACTTTTAAAGTTGGTAATTTTTAAAGGATTCGGATGTTGGGACCAATGATGGAGCATCCTGATTCCATCTTTAGAGACTGAAAAGACAAAGCAGTGCTCACTGGGGTCCATGGTTTCATTCTCATGAACTGAAGGTAACTCTCACTGGGGTCCATGGTTTCATTCTCATGAACTGAAGGTAACTCTCACTGGGGTCCATGGTTTCATTCTCATGAACTGAAGGTAACTCTCACTGGGGTCCATGGTTTCATTCTCATGAACTGAAGGTAACTCTCACTGGGGTCCATGGTTTCATTCTCATGAACTAAAGGTAACTCTCACTGGGGTCCATGGTTTCATTCTCATGAACTGAAGGTAACTCTCACTGGGGTCCATGGTTTCATTCTCATGAACTGAAGGTAACTGGCTATGTTAAATCAGTTTGGAACTAAATCTTAGCAATGTTACTGAGAGGTTTTGCTTCTTACAACTTTCCCTGACAGCTGACTGACAGCTCACCCGGCCCCCATACTCTGCAGATATTATTCCAGTCCCTGTCACACTACAGGATGGGTGCTCCTTTTACAGGTCCATACTCCTCCCCAGTTCTTTAGGGAGATGGTTTTCAAACTTCCCTGAGTCACCTCCAGGGCTTGTTAAACCTCATGCCCACCTGCATTTCTGTACAGTGGGACTGGTGAAGTGAGAAATCCAAGGATGCGTGTTTCTAAGACATCCCAGAAGAAAGGATGTAGCTGATCTGGGGAAACTACCTAGTACTGTGATAGATGAGATTCTATCTGACCTACAAAAATACTAGAAGAAAAAAATTAGAACTAGTACCCTGCTACCTGGACTGCCTTGAGATATTCACAAATCGAAAGCAAAATTTTATAAGTTGACTAGAGTTTTGATAAATCATTTTATCCTCTTTTTATACTCATTACATTTAATAACCTTTCTGATTCCCTCTCACTTTTCAACACCTATCTCAAGATCTAGCTGGCAGGGATGGATTATAAAGACATGAAAATCATCATTCACATAATATGGGGACTGAAGCATGTTCTTAATTTATTAAGTGATTCTTGCATATAAATCTCAGGAAAGGAAAGTGAATGATGACTCAAAAATTACTGATAAACTTGTTGAATATAAAAATATTAAGACCTGAAGGAACCTAGAAATTACTTTAGTCTCCAAACTTGACATTTTGTAATCTGCATCATGCAATATATGAATGATTCATAGGTTAGGTAAATAGACTTAGGGGCTTTAAATGCTAATTATTTCTTGAGATATATGTGAGGCAAAATAAACTCATTTCCTTTAAAACATAACACTGTCCTCATCATCTTCCTGAGTCTTCTCTGTGTTTTCAAGATAGAGGAACTATATAGTGGAGTTTATGTTTCTTTCTTAGTTAACAGTTGGTCCCATTGCTTTCAATGTAGAGATTGTTCCCCTAAGCACACATTAAGTTTATTACCTTTTAAAAATGAATAACACTTCAAAATAACTTACTCCATGTTTGCCAGCCGGGTAGAGATTGTATAGGCAGAGTCTAGGTGGGTAGGTACTTAGTGAAAATACATAGGGAACTAATGAGAAAAGAGTTGTCAGACATCTTTTTTAACTCAGAGCTTAAGAAAAATAATGTGTGGGACTTTTGCATTCAACTGTGTTAATTAGGCAAAGTGAATAGAGAAATTTGGTTTCAAATTGCCAAGGATCATTCAAAAACATTACCCCCACCCAAACACACACACACTTTCACCTATCTTTAACTACAAAACAACACAACCAGTTTTGAGGGCCTGTACCTCTTTGATAGATCATTTGCCAAGCACACCCCGGGTCCCATCCCCAAAGCTAAGATGTTTTTAAAGGAGAAGTAGTTTTTCTCAGACTTTACTAGTTAGATGAACTTCTTATAACAGTTTCTACACCACACAAATATATACTATATATGCATATACAGAGATTCCAGCCCCTAAGCCTTGCTCTTGGAAACTTGGTTTCGTATCATTTGTTGTTGAACCTGGAAGTCTGTAGAGAGGGGGAGAGAAGAACATTCGTGCCGAGTATATGCTTGTGTGTCATCCCAACTTCAAAGCTAGAAAAGATCGCATTATAGCTCTAAACAGTCAACGTCCAGCACAACAGCTGATACTTACAGCACCTATTACCGACTCACCTAGGACTGAGTCTAGCAATTCATAGAAATTGTTTTAAACCAAGAGCCTCCTTTTAAAACAGCACAGAATCTCCACTGTGCCTCCGAGGAACAGAAAACTCTTTACCATGATAATAACAAAAGTATACCCTTAATGGTTACAGCTTATATTTGCCTCGGCAGAGTTCTAAGCACCATTAAAATAACAGCATTTTCTCCCTTTAAAATTGAGTCCAGTTGGGCCAACAAGACGGCTCAACAGGTCAGGGCACTTGCTGCCTAGCCTAATGATAGAAATTCAGTCGCCAGAACCTACATGGTAAAAGGAAAGAACCAAACCCAGTTATAGTGTCATCTCCATAACACACACACACACACACACACACACACACACACATATAAATCTATTCCAAAAATTTAAAGTCCAGTGGGACTCAGACATTAGTTGACATGGCATATTAACAAGGTCAGTTTGGATTCTCATCTACAGGGATCGTGACTGACGAGTTAACATTTTGAATTGTATTGTTCATGTCTTATTCTAATTATCTGGATGCTTAGAGGTGGTGGTGGTTGTGATGATGGTAGTAGCAGTGGTTGTTACAAGATCTTGTGTTGTCCAGGGCAACCTCACACTATCTAGGTAATTTGAGCTGACCTCACACTCCTGCTCCTACCGACTCTGCCTACAGAGTGTGGGAAACACAGGTGCCAGCCACCGCCACCACCTCCAGTTGAAAGCTCTTCATTGCCATCACTTCAAACTGAAAACTTTGATTTCTTTTTTTCTCGCTGAAATTGCTTACATTTAGATACTATGGCGTGACATTGTGGAAGGTGGTCTTCTTATTTTTAATAGTGTTAAATAATATTTATTGCTTGCTTTAAACACACAGAACCCTGAGGCCTAAATCCAGGTGTTTAGTTAGTAGTGTCGCATTGGCCAGCTTCTTTGATATAGCTGGAGAATACGGAGGACACCAAATGTCTGCCTCCACTATTCTCCCCACCCTGCAAGCTCAAGTTCCAAAGGCCCTTTCTCACCATCAACCCCGTTTCTGAAATTCTATGCAGCCTGAGTTCATTAATCCTTTTCAGTCTCTCACAACTTGACCCTCTAATTCTCATAACATTTTTATCAGTCCTTTCTCCTCAAATAGTAAGAATATTAAAAACATCCTTAATTTTGGGATATTTTTTAATGTGTCACTCCTAATAGTCTTTTTTTTAATAGTGTTCAAAAACTACACATCATAAAATTAAACACTCAAAAGTTACCTAGTGGACAATCATATTATTTGTATGTAGCCAAACTAAAGAACGTTTCTGTGGGAAAACTGAACTCCTGTGCCATTCACCTCCCCCATTTCTCCCTAGCCCTACCCCATCATGGGTTTTTTCACAGCCTTTTTAAAAAATGTACAAGTCGGGGATGGCAAGATGACTCAGCAGTTAGGAGCACTGACTGCTCTTCCGAAGGTCCTGAGTTCAAATCCCAGCAACCACACGGTGGTTTACAACCACCCATAATGAGATCTGATGCCCTCTTCTAGAGTGTCTGAAGACAGCTACAGTGTACTGATGCATAATAATAAATAAATCTTTGGGCCTGACCAAGCAGAGTTGACCTGAGTGAGTAGGGTGACCAGAGAAACTGGAGCAAGCAGAGGTCCTAAAAATTCAATCCCCAACAACCAAATGAAGGCTCACAACCATCTGTACATGGACTCATATACATAAAATAAATAAATCTTTAAAAAATGTACAAGTCACTTCTGAACCCCTCTTTTACAATGGATTTATAGTTATTGTCACTTTGCTCACCCAATAAAGCTTTATCTTCTTACAGTTCTAGCATGCAAAAAGATTTAGAATCGCAAAGCCCTTGTCCGTATAATGGAGATTGTCCATATAATCCTTGTTACTAAATGGAGGATATTTTGTCCTGGGATTTCTTCCAATGAAAGTAAGCTTTTATTCTGAGAACTGGGGGGGACTCATGGCCATTTTGTGCTTGCTTATTTGTTCAAGATTTGAAGCTGCAGTTGCCAGGAAAAGCAGGCTTAGATATTAGACTTCACGTGGCTCTTTCCAGTGGACACCAGAGGTTCATTTTCTTCTGACACATAACGTGTATCACATTGGATGTTTTCCTAGAACCTGACAGTATTAATATTTATTAAATAATTTCAAAATGTTTTGCTTAATGCAATATGAAACTGTTTGGCATGAAACAACTATTATGGGAATAATATATTTGGGTATAAAATAATATGAGTAAAATAAAAATGCACTTTGTGACAATAAAGTCTCAAATATTGTTTCCAGAAACCTTGGCCATCAGACCACTCAATGCAAGATTTTTCTTTTTCCATCAGGGGCAATTTTTTTTTCATTAGATTAAGTAGATTTAACTAAGGAGGTGTGGTATATCTGGCTGGTTCTGAGCAGACCAAGCAATTACTTCTCTTTCTTTTCAGTGTTCCTCTTGCTATTTAGAATCTCTCCTCGTTGTGTATTATTAGCAGACCTAAATCACAGCGCTCCATTCAGTGCCCTCACTCCCCCAAGCTCAGGCTGCCAACATCACAATTTAGCCGCTTCTCCATTTGCCATCTCTGATAGATTAGCACTAATATTGTACAAGTAGGAACCGGTAGAAAGCACCAAGTTTCAGCCTGGAAAGTCCCCAGGTTCTGAGCGTTCATTTTAAAAGTCATTTACCTTTTATATAATTTATAATCCTGAATTGATTTAGAATATAGACTGCCTGTGGCACTTATGGTAACTAATGCTAGTTTGAATTCATTGTTCAACTTTTTTAAAAGGCTCTCACTTAGGTTTGAAGATATAACAACCCATGGTTCAAGAAGTTCCTTTCACTAAGGTATTTGCATCTGATGTGAGACTTACTCCATAGAGCCACATGCTATGTGATAGAAACTTTTACATTTTATATAGAAAAGACTAATCTTGGGTAAACACAGAACTTGATTCTCTACACTTTCAATAATTAATTCTAAATGACAAGTTAATTTTTTACACAGTAAATTTGGTACACAGCATAGCTTTAAACCAAATTGCATATAATGCTAAATTACTTGCTGTATTTATAATATACTTAAGAAAACCAAAGAATTTTAGGTGTTTATTACTCAGACTATTATTTGAAATCTTTGTGGAGTTTGAAAGAGTCCTAGTCTTGCCTTTGACCTGAGGCGCAACGATGCTGTTGTATACAGGGCAGGGGAGGAACCTCGTCTTGGTTTCTAGCAGATGGTTTTTCTGGGCCTAGGACGAGGAACCTCGTCTTGGTTTCTAGCAGTGTTGAGGAACCTCGTCTTGGTTTCTAGCAGATGGTTTTTCTGGGCCTAGGACGAGGCATTTAGCTCTAAGAATGCTATTCATCTCACTCAGCACTTGTGGGGATTGGGTCAGGCTAGGTGAACTCTGGACCCTTCTCATGGCTTTATCCCTGGAGCCAGTCAAACTTCTTAGCTATCTTCAACTTCCTTCTCTGGCCTTCATTGTCTGCAGCCGCTCTTGCTGTGTCTGTCATTTATTGACCATTCTGTCCTTAGCATTCTCCATATGTAGTTACGGCTCTTTTACAGTTTTACTTCTAATTTGTCTAGTCCCCATGATTAACCTCGTGTGTGTGTGTGTGTGTGTGTGTGTGTGTGTGTGTGTGTGTGTGTGTGTGTGAGTGTGTGTACACGTGCATGCGCTAACACAGAAATTAATGATCCTATGTAAGTTTTAACTAGACAAAAGCTTTAAGCAGGCAGTTCTTAGAGTCTGATGAGATTTTTAGACATGTGACCAAAATCTTGGTTAAGGATACATCAAACTTGGTTTCCCATAGGAAAACTCTTACCTCCTTGACTCGAACATAAACTTAAAGGCCTCTCTCTTCCTCCTCTGCATTCCCTCCACACCCTGCCCTGTACTGATTGCAAAAATCATCTCTCTTCACTTAATCACTGCTGTTCTCCTCCTGTTCCTTTTCTGCCTTGGAAATCACAGTTCTTAGCAGAATTTTAAATGGTGACGAGTGATAATGAAAGTGACCATTGGAAGCCCGCTAGGGATGCTATATCGTTTTTGTTGCAAAGATGCTGCAGAAATTAAGGTGCAATGTGTGGTGGGGTCTTCTGGTTTCTAAACATCCTAAATTTTACTTAAAGACATTTTTGTGCCATGCCTAATGTTACTTGGCTCTAAATATCTTTTGGAGCCTAATCAAACTTGTGTTTCCCTTCAACAGCTATTTCTTTTATCTGCCATGTTCCAGGCAGTGTGTTCATACCTATGAGAAGAGTGACGCTATCATAATTGGCTGTATTGTACATTTAGCAATTGATCTTTTAAATATGTTTTTTTTTACATTTTGTCAGTGCACTAAATGTATTTCACTCATGCAAACAGAGAAATACAACAGTACTATTTTAGACAGTAATTTTGTCTTCATCATTCCAAAGCTTTCTTGCTGTCCAGGAATGAAATTAGCAATCTGTCCCATCTCACGCCTAGAGTGCTCAAGTGGCACTGAGCTCCTAAGCAGCAGGCATGGGTGATAACTGTGCATCCCCGTGAAGACATCATCTAATTCTACCATGGTTTCTGTAGCTGGATGGCATGGCATGGGGGCATTTGTAGTCTGTCTGACTTGAGCCTTAGCTCACTCATTGTCTAGTCCCCAATCGCTTTCCACATAAAAGAATTTACAAACAGCTCCCAGCGCTCTTTACTGTAGTGACTGTCACTGATGAGTCCAGTAGAATAGGCCTGATTCTCTTCAGGTCATTTGAGACACCCTAGTTCTCACATAGGAACATTGCAGTGCACGCCACTCAGGCATACATTGAATTATCTGTGGTAAAAGAAACTGGTGTATCCTGAACATTTTCCTGTGACTGTTCATTAATTATTATTTTCTAATTGAGTTAAAGACTGAAACTTTACATTTTAAGTTATGTAGAACTTGAAATCATTTTCCAAGTTCTTTCACATGCTCAACCTCATTTTGTCCTGATTTAAGTTAGTGCTAGCCCCTCTTAGAGATACAACACTGAGGCCCTGGCGGGTGCCATGATTTGCCATAATCATCAGAGCCTACCTAATAATGGAATAGCAAGGCATTAATGAGCCCACTGATGAGCAAAGCCTTCATTCTGACAGACAAATTTTAAGTGGCAGCCTTGAAAATTAAAATTGGTCAGTTTAAACGTTTTTATAGTTAAAGGACTTGTAAGACTGCATTCTGGGCAGATGTGGTGGGACGTGCCAATAACCCCAGCATTTCTGAGTTGGAGGCAGGGGAACACAAGTTCATGGCCAGCCTAGACTACATGAAATTCTATTAAAAAAAAAAAAAAAGGAAGAAGGAAAGAAAGGAAAGGAAAGGAAAGGAAAGGAAAGGAAAGGAAAGGAAAGGAAAGGAAAGGAAAGGAAAGGAAAGGAAAGGAAAGGAAAGGAAAGGAAAGGAAAGGAAAGGAAAGGAAAGGAAAGGAAAGGAAAGGAAGCATTTTAGGTACCTCCTTGCTTTCACATAATTTTTAGGCTCAAGTCTGGTGGTCCTGTCAATACCCAGATATCTTCACTGGATTCTGAATGTCAACACTGCAGCCTAACTGCTCTCCTTCAAACAGGCATTACTCTCCCTGTCTGAGCAGCCTAATCCCTTGTGCCCCTGTTACCTCTTATCAGTGTACCTGCATTGTGAGTTTAACTACCTCATTTGCATAGTAGGCCTGATAAATCGCCTAATGAGTTTTTTCCCTGATGTTCACTTTTTGTATTCGTCTAGTTTATTGGTTTTTAATATATTTTATTCTTTAAGAACTTCATGAATACCATGAACCTATGCACAAGAGATTGATGAGTGACTATATAATAAGCTTAAGGAGACTGTTCTGAAGATCCATTTGAAGGTAGTGTGAGTTTCTTACCTAACTAACTCAAGAACCCATGCCTCTGTCCCCCTCCTGAGGGTTCACAGTGAACAAGAGCGAAGAGTCCAGAGAGCCGCATTACCTTCAGTCACACACCCAAATTCAATCACATTCATTCCATCATCTCTGTTAGAGCAAGAACTCAACACGTATTAGAAATATCTCCACTTCACTAGGAATAATAACACTGTGATCAAAGTTTTAAGTAAGAAATTTCACAAAATGAATGACCCCTGTCCTTGGTATTCCTAGGTTACCAGAGTTGTAGCATTGCTGAGGAATTCACCATCTTAATTTCTGAATTTTACATGCAAATGGGATTATTCTGACCTTATATTTATGGCCATAAAAAGTTAGTGTGCAACTTGGCCTAATCTGCAAGAATTATCATATGTTTATAAATTATCATATATTTAAATAAGATATGTATAAATTGCATTTAAAAATGCTCCATATGACTAGGATTATCAAGGAAGAGCTTAATAGAAGTTCCACAACTACCTTTTACTATGAAAAGAATAAAACTAGAATCTTTATAATCAACTTCTTCCACTCCCTTATTCCACAGCAATGATTTTAATGATATTTCTAGGTTCTGGGTCCCCCTAAATTCTCAACCACTAGTACAGCATAGTAACTAGCTTGGTGTCAGCTAGTCCTGGATTGAAGTCCAGATTCTATCAGATGCATATCAAAGGCATTTAATCTAACTTTACAGTGTTCTGAAAGGTATTCATTCAACATCCAGTTTGTACCTGCTGATCACCCACTCTTTTCTACGCCATCTTCTGTCTCCAGGGCCTTAAGTCAATTCCAGAGCAAAGGGTCCACTGTGAACCAGTTGCTGCTTAAGAAAATTAAACATTCTAAGATACATGAAGCTGTAGCAAAATACCTGTCACATAAGAAATGTTAACAACATTATTAAACTTCCCAACTTGTAATCTTGGAAGTGTCGCGTTATTGGCACACGGACATGAATGTGTAATGAAATTTGCTTGGACAGAAAACCAAAGGCACTAACTGTGTAAGAAAAAATGTACATGAGACTCCAACAGAAATCAGATTATCTGTTCATCCAAAGACATGATTAAGAAATGAATAAGATTATGATTAAGAAATTAAAAAAAAAATTCCCATCTTTCAAAAGCTTAGATAGGTCACATGAGTTGAAGACTAGTTGGCCGCGCACTAAAAGAACTCTCCTGTCCCTTCCTAAACAGGGAAAAACCTCAAAGATGTCTTGTAGTTTCTTCAAAAACCACCTAAGTGCTCACTTCAGAACTGCACAAGATCCTGTAGAGCAGTGTCTCTACAGCCAGTGTTCAGCTTGTGCTCCGGAGGCAGTGGGAGCGTATGCTGATTTAAGATACTGCTGGGCGTTTTCTCAGCACTGGGGGAAGTTTTCTCATCCCTTTATTCTAAAATTGAAACCATCATTACAAGTCTGTGTACTGACAAATGTCTGTAATCTCAGGACTGCCAGTTCAGCTAAGGCACAAAGTGAGTTCAAGACCAGCCTTGGCTAATAAGAGCCTACCCCAAAAGAAAGCAAACAAACAAACAAAAAGATTACGGTTAGGTGTGGGACTCATTTCAAGTCCTTTAAAGGAAGAAACTTAAACTTAAACTCCTGGGTCCCGGAATGTAAGGGGCTGCTACAGTTTGGGCCCAAGGGATCTTCATAGAGCGCTGTCAATGTGTGAGCTTGGTGACGCCCTCCCCCTTGGGTATCTGAACTGTATGCTTTCTCCTTTTAGCTCACACAGGAGCTCTGTTTTCTTCTGACCCTCAGAGACTTACAAAACTACCAGGAATGTTGACCTGACTGTCACCTGACTATCACTGTGTTGACTGCTCGCACGTGTCCCTTGTTTCCTCTGAGAGGTACACAGGAACCATTAGGGTAATTGAACAGTTACAGGGAAACTATAGCTGAGAGCCTGTGTTATCTTATTAATTTATTGTTTATTAGTAGTATATCAATTTACATTTATTAAGTTTTCTATTAACAGACATGGTAATAATTATAGGTTACAAGAGTCAGCCTTCTTTTGTTTTTGATTCAGACTAATTAAGTATGTGCCTACACTTTCACTATTAATAAATCTAAATTTGTAATGTGGAGTGAGAAACCACTTTTCAAGGTAAGGAATGGCAATTTTAGGAAAAGTAGGTTACTCATTTCCTTTTCCAGCATACCTTGCTATAGCCCTCATTGCCCAGGGACGTTATGTGTTCATAGTTTCTCCCTCTACGCTCAGGTGGAGGTGATCGTGAACATTCCCATCTTATTTTAGACACCTTTGTATGACACATTGTTCCATGGGACAGTATATGCCTTTGACAGGTTGTAATTGAAATTAACAAAAGGAATAAATTGGGAGAGTGATTGACTTTTGATTACAGTTTTAGCTTTACAGATGAATGCTTGGCACTGCTTATGAGGAAGTTCTGTTCAGTACATTAGCATTTTCTTCTCAGAACTAACAGAATCTTTTTTTATTTCTAGAATGACCATAAAGAGTAATAAGGTTATTTCTGTAGGAAAACTAAGCATCCATTAGATATCTGACTCAGAAAGTAACCTCTTTAAAACCGATGAACACGGCAAAGAATAATGGTGAGGCAATCATAAATGAGGACCCACACTGGCATCCCTAGGCTTTTAACATGGAATGCTATGTGCATATTTCACTGTACCAAGCAGCATAAGATAAAATCCCATCTCCCTCCCACCTGCTTGGGCTGAGTCTGTCTCTTTTCCGAGCTGGCTGTAGTAGTCCCTTTAGAGTATCAGTCCTGGGTTCCATTCCAGAGTATGTTAGTCCTGTGGGAGAGTTTGAAAGGGAACATTTTGTGAAGAGAATAAAGCTGCTACTTTCTGATGCTTCTGAAGGAAGATTTAGATGTCTGTCACAGTTCTGCTTTTCAATTTATGATTAAAACACCATTTCCGTGGTGTCAGTTTCAGTGACCATGGAGACAAGGAACATCGCCATTACCCAAAGAGTCCCTGTATTCCCATAAATTACAACATCCCCACACCTTCTCTCCCAATTCCCAGAAGCAGCGTGGTTCTGTTTGCCACGTGGCCGTGTGCTCTAGGATTTTATCTCACTGAACATGTATCTATTTTCATTTTGGCTTCTTTGGTCTGTCTGTCCGTTAAATCGTCCATGATGTTGAGCTGCGCAGCAGGTTTTCTTTTTATGGCTGATAAAACAGTCTTCTTAAAACAGATCTGAACTGTGCATCCAAGGTGATGAACAACTTCACAGCAAACCTGGTGAGAAAATGCTGTCCAGCATTGAGACGGTACCCGTGACTCTTAGACACATCTCCCATTGTAACTGGGGCTGTGTGGATCAGGCAGGGCTGTTTGGGACACTTGAGTTTTTCCACAGTAAACAGAGGACTCGGGTGAGAAGCCATCAGCCACCACAGTGGCCTTCAAACTGGTTCTTCCTCTCACAGTAATGCTGTGATTTCACAAAGTGAGCGTTCACAATAATTCCAGGTGAGGGAATACTCATTGTAAAGCCTGGTTTATCTAAACACCCTGGAAAGATGGACCTGGTGCAGCATACCTAGCACTTGAGAGGCAGAGGAAGGAGAACCACGGGTTCAAGGCTGTCCTGGGCCTAACTTTGTCTTTTAAAGAAAAACGGTAGATCTAATAATACTTCCATTGTTTGCCGAGTTGGTGATACCTTGGTAGCTATTGTGTTCTCTAGATGATGTAATGGGGACCTAATGAACTCAATTTTATAGTTAGAAATTGAGTTTGACCTAGAATCCCAAGGAAAGGTTCTATCAATCCCAGGTGAGTGGGCACATCAAGACTGACATCTGGATTGCATCTGGCTGGTCTAGACATCCTAATGCTATCTGATTATTGCCATTCAGCTCTTGAGTCAGTGAAATTCTAGCAATAGCAGTGAGTTTGAACAGATCTTTACTGTGAATCTGGGGTGCTGTGTGCTACTCTATATTGCAGAATGCCTAAAGGGTGGAAGTCTTCATCATCGGTTGTCTTGTGCAAGAGTTCTATCTGTGTCCTGTAAATAACTGAACTTGATGTTGCCCTGCATCCTCTCCTGCCTCCACCTTCAACACTAGGAACACGGGGATCACAGCATGCCATCACATGCCAATAGCATACACAGCAGCTACTCCATTGCCATTATGAGAGGGTGACACCTCATTCAATGTGTAAATAATTACTTGGCAGTAAAAAGAAGCCATATAGCAACTTAATGCTAATATCAGATCATGGGAAAAGATACCCAATGAGATCAAAAGTAGCCTGAGTGATGAGAGAATACTAATTAAATGATTATTTTAATTTCCTAGCTCTCAATATCTATTTGAATTCTCATTCCTTTTATGTCACTGCCCACCACTAAGTACCCTACAATCCTTTGTTGCTTCTTCTTAGGTACGTGTGTGTGTGTGTGTGTGTGTGTGTGTGTGTGTGTGTGTGTGTGTGTGTGTGTGTGAGAGAGAGAGAGAGAGAGAGAGAGAGAAAGAGAGAGAGAGAGAGAGAGGGAGAGAGATCTGAAGGTGGGCATGCATGTCACAGTGCACATGTGGACGTCAGAGGACAGCCGCATAGAGTCAGTGCATAGTCAGATCTCTCCATGTACCTTTAGGTGGGTTCTGGGCATCGAACCTCCGGTCCCCAGGCTTACACACCAAGCACCTCTACCCAGTGCGCCATCTCGCCTGCCCTTCCCTACCTATTCAGACTCATTTTTCTCCTGGCTTCAGTCTGATAGTTCCAGAAATACTGAAATGAAGCTTCTCTTTAATGTGACCTACTTTCATGTAGAATTTCTCATTTTTAAAAGGCCAGCTCGATTTGAATTACCAAGAGAACTTTATTAGTATAATTTAACCTGTAAGGAAAACCTACAGAGCCATCATTATAAGCCTCAAGGATATATTCTCAATTCTAAAGACTGCTAACTTCTTTTGAGCAATACCTAAACAGTCCAGCATCATTCTAGTTGTAGTAATTAATTTTAATTAACAGCCAATAATGTTTTTTGCCAGATGGAAAAATGAGGGATAGCCCCTATTCTCATTTGAATATGAGAAATGATCAGCTTAATGGGAGAAAGGTAAAGAGATCAGATCGATCGTGGGTTATGAGTTGGAGAATTACAAACTTCATTTCTTGGTGCATATATCCTGTTGAAGTATTTTTGAAAAGTCTCAGTATAAGATAGAGTTGACATTAAATAGCTTTTTTCCTTGCATTTGCTTGCTCTGGAAAACACACACCAGGTTTTTATGGGGCTAGAGGTGCTGGCTTGGGAGCTGAGCAGAGGCTTAGCCCGCGCAGGGCCCGAGGTTAAGTGCCAAGCACTCAGAAGAATCGGCTTCTCACGTCTCAGTTTTTAAATTCATTACAATTTTTGTTATTATTAGTGAACATGGTGTCACTAAAAATGCCAGTTTTATATACATGTGAAGTGACTGGAAGTTTAAAAACTCAAATCAAAAGTTAATATCAAAAGCCACAGTCTTTCCACAGAAGGTATTTGAAACCACAACTCTGATTTTCACAAGAAATAAGTGGCTGTCCTCTCTGTACAGTGGGAAATGGGGGAGGGACCTGTTCTTTAGCCAGTGAGCTCAGGGTGGGTGGTGGGAGCAGGGCAGTCTTCTAATTACTAATTTTATTGGCAAATAAAGTTGTGTCCACCCACTATTGGGACTTACATAGGATTCTTCAGGATTTAAAGTACTTTCTGTAAACTTGTTCTCAAAGAAAGTATAGTGATTTATTTAAAGACAATTTATTACTCAGAGCTGTGGGAGAGTTCTGAACCACCAAACTTTTAGGGCTCAGCTTGCCTTCTTTTTTTTTTTCTGAAAATAAAATCAGTTTTAAGTGTCACCCAAATTCCCATTTTGTCAGTGGAAGAACCAGTTAGCACAATAAAAGAATTTTAGAACTGGAAAGGACCCTTGGCATCATCTAGTCTTACCTTAGAGGTCACTAGGTCCAAGGAAATCACTCTCCCACCCACCCCTAGTACTGGTTTTTCCTACTTTAACCCCGGTCCTCAGATCCTAACTGTATGTATGTGTAACTGGCTCACCATTCCTTCTGCTAGCCTCCACATTCATGCTGGTGGGCTGCAGCCGTGCGGCCGGCTTTTTGATTCACTGCGTCTGACTTAGTTTCAGGAAAGCATCGGCTGCCATAAGCAACAGCTTGGCCTTTAACTAGAACACCTGGCAGAGACAAAGATGCATAGTCAGTGCTGTCACTGGTACTCTGGAAGATGCACATCAGTGGGCCATGTCATGGTGACTTCAGAATGAGTAGAGCTGCTCTGTAGTCAGGTAGTGATACCACCTACCATACTGTAATGAGGCCAGCACAGTGCTTCATGGAGAGACTGCCAGGGGGAATACAGTGGAAAGCTTATTTGTCCATCTTCTCAGTCCTGTTTCTCATACATTACATCAGCAGGTATTTCTTTTGCATACTCTGCGGGGTCTGACCACTACAGCAGAATGTAAGCTCCTGTCTTTGGCCCCCAAAGATAATAAAAGATGCTTGGCCTAGAGCAACACCCTGTCACTGTCTATAGAGTAGAAAAGCTACACTCAGCTTGAATAAGTTCGTGCAGTTCAACAACCCACTTAATTAACGTAGCCAGCCTCATCTGGACACAGTGAGAAATACATGTTATAACTGTTGTGAGACATCTTACAAATAAGAGTTCCACAAATGTAACAGCTAGAGAAAAGACAAGTGAATACGTAATACAGTAACAATGGGGTATTAGATCAGCTAAATATAGTTGGATTATTATATATAATAAGGACTTTCTGTGTCTGTAATTTTAAGAATTTCATGTATTTTAGTGATTTTTAAGTATTTCTCTAACAAATTTTAAGTGCTGAAACTATCAAAACCTAGTACTGAACAAAACTGTAGGATTTGTAGATAGATACTTATCTATTCTGTGATTGACCTGTCAGCATATTGGGCTTAGTTTGGTAGAGGAGGAAGAATATTACCAATGATTTGTCATGCATGGTCCTTTCTGATTTGACTATATTTTCAATGTCTATTTTCTCATAAAACTACCATATCACTTTCGGTCTCAAGCTCTAGCCAGAAAAGATGAAAGGCTTATATAACAAGGCATTTTTCCAGACACCTTTACTGTCAGTCTTAGAGAGTAAAACAGGCAGTTCTCAACCTATGGGTCTCGACCCCTTTGGGGGGTCACATATCAGATATTTATGTTACAATTCAAAACAGTATCAAAATTGCCATTATGAAGTAGCAACAGAATACTTTTATGGTTGTGGGATCATCGCAACATGGTATCACCACAGTGGTATGAAGGCCATAGCATTAGGAAGGTTGAGGACCACCGTGGTAGAAGGAGACTCTTAAACTGTAGGGAAAGGAAGTGATCCTTTCAAAGAGCCATCTCCTGTTCTGTGATGATGAACTAATCCCAGTTTTAGCAGGAGGACTTTCATGTTTTAGACAGCCTTCTCACGGCACTCTGCCAGGTCAGCCCCTGGCATAAGGGAACCAGACACTCTGCACTCCACATGACTGACTGACAGTCCACTCTCCCCTGAATGACAGTTTTCATCTCAGTTTTCAAAGCAGCAACTTCAATTTCATTACACTTAGAAAGAGTAGACATATTCAAAATGTAAATGTGTGTGCATGGCAGTTCTTTGAACTATAAAATAATACAGTTATTACATGGTAAAGAGCCATCTTTAACTCTTACCTGATGACATGGGAATTCAACAATATGGGAAGCGTCCATTCCATTCTTTGCTTTGTTCTATATTTTGGTGCTTTGGTCTCCATTGTCCTTTTATCCTTGTATTTCTTCTAAAAATAACTACTACAACACATTTCCCCCTTAGTCTTTCTATTAAAATAAAAGAGGTAGGATCTTGTAAGATCAATATCACACATTTTTTGCTGCACTGCATAATAAGAGTGAGCAGTTAAGATGGGAAACCTTAGTATTTAGTACTGTTTTCCAAACTTGGTTATCAGATCATAAGTTGCTTCCATGATTGAAGAGAGTAAGTATACTATATAGTCAAATAGACCAAAAATAATAATAATAATAATAACAGTAGCTAAGCCGGTCTGTTTTTTAAAGCATAAGACTTGCGAGCATCGCATGGCAGCATTGCTAACCTTTGCTTGAACAAGCTCTCCTGGGACCGGCGGGTCTGTGGACTGTTTTCACTATACTTGGACATGAATCCTCAAAGAGACAGGCTCTCAACAGCTACCACTTAACAAACACTATGCTGGTTTTTGGCAACTATAGTTCATCTTCCTGATTATATTTGTGACGTTCGTGGGACTGTACTAGTACACAGAAGATGGACCTATATACGTATTTAGGGTTTGAAACAGTAGAATTGTGTGCATTTTAGAAAAATATATGGTAACTCGTGGCACTTTGAAAAAAGGAATGTGCAATTATAATGGTTTATACCACTTTGACTTTTTTTTAACCCTAGAAGTACTCTTACTAGGCTTTAGCGTCAAAACCAAACCTAATGCTAAAACTAGCGCTTTGTTCCTCCCGTTGACCCTGTTTGATTGGTGATGTGGAATGTTTCACACTGATCATTCCCCCACTGAATTTTCTTATGTCCTGACCTCAACACCTTCAAAGAATGCTTCCAGTGAACCCAGTGATGGTCAGGAAAATCCATGACCATTCACTCTTGCACTGATTTAAATATAAGCAATTTTCTTGTCAAAATATTTTTTAAGAAAATATTCAAACATTTTAAGTAGTGTTTATTCATTTAAAATAGTTTGGTATATATCTAGATAGTCACATTTTTTCCTAAAATCTAGGGGGTTTTCCCTCACACAAGTAAGTATATATAATTGTACTTAAAACACACCCATTCCCCCGCCAAGGCAAATAAGATATATAGTAAATGGATCTCTGTGTGGGTATGACTCCCACATAGATAAACTTCTGTTCCGTCACGGGCATTTTCCTGTGCTATGCCAGTGTGTTGTGAGCACAGGGGGTAGAAATGCTAACATTAGAAGTTGACATCAATACAAATTCCACATAAACTTACTGCGATAGAAGGCATCTATCTGCCTGTAACTGAATAATTTACTGTTGGTTTTCTCCAGCCTTCCCTGCTTAAGGCTGCACAATCATTTTCAATGAAGGAAGATAGAATCTATGAACAAAGAAGTTTTGTTTTGTTTTGTTTTTTTAAATGGCCCCATTTGGCACACTTTGAAAAATCTGTTGAGTTTGTTTTTTTTTTTTGAAGTTCATTGGTCGCTTACAACTTCTGAGTCTTACATATAAATCACAGCATTTAAAAATCACACATTTCCCCTGCCCTTCAAAATGTATTCAGAATTGATCCAGACTCATAACTTGTAACTTCTAATGATTAAAACTTGCCATATATACTGAAAGATTAAATGACATAAGAGCTACAAAAGATTGGTAATTAATAATGTAACCCCATAGACTATCAAACTTCTGATAGTTCTGGGTTTCTTGCAAAGCCTTAAAATATTAAAAAAAAAATTACCTAAAAAGAGAAGGCACTTTATTATCTGGAGCTAACTATTTATCTGTGTAGAATTTGTCTAAAAAAATCCCTTAAAGTATTCTTTATCCTTTTATAAATGTATCCTATTATACATTTTTCTAAAGCCACGTAGAATATAAAGTGATAAAGTAAACTATTTTAATTTAACAGAAAATCGTGTTACATAGTATAAAAAATGAATAATACAGAAATGAAAATAGAAAAAAGTATATGTGATAATGGTAAAAAGTGTCTAAGTTAACCTATAATCATTTGAAATTACCATGTAAAATTTAAAGACTCTCAGTGAAAAGAAAAACTTTAGACAGCTTTTATTTGTTGTTAGTTCTTATCTTTAATTATCTCTACTTTGTCTTGAAATGATTATCAAATGAGAGGGCAATCAGACCTTCCGCCAGCCTATCACACCTTGGTTTTGTTTCATGAGCTCTGTTAATGAAACCATAACGCTTAAGAAGCCATTTTGTTTCTTCTTTTCTCCAGTCATCCAGACTTGGTGAATTATCAGGTTTAACTCATTCCTGTAGACTTAATCGTGCTGGTATATATATGCTCCCTCTTAGAGAAATCAGTCGTTGATTTATATAATGCATTTACTCAGCAGAAAAAAACATTATTTTTTTTTACCCTTGCATGTTGATCCTTAACATCTGCCAACATAAAAATGATAGGCTAGTATTTTCCAATTTTGTTTGTGAGCAGTATTCCTAAACATTCTAAGAAAATGTTTCCCATGTTGTTATTTATTTTTAAGTCTCTACACTTTAGCCCTTTTTCTCTCCCTAGTTTTAAGTATTTTAATAAATGTAAATGTTTTCTAGACAGAGTCATTATTTCATGATAAAGGAAAGAGTTGAGTTTATCAGGTCTTTCCTTATCAAGGAAAGGCTAAAAACAATTGTTTTTTTGTTTTGTTTTGTTTTTTCTTTTTGTCAACTGTTTGGTTTCTGTCTTTGTTTTAAAATAAGATATATTAACCCAAAGGTGTGTTGACGTCAAGGCATGAACAATCGTAATTGTAGATCTATTGAGTATTTTGTGATGCTGAATAACAGGCTTTTCTCAACCTCTGTGATGCTAAGTATTTTCCTTAGAACGTTTGTTTAATGTTAGATTGTTGTTCTGAAAGATGTTGGTCCTAGTGGGGTTTTTAAAAACTTGGAAAACAAACGCATGTATTACAAGTATAGCAATGAATTGTAACCTTACCATACAGTACTGATACTCTACTTTCAAATATGTTTCACTGTTAAATATAGACAACATAACGTTACTGCTGTACTGTTACTGAGTACTCTCTCCTAAAGGACCCTGTTATCACTACTCCAGATTAGATGTGGGGCAGACACATGATTGACTCCTGTGTCTGTATAGACCCTACCAGGTATATTCTTCTCTTGGTGAGTAAAATTGTATTTTCCATGACATCAGTACTTTGAGATCTGAATATACCTGTATCAATGTTAATTGCACATTTCGTATACAGTTACCTTCATTTGCCAAAATTGGCGTAGGCTAAAACTGGAGGGTTTGTTACATGCTTTCTGCTGGAAAGGTTTTCAATTATACTAGGAGTGGGTTTGTACTGTGAAAATGGTGGGGCTCCCTTTCAGATTTCTTATCTGCTAAATTAAATTAATATTTTTTCTTTAGCTCACAAATTACCCTAAATCCAGAGAGAATCTCAACCTTTTTCACTGTTGTCAGACCAAGCATAAGGAACAGCCCTATGATACTCCAAAGACAGTTGAGGAATAAGGACTAAATCCCTTATGTTACACTGCAGAATAAAGGCATTCGATGAAAGAAATGAACTGAAGTTCATCATGAGCGCAAGGCTTCTGTACTTGGCGTTCCTGCATGGAAAGGAAAACAGGTATGGACGCCATTGGCATCATATTCACACTGCCCTTATGCGGAAAGCCCCCCACCACACTGGAGGACTTCTGGACTCAGTCTGGTTTGCTGGGGACAGGGGTGGGGGTGGAGGTCCTGTTTCTTTAAACCTTTCATTTTCCAAATAGCTATTTGCCAGCATTGAGGGAGGAGGAGACATATAGACTTGAAAATACTTTCTTAAGAGATCATGTAACTGTCTAACTCTGAGTTTAAATTTGGAGGAGGAAGGATCACTTCAATCC
Organism: Mus musculus; assembly: GCF_000001635.26. NCBI lineage: Eukaryota > Metazoa > Chordata > Mammalia > Rodentia > Muridae > Mus > Mus musculus. Next base: position 33,417,045 of record NC_000074.6, read on the forward strand.
GCTGCCTCGTATAAGAAACATTTTTTATAAATCTGTAACTGCGTTAGTGTTAACAGGGTACAAGGTGGTTTTGTCCTGTATTGTATTTCAAAGGTTCTCATGGGTTGTGACTGTATTGTACTGTATGAAAAGAAGTCAGAACTTGCCTTGTATTGTTTATAATGGACCATAACTCATACTAATTCAGTTTTCATGTTCCAAATTTTTCAGTGATGCATGTTCACAGTTAGGTCCTAAACTCCTGTGGTGCTAATTCCTCCATAATCCAATGGTGCTTTTTGTGGATGCTAACTGCACACATGCTGAACAAGGCTTGAAACTCAAAAGTTCCCTCCCTTCCTCTGTTTATATGAAGTAAAATACAATAACTTGAATTTGTCTCAAAATATTCACTGACAATCCAATAAACTGGTTTATATGTGTCATTAGTTTGGATTCTTATTTTTCAGAAGTCAACTCAGTCACGCTGGACCCCCAATGCTGATCTTATATGTCTTTATTTCGTTATTCATTTGTGCCTGCAAATTTATGTTGTCTCAAAGAATTTAAATCTAGTTGGTCTAACTTATGAAACCGTGTTTAGAGAGAATCCATAAAACCAAGCCCTGTCAGACCTAAAAATAAGTATGTTGCAAAGACCAAACATGGGCCTTTGTCTGTTTTAGTAGTTTATTGATAATTGACCATTGGATTGGGCCAGAAGAAAACATTTGCAGGAAAGCAAGCCGGCTCACACCTTCTAAATCTTTATTTCATCCTAGACAACACTAAAAAGACTCACTCCTTCAGAGCCACCTTTAAAGTTAGAATTGTGGAATTGAAACGCGGGTTGGCAGCAGAGTTCCTGACTTGCATGCATGAAGCCTTGGGTTCAGTTTCTGCAAAATAAAAGTCAGAAGGAAAATTTTACTCTTCAAGTATGAAAATAAGGACAGAAATAATCCAATTATAATTTCCCAGAACAAACTGACATCATATATCAGGACAGATGATAGAGAAATGCATGATGATGATCTCGTGAGATGTTAAGCTTTGCCCGCTATACCGAGAACTGTCCTGTAAGGGAAGCAGCTAATAATCTCTATGAAATCAGAATATTTCTCCCCAGCCAGAGATAAATTTAATACTAGAGCCATATGTGGATTTGCATTCTAACCTTGTAGCTTTCCTAGCCACTGGAGATATTAAATTTTGAAAAGAAGAAAGAAAGGAAGCAAATTCCTAAAGCTCCTCTGACAACAGTCATTGACATCAGATATAAAGGACTCAAGCTTGCCTGTCTAGCCAGTGGGTCTGGCGACAGAAAGGACATTCCTGTATCACTGGGGGTCCCTGTTATACATTAATTTCATCTCAAATGGCTTCTGACATCAGAAACTAACATTTGGAGAGTGGAGGCAGAGGCAGCCTCCTTTGACTCTTGGATAAATGCAGTGTTCCTAAAGCCCAGCCTCTCCCAGACATATTTCTGCCACAGCATTCCAATTGCTACAAAATAATTCCACATGACTCTAATGAAGGAGGAGTAAGTAAATATAGGAATGTTTTAGAGAATCTTTATTTCTGACAGTATCAGTCAGTATGAAAGTTAATTCTATATTCAAGAAAGAGTAAGCGACTGCTCTTCCAGAGGCCCTGAGTTCAATTCCCTTGCACCCACATGGTGGCTTGCAGCCATCTGTAATGGGATCCGATGCCCTCTTCCGGTATGTCTGAAGACAGCTAGCTACAGTGTACTCATACACATAAAATAAATAAATCTTAAAAGATATAAAAGAAAAAGAGTTAAGAGAATACATTTCTTGTTTTTGTAAAGGAAGTGAGGTTTTATATGAAAATATTTCCAGCCTTAACCCCATAGTCAACTAGATTTCTGTGTTAATGTTCATTACAATGTTTGTACCATCAAAAGATTTAAAATGTTAGCTTTGGGGGTGTTCTAACTTAGTGAGATCATTTCTCAAAATACAAAGAATCCTGGGGGTGTTGCTCAGTGGTAGAGCACTTGCCCAGCACATAAGAAGCCCTAGACTCAATCCTTAGAACCTCAAACAAAAATTGAATGAACCATCTGCCTTAAATTTTGAAAGAAATGAAGTCCCTCTAAGCAAAACCTTGATTCAAAGATATAAAAGGTATACATCTGTCAGTAGGTTTCAACAATATTTTGGAAAATTGTCTTTTCTGATCATAAAATAATTTCATTACAGATCTAGATCTTTTTGTTTCCTTCTATGTCCTTGCAGGGAAGCATTTTTTTTCTGTTCAATAAAATTTTTTTATTATTATTTTTTATTAGGTATTTTCTTCATTTATGTATTGTCAAGCATTTTCTAAAGAAATTCAGATATTCTCCATTAAAGAGAATCTTTTTATTAAAATTTTAACACTGAAAGCCTAGGCTCACTCATCTTTGGGAATTAATTTGTGACATCAGAAGTTGTTTCGAGTCTGAAAGTAGACAGTAATTTTAAGCATCAATGAGAACGAGCCTATGGAGTTCACTTCAGACCTGTTCCGCTGTGTTCGTTCTCCGCTGAACCAGATTCAGATTCACACTTAGAAATAACGCTGTCTTCCTTGTTCTCCGCTTTCTCCTTGGAAAGAGGAGGTGGGTGTAAAAAGCAATACAGTTCACTCAAAAACTGAGCAGTACTTCATCGGGCTGAATAGAGCGCACAGTGCAGTGGGCTCAGCGCTACACATAATTCATTTTGCAAATTGATGTCTTGTACTCTGTGAATGGTAGACAAAGCTTACACTTTTTAACAAAACAGAATGTTTGATGTCGTAAAAGACCTAACAAAAGACATGCAATGAAAAATTACTTCTAAGGATGGGCTCCCAGCTTTGTGAGTTTAGAGACTCAGTTTTGTTAGTTCATTCTGAATGAATTCATAAGAAAGTCCCTCAAAACAAGGTCAGGAAGAAACTATTTTTCAGTGCCAGATATCCAGTGGAGAAATGAAATAATTTACAACCAAAAAAAAAGAGTGTTACTCCTGGGGAATTGGAAGAAACCGTGTCTAAGACACAGACTTTGAGTTTTGCTTTCCTTTTTGTAAATTATTTTATAAGCCTGATTATTTCATTAATTTTAGAAATTACTTTTTAAAGGAAAGGTATAAGTGCTAGAGAGATTAGATTACCTTAGTCAATTGGCCACCATTTTCTTTCTTCAGTGGGGAATTCTATTCAAATATGAACATCAGGATGTCCCTTGGCAAACAGAAAAACAGACAAAGGACACTGAGTAATATGCTTGAGTAGCATCTCGTCATGATATCTCCATGAGGCAAACCTCCCAAGAACAAAGTTCAAAACAGCTCATCAGAACACGGTCCCTCCAGCTCACCAGAACACACTCCCTCCAGCTCAACAGAACACACTCCCTCCAGCTCAACAGAACACACTCCCTCCAGCTCAACAGAACACACTCCCTCCAGCTCACCAGAGCACACTCCCTCCAGCTCATGACAGAGAACACTAGCAAATCCTTACTCTTTGATTTTTTTTTCTAGATTCCATTGACTTTGCATCTTTCAGTGTGGGGCTATTATGGCTTATAGAATTCAGCCGCATAATTTCTTACATTCAGTATCACTTTAGGATCATTAATGATATGATACAGTTTATAGCCATCATTAAGCATTATTATTGCTCATAAATAATCACATTGTTTATAGTTTTTCATGCAATTGCTATTCATTAAGCATTAACATTAATCATTGACTATCATTAAGGATATCCTTCACCATTACAGAAGTTCTGCATATAGTAGCTCTCTCCTCATGCCCACCCACCACCCTCCTTTTATTTGTTTTTTGGGTTTGGTGTTTCTGATCACTTATCTCAGGCTGCTTTAACTCACTATGTAGACTGGATTGACCTTGAACTTCTGATCTTTCCATTTATCTCCTTAGTGTAGACATGTAGCCCGGTACTATACTTGGTTTTATATAATGCTGGGGATAGGATCCAGGGCTTCATGCATGCTTAGCAGTCACCCTGCCTAAACGGAACCATATCCCAGCTCCTTTTTTTTTGTTAAACAGGATCCCTGTCACACTGTGTAGTCTTAGCTAGCCTGCTACTGAGGTAGCTCAGGGTAGTCTCAAACTCACAACAGTCCTGCCTCAACCTCCACAGATCTGGAATTGCAGACATACACTACCACACTTAGTTGTACTATTTCCCTTCATGACGGAGATTTGTGGAGCATTTCAATTCAGCAGTAGTGACCAGTGGATGATCAAGACCCTATTCCTGCCCTCACTGTGGGTCTTCCCAGTAGACCACTGCATATTACAATGGGTCAGATATGAGGCTAAACTACTTCCTGACACCTCTCCTGGCAGCCACTGCTCACTGACCACACTCAGCATGAAAGATTGGCATATTTGCCATTCTTTCGTAGACACCCACCAGCACATGTCCAAACCATCTGTGTTAGTCCAGATCCTTGAAGAGACAGATGCCAAGATGAGATTATTTATTAAGGGAAGTGCCAGTGACAATGACCTACCAGAAAAGCCATCAGACCATAAATCATGTCTTCTCCTATGAAGAAAAAAACACAGGGGGCAGAGAGAAAGGATGAAAGGCACAGGTAATGTATTTATTAAACTGCAGTGCAGCTCTATGCAAATTTTATTGAGGCTTGTGGGGAGAGTTTAAGGGAAAGCTGCCCTTTAGAAAAGGCCAGCATCTTGCAGGTACACCCCTGCCCAGCATCACTGTCACAGTTAATCATTTCTCATCCTCAGAGGGGAAGCACATTCCAGTGCCAACATGATGACTGATTTTAGAACATGCCAGCTGGGTCAGTGGGTCATTTATGTAGAGCTGTGGATCTGGACAATGCAAACAAGAGCCTGTGGTGGTTATGAAAGTCCATCCCTCAGATTTCCTACTATAGATTGCATGATTGAGCCCCAGGCTATTTCTGCATTCTGGGAGGCTGGCTTCCCAATATTATTACCAATAATAATTGGATTGCAGGCCTGTACCACCCACCTCCTTTGCTATGAGGCAAATTGCCTTATAGGATGTCTGTCTCTGCTACCATGCTCCTGTTCATGTGCCTATGGTGCCAATTCTGAGATAAGCAATGATGGTGTTAGTGAGGTCAGATGACCAAGCCCTGTTTTCTGCTTGATTGTTCAGTGCCTCTTTCAAGATAACTGTTAATATATGACACAGAACTCTCCATTGTGCATTCACAATCCAGTATATCTCAAATTTATGTCCCCTTCCCTTTAAGACTCCTAAGCAGATACCTGGGTCATTGGCCAGTATCTGGAAACTTTAAATACAAAATATATGGCCAGATAAATACCTTGAAGTTCTCATATAGCCACAGGTATAAGATGAGAGTTGCCATTGCATCCATTGAGACTGATGAAGTTAAGACCATTTGGGCAGACTCTTCGAGCCACATAGTCACTGCCTCTGGTACTACTCAGTTTTGTAATTGAATGTACCAGGATGTGATCCTGGACTTCCACGGCTCATGTCCAACTCTGAATTAGAAGTTCAATAGAATCCAAATCATAATGGGCAATTCTCTCCTCATAATCCAGAATGATTATCTCTGCCAGGGCTCAATAGCATGCCCATTACTGGTTCTTCTCGCAGTGGTTAGCATGGCTTTATCCCAGAATCCCAAGGGGCTGCATTGTGAGAGCTGATTCTCTCTGTAGAACCTACTAACGCTCCAATTTTGCCCACTGTATCTTTTTTCTACACAGAGAGCATGAAACCCACTGGGTCTATTCAATCATATGGACCAAGCAATATGGCTATTGTACATGCAACACAGCCCTGACCTGCTCTGAGCCCTATTATTCAATACTGGCAGTTACTGTCCATTCACACATTACATAGGTCAAAGCAATATTCTCATTTGTGGAATATGCTATCCTCAAACCTAAGGAGGTGTCAAATCCCCTGAAAACTTCACTGTAGTGTCAGGATTCTGAATGTCTATAGGATCCATTCTGGAACTCATCTTTAGCCTCCCCATCTCTTCCTCTGGCCAATGTTATTCACACTTCATTCTATTATAGAATTCTTTTCTCCTGAAAACAACTCAGAAATCTCTACTAAGTGTTGGACTTGGCTTTATCCAGACTTCCAAAATCTGCCATAACAGTGAGCTTTCCCAGGTCCCTGGGATATTGGATTTGGGATCCTGAGGAAAAGTGAATTCCAGGTCACTTAATCAAGCTCTCAAAAATATAGCCTAACAAGTACTCATAGGATTCCTGTCAGCATGGTCTAGCTAATTTTTGAAAGTTAACAACTGTAGAATCTTCTTCCTTCTTAACAGATTCCAGCCTGCACCCACCCAGGCCTGGCTGATTATGAACCATGATGATCAGGGAGGAGAGGGGATGAGAGGGGAGCTGCTGAGAAAAGCATACACTGCTTTCCTTGTCTCCACAGCATCTTCACGCACAGAACCTATATTCGAGAGCATCCACCTCCACGTCCTCATCCCAGTTTTCAGTTTCAGGTCATGGTTTTCCCAGGGTCCCAGAATCCCTTCGCCCCTTGATCTTACGCCTGTTCCCAGATAAACACCCCCAGCCCTTGAGATGTCTGCAGTTCTAACTTCTCAGCCCCTGGTCTGCTCAGTCCTGGCTGTTCTCTCACACTGTAGAAGGTAAGGGACCTCTTTGAAAGCCACTCAGGAGACCCTATGCCTACACTGTTAGTGATTAAACACTGTCTCTATCCTCTTCTGGCATGAATCCAACTTGGCAGCAGTCAGCCTAACCCTGCTGCTCTGAGGGTTTCTTTTTACTACATAGCTTTCCAATGCCTATGCTCTACAGCTTTCTTCCCCACCAGGATATATTCTATAGTCACCATCAATGAAGCTTTTTGCATTCGATTCACCACCTTTTGATATGAACTATTCATTTCCCGTCTACCAATCAAGCTACCCTCCTCTTTGCCTTTGGACAGTTAGTGAATAAATTTCAAATTATCATATGGTCGCCTGTCTTCTCAGCACATTGTTGGTACTGCTTGCGCATAGATTACCTGGGGGAAAGGCCAAGGCTGATGCTATGCTCTGAATGTAAAATGCCTTCAATGAATCATGTTAAATGCTTGGTCCCTGGATGGTGGCAGGTTTTAGGAGGTTCTAGAAATTTTAGGAGGTAGGTTCTAGGTCCTGCTGAAGCACCTGCTGGAAAACCCCTCTTTCTTTTCTCCTTTGCAACCATGAGTTGACAGGCTCTGCTCCACATGTTCCTGCTGCCCGGGTATTCTGCCACGCCATGAGCCCAGAATCAGTGGAGCCAGCCATGACCAAGGAAACTCTGAAGCAGGGATCCAAAATAAGTCTCTGAAGTTGTTTCTTTCAGATACTTAGTGCAGTGACACGACCGTAGCTAGGGCAGTAGGATTCAGGATGTAAGAGATTTACTGAAGGAGAAGCCAGAGAAGAAATGAAGGAGACAAGACCTGGAGGAGCATGACTCTGCCCTTCTCTGCCAGGATCCACAGGACATTCTGTCCCTTGTTGTGCATGGTATGCCAGGATTTCAGCTGTGCATTTATAAAACATATCGGTTGACTTGATACATAAGAAGCAGGACAGAACTCAGACCTTCAAGAAAAAAAATGGCAGAAGGGCAGGGCCAACTCAGTGTGCACATGATAATATGGTAGCGTGGGAACCAAGAGGGAACTAGCCTCTAAAATATGAGTCCTTGATTCTGATGAGGTCATCCATTTCTGATGCCACAGTATCCCCTGCAGCCTGGGGCTGTAAGTGGGGAAAAAACCTAGCTTATTTGGCTGTTAGTAAATAGATGCATCCCAATTGAGGAAAAAGTATCTTGACCCTCAAAAGTGTGAGTAAAGATGTGCTCACATCTGCATGTATACACACACACACACACACAATGAGAGCAAACCCAGGTAATAGATAGATAGATAGATAGATAGATAGATAGATAGATAGATAGATAGATAGATAGATAGATAGAGATATTCCCAAATACTCAGGAGTCAGTCAGGAAGATTTCAAGTTCAAAACTAGCCTAGGCAACATAATTTATAAAAATTAAAATATAAGAGATTATCTCCAGGTCCCACCTCTAACTGAAAGGAATATCTTTCTTTTTTGAGGCTATGACTACTGGTAGGTTTCCCACGATCCAATGGATGGCTTCATATCCGGGCACTAATTAGACATAGTTGAATGAAGCTAGGAGGAAGGCGTGTTGAGGGATAGCTGGCAGAGAACTGTAGGGGAAAATCAGTGAATGTGTGGGTCTGCAGTCATATTTTGTTATGTGTCTATGAAATTCTCAAAAAGTAAAAACTTTGAAAGAGAGTAGGCAAAGAGTTTAGCATGTGGTCACCATGTTGCGTGACTTTGCCACCAATCTGCCAAGTCTCAGTCCAAGGCAGACATTACAGCCATCCAACATGGAAAGCCACTCTACACAAACACATGAATGGGGCATCAACCAAACCAGGTAAGGAAAGTGAATTGGTAAGACTGAGTAGATTTTTGTCCAAAGCAAAAACAAAAGAAAATGTTGCCAGAAAACATACTGAATCTTTAAGAAGGCATTAGTATCAGGCCACTGGCTGGATTGCTTCCATGCCCTCTCCACCATGGTAAACTATGCTGACAGTCTTCACTGGACATGTCTATCACCATCCATATTGACCATGAAGGTGGTAACTTATTCACACAAACCAGCCACATAGAAGACAGTGTGCTTAGAGCCCTTATCCATCTGTTAGAGCAGCCTGGACCAGGAAAGCTGGTCCTCACTGTGACTAACAAATAAGGAAGTGCTTGTCTGGTTAACACAACTACAGAAGGAAGTTGCAAAGATGCTTGAGAAGTGAGGGTGAACATATTCCACTTAGAACAAGATCCCTTGGCTGTGTCCATGTAGTACCAAGAAAAACTAAGCCATGATCTGCTGGTCTGTGAGAGTCTGCCATGAAACACCTGTCCAGTGACCCCATGTTTATGCTAGTCACTCAGTTAGCAAACAAGGCATCCTTGGCTCATTGGTGATGCTCACAGTGGAGAATTACCCCAGCACCATAACCTGATAGAGACGAATTTCTACAGAGTCTGGTTTGGAGTGTACATCTGGAACCCAATACTTAGGTGTTCTACAGACACAAGTCCATAAGCACAGAGGATCTGAAAGGGGTATGGATTCTAAGTCAAGGTAAAATGGGAAGTAGGGAAAACATTTTTAAAGTATACCTTTGTCTTATTTGGGGCAATGCCTTTAAACCCTTAATATTAAATTATATCTAAGGCACTGAAAAATATTTTTGAGACTGAAACATAAATTAATACTTTAACAGAAATGAATTTCCTTTTTCTGCCTCAAGTGAGTTGCTGATCATTAGTCAGATGGCCAGGCTTAATGCACATGGCATGGGCTAGGCCTGATATCCTACTATCTCCCGGGTGAGAATCTGGCTCTCTGGGTGTAAGCTAATTGCAGATTCTCTGCAGTCCCTTTGGAATCTTTACTTCTATTCTTTCCAACCCTCAGCAGGGCAGAAAGCCTGTTTCCATGGAAATTGTGTTGACTTGTCAATGGTACTAAGCCTATGGCCTTCTCTCACGCATACAAACGCCTCTCACAAGACTACTGATGAGCCAGATGTGCTTTGGCAATGTTTATATGATACTAGTTGGCCATAAACACATGGCACTTGTTACAACTAGTACCAGTCTTTGACTTTATTACTCTTTCTTGAATGATTTTATTGATAAGACCTGCTTAAGTATAGTAGCACACATCTGTAATCCTAGAAGGCTAAGGAAGGAAACTGATGAATTTGAGCTACTATCAGAAAACAGTAAAAATGATAATTAGAGTCCAGTAGTGTTGTTTCCCATACTTTAATGCCCACCCTCTGGGATTTCTAGAGCTACTACTGTGCCTCAAGATAAAGATGCGCTTTCCCTTTTGGCCCCTGCTAGAGGCCTCTTTCTGCAGAGGTATACAATATGTGATCTTGCACAGTCATTTGGCTTAATTGGTGCTCCCAGTGAGCTAAAGTTTATCTTTGTAAATCACAACCCTCTGACACAACTATTCTCCTTCTAAAATGCTGTGGGACATAGAACACAGGCTTGGGAATGACCAGCGTATCTTCATGGTTGATATCAGAGGAACCACTCGATGTCTTTCTCTATCTCTGTTTCTCTGTCTCTGTCCATTTCTCTCTGTCTCTCTGTTTCTCAGTCTCTGTCTTTCCCTCTTTCCCTCCCTACCATCCTCCCTCCATTCTTCTCTCCTTCTCTCCCACCATCTCTATGAAACTCTGTAACCCAGACTATCCTCAATCTCACAGGCCACCTGATTCAGCCTTCCTGAGTTCTGGGATTACAGGCATATATCATCATATGTTCCTAGACGTACATCTCTTTTTTAACAGGGAACTAAATGATTCAAGATTTGACATAGCATTCTTTGAGTATCAGGTCCTGGGTCTAGGAGTATTCTAAATACTACCCCTCTCTCCTTACAATACCACAATGTCCTCTTAACACAACGGAATATTATTCAGCCATAAAGGAACAGTCTTGTCATTTGTAACAATATATATGGAATTAAAGATCATTGCGATAAGTGAAATAATCCAGGCACAAAGAGACAAGTGCTACATACTCTTCCTTACGAGTGAAATCTCAAGAGATGGATCGCATGGAATTAAGACTAGAAGGGCCATCAGTGAGCAGGGATGGTGGAGAGCAGGGCAGGACATTAGAGGTCTTACATTACAACTGGACAGGAACGAAAAGCTCTGGATGACAACAATGTGCTATGTAGTTCCAAAGTCTTGAAGTTTTTTTTTTTTAAGTTTTAACATTTTTAAGATGTTGTATTTGAAGACACAGAAGCGTTTAACTTGATTTCAATGTTATCTAATGAGCCACATCTCCAGAACACCCAGATAATTTTAAATTGTATATTTTAATGTTTGGCTAAAGCCGAGCATGGTAGCATACACCTGTAAAGTAAGCACTAACTAGGTAGGCTGAAGCAGGACAACCATGAGTTCGAGGATAACCTTGGCTGAACAGCAAACCCCGGACATAAAATTCTCTGTGTGATGTGCGCCCTCAAGTAGTAGTCCATGTTTGCTTGGCTTTGCCACCATCACTACAAGCTCCAAACCATTTATTCTTCTTGCCCAGAGGAAAGTTAGGAGTCAGCTCCAATTCTTACCTGCCTTATCTGTCATGCGCTAAGCCACTTTCTCTCTGACTGTATTTCCTTATTCTGGATGGGACATATCAGTAGACTCATATACTATGTCGCCTGCATGTCCAGCTTCCGTCATGTGTCTTATGGTTTCAGGTTAATCCATGCTAACTAGAATGTCCCAGTGCTTAGTCCCAGTCCCAATCAACTATAATCCACTGTAATATAGATCGTGTAACTGTGTAATCCACTTTTTGTATACCCAGTTAACAGTGAGACATTTGAATTGCTTCCACATTGAGCAACTGTGACTAATGCTGCTATGAACATTCATGTCCAAGTTCTTACAGAGACATATGTTTTCAACACGTACGGATGTGTACCTAGAGGAGGAATCTGGAGGTAATACAATAATTTCATGTTCATTTTGGAGAAAAAGTCAAACCGTTTTCAACAAGTGCCACTTTGTATCCTCACCAGCAAGTAAGTTACTTCTTACATTTTAAACATCTTGAATATCTTTTTGTGTTAATATTAATAAAACTGTTTTAATAGCAGTGTTCACGTTCATAAAGACATTGGAATCTATTAAATTATTGCCTTAGAGGAGACAGGCAATAATTTTTAGAATGCCAATCAAAGTGTAGTAAACATATTTCACATATATCTTGTTACTGGAGTTACTTGGTCCAAAGTGACATGTTTAAAGTATCCTTAATGTTACGCACATAGCATTTAAAGGCCTTTGTGGTTTCAAGTATACAAATTCATAATTTTTGATTATGTATGTAACACAAGAACTCCATACAAACAAATAATAAGTCTATCCATCACCGAAAAGAGTTGACTTTCAGGATTCAGGGGATAGCTCAGGGTAGGATGCTGGTCTGGCATTCATGAAGCTCTGGGTTCAATCATCCGAGCTGTGGGGGAAAAAAAGCCTCCCCCACTCTCTTGTCCTCTTCTCTCTCTCTCCTCTCCCAGCTTCAGGCAACCATCAATCTATTTTCTATCAAATGAGTCTGCGTCTTAACAAGTGCACATTTTCTACAACTTTATTTAAACAGATTCACGTAATGTATATTTTTGCCCAGTTCCTTTTACTCACTGTGATTATTTTGAGATTCAGCCATATCATCATGTGCAAAAATGAGACAATATCTCACTCCTTTATATTTATGTCATTCCACCATATGGGTGCACTGGAGCTGTTTGTTTTATTTCTTTGTAGATGGGTACCTAGGGTTGTTTCTAGTCTTTGGCATTAAAAATAAAAACACTGTGACAAATTAGTTTCAAGTAGTGTTATATTCATTTCCTATATTTTTTTCATCTTTGCTGGGTGTCTAGAAGTGGATAACAAGATCATGTGGTAAGTATGTGTTTCTCTTTTAAAGAAACTGGAACTTCAGACCAGTAAGGAGAGCCAGCCTTGCCAGCCAGATCCCTAGCAGTGCCTCAGATGGGTGGTGGAAAGCACTTCTGTAATCCCCCATTCCAGAGGTAGAAGCAGGATGGTTGACTGCGAGTTCCAAGTCATCCTCAGATTCAGCTAGCTCCTGGGCTACCTGGTCTACCTGAGATGGTTAGAAAATTAACAAACTCCTTCAAAGTCAGTGTTCCATTTTCATTCCCATAAACAGTTCTCCCCGGTTCTTGTCACGTGTTATCTCGTATTGTTCATCCTAATCTAGAAAGACACATTGATATTTATATGTCTCATTTAGAATCAATTTATTGTATATCTTGCAAATGTGTACTTGCAGTTACATATGTACTTGCAGTTGCATACATACCTTATTGGTGTGTACATTTGGCAGAATACTGACATTATCTACTTGGTTTGTTGGATAAACCTTACAGAAATGCAAAAGGACAAAGAGAAGTTCTGCAGTGACATCAAGTCAAGAATCAACATATATGAGCATGTAATTACATCCCTTTAATTCAGGCAACTTGGGAAGCAGGAGCAGGAAGATCTATGTGAGTTTACAGCCATCCTAGTCTATACAGCAGGGCCAGCCAAAGCTACACAGTAAGACCTTGCTTTAAAAAAAAAGTGGGGGGACAGGAAGAGAGAGAGAGGGAAGGAAGAGGGAGAGGGAGAGAGAGAGAATGAATTATATTCCAGGAATTAATAGCAGAGATTCATCTATCTTAAAGACTTTAAAAATACAAAAATGTAAGATTCAAATCATGCATCTATTTCATTATCTAGTGTGACTCCTACAAAACTTGGGTTTTTGGAAGAAGATAACAAACTACTCAAATTCCATCCAATTCTGCACCTGCAGACCTGGGTATGGCTTCTCTGTTTGATCAGATTAGTATTGCTTCTAGGATGTGGTGCGTGGCTGCTGAGCTGAGAAATGCCTTCTGTTGCATCTCTATTAGAAAAAAATGAAAAGAAAACTCGCATTCACTTGCACTAGACTACAATGCATACATGTACTGTCTTACCACAGAGTCCACAAACTATTTTACTATCTGTGAAAATACAACCTAAAAGAAATTGGATTTTCTGGGCATTTGATTGAATATCACCTTAGCCCATTAGAGTAACAACATCAGGTCGATAATCAGAAAAGGCATATGTGTCTTCTACACTCTTTTCACCTCCTCTTCCACAAAGATGCCTAAGCTTTGTGGGTGGGGGATGTGGTACTGATATCCCATTTAGGGATGAGCACTTTGCAGTCTCTTATTCTCTGCACGATGACAAATAGTGGATCTCTGTGTTAATCATTATCTAGCAAATAGAAGCTTCTCTAATGAATGATAAGAGAAACACTGACCTATGGGTATAATGATAAATCATTAGATTTAATACTATGTCCACTAACGGAGTGATTGCAGTAGGTTCTCCCTAAGTAGGGCCTATGACCTGTCTAGCCACAGGTTCTTGATGATAATGGCGCTAGGCATAGGTTTCATCCTATGGAGAGAGCCTTAAATCCGGATCAGAAAGCGGTTGGTTACCCACATGATATGGGCACCAATATTGCAGCAGGCATGTCTTGTTGCACTCATTATTGTAGCTCACACCATTCACAGATGGTTAAGATTGATGATTGCTTTTCTCCTCCAGCACTAAGAAAACTAGCTGGTGAGGATGAAGCTTCCAGGACAGGACCAGCCTGATATCTCCATGTCCTATGACTCAACTATGCCATGTCTTCAGCAATAGGCTTTTATTGTCAAGTTCCAGGGGTAACAAGAGAATTGGCGATAACCTGTAATATTTTAGAATCTGTAAACCCTCACTGACCAACAACTACATAAGTGGTAACCTATTCCTGTCATAGGGTTTTTTATTTATTTTGTTAACCTGTGCTAACTAGTAGGGTCATTATCACCCTGTTGCAAGGTAATTCCATTTAACCATATATAAAATAGAGTTGTATCTAGTATACACACGCACTTTGGGAAGCTTCTACAGTAGCAGGTTTTCATGTGAAGATAATTATAAGGAAACAGAGTCTTATGGACATAGAGGGAAGCTGTGCATATGAATTCACAGCAGTTATGATAGGAAATACAAGACCTGGGAAGATCAAGCCAGAACAAATCTCAGAATAAAGAAGGGGCATGGGCATAAAGTACTACTGCCAGTCTGGGAGCTATTGGCAAGTGACAGCTGCTGGGAGAAGGAAAATCAATAATCCTGGTAAGTCACCCATGCTCCAGTAGAAATCCATATACCCAAGAACATATTGGACACATTGGACTTGATGGGTTTGTTAAAAAAAAAATAACTAAAAAAAAAAAAAAACTAAGTTGAGTAGGTGGGGAGCTAGGGGATGTGTGTGGAGTGGGGGAAAGGTGAATAAGAATGAGCAAGACACATAAAATCCTCAAAGAACTAATAAAATCAAGATATCTTTAAAGATGTGAATCATAGATATCGGTAAGAGACTGTATCAGTTACTTGTCTTATCTCACTCGGTGACAAAGATATCCTGTAGAAGCAGCTGATGGGAGGAAGGGTACAGCTTAGCTCACGACTGCCAAACAAGAGTTCAGTCAGTGACTGCTTGGCCACATGAACTTGGGAACAGATCATAGGTGGACAGGAAACAGAGACGCAGAGACTAAGAGTGTGGTATAACCTTGAAAAGTTCATTCCCAGTGACACTCCTCCACAGAGGTCCCACCTCCAAAATTTTGCCCCTACCTGACAACCATGCCACCATCTGGGGACCAAGCACTCAAAACATGATTCTGAGAAAGATGTTTCCTATCCAAACTATCACAGATGCACATTCCAGACAGCAGAAAGGAAATCAACCAAGGTTCCAAGGCCTGCTGTGCCAGCACAGATGTTCAGCCAACGATCTAAGGCGTAATGGAATCCCCCCTCCGAAGAAAGGTGTCCTGAGGCAGGACTACACATACTCACAGACAGTGGCAAAAGGCTGGGCTGCCTGGTGGAGATCAGGGCAAGGACACTGGGGAATACGGAGGGGTAAGGAATCCTGCAGATGGCAGCTTGAAGGGTGGTGAGTTTTGTCCTATTCTGAATATCTAATAAAATGTCAAACAGGAGCTGGTGAAATGGCCCAGTCAGTAAAGTGCTTCTGTGTGAGCTTGAGGAACAGAGTTCGAGTCCCAGAATGAACACAAAGAGGCCAGGTTTGGTAACTTTCCCAGCGATGGACAGAGACAGGAACATCCCTGGGATTTGCTGGCCAGCAGGAAACGTAAGTTTCTAGCCCCCCAAAATAGTTGGATAACACCTAAGAACACCACTAGATGCTGGCATCCGTCTGGCCTACACACACACACACACACACACACACACACACATGCACACGCATGTACATGCATGCACACACACGTGTACACACACTCCCATACCTATAGATACACACTAGGAAAATGTAGTCTTCTCAACCAAGAAAAGGACACTAAAAACCTAAGTAGCTACAGTAACCCACACAGATGTGAGTCCTCCTGTAGGCATTGATCTGAGACAAATAGATGATCTTTTATTAATCTGATTACTTTCAGTACCAACCCATACATTTTCCATAAATTTATAGCATTGATCACAGAAGAGTTTCAGTGATTTCTCTCCACATAGTATGAACCCATTTCCATGAAAAGAAAGACATACTTACATTTGTTTTCCTAGAATATATCCTGGAAAGGGCATACAAGACACAAATACTTAGGAAAGAGGAACTGTGTGTGACACATTCAGAGAGTTTCTCAAAATCACTCACTGTATTATAGCCTCAAAACGACCACAAAGAATAGCCGGGCAGTGGTGGTGCACGCCTTTAATCCCAGCACTTGGGAGACAGAGGGAAGGCGGATTTCTGAGTTCGAGGCCAGCCTGGTCTACAGAGTGAGTTCCAGGACAGCCAGGGCTATACAGAGGGGGAGGGTTTCTTCCCCTCCCCCTCCCCCAATCACATTTTCTTTCTCTAATGCCACACTCACGAGAAATGGCCACCAAAATGCTCATCCATCCTCCCACAGGCAGATGAAGCAAGAACAGAGGCTTCACTCTCCTTCCTCCAGGCTGGCCTTTCCTATCTCTCTCCCAATAACGCTTTGCAGTTGCCATCCCAGCTCAGCAGCATCTCTGAGTTCTCTGTTTGTTCATTACCATTCATCATTATTCATTAACATGAGCCAATTGGGCTTCTTCTCGGACCTCCGAGGAAAGAAGACCGGGAACACTGTAACTTTAAGATATTTTCTTTCTGTATCTCCTCTTCTGCATCATTACTAATTTTAAATGCCTTCATTTGGTCAGTTATCTCCCTGGCATAAGACAGGGCCTGGCATGTTCTTTTTTCTTTTTCTTTCTTTTTCTTTTTTTTTTTTTCTCTATGTGTATTTTTTGTTTTTTAAGGTGTTTTTTTTTTCCTGTAAAATGTCCCGGTTTTCCATAACTTATAAACATGATTTCTATGGAGGGGTGGAGGAAAAAGTGACAGGCGGCCCGGCGCTCCTTTGCTGCCCTCAGGAGGACGGGGACATCAAGTCTTTCCTTCCTGAGACTGTACAGCCACCTCTGTGCCTCTTGCCTGGGTGCTCACAATCGAATGCCCTTCAGATCCCAGAACTCCCTCTGGGACCCCGGGACCCGGGACCCCTGGACAATGTCCCCTGGTGCTGGGGATCCTCGGGCATGGGGTAGGTTCGCTCCTTTCCACTGCCCCAACCCCAAGAGAGAGGGAGGGGAGGGGAGGGCAGCTGGCCCAGGGGTGGCCTGCAGAGGAAGGACAGGAGGGCTCAGCTGATGGTGAGGCCGAAGCCACACAGGAACTTATTCTTGCAGCGATTCAGGAAGGCGCAGAGGGACAGTGTCAGGGGCAAGGGCGGAAGTTTCTTCTTCAGCGTGGTGCCCACGATCCAGTTACTGTTCACAGTGCCTTTGAAGAGGAAGTAGACCTTGGACAGATCCAGCTAATACCCAAACGAGGCACTGGTGTCCTGCATCCTGGTGCTGGCCTCAAACTCCACACCAACCTGCAGCTGGTCACTGGCTTTGTGATAATATGTCGCATGCCTGCCAGCCTGGTCCAGCATTGCTGTAGCCAACCAGTTGTTCAGTGTGTATTTCCCAGCTAGAGACATGACAGTGCCCTCCCTCCTCTCCAGGCGGCCTGTGGTAGACGCACTCTCCACCTAGGGCCAGGCAAGGTATGATGGTCTGGAGGTAGTAGGCCAGGAGGATTCCGGAATCCACCAAGACATCTGGGTTGCCCAAGGTAACAGCAGCCACCATACCCGCCATCCACCTGCCAGTTCACGAACTTGGACTGCTGGGTCTGGATGGCCCTTTTGGATGTGAGACCTGGACTCAGCTGGTGGGTGACCTGTGCATTGAGGCTGCCACTATTGTCCATGTCATCCACCAGCACAGACAACGTCTCTGTGGGACTCAGCTACTTCGTCCCCACATATGTGACCCCGAAGTGGTAGTTGGACTCCCCAATGGTGCCGAGGGCTACTGTGTGGGTCAGTTGAAATGGTTCTCAACCCTTTGTTGACTGTAAGTTTGACACCTTCCATCAGAACCAGAAAGAGCTATTTTGTTCAATGATTGCCAACGATGCATGCCAATCCTCTAGGGGTCCTTTTCAGCCTGGCATGTTCTTGATGCCTATGATTCATGAAGTTATGCTCAAGAATGAAAGCAGTGGTCAGATGCATGATTCATTCCACCCACAGAAGGTCAGCTCCATTTATCTATTTAACCTTAAAACAAAAGCTGCCATTCTCAGATGTTAGGAGGATTACAGACTCTGTCTGTTCTCAGGACTCGCTGAACATGATTTGGAAATCTTCACCACCTCCCCCCAGACCGCCATAACCACCCTGAAACCCTGGGCCCCTACCCCCACCATACCCCACCCCCACATCCTGAGTTGAAGGAAGGTGGTGTTAGTTTCTTGTCAGCTCAGGGTATTTAATAAAAATCCAAGGGTGGCCTACTGTGTTGTCTTCTCAAATCTCTCTGTGTTCCAAGACCGTTGCAGGTCAAAGCAGTTTAGCATGGTAGTGGGCACTCAACATCTGTCTCAGATCAGCTGAAGGCTGACACCACTAAGTTGGAAAGCCCTGCTGTCTCCCAGGACATTTTACTTCTTCATCTTCTCGATATGTAGGTCTCAAAACAGAAGAGTGAAAATTAAAAAACCTTCCGCCAGGTCTCACTGGAGATTAGAGAGCAGAAGGTTAAAAACAACAACATCCACCATCTAGATGGGGCATCTTTTCTCCTTGCTCACAAGGCGTAGGTGCTAAAGAGAATCAATGATTTTTCTGCCCCCGCACCCAATAAGCAAATTGTACTTAAAGTCACAAATTGCACCCTGAATCTCTCATACAGTGAAATAATAATTATGCATTAGTGAGCGGCTTCGAGCAGAAGCCTGGTTTTTATTTAGCAGGAAATGGCTCCCCTCTATTTATTAAGAAACTACTGTATCATTTATTTATCACATAGCTACCATATGCTAGACACTCTGTTATTTTCTTTAACATATGTGATCTCCCTTAATGTATTTCTTGGGTGTATTCATTCATTTCACAACTGGAAACAAAAGAAAGCCTAAAGGGGTTGTCCTTTTGACTTGCCTGGTCCTCAACAAAAGGGACAGAGATTAAATGAGATTTTGGTGTAATTGGCTTTGATTTTCTACAGATGGGACATTGTTACTCAAGTACAATTTCCTTTATGCTGCAGTTCTTGGTGTTAAACAGATGACTTTGTGGCTGAGATAAATTTAGATGCAGAGCAGCAGTCATTTACAGTCTCGCCTTGCACTCTGTAAGATTTAAATCGCTGGCTGTACTACAACTTCTTCGTGAAAGATGAGATATAAACAGTTGGGTGTCACCATGGAGTAACTGAACGCAACCATGCGAGTCTGCTATGGAAAGACCTGTAAACACAAGTACAGCCACATGCAAATCTGCTGTGAGGCTGAGGGGAGAATAAAAGATGTCCCCCTCCCACCCCCCACCCCAGGCATCACTAGTTTGATTTCAGGATATTTCAGCACCTTCTCTCAGGTGCACACACTCAAAACCACACACCTATCAGTTCTCAATCTCCATCTCTCTCCTCAGCCAGCGGTTCTAAACAAACACAAATCGACTTTTTGTCTGTCTCATTCGACTGGTTAGTACATTTCATGTAAATGGCACTGGTGCTCATTCCTCTGATATGATAGTGGGTTTTTTTTTAATATCTAAAAATCAAATAGATTCTTTATGAGGAAATGAATCAAGTATATTGACAATAAGCATGCAATTTGGTTATATTCCCAGATACCTTATTTTGCGTCAAGGTAAGAATCTTTTATTTGCACGTTTTGATAGACAGCTGTATAATTTAAATTCGAAAACGATAATTAAGAGAAAGACGAAAATAAATAGGGTATATTTTACACCTTTAATCCGGTGGCATATTCCTCTATTTCTGCTAATTAATAGGCATCAGAGGAAGTTCATAGATGTAATACAGTTACAGAGAAAACTCACACGGTTGGGGAAATGATCACTGGGAGCTCATAAAGCAACTGTGTTTTCTTTAATTAGATATAGAGATCTGACATTTTGTTTTAATATAAAAGTATGCAGCCCCCTCCTACCCAAAAGAAGGGCTTGGCTTTTCTGCTATGCTAGAGGACATGACAGTCATAGGCCAGTTGTCAGCAGCCTCAGGCAGTGTGCAGCGGGCAGCGGGCAGTGATTTTGTTCTCTAGCCCTAACCCATCTTGGTTTTGCATATGTCCCTTCAGAGCTCCTTCCTTTACCAGCCATGATTTTCAGTAGCCTTTTCTCCCTATCCTTGAATTACTCTATGATCCAGTGCATCTTTCATGGAGAAAAAAAAAAATAACACTAGAACTGGGCATGGAATATCTTACTTTTCCTAGCAGCCTAATGTGACACTGACATACCTGTGGACATTGCTGGGTCAAGCAATACGTCAGTCAGCTTGAAAGAAAGCACCATCAATTGAGCAGCTTGTAGAAAAAAAGAATTACTTCTCACCATTTGGGATGCTAGAAACCCAAGAACATGCCAGCAGCATCAAGTTCTGGATGACACATTGTTGTTTATCATTGCATCTTTCTCCTAGTTACCAAGGGCTCTACCCTCATGACCTAATCTCCGTCGGAAAGCCCCATTTAAAATATTATCTTGCTGAAGATTAGATCTCAGCACATGAACTCCACCAACCTACTTTCAAATATCAGATACACCTGTATATTAGTTGGATCACACTAGACAAAGAAATTATCCCAGCCTCAATAGCTCACTGCATATAGAGCAAAGGCAAAGTCAGTGCCTACTGCATTAGACTGTGTATAAGTAGATGATGTGAGGAAGCGCCCGGCTCACACCAGACATTCAGTAGATAGCAGCGGCCATCATCACTACCACTGTCGTTATCCCAGGGCTGGTAGCTGGTAAGCCTGAATTACTAGTCCACTCAATGCAAAGCAGCTATTCCCTGGATCCAGTTAATAGAAATAAATAACAGCCAATTTACCAGTTGTCTGTGGGGTTCCCTTATCCCCAACACACTCTCTCTCTCTCTCTCTCTCTCTCTCTCTCTCTCTCCCTCTCTCTCTCTCTCTCTCCCTCCCTCCCTCCCTCCCTTTAGCAGATGTTTTGCCATTACAGAATAACCAATGGGAAGGAACATTTCTTCCCTTCTACCCAGCGTTTTCTATCTCTGAAACTGCTGCCAACATGAACAGTCATTGAAACAGCAAGGGATGGCTCTTGCCTTTCTGGGCAATCTTCACCTCTTCTAGGCATTATTGGCCAGCTGATTAGGTAGCTCTAGAAACAGGTCAGTGTGGGAGTTTGGCATTTATATTTGAGGCTCTCTCTCTCTCTCTCTCTCTCTCTCTCTCTCTCACACACACACACACACACACACACATTTGCATTCGAGATTGACTCTTCCCCCTGGCATTTGAGGCTGGCTCTCCTGCTTGCAAGTGTTCTCTCTCTCTCTCTCTCTCTCTCTCTCTCTCTCTCTCTCTCTCTCTTCCTCCCTCCCTCCCTCTCTCCCTCTTCCCTCCCCCAGATACAGAAGGAGAAACTTGAAAAAAAAATCATTCACTAAAGATTTTCACTTTTCCTAAGAAAATAAAGCAGGTCTGTTTTGCCCCTGGGTCTGTGCTCTGTGGCTGACAAACCCGCAAGCTACATCTTTCATCACACTTTCATAGTCACAGAATGTCGCCCTTCCTATGGTGTCTCATATATGATGTCCTGTGTTCAGGCAGGGAAATAAAGACCAATTTTAGTGACTCTTTTAGTCCCCAACCACATGCTTTGGCGGGCCTAGCTCTCTGTGCCTCTCTCTGTAGCTCCCACTTTTTTGTTTCAAGCCTGCTAAGGTTAGAATGACTATCATTCTTTAAGTCTAATCTGAGGTTTTTATTCCTCACTTCTCTGCACCTTTTCCCCCCAAAGAAAAATCCCAGCTTGACAAATTTCTCACTTGGAAAATGCTCATTTACAGAATTTTCAAGCTGTTTTCAGAATAAGCCTGGTGGTGGTGTCTTACTACCACATTCTTGACACCTAAGCACATAGGTGTTTGTTACATGAAAGATACGTAAAATGTAAGCATTTGATTAAAAGGTGATTCTCAGAGAGAATTCTTACATGGGTTGCTGGGAAGTAGATAGCAGAATCTTTCGATTATTTCCCTACTTGATCAGAAATGATTGACTGGAGACAAAAGCAAGAGAGCCAATTAGTAACCACACTAACCACTGCCAAAATCACAGCTGATTCCTGTTTCGGAGAATTAGCCGAATTTTGATTCTTTTAAATGATTCCAACAAAAAGTTGTAAAATACCCAAAGACTCAAAACCTTATTCTGCAATCAAAATTAAAGATATAGATATCATCACACAAGTTTTAGCCCTTTCTCTAAGAGAGCCTTTGTTTTTCATATTTTTACACACACACACAGAGAGAGAGAGAGAGAGAGAGGGAGAGAGAGAGAGAGAGAATCAGAAAGCAACTTTGAGAGTTGATTTCTGTCTTTCTCCATTTTGGCCCCACGGATTGAACTCAGGTCATCAAACTTGAGAGCAAGCATCTTTACCTACTCAGCCATCTTGCTGGGCTACCTTTTCCATGTTTGGTTAGATGTAACCCTCCCAACATGTATGCAAAGATCCAAGCATATAAATTCCTATCTGCAACGGTTTCCACCTACATCAAATACGTCAAGCATTCAGACCTTTTTCGATGCAGAAAAGCAGTCAAGGAAAAGCTGATTTACCCTTCTGTTGCTTTTATTGAACAGAAGTTCTGGGTGAGGCCAGGTGTAGTGAGTCACGCCTGTAATCTCATCACTCAAGAGGAAGAGGCAGGACGATAAGCTCCAGGCTATCCTCGGCTACATAGCAAGTTCAACGACAGATGGAGACCCTGACTCAAGTTTTCCAGGCTTCTTCGTTGCAGCAGAAACAATTATAGAAAGCCGCAACTGGATAGAATTCAGAGAACACAGCCCCTGGGATGCGCAGATTGAATAGATACATCTACAACACAAGCCCCACACCTGAGACTCAGGGAACACCACAGAAGAGGGGATGGAAAGGTTCTAAGAGTCAAACGACAAGACATCTGTCTTCTATACGTGCAGGAACTGCACCTATGAAATCTTAACATGATTGCCTAAACAAGACCCCAACAGTCACAACACCAGTTGACATACTACTTAGATGGGGGGAATCTCACGAGGCTCCACCCCAAGGCGAAGAGCTACAGGCAACTAATGACTGTTGAGAGAGGACGAGTCGGTCTTTCTCAGGTGTGACTTTGTAACAGACCCCCACCCCCACCCCCGCTGGACCTTAGCACCACCGACTCCATCATGGAAGTACCATTCAGGTCATAAAACTCAGCACGGAGTTAGCGTCACATGTTAAAACAGACCTAATCCACCCAAGTTCACAGTGCTGGGAAAGTTTCCAAAGTACTGACCGTGCTTTTTAGCTTCTCAAGTTCTGCTTCTCACCAACTGTTCTTATTAATTGAAGTATCTCAGCCCAGGATACGGTTTTTGTGTGTAAAACCTCACTCTAAGAAAGGCTCAGGGCTACACTGGGTTCCTGAACACCAAGAATGGTTGCCAGCCAGCTACTAAAGACTCTTCTGTGGATCTAAACTCATGTCCAAGAAGCCTTTTCTGGTGGATACCACACAACAGACTTCCAATACACACAAAAAAAGTTGTAAGCTCTAAGTAAACATAAATATGGCAAAAGTAGATGAGTTCAGCAGGTTGTATTTATATATTAATTCATATACATATTAATGTCTATGTATAAAACATGAAAAGTAAAAGGCAATATGAAAAATGAGGCCGTGAATTTGAAAGTTGGGGGAGATACTGAAATTGGGGCAGGGGGGTTACTGAAGGAGCTGGAGGCAGGACAGAGAAGAGGGAAAAGGTGTAAGTACAGTATAAAAATATATAAAAATTTATATTTTAAAAAATAAAACTAGGGGCTGTAGAGAGAGATCAGCAGTGCCTGCTCTTCCAGAGGATCAAGGATTGATTGGCAACACCTAGACCATTGCTCAACCATCTGTAACTCCATAAGGAAATAGTGCCATATTCAGGCCTCTGTTGGCACTGCGCACAGATGGTACACAGATACATATGCAGGCAAAACACCTGAACACATAAAATACATTTTTTTAAAGTTAATTAAAGTTTTTAAAGGGCAGAGTGAAGGAGTTCATTCAATGCAGAACTGGAGTTGTGGCTCCGAGGTATAATGCCTGCTTAGAATAATGGAGGCCCTACATCCACTCTATAGGATCACATAGACACACACATGCACATGCACATGCAGGTACACACATACACACACATACACACATGAACACATGCACACGGTTCAATGAGTAGAGCCCTTTCCCACATCTTGGATATATGTCTTCCCTTATCTCCATGTAGGAGAGCTGGTATTTCAGATCTCAAGTCTTTAAGTGCTTTCCATATTATTTTTTTAAAAGACTCTTAAGCATAAGAGCCCAGGGCATGTTAGGATCAACAGCTCAAGAGTGGGTGACTTGCCAATGGGAATCATCCACTTGTGTTTCTAAGTGTGAGCATTAAACAAGCTTCATTACTTAATGAAGGCTTTCCTGCACTGGGCCCTTCTACAATCCTAATATTAAACTGAAAGGTATTCAGGATACAACAAGAGCATACCCATCCAATATGTATCTTAGAGAAATAGCTCCTCTGTGCCCTGAGGATGGATTATTTCTTTGCCCTTACAAGTATTGCTTTCATAAGTTAATTTCATATAATGGTTTTGAGTCAGCATTCCAGCAATTGACTAGATCTCTTAGGAAACATTATAACAAAAAGAATTTAACTCAAATATTATTGTTTTTGAAAGGCTCAACTAAATAGATAGATAGTAGCAATGAATATGCAATACTGTGTGTGTACTAAGCACTGCTATATTATACACTTAAAAGAGTTAAAAAGGATAAATTTCATGTTCCATGTTTTTATCACAATTAAAAAGACTGATCTTATATTAAATATAAATACACAGCCAAGTTGAGATCTGATCTGATGCCCTCTTTTGGCTTCTGTAGGAACTGCATACACATTGTACATAGACATACCAGAAACAAAACACCCACACATATAAACTGCAATGGGGAAAAATAAAAGCCCCACCCTCTGCCAGGGTAGCACCAGAGAGCTGGCCCTGGAGCATGAACTCGAGAGAGCTAACCAACTCACCTACCACCCAGGGCCAGATTCAGGGCTTTGAATTGGTCCATCCCAACATCTACCTCATCTGTGAACTGCTGGAGTATGTGAGGACCAGTCCTGCAGAACCAAAGCTACAGGATTTCCATGACTCAGGGCAACAGAAGGATATCCAAGAGGCATCCTGGTGAGGATCCAGTATTGATGAAGTAGCAGAAGCCAGAGGCCTCCAACCGGACCAATAACTCATTGCAATGTACATTCTCAAGTAAAGCTGTTTCAGGAAAAGAGTGTATACCGTGACACACACATGGCAGCAGAGCTGCAAACAGGACAGCTATGGCAGGTATTAGAGAAAGCTGTGGCTGATAGAAGAGGAGGCTGTTGCCCAGAGAGGTCTGCTAGATTTGAGGGGGTTGGGGGATAGAGGTGGGGGTAGAAGGCAGATATGGAAGAACTAGGAAATGAGTGGGATTGGGGTGCATAATGTGAAATTCCTGAAGAAATACTAAAAATTGTGTTTTAAAAAATACTCATTCTTTATTTAGAAAAAGAAAAATAATGAAACAAAATGTTCTAACTATACCCACTGGTATCAAAGGATAGTGTGCTCACTTGCTCACAAGTTTTGGGACCCTGTATTCTTTCACGGCTGCCATTCTCCTGTTTCTTTTTCCTTCCTGGCTAAGAGTCTTCAAAGAGTAATGTACCCTTGTGGTCTCCATTTACATTCATGTTGTTTCATGAACTCCTGAATGTACCCTGGTCTTCTGTCTTAGTTAGGGTTCATCAAGGTGAGAACATGGCAACATCCAGGCAGGCATGATGTAGGCAGAGCTGAGAGTTCTACATCTTCATCTGAAGGCTGCTAGCAGAAGACTGGCTCCCAGGCAGCTAGGATGAGGATTATTAAAGCCCATGCCCACAGTGACACACCTACTCCAGCAAGGCCACACCTATCCCAACAGGGCCACACCTCCAAATAGTGCCACTCCCTGGGCCAAGCACAGACAAACCACCACACCCTCACACATGCTATACACTGAGTTATATCCTCTATTCTGGAATTGTTTTCTGATGCACAAAACTGCCAAACCTTCACTCCCTTTCCTCTTTCCCCTCCGGCAACAGCTAAAACCACTTCCAAACAGGAGAATGCTCTTGTCCAGCTAGGAACTGAGTTGTCTTTGCCATTGTTCTCCGCAACTGTTTCCATGGTTAAGGAGGAAGTTGCCTTTCAGCGGTTAGAATTGCTAAATCTTTTGGTTTTGTTATTGTTCCTTTGGGCTCTGTTCCTGTTAGCTCCCTCCCACAGCCCTGAGACCTCCTACTGCTGTATTGTTCTTGATGCTTTTGTTTACCTCAGAGGACAGCTATCCAGTCAAACAAATGGATCATCATCTCTCCATTTTTTTCCCACCGTTATTCCTTTACTGCATTGACTTCAGAGAGTTCTTACTAGATGCTACCAGGGAGACATTTAGACATTTGCACAAGGTGAAGCTGGCAGGGCCTTGTCTTTCCTCACTAACAATCTACTAACCTAAAGGAAAATCCATCTCCCCTTCACCTGGAACATCAGAAAAGCACATGACATTTTCTGATTACAGAACGGGAGTGGTAAGTCTTAGAAGACCAGGGTCATCGCAGATGAGCATTCTTATGAGAACACCAGACCAGTAAAGGAGACACTCACTATATGAGCTGCTTCACAGGGAAGATTCTGACAATGGAATCAGGTTGAAAACAGAAAAAGCAGGCAGAGTGATAAGAAAGAACATGGATTGTTGAGTCAGTTTAAGAGAGAAGTCTGGCTGGGCAGTGGTGGCACACGCCCTTAATCCCAGAACTCAGGAGGCAGAGGCAAGTGGATTTCTGAGTTCGAGGCCAGCCTGGTCTACAAAGTGATTTCCAGGACAGCCAGGGCTACACAGAGTAACCCTGTCTCAAAAAACCAAAAACCAAAGAGAGAGAGAGAGAGAGAGAGAGAGAGAGAGAGAGAGAGAGAGAGAGAGAGAGAGAGAGTCTGAACCCAAATCAGCTTTGGATATAGCTGGTTACCACATCAATACAATGTGTTTTTCCACCTTGAGCTTACAAGTTTCTCTGCATTTCTCCTCATATTGTAACCTGTTTGAAGCAAGTCTGGGTTGCGGAGAATATTAAAACCAAAACGTAGACCTCAGAGAAATTGCCCCATCTGACAGAGCATCCAGTATATCATACGTACTCAGTAAGCATTGAATAATTGAATATTGTAGCAGATGCACCAGGGCCTTGATCTCACCCTCTCCCACACTCTGAGGTTCACAGGTAGTTCTAGATGTGAGCTGTCAGCATTAGCATAAGCTTCCTAGCAAGCCCCTTGTGGAGGCTCCGTGTGCCTGCAGGAGCTGTTCTCATTGAGCACAGAGTAGATCTGCATGTCATAGGAGCTGGGCTCATCTGAAGACAAGCAGGAACTAGTAGATAAAAGAATCCCCTCTCAGAACTGAACAAAGAATTCTCACCTGAGGAATACCGAATGGCAGAGAAGCACCTGAAAAAATGTTCAACATCCTTAATCATCAGGGAAATGCAAATCAAAACAACCCTGAGATTCCACTTCACTCCAGTCAGAATGGCTAAGATCAAAACCTCAGGTGACAGCAGATGCTGGCGAGGATGTGGAGAAAGGGGAACACTCCTCCATTGTTGGTGGGATTGCAAGCTTGTACAACCACTCTGGAAATCAGTCTGGTGGTTCCTCAGAAAATTGGACATAGTACTACCAGAGGATCCAGCAATACCTCTCCTGGGCATATACCCAGAAGATGTCCCAACCGGTAAGAAGAACACATGCTCCACTATGTTCATAGCAGCCTTGTTTATAATAGCCAGAAGCTGGAAAGAACCCAGATGCCCCTCAACAGAGGAATGGATACAGAAAATGTGGTACATTTACACAATGGAATACTACTCAGCTATTTAAAAAAATGAATTTATGAAATTCCTAGGCAAATGGATGGACCTGGAGGGTATCATCCTGAGTGAAGTAACCCAATCACAAAGGAACTCGCACAATATGTACTCACTGATAAGTGGATAATAGCCCAGAAACTTAGGATACCCAAGATATAAGATACAACTTGCCAAACGCATGAAATTCAAGAAGAACAAAGACCAAAGTGTGGACACTTTACCCTTTCTTAGAAATGGGAACTGAAAGACCCACAATGTGAGGGCTCCCCCTCATTCTGACTCAGGAGAGGTGACACCCCAAAATCACCCACAAGAAACGGGTCTTGCTGCAAATTGCAAGAGGATTTTTATTCAAGAGAGCTCTCGGGCCCATGGTCATACACCACGCAGGGGTAGAGGACCGTGGCGCCCCGAGTAGCTGGGTAAGGGGGTATTTAAAGGAAGAAACCAGAAACTCAAGGAAGTGGGGAGGGCGTTGTTGGAAGATGCCAAAGATACCAGTTAAGAGTCACAAGGAAGTGTAAAGTTACAAGAGTCACAAGGAATACCTGGTAATTGTTAACTCTCAAGACAGCTTCTAAGAGCCCCTAACAATAGCACATTTGCATTGCAGGTTCTGGTAATGGCCAGGGTGACTTTCTTTGAATGAGCACTCTTTGAACCCAGGAAGCAGGTGGGTAGAGGAATGTCGCTATCTCTTTTATGATTAGCATACCTTTACAAAGGCCACTTTCCCAAGCCTGGGCCTAAAGGCCTAGAATTCTGTTTTTACGTTGTTATACTTTCAGAACAAAACACCCATAGAAGGAGTTACAGAGACAAAATTTGGAGCTGTGACGAAAGGATGGACCATCTAGTGATTGCCATATGCAGGGATCCATCCCATAATCAGCTTCCAAATGCTGACACCATTGCATACACTAGCAAGATTTCGCTGAAAGGACCCAGATATAGCTCTCTCTTGTGAGACTATGCCGGGGCCTAGCAAACACAGAAGTGGATGATCACAGTCAGCTATTGGATGGGTCACACGGCCCCTAATGGAGGAGCTAGAGAAATTACCCAAGGAGCTAAAGGGAACTGCAACCCTATAGGTAGAACAACAATATGAACTAACCAGTACCCGGGAGCTCTTGTCTTTAGCTGCGTATGTATCAAAAGATGGCCTAGTCGGCCATCACTGCAAAGAGAGGCCCATTGGACTTGCAAACTTTATATGCCCCAGTACAGGGGAACGCCAGGGCCAAAAAGGGGGAGTGGGTGGGTAGGGGACTGGGGGGGGGGTGGGTATGGGGGACCTTTGGGATAGCATTGAAAATGTAAATGAGGAAAATACCTAATAAAAAAAAAAGAATCCCCTCTCCCCAGGCATGGGCGAGCACACCTGTAACACTAGTACTGGTGATGCTGAAAGAGGAGGGTCACTAGTTGGAGGCTAAGATGAGCTACATAGGGTTCCAGGCCAGTACCAACTGTGTAATAAGACCTTGTCTCAAAACAAACAAATCCTATGTAAAGAAAAACTAACAAGTGAAAAAATCACTTCAACTCTTTTGTCCCAGATGAGACAGTTCTGAAGTATATTCTACATAGTTTCACAGAAAGAAGGACCAGTGTGATAAAGACCATGGCCCACAGCTACAATCTATTTAATAATCACTTGTGAACTTTCTTATTTCCTGTAAATTCCTTTAGCACGTTTCTGAGGATAATCTCTAAACAAACTACATGCCCCCAAATCTTTATTATTACTAGTATGTATGTATGTATAAATGTATGTATGTATGTATGTATGTATGTATGTATATATGTATGTAGGTATTGAGTAGGTATGAATATGTGGTTTATATTATATCAACTTCAAACTACTGGACTCACAATACTAGTGAATTTTTTTAATAGAGCCCCAGACCTTAGCACAACGGACTCCATGATGGCAATACCATTCAAGTTGCAAAACTCAACACGTAGACAGCTCCACCTGCCAAGACAGAAACAAAGACCTAATTCATCAACATCCATGGTTCTGGAAAAGTCTCTAAATGTACTAACCTTGCTTTTGGCTTCTGTAGTTCTTGCTAGTTGAGGTACATTAACCCAAGTGATGGAGTTCTACTTAAAAACTCACCTCAAGGAAAGCTCAGAGCTGCACTGGGCTCTCTAACACCCAGAGTGGTTGCCAGCTGGCTAACAGACTTTCTATTGGCTTAAACACATGTCTGAGTAGTCTTCTCTGGTGAATACCTCACAACACTTCTGGAGGTTCCACCAAGACCTCCAGAGACAAAACCTTGAGATATAGGGGGTCCTAGACCCCTTCAGAGTGAGAAAGAGTTCCATTTGTGGTCAAGGGGCTTCTAGAGAATTCATAACCTGAAATATTCCAAGGTCCCAGGATCCATTTTCATCAATTACTGCCTAACATTTCAAAGGAGTCTGACATCCACCTCAAAAGGAAACAAATTAGAAAGTCTCTTGGTCTGTCACCTCTGGAAGTATGTCTGGTTAAGATGCCTTCTGTTTAGGATACCCAAAAAAAAAAAAAGAGTCAGGTCTTGACTGCTGATCCAGGATCCTTGTGAGACCTCAGTGAACTCCCCATGTCTATTGAGTTGTATTTTTGTGTGATGGCCACCCCTGAATATCTTTGCTATTGGGTGTGTGTGTGTGTGTGTGTGTGTGTGTGTGTGTGTGTGTGTGTGTGTGTGTAGCTGTGTGTGGCTGTGTGTGTTTCTGTCACTTGGTTGGAGAAACAAATGTAAAATAAAAAGGACCATGAGCTGTCCTGGGACCATAGCCACCCACTGCTGCCCCTAGAACGACTTTGCAGAGGCTCACAGCGGTCCTGCTGCGCTGTGTCCTACTTCCAGCACTGACTGCTTCTTCTGCTGTTGCTATGACGATGCTAGCATCTATGGTAAGCATCAGCTGCCATGGTCCAAAGGAGGTTTTACAGAGTGAGACCAGATATGATATCTGTTCCTCAAACAGAAGAACTCTGGACCTTCTATGAAATCAATTGGCCCTCTTTTGGAGTTGGGTGTCTAAAACATGAAACCCCAGCCAACCTCACCAGTTCCCCCAACACACACATTGTATTGATCAGTGGCTTTCACCCCCATACTCCCAGCTTAAGACCTGTGCTCTCTTGTTGCAGACCCAAATCCTTTTTGGCCCTGCCGGGTCACCCAGAGCAACCTAAACACCTATCCGGTACTACCCACCTATCTAGGTCCTAAACACCTATCCAGGCACTTCACTGGAAGAAAGGCTGTACACACTTACAGTTGGTAGGTATTTGCTACAGTTCATGACCATGGTACACTCTATAGAAGGGAGAGGTCCCTCCCTGTGGTTCCTGAGCAGTGCACCACAAAAGCCACGGCATCACAAGATATCAAAATAGAGGCAAGCCCCTCCTTCCCACGGTGTCAGGCCAGGTGCAGAAACATGTCCCACAGAAGCTGTGCAAAATGGCTCTTGTCAAATGGTGGCACCACAACATCTCAGCCAACCCAGGAGCTGTCCACAGTGGTGCATCACCTTTCCTACCTCAGCAGGAGCTGCCCCTCAAGAGAGCTATTCACAGTGGTGACACCTTTCCTGTCTCAGCTTCCTCCCCTCCGAACCCCCAGCAGCCTCAAAGAGATGGTGCCTCAGCAAAAGCAGCTGGGAAGGATTTCCCACCCTAACCCGTGGACCTGATTCAGGGAAAAGTGGGCGGGGGGGGGGAGAGAGCTACCAATCCCTAAGCAGGAAAACCCACCTATCCGTGAGCTCCCCAAGCTCAGGACTTGAAATCCCACCAATCCTCAATCTGGAAATCTCTGCCGTGAAAATCTCAGGCCCCCTTAGAAATCCTATCTAAGCTCTGTCCTGTGTCCAAATCCTTGCTGTCCGTTCCTGGGAGTAGTTTGTCCTGTCACACCCTGGACCCTCCAATGAATCTCTTTCACGAGATGTTTCTACCTGGTGTGACCCTATCATCAAAGAAGCCAAGGAAGAAAATGAAACGATGAAGAAAAAGAGCAGGGCTGAGACTCCCGAGTTCCTCAACGCAGCTGGGAATACCCTCCCTTGGGAGCTACAACACTGAAGGTGGGGTAGGGCTGAGGCACCTCAGCTAGGCTGAGAATAATCTTCCCTGGGAACTGAGGGGACTCCTCTCAGAGCTATGTGGTCCTGGGCCCCCAGTATCTCAGGATGGTCTATCCTTGGGACACTGTCCCACCTCAAAGCTGTAAGGTTACTGGGCCCCATGTCTCAAGGTTACTCTTCCATTGGATACCTTCTCCCCTCAGAGCTGTGTGGTTCCTGGGCTTCTGAGTCCCAGAACACCCTCGCCTCTAAACAGGAACACTTACATTTACCCCAGCGAGAAAGGAAATCAAAAGGGGTAACCCCCAGAGGCCCAAAGGAACAGGGTAGCTGATTTGGCCACCCTAATGCAGCCATAAAAACCAGTTCGGCCTCTCCAAATCTTGTTTACCTGCCTGAACCTGAATTAATCTAGGGCCCAGCCTACACACATACACACACACACACACACACACACACACACACACACACACACACACACACAAATCAAACAAACAAACAACCTAAGTGGACAAAAAGAAAAGATGCCAAACAGGAGACGAATGGGTGATGGTCTTGCCAGGTGAGAGACTGGTATTTCTTGTTATCAGAAGACAGGTGGTCTCCAAGCTCCACCAGGCCACACATCTAAAAACAACTAAAACCACTGAGTTACTCGGTCCCAAAAATATTCCTAGATTTAGGTTACCCCTCTCCCTGGGGTCCAACAATGGTCCAGCTCTCATAGCCATAGTTTCCCTAAATTTGACAGAGGTTCTAAATGTTGATTAAAAACTCCATTATGAAGCCGGGCGTGGTGGCACATGCCTTTAATCCCAGCACTTGGGAGGCAGAGGCAGGCAGATTTCTGAGTTCAAGGCCAGCCTGGTCTACAAAGTGAGTTCCAGGACAGCCAGAGCTACACAGAGAAACCCTGTCTTGAAAAACCAAAAAAAAAAAAAAAAAAAAAAAAAAAAAACCAAAAAAAAACCAAAAAACCTCCATTATGCCTATACACCACAAAGCACCAAAAAAGATTAAATAAATAAAAAATCCTTTAAAATATGTCCAGCAAAAATTGGGCAAAGTTCTACCTTTTACCCTTCTAAGGACCTCATATCAAGAACTACTTGTAGTGAGAAATTTGGATTCTTTAAAAACATAGATGTATTCTAGGAATATGTTTTTGTTTGAATCGCAGGTGTGGGATACAAGGCTGCTTCAGATTGCCCTCGGTAGCAGACTGTGATTTGCCTCCTGCTCTGGCAAGCACATGATTTTGCCAGCTGCAGATAATTCCTGCAAGTGTAAGACGTTTAGAATACTGAGGACTCTTGAGAGGGTATAAAAGTGCCAGAGCCCTGAGGGGGTGGTGTCTTGCTGATTGGTGATTGGTTGCTGGATCCTAGTGATGAAGATCAACATTGCCCCCAAGGAACTCTACACCCTTAATCAGCAAGAAGGAGTCTCCCAAGATCAACGCCCCCTCTCCTATCTAGCCT
This sequence comes from Mus musculus, assembly GCF_000001635.26. Classification (NCBI taxonomy): domain Eukaryota; kingdom Metazoa; phylum Chordata; class Mammalia; order Rodentia; family Muridae; genus Mus; species Mus musculus. The sequence continues at coordinate 33,451,050 of NC_000074.6, forward strand.
TCATTCTCTCGTCTAGTGTTGGGGTGTTAGAAGGGATTGAGTGGAGAAGGGTGGTAGGGAAAGGAACCCATAAAGTAGCCGAAAGTCCAGTTACAACTTCTATCTGTTCCCTCCTCAAGTCCTTATAGACCCTGCAACTAATAAGACTATTCAATGGACAGTTAGCCCTTGCCTGGGTCCAAGCCTGCCAAGTTCCAGCCTGGAGACCTTGGGTGGATAAACAGAATCCCAATCCAAAATAGCAATAATGGTTGCTGATGTCACGCTGTGGGTCCACCACATCCAGCTGAAAAAGGCCAGAAAGGATGATGATAGATGGGTTATCATCACGCCCTCTGACCCCCTAAAGATGAGACGTGTTAGTTTGTCCTTTTTTTTTTTTTTTGTCTCCTTATGAGAACAGCCACATCCTCCCATAAGTCAGAATTAAAATGAGCAGAACCAGGAAACTTGTAGCCAATCTATCCACTGAGGCCCAACCCACTTTCCAGATAGAGTTCTGTAAAATATGACATCCAGAGGCTACTGGGGAATGGATGGTTCACTCAATCCCAAGAGGAACACACCTCTGGAGCTGTGGGTCCATCAGTAAAAAGAAAGGGCTCTGGTTTATCCAGTACAATGCCTGCCTGGCTGATGCCCCTCCTGACACTCCAAACAGCAAGAAGCCAAGCAAATATCATTGTGCCCAGAGGGGTTACAAAACCAAGTATTCCTAAGTGCATACTGATCTCCTTATAGTACCCATCTGTGGCCTTAGACAATGCAATTCAATATCCAAAAAGGCTAGGGTCTGGCAGGAAGCTGAAGATCAGTGGGAAACCATTAGAACCTGAGGAGTCTGGGGCTGGAGAGATGGCTCCAGTGGCTAAGAGCACTGACTGCTCTTCCAGAGGTCCTGAGTTCAATTCCCATCTGTAATGGGATCTGATGACTATTCTGGTGTGTCTGAAGACAGCTATACATGAAATAAATAAATGTATCCTTTTATTTTTAAGTTTAAAAAAAATAACCTAAGGAGTCAGGTTATGCCTAAATGACCCAGATCCAGGTAGCAAATTTACTATCCAAAGGAAACCTGCACCACTGACCCAAACCAACCCATCTAGGTACCTCTGGAATACAAGCCTCCTAAGAAACAAGCCTCAGAACTCCAACTTCCCCAGGAATCCCTTCAGGAACCTCAAGGATAAAGGTCCAGGATGCGGAGCACGTGAGGGAGCCATCTTGGGTCCCAGGTCCCTCAGAGTCTAGTCTGCACAGGTGAGAGTGCAGACTACAGAAGCAACACAGCTTCTGGGACAGACCTTCAGACTCCAGACATCTGGGCACCTTCTACCCAGGAGGGCTCTGACCACCATAGCAGGTGAGAGAGCCACCTTGTGTCCCTCAGAGACCAGTCTGTGAAGGTGAGCATGCAGACTGCAGAGGCAACACATCTTCTGGGACAGGCCCAGTTTCAGGTCTTCATCTTCACCCAGGAGAGAGGTCTGAATGCCAGACCTCTGTGCACCTTCCCTGTAAGAGGAGAGCTTGCCTTCAGAGAGTACTCTGAACACTGAGACTCAGGAAAGAGTTGGACTCCCAGTACTGCTGACAGAGGCTAACAGAATCACAGGAGGAACAAGCTCCAACCAGAGACAACTATAACAACTAACTCCAGAGATTACCAGATGGCGAAAGGCAAACATAAGCATCTTACTAACAGAAACCAAGACCACTCACCATCATCAGAACCCAGGATCCCACCTCACCCAGTCCTGGATATCCCAAGCAAAGAAAAAGCAAGACTCAAGTTTAAAATCATATCTCATGATGCTGGTAGAAGACATCAAGAAGGACATTAATAAATCACTTAAAGAAATACAGGAAAACAGTGCTAAAGAGGTAGAAGTCCTTAAAGAAGAAACATAAAGATCCCTTAAGAGCTACAGGAAAACACAACCAAACAGGTGATGGAATTGAACAAAACCATCCAAGACCTAAAAAGGGAAGTAGAAAAAATAAAGAAAACCCAAAGTGAGACAACTCTGGAGATAGAAACCCTAGGAAAGAAATCAGGAACCATCGATGCGAGTGTCAGCAACAGAATACAAGAAATGGAAGAGAGAATCTCAGGTGCAGAAGATTCCATAGAGATCATCGGCACAACAATCAAAGAAAATGCAAAATGCAAAAAGATCCTAACTCAAAACATCCATGAAATCCAGAATTCAATGAGAAGACCAAACCTACAGATAATAGAAGTAGATGAGAATGAAGATTTTCAACTTAAAGGGCCAACAAATATCTTCAACAAAATTATAGAAGAAAACTTCCCAAACCTAAAGAAAGAGATGCCCATAAATATACAAGAAGCCTACAGAACTCCAAATAGACTGGACCAGAAAAGAAATTCCTCCCAACACATAATAATCAAACAACAAATGCACTAAATAAAGATAGAATATTAAAAGCAGTAAGGGGAAAAGGTCAAGTAACATATAAAGGCAGGCCTATTAGAATTACACCAGACTTTTCACCAGAGACTAAGAAAGCCAGAAGATCCTGGACAGATGTTATGCAGAGACCTAAGAGAACACAAATACCAACCCAGGCTACTATACCCAACAAAACTCTCAATTACCATAGATGGAGAAACGAAAGTATTCCATAATAAAACCAAATTCACAGAATATCTTTCCATGAATCCAGCCCTTCAAAGGATAATAAAGGGAAAACACCAACATAAGGACTGAAAATACACCCTAGAAAAAGCAAGAAAGTAATCCTTAAACAAACCTAAAAGAAGACAGCCACAAGAACAGAATCCCAAATTTAACAATAAAAATAACAGGAAGCAACAATTACTTTTTGTTGATTTCTCTTAACATGAATGGACTCAATTCCCCAATAAAAAGACATAGACTAATAGACTAGCTACACAAACAGGACCCAACATTTTGCTCCTTACAGGAAACCCACCTCAGGGAAAAAGACAGACACTACCTCAGAGTAAAAGGCTGGAAAACAATTTTCCAAGCAAATGGTCCAAAGAAACAAGCTGGAGTAGCCATTCTAATGTCGAATAAAATTGACTTCCAACCCAAAGTTATCAAAAAAGACAAGAAGGGGCACTTCATACTCATCAAAGGTAAAATCTACCAGGATGAACTCTCAATTCTGAATATGCTCCAAATGTGAGGGCAGTCACATTCATTAAAGAAACTATAGTAAAGCTCAAAGCACACATTGCACCTCACACAATAATAGTGGGAGACTTCAACACCCCACTCTCACCAATGGACAGATCCTGGAAACAGAAACTAAACAGGAACACATGAACACTAACCGAAGATATGAAACAAATGGATTTAATAGATATCTATAGAACATTTTATCCTAAAACAAAAGGATATATCTTCTTCTCAGCACCACATGGTACCTCCTCCAAAATTGACCATTTAATTGGTCACAACAGAGGCCTCCACAGATACAAAAATATTGAAATTATCCCATGCATCCTATCAGATCACCATGGACTAAGGCTGATCTTCAATAACAACATAAATAATAGAAAGCCAACATGCATGTGGAAACAACACTCTACTCAATGATTCCTTGGAAAAGGATGAAATAAAGAAAGAAATTAAAGACTTTTTAGAGTTTAATGAAAATGAAGCCACAACATACCAAAACTTATGGGAAATAATGAAGGCAGTCCTAAGAGGAAAACGCATAGACCTGAGTGCCTCCAAAAAAAAACAAAAAAACAAAACAAAACAAACAAACAAACAAAAAAAAAAAACTAGAGAGAGCATATACTATAGCACACCTAGAAGCTCTAGAACTAAAGAAAGCAAATTCACCCAAGAGGAGTAGGGAAATAATCAAACTCAGGGCTGAAATCAACCAAGTGGAAACAAAAAGAACTATTCAAAGAATCAACCAAACCAGGAGCTGGTTCTTTGAGAAAATCAACAAGATAGATAAACCCTTAGCCAGACTAACTGTAGGGCACAGGGACAGTATCCTAATTAACAAAATCAGAAAGGAAAAAAGAGACATAACAACAGAACCTGAGGAAATCCAAAACATCATCAGATCCTACTACAAAATGCTATACTCAACAAAACTAGAAAACCTGGATGAAACAGACAACTTCCTATACAGATACCGGGTACCAAAGTTAAATCAGGATCAGATTAACGATCTAAACAGTCCCCTTTCCCCTAAAGAAATAGAAGCAGTCATCAATAGTCTCCCAACCAGCCAGGAGTGGTGGCACACGCCTTTAACCCCAGCACTCGGGAGGCAGAGGCAGGCAGATTTCTGAGTTCGAGGCCAGCCTGGACTACAAAGTGAGTTCCAGGACAGCCAGCCAGGGCCATACAGAGAAACCCTGTCTCGAAAACCAAAAACCAAATATATATATATAGTTTCCCAACCAAAAAGAAGCCCAGGACCAGATGGGTTTAGTGCAGAGTTCTATCAGACCTTCAAAGAAGACCTAATTCCAACTCTCAAACTATTCCACAAAATAGAAACAGAAGGTACTCTACCAAATTCATTCTATGAAGCCACAATTACTCTGATACCTAAACCACACAAAGATCCAACAAAGAAAGAGAACTTCAGACCAGTTTCCCTTATGAATATTGATGCAAAAATACTCAATAAAATCCTCGCTGCCGGGGCCTAGCAAACACAGAAGTGGATGATCACAGTCAGCTATTGGATGGGTCACATGGCCCCTAATGGAGGAGCTAGAGAAATTACCCAAGGAGCTAAAGGGAACTGCAACCCTATAGGTGGAACAACAATATGAACTAACCAGTACCCAGGAGCTCTTGTCTTTAGCTGCATATGTATCAAAAGATGGCCTAGACGGTCATCACTGCAAAGAGAGGCCCATTGGACTTGCAAACTTTATATGCCCCAGTACAGGGGAACGCCAGGGCCAAAAAGGGGCAGTGGGTGGGTAGGGGATTGGGGGGGTGGGTATGGGGGACCTTTGGGATAGCATTGAAAATGTAAACGAGGAAAATACCTAATTAAAAAAATAAAAAATAAACCCTTTCCTCCAGAAAAAAAATAAAAATAAAATAAAATAAAATCCTCGCAAACTGAATCCAAGAACACATCAAAAAGATCATCCATCATGACCAAGTAGGCTTCATCCCAGGGATGCAGGGATGGTTTAATATACGGAAATCCATCAACATAATCCACTATATAAACAAACTCAAAGACACAAAGATTTTAGTGGGATTGCTTCCAGCTTCTCTCCATTTACTTTGATGGTGGCTCCTGGTTTGCTGTAGATTGCTTTTATCATGTTTAGGTATGGGCCTTGAATTCCTGATCTTTCCAGAACTTTTATCATGAATGGGTGTTGGATCTTGTCAAATGCTTTTTCTGCATCTAACGAGATGATCATGTGGTTTTTGTCTTTGAGTTTGTTTATATAGTGGATTACATTGATGGATTTTCGTATATTAAACCATCCCTGCATCCCTGGAATAAAACCTACTTGGTCAGGATGGATGATTGCTTTAATGTGTTCTTGGATTCGGTTAGCGAGAATTTTATTGAGGATTTTTGCATCGATATTCATAAGAGAAATTGGTCTGAAGTTCTCTATTTTTGTTGGGTCTTTCTGTGGTTTAGGTATCAGAGTAATAGTGGCTTCATAAAATGAGTTGGGTAGAGTACCTTCTACTTCTATTTTGTGAAATAGTTTGTGCAGAATTGGAATTAGATCTTCTTTGAAGGTCTGGTAGAACTCTGCACTAAACCCATCTAGTCCTGGGCTTTTTTTGGTTGGGAGACTATTAATAACTGCTTCTATTTCTTTAGGTGATATGGGACTGTTTAGATGGTCAACTTGATCCTGATTCAACTTTGGTACCTGGTATCTGTCCAGAAATTTGTCCATTTCGTCCAGGTTTTCCAGTTTTGTTGAGTATAGCCTTTTGTAGAAGGATCTGATGGTGTTTTGGATTTCTTCAGGATCTGTTGTTATGTCTCCCTTTTCATTTCTGATTTTGTTAATTAGGATTTTGTCCCTGTGCCCTTTAGTGAGTCTAGCTAAGGGTTTATCTATCTTGTTGATTTTCTCAAAGAACCAACTCCTCGTTTGGTTAATTCTTTGAATAGTTCTTCTTGTTTCCACTTGGTTGATTTCACCCCTGAGTTTGATTATTTCCTGCCGTCTACTCCTCTTGGGTGAATTTGCTTCCTTTTTTTCTAGGGCTTTTAGCTGTGTTGTCAAGCTGCTAGTATGTGCTGTCTCCCGTTTCTTCTTGGAGGCACTCAGCGCTATGAGTTTCCCTCTTAGAAATGCTTTCATTGTGTCCCATAGGTTTGGGTACGTTGTGGCTTCATTTTCATTAAACTCTAAAAAGTCTTTAATTTCTTTCTTTATTCCTTCCTTGACCAAGGTATCATTGAGAAGAGTGTTATTCAGTTTCCACGTGAATGTTGGCTTTCCATTATTTATGTTGTTATTGAAGATCAGTCTTAGGCCATGGTGGTCTGATAGGATACATGGGACAATTTCAATATTTTTGTATCTATTGAGGCCTGTTTTGTGACCAATTATATGGTCAATTTTGGAGAAGGTCCCGTGAGGTGCTGAGAAGAAGGTATATCCTTTTGTTTTAGGATAAAATGTTCTGTAGATATCTGTCAGGTCCATTTGTTTCATAACTTCTGTTAGTTTCACTGTGTCCCTGTTTAGTTTCTGTTTCCACGATCTGTCCTTTGAAGAAAGTGGTGTGTTGAAGTCTCCCACTATTATTGTGTGAGGTGCAATGTATGCTTTGAGCTTTACTAAAGTGTCTCTAATGAATGTGGCTGCCCTTGCATTTGGTGCGTAAATATTCAGAATTGAGAGTTCCTCTTGGAGGATTTTACCTTTGATGAGTATGAAGTGTCCCTCCTTGTCTTTTTTGATAACTTTGGGTTGGAAGTCGATTTTATCCGATATTAAAATGGCTACTCCAGCTTGTTTCTTCAGTCCATTTGCTTGGAAAATTGTTTTCCAGCCTTTCACTCTGAGGTAGTGTCTGTCTTTTTCCCTGAGATGGGTTTCCTGTAAGCAGCAGAATGTTGGGTCCTGTTTGTGTAGCCAGTCTGTTAGTCTATGTCTTTTTATTGGGGAATTGAGTCCATTGATATTAAGAGATATTAAGGAAAAGTAATTGTTGCTCCCTTTTATTTTTGTTGTTAGAGTTGGCATTCTGTTCTTGTGTCTGTCTTCTTTTTGGTTTGTTGAATGATTACTTTCTTGGTTGTTCTAGGGCGTGATTTCCGTCCTTGTATTGCTTCTTTTCTGTTATTATCCTTTGAAGGGCTGGATTCGTGGAAAGATATTGTGTGAACTTGGTTTTGTCGTGGAATACTTTGGTTTCTCCATCTATGGTAATTGAGAGTTTGGCCGGGTATAGTAGCCTGGGCTGGCATTTGTGTTCTCTTAGTGTCTGTATAACATCTGTCCAGGCTCTTCTGGCTTTCATAGTCTCTGGTGAAAAGTCTGGTGTAATTCTGATAGGCCTTCCTTTATATGTTACTTGACCTTTCTCCCTTACTGCTTTTAATATTCTATCTTTATTTAGTGCATTTGTTGTTCTGATTATTATGTGTCGGGAGGAATTTCTTTTCTGGTCCAGTCTATTTGGAGTTCTGTATGCTTCTTGTATGATCATGGGCATCTCTTTTTTTATGTTTGGGAAGTTTTCTTCTATTATTTTGTTGAAGATATTAGCTGGCCCTTTAAGTTGAAAATCTTCATTCTCATCAATTCCTATTATCCGTAGGTTTGGTCTTCTCATTGTGTCCTGGATTACCTGGATGTTTTGAGTTAGGATCCTTTTGCATTTTGTATTTTCTTTGACTGTTGTGTCGATGTTCTCTATGGAATCTTCTGCACCTGAGATTCTCTCTTCCATTTCTTGTATTCTGTTGCTGATGCTCGCATCTATGGTTCCAGATCTCTTTCCTAGGGTTTCTATCTCCAGCGTTGCCTCGCTTTGGGTTTTCTTTATTGTGTCTACTTCCCCTTTTAGTTCTAGTATGGTTTTGTTCATTTCCATCACCTGTTTGGCTGTGTTTTCCTGCTTTTCTTTAAGAGCCTGTAACTCTTTAGCAGTGCTCTCCTGTAAATCTTTAAGTGACTTATGAAAGTCCTTCTTGATGTCCTCTATCATCATCATGAGAAATGTTTTTAAATCTGGGTCTAGATTTTCGGTTGTGTTGGGGTGCCCAGGACTAGGTGGGGTGGGAGTGCTGCGTTCTGATGATGGTGAGTGGTCTTGATTTCTGTTAGTAGGATTCTTACGTTTGCCTTTCGCCATCTGGTAATCTCTGAAGCTAGCTGTTTTAGTTGTCACTGTTAAGAGCTTCTTCTTCAGGTGACTCTGTTAGCCTCTATGAGCAGACCTGGAGGGTAGCACTCTCCTTAGTTTCAGTGGGCAGAGTATTCTCTGCAGGCAAGCTCTCTTCTTGCAAGGCAGGTACCCAGATATCTGGTGTTCGAACCAGACTCCTGGCAGAAGTTGTGTTCCACTCACTAGAGGTCTTAGGATCACGTGTGGAATCCTGTGTGGGCCCTTGCGGGTGTCAGGCGACTCAGCTGGCAAGGTAGCCCGGGGCTCGAGTGGAGTGGAAGGGGTTTGTGCCCCAGATCAAGCCCGGGTAGCCTGCTTCCCTATGTACCGCAGTCTCAAGTTCCGCGCGATTGGATTGGGGCAGGCACTGTGATCCACTCACCAGAGGTCTTAGGGTCCCGTGGGGAGTCCCGTGTGGACCCTTGCGGGTGTTGGGCAAGACTCTGCTGGCAAGGTAGCCCGGGGCTCGAGTCGGCATTTTTTTTTTTTTTTTTGGAACTTCTGAGATAGCATTTGAAACGTAAATAAAGAAAATATCTTTTTTTTTTTCTTCTTTCCATTTTTTATTAGGTATTTAGCTCATTTACATTTCCAATGCTATACCAAAAGTCCCCCATACCCACCCACCCCCACTCCCCTACCCGCCCACTCCCCCTTATTGGCCCTGGCGTTCCCCTGTTCTGGGGCATATAAAGTTTGTGTGTCCAATGGGCCTCTCTTTCCAGTGATGGCCGACTAGGCCATCCTTTGATACATATGCAGCTAGAGTCAAGAGCTCCGGGGTACTGGTTAGTTCATAATGTTGATCCACCTATAGGGTTGCAGATCCCTTTAGCTCCTTGGGTACTTTCTCTGGCTCCTCCATTGGGAGCCCTGTGATCCATCCATTAGCTGACTGTGGGCATCCACTTCTGTGTTTGCTAGGCCCCGGCATAGTCTCACAAGAGACAGCTACATCTGGGTCTTTTCGATAAAATCTTGCTAGTGTATGCAATGGTGTCAGCGTTTGGATGCTGATTATGGGGTGGATCCCTGGATAAGGCAGTCTCTACATGGTCCATCCTTTCATCTCAGCTCCAAACTTTGTCTCTGTAACTCCTTCCAAGGGTGTTTTGTTCCCAGTTCTAAGGAGGGGTATAGTGTCCACACTTCAGTCTTCATTTTTCTTGAGTTTCATGTGTTTAGGAAATTGTATCTTATATCTTGGGTATCCTAGGTTTTGGGCTAATATCCACTTATCAGTGAGTACATATTGTGTGAGTTCCTTTGTGAATGTGTTACCTCACTCAGGATGATGCCCTCCAGGTCCATCCATTTGGCTAGGAATTTCATAAATTCATTCTTTTTAATAGCTGAGTAGTACTCCATTGTGTAGATGTACCACATTTTCTGTATCCATTCCTCTGTTGAGGGGCATCTGGGTTCTTTCCAGCTTCTGGCTATTATAAATAAGGCTGCTATGAACATAGTGGAGCATGTGTCCTTCTTACCAGTTGGGGCATCTTCTGGATATATGCCCAGGAGAGGTATTGCTGGATCCTCCGGTAGTACTATGTCCAATTTTCTGAGGAACCGCCAGACGGATTTCCAGAGTGGTTGTACAAGCCTGCAATCCCACCAACAATGGAGGAGTGTTCCTCTTTCTCCACATCCTCGCCAGCATCTGCTGTCACCTGAATTTTTGATCTTAGACATTCTAACTGGTGTGAGGTGGAATCTCAGGGTTGTTTTGATTTGCATTTCTCTGATGATTAAGGATGTTGAACATTTTTTCAGGTGCTTCTCTGCCATTCGGTATTCCTCAGGTGAGAATTCTTTGTTCAGTTCTGAGCCCCATTTTTTAATGGGGTTATTTGATTTTCTGAAGTCCACCTTCATGAGTTCTTTATATATGTTGGATATTAGTCCCCTATCTGATTTAGGATAGGTAAAGATCCTTTCCCAATCTGTTGGTGGTCTCTTTGTCTTATTGACGGTGTCTTTTGCCTTGCAGAAACTTTGGAGTTTCATTAGGTCCCATTTGTCAATTCTCGATCTTACAGCACAAGCCATTGCTGTTCTGTTCAGGAATTTTTCCCCTGTGCCCATATCTTCAAGGCTTTTCCCCACTTTCTCCTCTATAAGTTTCAGTGTCTCTGGTTTTATGTGAAGTTCTTTGATCCATTTAGATTTGACCTTAGTACAGGAGATAAGTATGAATCGATTCGCATTCTTCTACATGATAACAACCAGTTGTGCCAGCACCAATTGTTGAAAATGCTGTCTTTCTTCCACTGGATGGTTTTAGCTCCCTTGTCGAAGATCAAGTGACCATAGGTGTGTGGGTTCATTTCTGGGTCTTCAATTCTATTCCATTGGTCTACTTGTCTGTCTCTATACCAGTACCATGCAGTTTTTACCACAATTGCTTTGTAGTAAAGCTTTAGGTCAGGCATGGTGATTCCACCAGAGGTTCTTTTATCCTTGAGAAGAGTTTTTGCTATCCTAGGTTTTTTGTTATTCCAGATGAATTTGCAAATTGCTCCTTCTAATTCGTTGAAGAATTGAGTTGGAATTTTGATGGGGATTGCATTGAATCTGTAGATTGCTTTTGGCAAGATAGCCATTTTTACAATGTTGATCCTGCCAATCCATGAGCATGGGAGATCTTTCCATCTTCTGAGATCTTCTTTAATTTCTTTCTTCAGAGACTTGAAGTTTTTATCATACAGATCTTTCACTTCCTTAGTTAGAGTCACTCCGAGATATTTTATATTATTTGTGACTATTGAGAAGGGTGTTGTTTCCCTAATTTCTTTCTCAGCCTGTTTATTCTTTGTGTAGAGAAAGGCCATTGACTTGTTTGAGTTAATTTTATATCCAGCTACTTCACCGAAGCTGTTTATCAGGTTTAGGAGTTCTCTGGTGGAATTTTTAGGGTCACTTATATATACTATCATATCATCTGCAAAAAGTGATATTTTGACTTCCTCCTTTCCAATTTGTATCCCCTTGATCTCCTTTTGTTGTCGAATTGCTCTGGCTAATACTTCAAGTACTATGTTGAAAAGGTAGGGAGAAAGTGGGCAGCCTTGTCTAGTCCCTGATTTTAGTGGGATTGCTTCCAGCTTCTCTCCATTTACTTTGATGGTGGCTCCTGGTTTGCTGTAGATTGCTTTTATCATGTTTAGGTATGGGCCTTGAATTCCTGATCTTTCCAGAACTTTTATCATGAATGGGTGTTGGATCTTGTCAAATGCTTTTTCTGCATCTAACGAGATGATCATGTGGTTTTTGTCTTTGAGTTTGTTTATATAGTGGATTACATTGATGGATTTTCGTATATTAAACCATCCCTGCATCCCTGGAATAAAACCTACTTGGTCAGGATGGATGATTGCTTTAATGTGTTCTTGGATTCGGTTAGCGAGAATTTTATTGAGGATTTTTGCATCGATATTCATAAGAGAAATTGGTCTGAAGTTCTCTATTTTTGTTGGATCTTTCTGTGGTTTAGGTATCAGAGTAATAGTGGCTTCATAAAATGAGTTGGGTAGAGTACTTTCTACTTCTATCTTGTGAAAAAGTTTGTGCAGAACTGGAATTAGATCTTCTTTGAAGGTCTGATAGAACTCTGCACTAAACCCGTCTGATCCTGGGCTTTTTTTGGCTGGGAGACTATTTATAACTGCTTCTATTTCTTTAGGGGGTATGGGACTGTTTAGAAGGTCAACTTGATCCTGATTCAACTTTGGTACCTGGTATCTGTCCAGAAATTTGTCCATTTCATCCAGGTTTTCCAGTTTTGTTGAGTATAGCCTTTTGTAGAAGGATCTGATGGTGTTTTGGATTTCTTCAGGATCTGTTGTTATGTCTCCCTTTTCAGTTCTGATTTTGTTAATTAGGATTTTGTCTCTGTGCCCTCTAGTGAGTCTAGCTAAGGGTTTATCTATCTTGTTGATTTTCTCAAAGAACCAACTCCTCGTTTGGTTAATTCTTTGAATAGTTCTTCTTGTTTCCACTTGGTTGATTTCACCCCTGAGTTTGATTATTTCCTGCTGTCTACTCCTCTTGGGTGAATTTGCTTCCTTTTTTTCTAGAGCTTTTAGATGTGTTGTCAAGCTGCTAGTATGTGCTCTCTCCCGATTCTTCATGGAGGCACTCAGAGCTATGAGTTTCCCTCTTAGAAATGCTTTCATTGTGTCCCAAAGGTTTGGGTACGTTGTGGCTTCATTTTCATTAAACTCTAAAAAGTCTTTAATTTCTTTCTTTATTCCTTCCTTGACCAAGGTATCATTGAGAAGAGTGTTGTTCAGTTTCCACGTGAGTGTTGGCTTTCTGTTATTTTTTTTGTTATTGAAGATCAGCCTTAGTGCATGGTGATCTGATAGGATACATGGGACAATTTCAATATTTTTGAATCTGTTGAGGCCTGTTTTGTGACCTATTATGTGGTCAATTTTGGAGAAGGTACCATGAGGTGCTGAGAAGAAGGTATATCCTTTTGTTTTAGGATAAAATGTTCTGTAGATATCTGTCAGATCCATTTGTTTCATCACTTCTGTTAGTTTCAGTGTGTCCCTGTTTAGTTTCTGTTTCCATGATCTGTCCATTGGTGAAAGTGGTGTGTTGAAGTCTCCCACTATTATTGTGTGAGGTGCAATGTGTGCTTTGAGCTTTACTAAAGTTTCTTTAATGAATGTGGCTGCCCTTGCATTTGGAGCATAGATATTCAGAATTGAGAGTTCCTCTTGGAGGATTTTACCTTTGATGAGAACGAAGTGCCCCTCCTTGTCTTTTTTGATGACTTTGGGTTGGAAGTCAATCTTATCAGATATTAGGATGGCTACTCCAGCTTGTTTCTTCATACCATTTGCTTGGAAAATTGTTTTCCAGCCTTTTATTCTGAGGTAGTGTCTATCTTTTTCTCTGAGATGTGTCTCCTGTAAACAGCAAAATGTTGGGTCTTGTTTGTGTAGCCAGTTTGTTAGTCTATGTCTTTTTATTGGGGAGTTGAAACCATTGATGTTAAGAGATATTAAGGAAAAGTAATTGTTGATTCCTGTTATTTTTGTTGTTAAAGTTGGCATTCTGTTCTTGTGTCTGTCTTCTTTTAGGTTTGTTGAGGGATTACCTTCTTGTTTTTTCTAGGGCATTGTTCCCGTTCTTCTATTGGTTTTTTTCTGTTATTAACCTTTGAAGGGCTGGATTCGTGGAAAGATATTGTGTGAACTTGGTTTTGTCGTGGAATACTTTGGTTTCTCCATCTATGGTAATTGAGAGTTTGGCTGGGTATAGTAGCCTGGGCTGGAATTTGTGTTCTCTTAGTGTCTGTATAACATCTGTCCAGGCTCTTCTGGCTTTCATAGTCTCTGGTGAAAAATCTGGTGTAATTCTGATAGGCTTGCCTTTGTATGTTACTTGACCTTTTTCCCTTACTGCTTTTAGTATTCTATCTTTATTTAGTGCATTTGTTGTTCTGATTATTATGTGTCGGGAGGAATTTCTTTTCTGGTCCAGTCTATTTGGAGTTCTGTAGGCTTCTTGTATGTTCATGGGCATCTCTTTCTTTATATTTGGGAAGTTTTCTTCAATAATTTTGTTGAAGATATTTGCTGGTCCTTTGAGTTGAAAATCTTCATTCTCATCCACTCCTATTATCCGTAGGTTTGGTCTTCTCATTGTGTCCTGGATTTCCTGGATATTTTGAGTTAGGATCTTTTTGCATTTTCCATTTTCTTTGATTGTTGTGCCGATGTTCTCTATGGAATCTTCTGCACCTGAGATTCTCTCTTCCATCTCTTGTATTCTGTTGCTGATGCTCAAATCTATGGTTCCAGATTTCTTTCCTAGGGTTTCTATCTCCAGTGTTGCCTCACTTTGAGTTTTCTTTATTGTGTCTACTTCCCTTTTTAGGTCTAGTATGGTTTTGTTCATTTCCATCACCTGTTTGTATGTTTTTTCCTCTTTTTCTGTAAGGACTTCTACCTGTTTGATTGTGTTTTCCTGTTTTTCTTTAAGGACTTGTAACTCTTTAGCAGTGTTCTCCTGTATTTCTTTAAGTGATTTATTAAAGTCCTTCTTGATGTCCTCTACCATCATCGTGAGATATGCTTTTAAATCTAGGTCTAGGTTTTCGGGTGTGTTGGGGTGCCCTGGACTGGGCGAAGTGGGAGTGCTGGGTTCTGATGATGGTGAGTGGTCTTGGTTCCTGTTAGTAGGATTCCTACGTTTACCTTTCGCCATCTGGTAATCTCTGGTGTTAGTAGTTATAGTTGACTCTGTTTAGAGATTGTTCTTCTGGTGATTCTGTTACCGTCTCTCAGCAGACCTGGGAGACAGATTCTCTCCTCTGAGTTTCAGTGCTCAGAGCACTCTCTGCTGGCAAGCTCTCTTACAGGGAAGGTGCGCAGATATCTTGTTTTTGGACCTCCTCCTGGTCGAAGAAGAAGGCCCAAAACAGGGCCTCTCTCAGAAGCTGTGTTGCTTTGGCAGTTCCCAGAAGCTATCAGCTTCTGTGGTGCAGACTCTCACCTGTGCAGACTAAATTCCTAAGTTCCAGGGAGTCCTGGAACCAAGATGGCGACCGCTGCTCCTGAGGCTGAGGCCGCCCCCTGAGCCAGGCGGACACCTGTCCTCTGGTCCGGACGGTGGCCGGCTGTCTGCAGCCTGCAAAGGGTACTGCCTCAGCGGCTCTGTGCTTCCGCCCGTCCCAGAAGCTGTCCGGTTCTCTGGCGCACCCTCTAACCTGTTCAGACTAATTTCCTAGGTCCCGTGGAGTCCCGGAACCCAGGTGGCGACCGCTGCTCCTGAGGCTGAGGCCGCCAAGAAAATATCTTAAAAAAAAAAAAAAAGGAGGTTCAGGATGCAACAGAAGCCAGCCCTTCAGTGGTCAGGATGTTAATAAGAATGTATCATTTCCATAACAATTCTCAACTGGACATAGGTCAGGACTGCTAACTGTGCCTAGACCCCAAGCCCTCAAATCATTTTGAGATTGAAACTAATTAAACAATAAAGCTCTACTTCCAACCCTAGTAGCTGTAAATGGGACCAATACAAGTACATGGGGAGGGGGCTCCAAGGTAAATGTGCCTGTTTAATGTCCCCAAGATGCCCCCTGGATAGTTCTCCCTATGCAGATTCTTGTTGCCATACATAGCAGGCTAATTTCAGAAATGGCAATAAAATGTAGGCTCCAAAGTCTACCTGACTTGCTTGCACTAACAGCTTGACCAAGTGTGCATTTCTGAATTATTTACACAAGAGGAGAACCCACTCTTTCGCATCTTTGTGCGTGTTATGTCACAGGTCCTCTTATATAATGGAAAAGAGGGCAGGGACCACTCAATCTAGATTCTGGGCTTCCCCATGCACAGGGAGCCATCCCCAATATTAGTCCCCTATTGGTGCCAGCAGGTATCATGGGCTCCACTGTAGTTGGATCTTCAGACCTAGTTATGGGAGATTAAAACTTGAAGGCACTCTGTGTTCAAGTAGACATAGACCCAGGCCATCTAGAAGATTCTGCTTCCCATCTGGAATCCCAGTTAGATTCTTTAGCCAAGGCTGTTCTTCAGAACTGAAATGGATTGGACCACCTCTTTATGAGACAGGGAGGTCTCTGTATGGCACAAATGTCCACACCAGCCAGTCGGGGATAATTAGTTTACCATGGTCAAAAATAACCTTTAATAAAAGATGTCAAGAATCTAATAGCTAAGCTGGGCATGGTGGCACACACCTTTAATCTCAGACCTCGGGAGGCAGAGGCAGGTGGATTTCTGAGTTCGAGGCCAGCCTGGTCTACAAAGTGAGTTCCAGGACAGACAGCCAGGGCCATACAGAGAAACCCTGTCTTGAAAAACCAAAAAGAAAAAAAAAAAAGAATCTAATAGCTAGTACCAAACTACTCTACTTATAGTCATGGCTATGCCATTAATCTTTTTACTCTTACCTCTAATTACAGGACCCAGCTTGCTCAGATACCTACTTATCTATGTAAGAACTCCTAATACTGAAAAGACAGTATAATCCCTGCCCCAAGATGAGTCCACAATTTGACGAATGCCCATAGAACTAGTGGGGAATGTAACAGATGCCTAGGTCTTAGTAGGCCTCCAGATCTTAACACAACTGACTCCATGATGGAAGTACCATACAGGCTGTAAAACTCAACACATAGACAGTATCACCTGCCAAAAGGAAAACAAAGACCTAACCCATCAAAGACCATAGTTCTGGGGAAATCCCTAAATATACTAACCTTGCTCTTTTGTACCTATAGTTCAGCTTCCCATTAAATAGTATTGCTAATTGGGGTAGGTCAACCCAGGATGTGGTTTTGTGTTTAAAAACCCACCCTGAGAAAGGCTTGAGGCTACCCTGGGATCCTGGAACACCCAGTGCAGTCACCAGTCAGCTACTAAAGACTTTCTATTGGCTTAAGCCAGAGTCTAAGTAGTCTCTTCCAGTGGATACCCCACAATACTTTTAACTGCCAGATAGCTAGGGGTACAGTCACACCCTTAGTAAGGTACCACTCTTACTCTAGATCTTTATTTTAAAGTTAACTCCTGGGAGTTCAGAAGCTAAAATGTGTTGTTCATGACGGATTTAAGCTGAGAACCTTTCTTTCATTATTGACCGGATCTTATAATTCTTTTTTAGAGTCTGTGACTCCTGGGCTCTAAAGTTAATAGTGAGAAATATAACTTGAAATCCCATGACACAAATTGGGTTATTCATCATTCAGGTTAACTAAAACCTGAATAATAATCAGCCTATTGGTTATAAAGCCAAAGTGAGGTGGTAATTTACTAAAAAATTCTGAGATATCCGAGTACCAACCTGTGTTGAACCAATCACTCATAACTCATTTCCAAGAGAGATACATTAATGTCACTGTTAATCCCTTCACAGGTTCAACCAATTCTCACCCAAATCACTTAGCCCCTCTCAGAGGCTCCATTTTTCCCCCGTATTTGTGAAATGGGGATAATCACGTTCCCGGGCGCCTTCACAAGGCTGTTGGGAGGATTAATGAGTTAGTGCTGGAGAAGTGCATTTGGGCTTTAGATAGATGTCGCTATATAAATGCAAATTCTCACATTACAGCTGGGCTTACACGTAAAAATGCAAAGACGTTTAGATCCTCGATTCTTTTATAATGCTGAGAGGCAATTCCAATTTGAAGATTGATAGCGTCCTCAATCTTCTGTCTGAGAGGAAAGGCACTCACTGGAAACAGTGAGCAAGCAAGGCACCCCTGCCCTGACACATTCTTTCCTGGCTCCACAGCTGTGTGTGCGTTCTCTCCTTGATGTCATCCCTGCACCCTCTGGGCCGCTAGCTCAAGCAAGCTCCATATGAGTACTCAGAAGGGAGAAGCCATCTTTGAAGCGAAGAGCCCTCCTTAGATTCCAAACCTGTCCATTCATCAGCTGGTTAATCTCATCAGCTTGATTCCACTGATACAGACATGGGAGTGTACTAAGACAAACTTGTGAGTATATCTGTGAGGATGTTTCGAGAGAAAATAGAATCGTGGGGGTTCTAACCTAATGGATGATTTGATGATGAACCAACTCTCGGGAAATGGTAAGACTTCCTGTCTGGTTAAAGGAGGCAAGTCACTGGGGGAATGTTCTTGCAGAGGGAGACCTTCCTGAGCCCTTCCTGTTGCAGCTCTCCACATCCTGTCTGCCAAGAGGTAAACAGCCCTACAGATAACACTGCCCCATTACCATGGTGCTCTACACAACTGCATGTGGACACCGGACAGTGAGCTAAGACCTCTGAAGCCCTGAAATGAAGTGATTGCTCCCTCTGGTTGTTCTTGATAGGATTTCAATCAAGCTACGGTGAGCCAAGGCTCCTGAAGAGAACAACTCTTTCCACCACACATTCTGCCTGAAGGGTGAGCTGATTAGAACTTCAGTGATGTGGTTGAATGTGACAAGTCCACTGCTGGTCTATCTTAGGGCATTTGTAGCTTCTTAATGTTGCTGCCTTGTCCCCAGCCTAACATCTTTGTGACAGAAAGTCCCTAGTTTACAGGGCTAAGCATGCTGTTGACAGCATATGGAGCCTATCACAGAGTGTCTTAGTCAGGGTTTCTATTCCTGTACAAACATCATGACCAAGAAGCAAGTTGGGGAGGAAAGGGTTTATTCAGCTTACACTTCCACATTGCTGTTCATCACTAAAGGACTGGAACTCAAGCAAGTCAGGAAGCAGGAGCTGATGCAGAGGCCATGGAGGGATGCTACTTACTGGCTTCCCCTAGATTACTCAGCTTGCTTTCTTATAGAACCCAAGACTACCATCCCAGGGATGGCACTACCCACAAGGGGCCATCCCCACTTCATCACTAATTGAGAAAATGCCTTACAGCTGGATCTCACGGAGGCATTTCCTCAACTGAGGCTCTTTCCTCTGTGATAACTCCAGCTTGTGGCAAGTTGACAAAGAACCAGCCAGTACACAGAGGTTCCCTTGCTTTGTGTGTTTGTCTCACTATGTAGCCCTGCTGGCCTGGAACTCAATCTGTAAAGCAGACTAGCTTCAAACTCACAGAGCTGCCAGTCTTTGTCTGTCTCCTGCCTGCTGCAATGGGTACACACCACACCTGGTTCCCCCACTCTACTATAACCCACCTACCTAAACTTTCCACCAGTGGCATTTGAAAAGTGGCTTTATCCGTGACTTTCTTTGATCTGTCACTATAAAAACTCCAACAAACTATTATCGCATTGAAACCTGGAATACACTAAATCTATGTCCCCAGGCTATAGTCACTCATATTTGAATAGAGACTAAACTTTTACCTCCGTGAGGTAAGAGGTGTGCTTCTACATTGACACTACATAAAAGTGAATAATAGGACTTCCCTAGGCTCCAGAAGTGTAAAGCCTAAGTTTCTGTTTATAAATTCTCTGGTTTTGTGTATTTTCTTAGAGCAATCCCTTTTCCTGACTAACCTCTTGGAAGCATGACCAGGGAGATTCTAGGCAGTGGTCCAAGAGAAGAGTAATGGCTCTCCTATCTGATCACTTCCCTTCCAGCGACTTGGATAACCCTTTCTGGTCTGTGTAACAATGTTCACCTAACCCACCCCTAGCCAGAACATAAGTCTTTACATCTCCCTAGCCTCTGATGCAAAAAGACACTCCTCTCTCTTATCTACCATCATTGGGTGAGACAAGGAACAGAGACCTAGATTTCACTCCTCTTTCCTGTATTATCAGTTTTAGGTAGGGGTTGTTATAATCTTATAGATATTCTTTATGAAATTTAGGATGTTCCTCTTGATTTCTTATGTTATTTTTAAAAAGCTCAGATAGACTCTGAGTGGTCATTTAAGAACAAATCTAAATTTTTTTCATTCTCTCTTTTAGAAAGGTTCCCTATTTCCCACATCTTTTAGGGAAATAAAAGACAGCATCCACACTCTATCCCTTTCCTCTCCCTTCGCTTATCTAAGGACATGGGTGGCTTTCATTTCTTCTCAATGAAGGTAACACTCAAGACAAACCATAGCTTCCCCACCATGTATTCTTCAAGTATCCTATTTATCTTATATTGCAAAGAAAAGGTAAGAGAAATGTCTGTTATGGTCATTGTTATGATCTGGCAAATATATAAAACTACATGATAAAAAAACCTACATGATAAATGAATCTAAAAAGTTAAACTAATTATAGATGACCTCCTGGTTTTACCAAGATTTCCACATTTAAATCCTAATATGTAACTGCTTTCTGACATATACAAATGAAATGTATCGGTACTTTCAGCTAACTAACCAGTGGTTTTGTTTTGGTTTTGGTTTTGGTTTTGGTTTTGGTTTTTTTCTCTATTTTTACATGTGACTTTCCACCTTTGCCCTGATTCACTGTGCTCAGACCACTTGGACAATTGATTCTTCTTTTTATCTAGAAAAAAAAATTAAAGCTTCTCTTTTTAGAAGCCAGGTCGTTTTTAAAACACAAAATAAGGGACGCATGGTGGTGCACTCCCTAATCTTAGCATGGTTGAGGCTGAGGCAGAAAGATTCCAGGTGTGAGGCCAGACTAAGCTACCCAGTGAGAAGCAAACAAACAAAACCCCATAAAGCAGTAGTTCCCAACTTAACCTGCTATCATGTTTACTTTTCTCATAACATGCCTAAATAAAGAATCCTAAGGATAAAAATACTTTCCTTAAGGTTTAAAGACATCCCATCCTTGTATTAAGGTTTCCAAGGAGTGTGAGTTCTAAGTATGACTCCTCTCCAAAAAGAATTAAGAGATTTTTGTCATTATTCCAGTGAAGAAGGCTCAGGAGAGGCAGTGGCAGATTTGTATAATCCCAAGTCCCCATCTGAAAACAGTAATTAATGAGCCAAAACAGAGCAAGATAAGGAGACATGCCACAAAACACACCAGATGAAGACAAACTAGAAGCAGCTTTAAAACCTACATAGTTGTTTGAGCTTGTGCAAAAGAGAAGCAAAGAAAAAACAACAGGAGCCTGGAACTTCCTGGAACAGAAATCTCTCAAGCCAATAGATGCTCATTAAAAAGCACAGTGAGCCAAGTCCTCAGCAGCAACTAGAACTGGAAAAGGGTCTATTCCGCCCTGGCAGCAAGCGCAGAAAAGGGCGCTCTCCCTGTAGAGCAATCTTGACAAGTCTTAAAATTCATAACTCAAGAAACCTTATCTAAGGCATGCTAGAGATGCCTTAGCAGTTAGCAATACTTGCTGGTCCTGCAGAGGACCCAGGCTCGGGAAGTAGCATCTGTGCAGAGTGGCTCACAACCATCTGTAACTCCCGTTCCAAGGGATGCAATGTTCTCTTCGGGCCCCCGTGGGCATCAGACATGCACATGAGGCACTTGCATACATGCGGGCAGCCACTCATGTGTGTATGTAGATAGATAGATAGATAGATAGATAGATAGATAGATAGATAGATAGATAGATAGATAGATAGATAGATAGATAGATAGATAGATGGATGGATGGATGGATGGATGGATGGATGGATGGATGGATGGATGGATGGATGGATGGATGGATAGATAGATAGATAGATAGATAGATAGATAGATAGATAGATAGATAGATAGATAGATAGATAGATAGATAGATAAGATAGATAAGATAGATAAGATAGATAAGATAGATAAGATAGATAGAGATGTGAATATAAATAAGTAAATTTTTTAAAAAGAAGAAACCTGTTACGTCACTCCATTCTACATCCCTCTGTTGAAAGCCACCCTCACCATCACTTTTTACTAACTTCCTGACCTCTATAGATATCCCAAGAGAAACATCTGTATCTGAAGATTCTAAACTAACATACAAAACTGATAGAAAACATGTGATGTTTTTCTTTCTGGGTCTGAGTTTCCTCACCCAGGATGATTTTTTTGTTTCTAGTTCCACCGATTTACCTTAACATTTTATGATTTCGTTCTTTTTAACATCTGAATAATATTCCACTGTGTAAATGCACCATATTTCCTTTATGCATTCATGACTTGATGGATATCTAGGGTGCTTCCATTTCCTGGCTATCAAAAATAGAGCAACACTGAACATAGATGAGCAAGTGTCTCTGTAGTAGTGCAGACAGCCCTTTAGGGTTAAAAGTAGTTATCCCTGAATCTATTTCTAACTTTCTGAGGAAACTCCACACTGATCTCTACAATGCTTGTGCCACTGTGCACTCCCACCAGCCTTGAATAAACCAAAGAAGAAAAGAACCAACTGAAAATTACCCATTGAAAGAGAATTCAACAAGCCTAGTGATATATCAAGTGTACTTCAAGGAGAAGGACAAATTTCAATGAAAACAAATCTTGGGGCACCTAGACAAAATAGCAAGTGAAATAAAGAAAATTAGATAAACATCACCTTTGTCTGGAAGGGTATTTTCTAGAAGAGAATTAAATAATTAATATACCCAAGAAAATTTGAGTGAAGCATTATACATCCATTTTCTACTGGCTTCCAAGTATAAAGGAGAAAAGGCTGGGCTGTGGGTGAAGCTTAGAGGGCACAGTGCTTGCCTGGCATGCGCCAAACCTTGAGCTGGATTCCCAGTACTCAGTCAAGTGTGTGTGACTAGTTCCACATAGGCACTGAAAAGGTAAATGAAGGCAGGAAGATTAGAAGTTCAAGGTCATTTGGATCACATAGAAAGTTTGAAGTTAGTCTGAAATCATGAGACCCTGCCTCAAAAAAAAAAAAAAATCTTCTCTTAGTACAAAGGAGCAATGGCAAATTAACACACAGAAATTTGTCTGAGATTGTACTAACTACTTTTCAATTGCTGGAACAAAACATCATGACTAAGCTAACTTACAAAAATAAAGTGTTTCATTGGGCTAACAATTTCAGAACATTAGAGTCCAGACAGCAAAAGCATGTGAGTTGAGAGCGCACATCTTGCTTTGCAAGCAAGAAGGCAGAGATAATGCTGGGAATGGTATGGGCTTTTGAAACCTCAAAGCCTATCCTCCAGTGGCATACCTCCTCCAACAAGGCCACACCTTCTAATCCTATCTATACAAGTTCACCAACTCTGAACCAGGCATTCAAATACATGAACCAATGAGGGCCATTCTCATGGAGACCTCCACAGGGGGTTGTGTTTGTTTGTTTGTTTGTTTGTTTGTTTGTTTGTTTTTAAAATAGTACTTGTAGTAGGTATATGGGCATCTCCTGCAGAATCTACCAGATGACAATCTTTAAACCGCCAGAGTGACTCAAAAGCCATGGATAGAATATTTGTTAGTCTTGATGCTCTGTTTGTAGTTTAGATCTTAAATGCCCTCCCCCCAAAGATCACATGTTAAAGGCTTGGTTGACAAGTTATACTACTGGGAGGTGGGGAAACCAAATATATGGAGCCTTATAAGACCAAATAGGTTTCTAGGAACAAGTGCTTAATGGGGGATTGTCAGAACACAGTCCAAGAATGGAGTCCTGTGAGAATTCTAAGAGCTTGTGAGAAAACAACAAGACGAGGAAAGCAGGCATATCTGGCAGTAGACATCCTCTCAACAATGAAGAAACCATCCATTCTAATGCTTAACCTCTAACTCAACTGTCCAGTTAACTGCCTAGTTAACCTGAGCTCTTTACTAACAATCCAGGGTAAGAGGTGTCCCAGCACACATGCCACAACCACAGCTGCAGCCCTGGGAAGGGCACTGCTGTCCACTTCTTTTGATTGTAGGGATCTGAAGAGGCTGTACAGTCGTTGTACAAAGTTGTAAAAAGCAACCCCTAGAGTGTCTCTGAAGAGCACATTACTAGTATGTAGAAGAACAAATAGCCAATGCCAGCAATTATCGGGCTTTCATACAGGAGTAAGAGGCTTCTCCCTCTGAAAGCACAGACCAGCTGATCCCAGCATCTCTGTATGCATGTGTCTGTCATTTCTTCAGTGTCTGTCCTTTTTTCATTGCCTTGCTGTCCCTAGTCGGGGGTTCTGGGACACAAGCCACGTAAGCACACAGCAATGACCTGCAGGTAGGAGTGGGTTATTGAAGTCACCCACTGATACCGTGTCGTGGCTAACCCTGACTTTACATATAGTAGTATTTGTTTTATGAAATTGGTTCACCCATGTCTAATGTACCCATGTTTAGAATTGTAATATGCTCTTGATGGGGTTTCCCCTTAATCAATATGATTAGTATTGATTTGAAGTCTATTTTATCAGTTATCAGAAGAGAGTCATCTATTTATTCCTTGCCGCTCTTTTGTTTGCTTGGGATACCTTTTTTACCACTCTCTCACCATAAAACAGCTCCTGTCTTCGATGGTGATTGTGGGAAGCCTCATGTGCCGTTGCAGAGTGGCACTGACTACTGCTGGCCACCACACATAAGTTTGGACAAACAACCAATGTGTACATATGCAGTAAAGGTTTTTGCAAAGACACTGCCTGGCCCAGGCATGATAATGAGGCTTTGGGAGTATAACCAATCAGATGTGAGACATGCAAATGAGGTATGATAATGAGGCTCTGTGAGGTACAGAGAGAGAGAGAGTAGCCAATCAGATGAGGAACATGCAAATGAGGCTTAGTGTATAACCAATCCGGGTGTGAGACACGCTTCTCCTAGGCCTATATAAGCAGCACCAGTTCTGGGCTCGGGGTCTCTTCGCCTCTGCAATCAAGCTCTCCAAATAAACGTGTGCAGAAGGATCCTGTTGTAGTGTCGTTACTGCTGGCCAGTCTGGCGCACGCAAGAGGTGATATGTGCTCCTTGGAGGCAGCAATCCAATCTACTAGTCTGTGTCCTTTAGTCAGGGGACTGATACCACCAGCATCAGTTACTCTTGAGAGGGATGCATTCACTTCTGTCACCTTGCTAATGATGTCGTCTCCGGCATTTTCCTGTTCTTCAGTTGCCTAACTGATGTTCTATTGTGGTTTTGCACTTTCCTGCAGCCTCATGGATATTTTTATATTTGTCTTCAATACTAAGAGTCCCTTCCCATGTCCTGTGTGGGGAGACTTGCTGGTGTGTATGCCTTGGCGTGTGCTTTATCACTTTCAGCCTCATTACCTACTTTTACTCTTACACTGCTCCTGGGGCCTCCAGAATCTGACCGACCCCTGTGGTTTTATGTAAAATGAGTGTGTTCTTTTTTATAATCCTTCAAAAAGAAGGATGCAGGTTTCAGCTTCCTCTGTTTTATCATAACGGTCACTCCTCACTCTGAATACTATTTTCCAAAATATGTTAACATCGATAGTTTGTTCTTAACTCTGTATGTTTTTGTCCTTGACTATACACATCTGAGATTAGTTTTGTTCTTTTAATTTGCCCTTGCAAGGAACAAGTTACCCACACATTGTTCCTTGTTAATCGGACATCTTTCAATATCCTGAATGGGGATAGCAAGTTACTTCCCTAGCAGGTTTTCAGATGAGCTGTTCCTCTCTAGGAGGCCTCTTTGCCTTTTTTTTCTTTCCTACATATTATTCATTCACTTTTAAAAAGAAGGTTGAACCGTGAACAACAGAGTCTATCCAAGTCTGAACACCTAGTTCTTGTGAAGGTGGTCTTGTTTGAAAGCAAGGACTGACTGGTCGGCATAATGAAAATAAGGATCATATGATGAAGCCATCTCAGGACTGATCACTAGTGTTAAGTCTAAGAGAATAGGTTGCTGGTATTCTTATAAGATAACAAGTAGGGATACCTGAAATACAGGCACATAAGGAGAAGACCAAAAGGAGAAGAAAACTATGTAAAGGTGAAAGTTGCTGCTAGAAACAAGAGCCTCAGGAGCCACCAACACCCGGAAGAGGCAAGGAAGGATTTCCATCTTTAGAGAAAGCATGGCCTCACCAACACCTTCATTTTAGACTTCTGACCCATAGAACTGAGAAGTTTTTCTGTTACTTTAAGCCACTGTGTTTGTTTGTTCATGTGTCATAGTACCTCTAAACATTGAATATGCTTGGATAACTTCAACCTATTCTGTGTGTCACACTCATATGGAGTCCCTCAAATTAGGTCCCTCAGTGCATAACTTCATTAGACAATATACCTTCTCTTTGTAAGAACACAATTTTCATCGTCTAGTTGCTTTTGTATTGTTTTGAACACACACAGGAGGCAGGATTGAGTCATTCCTGTTCAGTTTTGTATCCTGCACATAGTCGATGCTCAACTCACTCCATTATTTTTTAAATATCATCCCTCATTTTCAGTTCTATATATTTGATGGTATAGCTGCAAAGCGCTTCCTTATTATTCTGAATATGACAGAAGACCTGAGTCTATAGTACTGTAATTACTTCTTCATAAAACGTAATTCCCCCCACAGCTCCATAATAAGGCCTTGCCATTTTATTTACTTCCTTGTTTACCTATAAATATTTGTCAATTGTCAACCTGGGTATAAATTATACCAACAGCTACATTACAGAGCCGCAGGAAAATGAGATAGAGCCTCTAAATCCAGACCTGTAAACATTCAAGTTAGGAAGCTGGCACAAATTGCAATATATTATATAATGTTATAAGTGCCATAGGAGGTAGAATATACAGGAGAATTTTAACTGAAGAGTCTAAGATCTTTCTAAAGCAGGTACCCATTGAGCTCCAACCCCCTGCCTCAGCTTCTATGATGGCAGCAAATACTATTTGTCCTCAGTGATCACAAAAAGCCTTTTGAGAACCAATGATAGTTTAAGCTGTCTCCCTCTCTGTCGTTATGGTGCATTGGCAGTTAGAAGAGAGACAACAAAAGATTCCTAACTCATCTTTGTGGAAAATCAGAGACTCTGGGGTCTGCTGTCTCTCTCATTTGTCACCTTAGTTTTCCTGTGTATTCTTTTGAGAAGTTGTACTGGACATAGCTTTTGAGCCCATTTATACCTCTCTTTTTCACACATTAAAAAAATCCTGAGACCAAAGTGTGGACACTTTGCCCCTTCTTAGAATTGGGAACAAAACACCCATGGAAGGAGTTACAAAGACAAAATTTGGAGCTGTGATGAAAGGATGGACCATCTAGTGATTGCCATATGCAGGGATCCATCCCATAATCAGCTTCCAAACGCTGACACCATTGCATACACTAGCAAGATTTTATCGAAAAGACCCTGATATAGCTGTCTCTTGTGAGACTATGCCGGGGCCTAGCAAACACAGAAGTGGATGATCACAGTCAGCTATTGGATGGGTCACAGGGCCCCCAATCGAGGAGCTAGAGAAAGTACCCAAGGAGCTAAAGGGAACTGCAACCCTATAGGTGGATCAACAATATGAACTAACCAGTACCCCAGAGCTCTTGTCTCTAGCTGTATATGTATCAAGAGATGGCCTAGTCGGCCATCACTGGAAAGAGAGGCCCACTGGACAGGCAAACTTTATATGCCCCAGTACAGGGGAACGCCAGGGCCAAAAAGGGGGATGGGTAGATAGGGGAGTGGGGGGTGGGGTGGGTATGGGGGACTTTTGGGATAGCATTGGAAATGTAAATGAGGAAAATACCTAATAAAAAATTATTTTAAAAAATCCTGTATTACTATATGCTTATTTGTCTCCCCCACTAGCTTTTAACCTTAAGAAGACCTGTTTCTGGGCTGGAGAGATGGCTCAGGGGTTAAGAGAACTGTCTGCTGTTCCGGAGGTCCTGAGTTCAATTCCCAGAAACCACATAGTGGCTCACAACCATCTGCAATGAGATCCGTTGCCCTCTTCTGCCCTGCAGGATACATGCAGGCAGAACACTGTATACATAATAAATAAATAAATCTTTTTTTAAAAAAAGACCTGTTTCTATTCATCACTGTCTCTCCCCTAAAAAGAAATCCTCTGTATATAACAAATTTTCAGGATATACCTGCCCAATAAATGTCTTGTGGTTAACTTCATGCCATCTTGAGACAGGGTCTCTGTGTAACAGCCCTCCCTGGCTGTCCTGGAACTCACTCTGTCGACCAGGCTAGCCTCAGACTCACACACATCCACCTGCCTCTACCTCTGGAGTACTGGGACTAAAGGTACACGCCACCATGCCTAGCTCAGAAGTTAGTTCTCATTTAGATAATTTCTAAGAGTTTGGTTTTTAACTATGATTGTGTGTGATCCCACCTGAAGTGCTTGTAAGCAAGGCCTTAGGCTAGATGGGTATGCATCAAAGACCAATGTCCACAGTTCTAGCTGCTTTGTGTTTCTGTAAATAAGTATGGAGTAGCGATTCATCAGCAGTGAAGCAGAGGGCAGAGCTAGTCGCCATGCTCCCTTGTACTGTTGGTTTTGGAACATGGGCACATCTATTCTGATGGCAAATAAATAAGAGGGGTTACAAGCATGGGCCAGAAGAAGCTCTCTGACATCAAGGAACACCAAATATCACACTATCTTTATGCACATGCACACGCACACACAGACTCCTTATCACCTTGACTCAATAGGCACAGTACAAAGGACTGCTGTTTGAACCCTGCTGTCCTCATATTGCTGCAACCCACTCACTCCCTCCAGCCCATCCTGCACTCACATGTCTTGGACTAGATACCAACCTGCACCCCTCTAATAATTTTCCTGCTTGATGAGGATAGTCGGCACTGGGGAAGAGGGCATATCCCTTCAGATTCCATTTACCATTTGTCTTAGTTAGGGTTTTACTGCTGTGAACAGGCACCATGACCAAGGCAACTCCTATAAAGACAACATTTAATTGGGCTGGCTTATAAGTTCAGAGGTTCAGTCCATTATCATCAAGGTGGGAGCATGGCAGCATCCAGACAGGCCTGGTGCAGAAGGAGCTGAGAGTTCTACATCTTCATCTGAAGGCTGCTAACAGAATACTAACCTTCAGGCAGCTAGGACAAGGATATCAAAGCCCAGTCCACAGTGACACACTTTCTCCAACAAGGTCACACCTCCAAATAGTACCACTCCCTGGACCAAGCATATACAAACCATCACATTCCACTTCCTGGTCCCCATAGGCTTTTTCAAACACATGAGTCTATAGGGGACATACCTAGCCATAGCATAATAAAAGAGTGTGTCTAGTCCAAATTCCAACCAAAGTCCCCAAGTCTATAGCAGTCTCAACAATGTTAAAAGTCCAAAGTTCAAAGTCTCTTCTGAGGTTCATCCAGTCACTTAACTGTAATCCCCAAAGCAAGACAGAAAACCAGCTGGGCAAACTCCAAACATCTCCATGGCTGATGTCAAATTGTTCTTCAGATCTCTACTCCTTTTTCATCTTTGTTGACTGCAACAAACTTCTTTCTCTTGGGCTGGTTCCACTCCCTGTTAGCAGCTTTCCTCAGCAAGTATCCCACAACTCTGACATCTTTAACATCTTTGGATTTCCAAGGCACCTTCCTTCACAGCTTCTTGTTCCAATGTCTGGGATCTACTCATGATTTTCTAGGCTCCTCCCAAGGACTGGCATCACTTCTCTAGCTCTGCCCTCTGTAGCACTCTAAGCTCAGGTTGGTCCACTCCACTGCTGCTGCTGTTCTTGGTGATCATACCATGGTACTGGCATCTCCAATATGCTGGGGTCTTCCACTGCAACTTGCCTTCACCTCCCATAGATGCTCTTCGTGGTGCCAAACCTCAACTCTTTGCAGAACCCCGTCAGTACAGGTCCATCAACTGCAACTGAGGCTGCACCTTCACCACAGTGCCAAGCATCAATGCTCTTCATGACCTCTTCATGCCTTCAAAACCAATACCACCTAGGTGATTATTACACATTACCAAGTCCAGCTGTAGTATGAGGTACAGTCTTGGCTATCTCTGGAACACAGCTTCTTTGTGCTCTCAGAAAATACTTCCCAGAAGATTTCACCTCAGTGATGCTGGTTTCTTTCGAATCACCACTAATTTTTTTAGCTCCAGCTAACCAGCATCAATTGTCCCAGTAATCCCTTCTATTCTAGACTCTAAAGTCAGAGCCACATGGCCAAAGCTGCTGGGTTCTGATGCTTGCTTGCTTGCTGGGACCCCCTTTTTCTATTACATTATCACCAGCTTCAAGATCTGGATCACAGGTGAGCCTTCCAACTCTGGATTGTAGTTCATTCCAGATAAGGTCAAGTTGACAACCAGGAATAGCCATTGTACAAAACTCGTCTCCTTAGTTTTGGCTTGTACCAGCAATCCCCTTCAGAACACTTCCAACGACTACTAGAATCAACTGGCCGTACTTGCAGAGAACCGTACTTGAGAGTCTACCTCTGCCTGGAAGGTTCTCTTAGTCAATGACTGGTGTGTGTGTGTGTGTGTGTGTGTGTGTGTGTGTGTGTGTGTGTACATGGCAAATCCCATTTCCCTTGTGGTGTGTGGGTCTACCTTCAAGGTAACTTATACTCTCAAGGTCCTAATAAGTACATGGTTGAAGCTGAACCTTTGCCCTGAAGTCATGCAATGGTTTTCTCTTCCCTTACTTCAGTCTGCTTTTGAGGAAACTGAACTGAAGGGAGCAGTAGGCTTTGAAAGGGACCCAAGGAGACTGACTCTAAACACGATGTAGTTATTTGAAAAAAATGTCTCCCTTATAAGTCTCAGACATTTGGATATATGGTCCCAGTGGGTAACCATGTAGGGAGGATCAGGAGGTATGGCCTTGTTGGAAGAAGTGTGTCACTGGAGTGGGCTTTGAGATTTCTTTTTTATTTTTTAATTTAATTTGTAATTCAGTTTTTACACTCCATATTCCATTCCCTGCCACTCCCCATCCACCCTCCAACTGTTCCACATCCCACACCTCCTCCCCACCCCACCCCTGTCTCCACATGGATGTCCCCACCCCCCACCCTACCTGACCTCTAAACTCACTGGGGCTTCCAGTCTCTTTAGGGTTAGGTGCTTCATCTCTGAATGAACACAGACCTGGAAGTCCTCTGATGTATGTGTGTTGGGGGCCTCATATGAACTGGTGTATGCTGTCTGTCTGGTGGTCCAGTGTTTGAAAGATCTCGGAGGTCCAGATTATTTAAGACTGCTGGTCATCCTACAGAATCACCCTTCTCATCAGCTTCTTTCAGCCTTCCCTAATTCAACAACAGGGGTCAGCTGCTTATGTCCATTGATTGGGTGCAAATATCTGCATCTGACTCTTCCAGCTGCTTGTTGGAGGCAGTCATGATAGATCCCTTTTTGTGAGCATTCCACAGCCTCAATAATAGTGTCAGGCCTTGGGACCTCCCCTTGAACTGGATCCCACTTTGGGCCTGTTGCTGGACCTTCTTTTCCTCAGGCTCCTCTCCATTTCCATCACTGTAATTCTTTCAGACAGAAACAATTATGGGTCAGAGGTATGACCCATCCCTCACTTGGTGTCCTGTCTTCCTGCTGGAGATCAGCTCTATAAGTTCCCTCTCCCTACTGCCAGGGATTTCATCAAAGGTCCCTCCCTATGAGTCCTGGGAGTCTCTCGGCCTCCCAGGTCTCTGGTGTGTTCTGCCCCCCACCCCCCAACCTCCTTTTTCCTGAGGTTTCCTGTTTATGTTCTTTCTGCTGGCCCTCAGGGCTTCAGTCCTTTTCCCTCACCCAATACCAGATCAGGTTCCCCTCTATCCCCCACTACCCCCCCCCACCCTGTCCACTTTCCCTCCCAAGTCGCTTCCTCCCTCCCCACTTGTGATTGCTTTCTTCTCTCTCCCATGCATGTCTGTTTGGGTCTGAGTTACCTCACTCAGGGTATTTTCAAGTTCCATCCATTTGCCTGCAAAACTCAGGCTGTACTCGCTCTTAATAGCTGAGTCATATTCCATTATGTAAATGAACCACATTTTCTGTATCCATTCTCTGTCATGGGACGTCTAGGTTGTTTCCAGCTTCTGGCTATCACAAATAAGGTTGCTATGAACATAGTGGAACCCCCTCTGGCATGGTGGGGCATCTTTTGGTAATATTCCCAAGAGTGGTATTGCTGGGCCTTCAGGTAGATCTATTCCAATTTTCTGATTGGGAAAAAAATCTTCACTAACCCCACATCTGATAGAGGGCTAATATCCAAAATATATAAAGAACTCAAGAAGTTAGTCACCAAAAAAAAAAAAACAAACAGCCCAATCAAAAAAAAAAATGGAGTATAGAACTAAACAGAGAATTCACAACTGAGGAATCTCGGATGGCTGAGAAACACCTAAAGAAATGTTCAAAGTCCTCAGTGATCAGAGAAATGCAAATCAAAACGACCCTGAGATTCCACCTTATACCAGTCAGAATGACTAAGATCAAAACCTCAGGTGACAACACATATTGAAGAGGATGTAGAGAAAGAGGAACACTCCTCCATTGCTGGTGGGATTGCAAACTGGTACAACCACTCTGGAAATCAATCTAAAGGTTCCTCAGAAAATTGGGCTTTGATGTCTCAAAAGACTGCCACCATTTTAAGTTAGCTTGCTCAGATTTGCATTTGTAGTTAGAGACGTGAGCTCTCAGATTCTGTTCCAGCCACCTGCACCTCTGGACTCGAGCCCTCTAGAAGTATAATCCCCAAATAAACTCTTCTTTTATAAATTGCTTTGGTTCTGCTGTTTTAATTGCAGCTACAAACAGAAAAGTAACTAAAATAGATAGGGTTCTAGCATGGGACGTTGCTGGCTGTGTGACACTGGAATTCCCTCATTGGCTGCAGAAGTGGAGGTCAGATAACTCATCAGACTGTAGACTTGAGGTGTTTGAGGGGGCAAGTTGGGATGGGACACAGAAGGAGAAGAGGGAATGATTTGTGTGCTTTCGTTGTTGTTTTAAAATGAGAGGGATGATAATCATGTGGACTGTGACACTGGATGGCTGTTTCTGCGCATCACTGACTCACGGTAAAGAAAAATAACGAGTCAGGTATAAAGGTCAGAGAGCCTCCTGGGTACCACTTCAAAACATCTGCTTCCAGAAGGCAGAGGATACAGTGCTTAAGACCAGGCAGCCTCTAGCGGTAAGAGCTTCAGGGAAGCTCGGGGTTTAGCCTCATTGCATCTTCTAGGCCAGAGGCAGGGCCTAGAAGCAAACAGGACAAGATCTCATAGGTGCCCTTGAGAAGTGCAAGCCCTCTGTGTCTGCCGAAGGAACCAGTCTTTTGCTACAGAACAGCAGTTTATCCCTCGCTTATAGATCGCAAAGAGGCTTTAAGTAAAGCAGATGTCATATGCTTGCCAAGACAGTACTTGCTCGTTCCTGCTCCAGTGACCTGTTCCCTTCTTGTCACTGGACTGATCATAAGAGACAAACCTCACTGTGACCTGACTATGAGGTATTGACCCTGCCAAGGAAGGAGAGTTCTCACAGAGGGAGTTTCACTGTCTGAAAGGTCAGCTCAGGGAGTGCAGTGGGGGGTCAGTATGCTATGCTGGATGGGATGGTGATGCTGAGAGTAATAAGAAAGAACTATCCTGTGACTTAAGATCCATGCCCTGGACAGAGAGGAGAGAGTGAGGAGGCTGCATCTGGCTCCGGCTCTCACAGCCATTGTAGTACATTCAGCTCCATAGAGACAGCGCCGGGGCAAGCGAGAGCCAGACGGGCACTGGGCGACTCTGTGCCTCGCGGAGGAAAACATGGGCAAAGGAGATCCTAAGAAGCCGAGAGGCAAAATGTCCTCATATGCGCTCTTTGTGAAAACCTGCTGGGAGGAGCACAAGAAGAAACACCCGGATGCTTCTGTCAACTTCTCAGGGTTCTCCAAGAAGTGCTCAGAGAGGTGGAACACCATGTCTGCTAAAGAAAAGGGGAAATTTGAAGGTATGGCAAAGGCTGACAAGGCTCGTTATGAAAGAGAAATGAAAACCTACATCCCCCCCAAAGGGAAGACCAAAAAGAAGTTCAAGGACCCCAATGCACCCAAGAGGCCTCCTTCGGCATTCTTCTTGTTCTGTTCTGAGTACCGCCCCAAAATCAAAGGCGAGCATCCTGGCTTATCCATTGGTGATGTTGCAAAGAAACTAGGAGAGATGTGGAACAACACTGCAGCGAAAGACAAGCAGCCCTATGAGAAGAAGGCTGCCAAGCTGAAGGAGAAGTACAAAAAGGATATTGCTGCCTACCGAGCTAAAGGAAATACTGCTGCAGCGAAAAAGGGGGTGGTCAAGGCTGAAAAGAGCAAGAAAAAGAAGGAAGAGGAGGATGAAGAGGATGAGGAAGAAGAGGATGAGGAAGATGAAGATGATGATGATGAATAAGTTGGTCCTAGCGCAGCTTTTTCCTTGTCTATAAAGCATTTAACCCCCCTGAACACAACTCACTCCTTTTAAGGAAAAAAAAAATTGAAATGTAAGGCTGTGTAAGATTTGTTTTTAAACTGTACAGTGTCTTTTTTTGTATAGTTAACACACTACTGAATGTGTTTTGAGATAGCCCTGTCCTGGTGGTATTTTCAATGGCCACTCACCTTGCCTTGTACAGTCTGGGTGTTGTAAATTGGCATGGAAATTTTTTTAAAGATTTATTTATTTATTAAATATAAGTACACTGTAGCTGTTTTCAGACACTCCATCCTTACGGATGGTTATGAACCACCATGTGGTTGCTGGGATTTGAACTCAGGACCTTTGGAAGAATAGTTGGTGCTCTTACCAGCTGAACCATCTCACCAGCCCTGGAATGGAAATTTAAAGCAGATTCTTGTTGGTGCACAGCACAAATTAGTTATATACGGGGACAGTAGTTTGGTTTTTGTTTTGTTTTGTATTTCTTTTTTTTTGGGGGGGGGGTTCTATTTTTTTCATCTTCAGTAGTCTCTGATGAAGCTTATACAAAGATAATTGTTGTTCTGTTAACTGAATACCACTCTGTAATTGGGGAAAAAAAGATGCGGCTGTTATGTTGACATTCTGAATGTTTCTAAGTAAATTCAATTTTTTTGTTTTTTGTTTGAGACAGGGTTTCTCTGTATAGCACTGGCTGTCCTGGAACTCACTTTGTAGAGCAGACTGGCCTCAAACTCAGAAATTCGCCTGCCTCTGCCTCCTGAGTGCTGGGATTAAACGCATGCACCACCACCCCAGCACAATTTTTTTATTAAATAAATAAATAAAATGATCCATGCCCTGGCAATGGAATCCATTGTAATGTGCTATTGAAATGGCTTTTGGAACCTTTGTAGGGGGAGGTGTGGCCCACATTAAAATAGATGGTGATGCCAGAGGTGATTTGGCACATGTTGAAGGTGATATTAAAGTCTCAGAGGCAAATCTGGGTTGGGAGGAAATTATCTGCAAGTTATCTGTGTTCCCTGCAGAGATCAGAATGTACTCCTTTTGCTTATAAATAAGTATATACTATACTGTTCTATATACATATACAGTATTATACTATACTGTTCTATATACATATATAATACTATACTGTTCTATATATATATAATACTATACTGTTCTATATACATATATAGTACTATACTATGTTGTTCTATATACATATACAGTACTATACAATACTGTCCTATATTCATATACAGTACTATTCTATACTCTATTGTTCTATATACATATATAGTACTATTCTATTCTGTACAGTTCTATACTGAGAAGAAGTGCAAGAATCCTTTGAAATGGTGGTGAGGTCTACCGTCCAGATGCCATGATGGAACTGTTCTCTTCATGACAATGGAGATAATGGTTTTATGAAATGGCCAAGTCAAGATGGTGTCTCTTAATGGCCAGAGACATGGAGAACTTAGTTACTATAATGGCTCATGAAGGAGCTCAACAAAAGGAGCCACAGAGAGAATTGGCTGGACTAGAGTCCCATGAGGAGTAGTCCTGGAAAACAGTGGTGAGGAGAAGCTCTCCCAGGCAGCTGAAGTTCAATAATAGATCAGAACATGTACGTGGTATTGAGAGGGGTAGTCTTGGGTAAGGCCATCAAGACCTGTTGGTTGAGACACAGCAATTTAGAGTGGATGTCTATACTAGCTTGAAACCACTACACAGTGATAACAATGTGGGTAATTTTTACTATTACCCATCAATTCTGTACAGATGTTATGTGTCGTTCCTGCCTGTGTGGAGATGCATCAGTCCCCCCACTTATTTGTTACTCTTCTAGTGCTGTAATAAAACACCATGACCATTGCAATTTACAGAAGGAAAAGTTTATTTTGGCTTACAGTCCTAGAGGGGCATAAGAATCCATCAGCATCATTGCAGGTAAGTGTGGGAATTAGAACAGCCAACTGAGAGCTCACATCTTACACCACAAACACAAAGGGGTGCGTGAATCACAGATGATGATGTGTAGCTTTGGAAACCTGAAAGCCCACTCCCATCAACTTACTTACTTCCTCCACCAAGGCCACAAGTCCTAAATATACCCCAAAAGCACCACCCATTGGGAACCAAGTATTTAAACGCCCAAAACTGGCCGGGGGGTACACCTCATACAAACCACAACAACCAACATCTGCTTGGTTCATTACCCACCGTTCATAGATTGTGGTGAACAGTCAAGTCCATGGGTCAGAAATCTAGAATAAGGACAGACTCCAGGCCTGTAGGAATGAGATCAAAGTGTGAGAGTCTTTGTGTCCACAGCAAATGCTCACCAGTGTGGATCAATTTCAGAAGCGGCAAACAATGACAGCTTCTGTGGCTGACAATCCGAGTCTGGATAAAGATGGCTAAGACAGAGGCTGCTATATTTTGGACAAACTTTTAGGATCTGTATGTGGGAAACTTTGTCCATGGTGTGGTGATATTAAATATTCGCCATGGTACCACAGGCTTTTGCCGCAGTGGAGGCAGGAGAATCTCCTCAGATTCGGTTTGCTGCTCTAAAGAAATAATGCTGCATTTTGCCATGGGTTGCAAGTCTAAGCACTGCACAGGATAGCTTGCTGTTGGCATCCTGTGGAAGGCACGTCTGATTGCATGAAGGTTCAGTGTCCTAGTTCCCTTCCCCCAGGAAAAGCGACACGGGAGCGGGCCAAGACCTCTCTGGGTGATGAGCCCAAGGGATGGTTTTGTGTAGGACCCCTATGCTTGCACACTGGGGATCAGACCTCTACCTTCATCC
The DNA here is from genome assembly GCF_000001635.26 of Mus musculus. NCBI lineage: Eukaryota > Metazoa > Chordata > Mammalia > Rodentia > Muridae > Mus > Mus musculus. The sequence goes on from NC_000074.6 coordinate 33,487,909, forward strand.
GTGAGGCTTGCTTGCAGCAATCAAAATCGGGCCATAGATTAATCAGCGTCCTGGCCTTCTGGTGCACCTGCCGCATACAGACAGGAAAATCTCCCCATGTGTGGCTTGGCATGCTAGAGTAGTAGTCAGTGACAGATAAGACTCCCTGAGCGTGTCACCAACCTAAGACAGGGATCAAACCAATGCTGTTTGTCTCCCAAGGACGGGTAAGGGGCATTGCCACAGGGGTCAATCTAAGACAGACATTCTCTCTGCCAAAAAAGAAAAAAGGGGGAGATGTGAGGAGCAGGTGTGGCAGCAGTTCCAAGATGGTGCCCGGGACTGCAGCTAAGTCTTATGACTTGCACCTGACTTCCTCATACACCTGAAAATAAGCCACGACCATCGTGAGAGCTGCACAGGTGCACCATGATGCTGGCGGTTTAAACAAGTCTATATTTGGTGAAGACATGCCCCTGCCGCCCTGATTGGCTGAAGCTGCATGCCTGGTGAGGTGACGTGGCCTGCTGTGAGTGGATGGGGACTGAGAGTATATAAGAGTGAGAGGCCCGGGGTTCAGGGGAGAAAGATGAGGAAAAAGATGAAGCGAGAGAGATGAAGACTGAAGTTTGCTGAATAAACTGCTGTTAGAAGGACTGGTGGACATGATCATCTCGTTGGATGCAGAAAAAGCATTTGACAAGATCCAACACCCATTCATGATAAAAGTTCTGGAAAGATCAGGAATTCAAGGCCCATACCTAAACATTATAAAAGCAATCTACAGCAAACCAGTAGCCAACATCAAAGTAAATGGAGAGAAGCTGGAAGCAATCCCACTAAAATCAGGGACTAGACAAGGCTGCCCACTTTCTCCCTACCTTTTCAACATAGTACTTGAAGTATTAGCCAGAGCAATTCGACAACAAAAGGAGATCAAGGGGATACAAATTGGAAAAGAGGAAGTCAAAATATCACTTTTTGCAGATGACATGATAGTATATATAAGTGACCCTAAAAATTCCACCAGAGAACTCCTAAACCTGATAAACAGCTTCGGTGAAGTAGCTGGATATAAAATAAACTCAAACAAGTCAATGGCCTTTCTCTACACAAAGAATAGACAGGCTGAGAAAGAAATTAGGGAAACAACACCCTTCTCAATAGTCACAAATAATATAAAATATCTTGGCGTGACTCTAACTAAGGAAGTGAAAGATCTGTATGATAAAAACTTCAAGTCTCTGAAAAAAGAAATTAAAGAAGATCTCAGAAAATGGAAAGATCTCCCATGCTCATGGATTGGCAGGATCAATATTGTAAAAATGGCTATCTTGCCAAAAGCAATCTACAGATTCAATGCAATCCCCATCAAAATTCCAACTCAATTCTTCAACGAATTAGAAGGAGCAATTTGCAAATTCATCTGGAATAACAAAAAACCTAGGATAGCAAAAACTCTTCTCAAGGATAAAAGAACCTCTGGTGGAATCACCATGCCTGACCTAAAGCTTTACTACAAAGCAATTGTGGTAAAAACTGCATGGTACTGGTATAGAGACAGACAAGTAGACCAATGGAATAGAATTGAAGACCCAGAAATGAACCCACACACCTATGGTCACTTGATCTTCGACAAGGGAGCTAAAACCATCCAGTGGAAGAAAGACAGCATTTTTAACAAATGGTGCTGGCACAACTGGTTGTTATCATGTAGAAGAATGCGAATCGATCCATACTTATCTCCTTGTACTAAGGTCAAATCTAAATGGATCAAAGAACTTCACATAAAACCAGAGACACTGAAACTTATAGAGGAGAAAGTGGGGAAAAGCCTTGAAGATATGGGCACAGGGGAAAAATTCCTGAACAGAACAGCAATGGCTTGTGCTGTAAGATCGAGAATTGACAAATGGGACCTAATGAAACTCCAAAGTTTCTGCAAGGCAAAAGACACCGTCAATAAGACAAAGAGACCACCAACAGATTGGGAAAGGATCTTTACCTATCTTAAATCAGATAGGGGACTAATATCCAACATATATAAAGAACTCAAGAAGGTGGACTTCAGAAAATCAAATAACCCCATTAAAAAATGGGGCTCAGAACTGAACAAAGAATTCTCACCTGAGGAATACCGAATGGCAGAGAAGCACCTGAAAAAATGTTCAACATCCTTAATCATCAGGGAAATGCAAATCAAAACAACCCTGAGATTCCACCTCACACCAGTCAGAATGTCTAAGATCAAAAATTCAGGTGACAGCAGATGCTGGCGAGGATGTGGAGAAAGAGGAACACTCCTCCATTGTTGGTGGGATTGCAGGCTTGTACAACCACTCTGGAAATCCGTCTGGCGGTTCCTCAGAAAATTGGACATAGTACTACCGGAGGATCCAGCAATACCTCTCCTGGGCATATATCCAGAAGATGCCCCAACTGGTAAGAAGAACACATGCTCCACTATGTTCATAGCAGCCTTATTTATAATAGCCAGAAGCTGGAAAGAACCCAGATGCCCCTCAACAGAGGAATGGATACAGAAAATGTGGTACATCTACACAATGGAGTACTACTCAGCTATTAAAAAGAATGAATTTATGAAATTCCTAGCCAAATGGATGGACCTGGAGGGCATCATCCTGAGTGAGGTAACACATTCACAAAGGAACTCACACAATATGTACTCACTGATAAGTGGATATTAGCCCAAAACCTAGGATACCCAAGATATAAGATACAATTCCCTAAACACATGAAACTCAAGAAAAATGAAGACTGAAGTGTAGACACTATGCCCCTCCTTAGAAGTGGGAACAAAATACCCTTGGAAGGAGTTACAGAGACAAAGTTTGGAGCTGAGATGAAAGGATGAACCATGTAGAGACTGCCTTATCCAGGGATCCACCCCATGATTAGCATCCAAACGCTGTCACCATTGCATACACTAGCAAGATTTTATCGAAAGGACCCAGATGTAGCTGTCTCTTGTGAGTCTATGCCGGGGCCTAGCAAACACAGAAGTGGATGCCCACAGTCAGCTAATGGATGGATCACAGGGCTCCCAATGGAGGAGCTAGAGAAAGTACCCAAGGAGCTAAAGGGATCTGCAACCCTTTAGGTGGATCAACATTATGAACTAACCAGTACCCCGGAGCTCTTGACTCTAGCTGCATATGTATCAAAAGATGGCCTAGTCGGCCATCACTGGAAAGAGAGGCCCATTGGACACACAAACTTTATATGCCCCAGAACAGGGGAACGCCAGGGCCAAAAAGGGGGAGTGGGCGGGTAGGGGAGTGGGGGTGGGTGGGTATGGGGGACTTTTGGTATAGCATTGGAAATGTAAATGAGCTAAATACCTAATAAAAAATGGAAAGGAAAACAAAAAAGCAACAACAAAAAAAAAAGACTGGTGGTCGTGTCGTTCTTGCTGGCCGAGAGCGGACGCGACAACAAAAGAGTCACATTATTAGCCCATGACCACAGGATCTATGGACTGCTCCACAGGCTGTATCATTTAGGCAGTTATTCTGAAGGGATGCTGGAATGCCCTCTCAGGTACTGTTGTGGGGTAATCACCAGAGAAGATTGCTCAGGGTTTCAGCCAATAGAAAGTCTTTATTAGCAGGCTGGCAACCACATTGGGTGGTCAGGATCCCAGTGCAGTACTGAGCCTTTCTCAGGCTGAGCCTATAAGCACAGACACCATGTTCTGGGTTGACATATTTCAGTTTACAAGAACCGTTAGCCAGAAGTACAACTGCAGAAGCTAAAAAGCAAGGTTCGTTTGTACATCTTGAGAGGTTCCCAGAACTATAGGAGCTGTGATAGATTAGCCTATGTTTTAGTTTTGGCAGGTGGTGCTGTCTACAGTGCTGAGTTTTACACTCTGAATGGGATCTTCCACAGTTGTGCTAACGTCTGGGAGCCTAAGACTGAGGCCCTGGTACAGTACAGCTATTGGAGAGGGGTGATTACTTTTTACTCTTATATGTGCACCGGACAAAGTCAAATCACTACTTTATGTTCCGATGACCTACTAGAAATCATGGCTTAAAATCTACTTGACTCTGCAAAAGCAAAAAAAATTAGTTTTAATTCAGTGTGCTGATTTCTACACACTTGCTGAAACTCCTTCCTCAAATCTTAGGAAGACAAACCCCAGCAAGCAACTGCCTTAAGAAATGCTTACCACATGCCCTTGGTTAAAAGTCATGTTGTAGATCCTGTTTGCTAAGGAAGAAACTTTTTTTGCTACCTGCAAAACATCTAGCTACAAATGTTTGTTCCTATAAACACATTTGTGACCAAAATTCCTTTTAGTGGGCACAGGACTCAGAGATTACCTTCAGGTGGCCACACTGTTGCCTGATCTATGAAAGCTCTAAGAAATTCTTTGGGGTGGCCAGATCTTCTAGTAGCCTGGATCCTGCCTCTGGGTTCTCCTGTCCCTCTGAGTCTTTGCTGGTTGCAATTTCCATATTATGAGCTTATGGATACATGGTTAAGAGAAGCTGCTATGGATACATGGTTAAGGGAAGCTGCTATGTACCCGTGTTCCTTATTTTTGCATTGTTGTGCTGAGGTAGGAAGAACTCTAAGAAGGGAAGCTTTGCTCTGACCCACCCTATCAGGGTGATGTCAGCCTTTTGTGGAAGGGAAAGGATCATGAGTTAGTTCTGTCTGTAGCAGCAGCCAGGACAATGGCTGTTCATTGTGATGGAAGCCTATGGCAGAAGTGTTCACATGGTGACTCAGAAAGCTGAGACTGCAGGTTAGAACCAAGGGCAGGCAGAACTTTCAAAGACCCCTAATGACCTACTTAACCCTGGCTAGCCTCACCTCCTAAAAGCTACACAGCCTTCAAAATAGTACCATAAGCTAAGGTACAATGCATTCAAAACAGTCCTCATATGTGAGGAGCCGCCCTCACATTTGCCATTACAAGATGGCGCTGACAGCTGTGTTCTAAGTGGTAAACATAATCTGCACACGTGCAGGGGCAGTTTTCCCGCCATGTGTTCTGCCTTTCTCGTGATGACAACTGAGCCGATGGGCTGCAGCCAATCAGGGAGTAATAAGTCCTAGGCGGAGGATAATTCTCCTTAAAAGGGACGGGGTTTTGCCATTCTTTCTCTTGCTTTCTTGTTTTTGTTCTTTTTCTTGCTTTCTTGCTCTCTTGCACTCTTGCACTCTTGCACTCTTGCACTCTTGCTCTCTTGCTCTCTGGCTCCTGGCTCCTGGCTCCTGGCTCCTGGCTCCTGGCTCCTGGCTCCTGGCTCCTGGCTCCTGGCTCCTGGCTCCTGGCTCCTGAAGATGTAAGCAATAAAGCTTTTGCCGCAGAAGATTCCGGTTTGTTGCGTTCTTCCTGGCCGGTCGCGAGAACGCGTGTAAGACTCATAGGGAACATTTTCGATGCAAACTATAATAGTATCCACCATGGACAGAACTCAGAGACCTGGAAATAAAAGGATAAATCAGATTAGTACTGCTGGCTCTTCTAGTAGGGGGAGTTTACCCTTTGTGTTTGTTGTGGTTTGAATGGGAGTGGTCCCCAAAGGCTCGTATATTTGAATGTTTGGTGCAAAATTGTTGGAACCATTTAGGAAGAATTAGAAGGTTGTGGGCTTGTTGAAGGTGTGTCACTAGGGGTAAGTTTTGAGGTTTTAAAAATTCATGCCAGCCGTCTCCTCCTCCTCCTCCTCCTCCTCCTCCTCCTCCTCCTCCTCCTCCTCCTCCTCCTCCTCCTCTTCCTCCTCCTCCTCTTCTTCTTCTTCTTCTCTCTCTCTCTCTCTCTCTCTCCTTTCCTTCCTCCCTCTCCCCTTCTGTGTCTGTCTACCTGTCTGTTGTCTCTGTAAGTCTCTCTCTGCCTCCTGCTTGCTTGTGAGATATAAGCTTTCAGCTACTTCTCAGATACCACCCCAGCATGCCTGTCGCCATGCTTCCTGCTTTGATGGTCAAGGCCTCATCCTCTGAGACTATAAGCAAGCTCCCAATTAAGTACTTTCTTTTATAAGTTGCCTTTGTCCTGGTGACTCTTCATAGCAGTAGGAAAAAAAAAAAAAAAAAGAAGTTGGTGCCAGGAATGGAGTGTTGCTATGACAGTCCTGATCCTGTTGCTTGATGGTGGAATATAAACTTTGGGACTTTGGATTAGGAAGGCAGTTGAACACTATAAACAGGGTTTAATGGGCCATCTAATAGAAACACAGAAGACAGCAGTGCTGAAAGCAATGTGAGCTATGGATGCCTAGCTCAAGGGGTTTCAGAAGAAACATATTAGTGACTGGCCCAAAGACCACTCATGCGATGTTTTGGGGGAAAAAAAGTGGCTACTTTTTGCCCTTGCCCTAAGAATCTACTGAAGGCTAAATTAAAGAGTCTTGGGACTAATTTCATTAGCAAAAAAAGCATTTCAAGACAAGCTAGTGTTGACTGTGTCACATGGCTACCAGTGATCACTCTGATAAAGATCTGCAATGAAAAAGAGCAAGCGGGGCAATAAGAAATACAAAATGTTCTGGCAGGGCCTCTCAGGAGACAGCCATATCAGGCTCCTTTCAGCATGTACTTCTTGGCATCCACAATAGTGTCTGGGTTTGGTGACTGTATATAGGATGAATCCCCAGGTGTGACGGTCTCTGGGTGGCCTTTCCTTCAGTCTCTGCTCTACACTTTATCTCCATATTTGCTCCTGTGAGTATTTTGTTCTTCTTCTAAGAAGGACTAAAATATCCACACTTTGATCTTCCTTATTATTGAGCTTCATGTGGTCTGTGAAATGTATTCTCGTTATTTGGAGCTTTTGGATTAATATCCACTTATCAGTGAGTGCATATCATGTGTGGTTTTTTTCAATTGGGTTACCTCACTCCGGATGATATTTTCTAGTTCTGTCCATTTGCCTAAGAATTTCATGAATTCATTGTTTTAAATAGCTGAGTAGTACTCCATTGTGTAAATGTACCACATTTTCTGTATCCCTTCCTCTGTTGAAGGACATCTGGGTTCTTTCCAGCTCCTGGCTATTATAAATAAGGCTGCTACGAACATAGTGGAGCATGTGCCCTTATTACATGTTGGAGCACCTTCTGGGTATATGCCCAGGAGTGGTATAGCTGGGTCTTCAGGAAGTACTATATCCAGTTTTCTGAGGAACTGCCAAACTGACTTCCAAAATGGTTGTACCAGCTTGCAACCCCACCAGCAATGGAGGAGTGTTCCTATTTCTCCACATCCTCACCAGCATCTGCTGTCACCTGAGTTTTTGATCTTAGCCATTCTGACTGGTGTGAGGTGGAATCTCAGGGTTGTTTTGATTTGCAGTTCCCTGCTGACTAAGGATGTTGAACATTTCTTTAGGTGCTTCTTGGCCATTCACTATTCCTCAGTTGAAAATTCTGTTTAGCCCTGTACCCCATTTGGGGGGTTTATTTGGTTCTCTAGAGTCTAACTTCTTGAGTTCTTTGCATATATTGGATATTAGTCCTCGATCAGATGTAGGATTGGTAAAGATCTGATGTTTGAAGTCAACCATTGGACTGACCGTGGGGTCCCCAACAGAGGAGTTAGAGAAAGGACTGAAGGAGTTGAAGGGGTTTACAACCTGATAGGAAGAACAAGATCAACCAACCAGACCCCCCCCCCCAGAACTCCCAGGGACTAAGCCATCAACAAAGTAGTACACATGACTCCAGCTGCATATGTAGCAGAGAATGGCCTTGTCATGCATCAATAGGAGGAGAGGTCCTTGGTCCTATGAAGACTCGACAGATGCCCCAGTGTAGGGGAATCAAGGGAGGGGAGGCGGGAGTGAGTAGGTGGGTGGAGGAACACCCTCATAGAAGCAGGAGGAGGGAGGGTGTTTCCAGGAGGGAAGGAAACGGGAATGGGTATAACATTTGAAATGTAAATAAATATGCAATTGAAAAAGAAATACAAAATGTACAGTCTGAGGAGAAAAAGATACCAATGTTGGAGACAAGTCCTATGCCAAGTCCTGTTTCCTGCTAGAGCTTGGAACCTGGCCCCTCCTTGAATCATATTTACATTATCTTTGACTTTCTGATGCTTTTTAGGTAGACAAAGTTTTCATCTCCCAGGCTGCCAGGGGAGCTGAATGGGTCTCACTTTGAGGATGCCACTCCCTTGGTTCTATTTAGCCTCAGACTTTGAAGAAGAGGAACTTCTCGATTCCTCCTCTTTTCTCCCAGTCCCTCCATACCCACTCCCTTTTTGTCTGTTGTTAGAAAAGAACAATCTTCTAAGAGATAACAACCATATGACAAAAGAAGATGAAGCAAAAACTATCATATTGAAGTTGAACATGGCAACCCAACAGGAAAAGAGTCCCAAGAGTCAGAACCCTACTTGTTCTCACAGTCAAGAGTCTCATAAGCTAATAGGTATAACATACACACAGGACCTGGTGCAGACCCATGGAAGCCCTGTGCTTGCAGCTTCGGGCTCTGTGAGCTCATTCGCACCTTGCTTAGCTGATTCAGGGGGCCTTGTTCTCCTGGTACCCTCCATCCCCCTCTGGCTCTTACAGTCTTTCTGCCTCCTCTTCTGCCAAATCCCCTGACTTCTGAGTGACAGAGGGATCTGATGGAGACCTCCCATTTAGACTCGTTCTCCACATAATGTCTGGCTGTGACTCTCTGCATCTTTTCCCATCTGCTGCTGAAGGAAGCCTCTCTGGTTATGGCTGGATAAGGCAGTGATCTAGGAGTATAGGAGAATATCACTAGAAATCACTTTATTGATTTTTTTTTTACATGAGTAGTGTTTGGATTTTGCCATAGGTGTTTTGGCTGTCTAAGTCTCTGGTTCTTACTTACCCAAGCACTGTCAAGTTTGAGTTCCTTCTTGTGCAGTGGTTGTACAACGCCTCTCTTATTCATGTGAACCTCCTGTATCTTCTGTTTGTAATGCCTTGAGCCTGCCACTTTCTTCTTGTGACTACTGTCTAAGAACCTCTGCCCGGACCTGCAGAGTCCAGGGTGCTTCAGATCTTGCAGCCACTGAGTCTCACTCACCAACAGAGGAGAAGACATGAAAATCAAGCTGCCTCACCTCAAACGCTTACAATTTTGTTGGCATCATTTCTACTCCGGAGCTTCCAATGAGATCACACTGAGGTGTGAAATGTGATCTATGATTTCTCGGCAGGATTCTAAGAGGGCAGCCAACCGTCGCCTTTGGGTACAGACAGGAGCTATGAATATGATTTTAAATGAAGATTGTATTGCATCATCTGGGAACAGTGAGAAGATTCTGCACATACAACTATGGTCTCTCATCGGCTGACTTTGACTCTTCAAAAAGGAGATTAGCTGGGGGTGGGACTGGGAGGGGGCTAAGTCTGACCTAAAAGGTACAACTTTAAAAGAGGACTCATGTCTTTTCTAATATCAAATGGACTGGACTTAGGCCCCTCGGTACATATGTAGCAGAGGTGCAGCTTGGTCTTCATGTGGGTCCCCCAACAACTGGAGTGGGGACTGGCCCTAGCTTTGTTGCCTGCCTGTGGATCCTGTTCCCGTAACTAGGCTGCCTTGTCTGGCCTCAGTGGGAAAGGATGTATCTAGCCCTGCAGTGACTTGATGTGCCAGGGTGGGCTGACACTCAGACGAGAAAAGACAAGGGGGCTGAGAGAGGGACTGTTTGAGGAGGGACAGGGAGGGGTGCAGCAATTGGATGTAAAGTGAATAAATAAATAAATAAATAAATAAATAAATAAATAAATAAATAAATAAATAAATGGCTTTTTTTTTTAAAGATGCTACACTACTTTGAAGAAACAAGCCACTATGTATTCTACAGCCACAGGAAAATGTAGACCAAATACTACCAAAAACTGTGCATGTAGACCAGGACCCTAAGTCTCAGGTAGGCCACAGCTCCAAATGAGACCCTTAATAGAGGGGCCGGTTTTCTGTGACTGAATTTGTGATTTTTTTTTCAAAAACTGTGAGATGATAAAGTCATTGTCACCAGTCTGTGGTTCAGCAGTAAGAAATTACTGTGGCACTAAATCATTTGTGATACATAGCCTTTTTTCTTTCTTTGTCCCACAGCCCCTATTCTCTGGCCAGTTTCTCTTGGAAGTGCTTCTTTAATAAAGGACTTACACTTGAACCCATGAAGCAAAGTCCACTTCTAGAACTCAAACCTGTGACAGTCATCTCTCTTTCCAAGCCACTGTTCAAAAATAGCTTCATCTCATTTTCCTCTCTCCGTTCCCATAATTCAATTTTTGTCCTTAAATGCTCTCTTCTTGAAAAGTAGCTTTGAAAGAAGCATGGTTAGCTCAGGTCACTTCCTGCCCCATTTAGATTCTACACTAAAGGCAGGCGACATAGTGGGGAATTCTGTCCAGCTTTCCTCTCCCAGCAGTAAGACTGGATTAAAACAGCCCAGCTAGTGTGTCCCATGAGACACAAGGAAAGTCTCCTTAGATGATAATGAGAGGCGCAGAAGATGAACATCAGAACTGTGTCCAAGCTTGGACAGTGTTTCGTATAGGAATGAGACATCAAGTGGACTAACGTTTCGACTCTGTGGTGGGGCGCCTGCCTAGGTGCACATTGTCCTAGGTTCCATCCTCAAAACTGGAAGAAATAAAACAGGAAACCAAATCAGTGACACACAAGCCAGCAATCAGAACCCAAGGAAGTCAGCAGAAGGAAGATAGAAGCCACTGATAGCAAGGTTGGAGGCAGCACTAAGACAAAGTTGGCCCAGTGGGAAAAGGCAGTCGCCTGACTGTATTATATTTGTAGCAGTGGTTATGTGAGAAGCTACCACACCCCACCTCCTGGTTCATCCTTGGAATGTTATTTTCAGTTATTGCAAAGGAAGGGGATAGTTCAGCCGAGCTGCATAAAGCCCTGATTTTGGTCTCATCTCCAGTTCCACAGCCTTGGCTTCAAAAAACGAGGTTAAGGCCAGCCTGGGATAAGACAGATCCCACCTGGGGGGAAAGAGAAGAGGGATAAAAAGTGAGAACTCAGTGTGTCTTCCTGATTTAACCTCCTACTTACCATAAGAACTCCTCCAACTGCATTCCTCAAAGATCTTAGACAAGTCCTGGATTCCAGACAGAGCCACTCTGTCTGGCAGGAAACCCAGCCAATAATGAGTTGTGGTTATCCAGAAATCCTGCATAGAATGCTCCAATGACCTCTCTCAGTATCAAATTCTTTCTCTTAGACAACACTATTGTGTTAACCCAGTCACCTAGAGTGTATTAACACAGGGGTTATCAAGGTGTGTCTACACACCTTTCCTAGAGGGACTGAGTGAGGCTATGTCCTTTCTCCTTCCTCTCTATTCTCTGGCTTTTGTTCATAGGTTCTACAGTTTGGAATGTTCCAGCATGCCTTGCAGCTCAGGCTGAGTTATGACTTATGAATGAGAGAATGTTAGAACTTGAAAGAATTTTAAAATTCTTGTCATGTCCTATGGTTCTAAGCTTTTCCCATGAACAGGGAAAACAGAGTATGCGAATACTCTCTTTTTATAGGCAAGAAACAAACTCAGAAGCTAGGAGCTTTCTGACGGTATAAGTTACCACTAAAAACTAATTACTTCCCATGTAATATAGCATTTCATGTTCCATTAATAATTAGTACTCATTTGGGTCTCTTACACTGGACTTGTTGACTACCTACGAGAATGTTGAGGATTAATTTGTATGCAATTAAAATAAACAACGTTCATATATATCACCACATGAGGTACTGAGACCAACGATACTTCAGACAGAATTCTTAAGAGGTTTACAAATAAGAATAGCCTCATTTAACAGCTTTGTTCCAGTAGATACAGTAATCCCAGTAGGCTGGTAAGGAAGGTTTCTCAAATAAGTTCAGATGTATAAATATAAAGGAAACATTCAAATGTGTGCAGAAATAAAGGTTGGCAAGCTAGCTCTAAATCGGGGTTGTAAAGTGTGTTTGTGGGTTTGGGGGGAGGGTCTGTCAGTTTCTCATTAATGTGACAAGTGTGACCCAAGTGAAACACTACAGACATAAGAAGGATTTGTTTCTGATTCATGATCTCAGATGTTTCTGTCTGCAGCTAGATGGCTCCACTGTTTCTGAGTCTTAGTAAGGCAAACACCAGAAGGGTATGGCAAAGCAAAGTGGTTCATCCCAAAGAGGGTAGGAAGCAAAGAGAACAAGAAAAAGCTGCTGGGGGCTGGAGAGATGGCTCAGCAGGTAAGAGCACTGACTGCCCTTACAAAGGTTAAATTCAAATCCCAGCAACCACATGGTGGCTCACAACCACCTGTAACATGATCTGATGCCCTCTTCTGATGGGTCTGAAGACAGCTACACAATGTACTATGTATAATAATAAATTAATTTTAAGAAAAGAAAAGAAAAGAAAAGAAAAGAAAAGAAAAGAAAAGAAAAGAAAAGAAAAAAGAAAAGAAAAGGCTTCTGGGATAGGATATCTTTCAAAGTCATGTCCCCGGTGACCTACTTCTTCAAGTTAAGACTCACCTATAAAAGTTTCAACCACATCCCCCAAATAGTTGAAACCAGCTAGATACCAAGCCTTTAACTTGTAAACCTGCAGGGAACCTTTTATATTGTAATTATGACACTTAGTCTGTCCAAAGAAGAAAAATCACATGGCACTACGCTTTTTCTCCTTTGTCTAAAAACTGTCACAAATCCTTATTTGTTGGTGCTAGAAATCACACCAAGATTTTTCACATACTAAACAAAGCATTCTACACTGAGTTAGATCCCTAATCTCACAAGATTTTATTAATTTAAGCTGCCAACTAAACAATGATCAGAAATGATTAAAACAGCAAACGAGTCCAAAAGAGGGGCGGGGGGCATGAGATTGAGAAGTTGAGCAGAATCTTTGGGAAAGATTATAAAAGATCTCAGGGGACCAAAAAGAGCTTCTGTACCGTCAGCCCGGGCTATGTGACAGTTTACATCCATTGTCATCTCAACCGCATCTACAGTCACCTTGAAGGCAAACCTCTGGGTGAGTGTGGGGGATATTTTGTAGATTGGGCTAATTAAAGAGGTAAGACACACCCTAACTGCTAGAACAAAGAGGAAGATTGCCTGGGTACCAGCATAGACAGCTCTCTGCTTCCTGACTGGGGATGCAAAGTGATCAGTTGCCTTAAGCACCTATCAAAGCAACTATCCACCATGGAGAGTATCTTCAGACTGTGAGCCAAAATAAATTACTGCTTCGTCATTGCTTTGTTGGGTGTTTTATTTTTAAAGATTTTATTTATTTCTATTATATGTAAATACACAGTAGCTGTCTTCAGACACTCCAGAAGAGGGAGTCAGATTTCATTACAGATGGTTGTGAGCCACCATGTGGTTGCTGGGATTTGAACTTTGGACCTTCAGAAGAGCAGTCGGGTACTCTTACCCACTGAGCCATCTCACCAGCCCCCCCCCCTTTTTTTTTTTAAATTTTTTAACCACAACAAGAACACAAGTAACTAATGTGGATTGCTATAACAAGACACCACTGAAGGGAGATTAAGTAACCAAACTGTTTCCTCACAGACTGGAGACTGTACATAGCTCTAAGATTGGTTCCTGGTGAAGCCTCTCTTCCTGACTTCAACTGATCACCTTGTTCTGAGTCCTTCCAAGACCTTTTGGTACTGCATGCATGCAGAGTCCTCAAATGTCTCTTCTTCTTCTTTTTAGGAAAGCAATTCTTATCAAAGTAGAGTGTGGTAGTTTGAATATGTCTGGGCCGGGGAGTGGCTTTATTAGGAAGTGTGACTTAGTTGGATTAGGTGTGGTTTTGTTGGAGAAAGTATGTCACTGTGGAAGTGGACAATGAGACCCTTCTCCTAACCATACGGGAGCCAGTCTTCTCCTAGCAGCCTTCAGATGATGATGTAGACCCTTCAGCTCTTCCTGCTCCATGCCTGCCTGGATGCTGCCATGTTCCTGCCTTGATGATAATGGACTGAACCTCTGAACCTGTAAGCCAGCCCCAATTAAATGTTGTCTTTATAGGAGTTGCCTTGGTCATGGTGTCTGTTCACAGCAGTAAAACCCCAAGACAGAGTTTCACCCTTATGAAGTTGTTTACTGTTTAATCTTAATTACTTTCTACAAGGTTCTATTCTCCAATATAGTCACACTGAGAGTCTAGAGATCCACCATAGGCATGGGACAGCACATAATTCATCCATAGCTGGCACTGCCTTAAATTGAGTGGTTTATTTTTCTGTGTTATACACTACTCTATTTCTCCTTTTGTAAATCGTTTCATGTGCTCACAAAGAATGAGTAAAAGAATCTTTATTTTATTGATTGTGATGGTAACAGCTACACCATTGATACAATGCATACCCATAGAGTAGTAGGGTTAGCACTGAAAGGACAACATTAAGGACCCCACTTGTCTCCATTTAAGATCAGGCCTGATTTAAAAAAAAAAAAAAAAGACTGTAAAATTCCAGGCTCCTGGGCACAGACCATAAAATCCAGAACAAGATCATAAAACCCCCTCCCAAAGAATAGCCTGGGCATAACCACAAAAATGGTGAAATATCTTATCTCAGAATGGGCCATCTGTTCTGGGCAGCCCTATTTCAGCCTTTGGTTAAGCATTCATGACATAAGAATGCAGACCACTGGGCTGGTGAGATGGCTCAGCGGTTAAGAGTACCGACTACTCTTCCAAAGGTCCTGAGTTCGAATCCCAGCAACCACATGGTGGCTCACAACTATCCATGACGAGATCTGATGCTCTCTTCTGGAGTGTCTGAGGACAGCTACAGTGTACTTACATATAATAAATAAATAAATATTTAAAAAAAGAATGCAGACCACTGACCACCTGTGACCCCCTAGCACCCACCAATGGAATTTTAGATTACCTAATCCCTCTAGAGAGTTCCCCATTCACCCCCTCCCCCACCCCTTCCCCCCCACTCCCTGTTCCCTATAAGAAGCCCTGCGTGCCTTTGTCTGGGGTCAACATTTCAAAGAATGGTTGACCCCTGCATGCTGGTTGTTTCTGCAGAATAAATGTTCTTTGTCTTTGCATACTATCTGAGTCTGGGGTCTTCTTTCAGTGATTTTTGAACCCTTACAGCACTCTTTCCAGCTAGCATCCAGTGTCTTAATTTATCTCTTCTTCCATATGAAATGCAACAAACAGGATTTGGCTGCTCTTCTCCCACTGACAATTCTGAATTAAATAAGTCAGTCTTTAACAACTCCCAACCTTAATTACAATTCTGTTCAGACCCTTTGAACAATACTTCAAGTTTTCTACAGCATTCATACTAAAACTAGATCAATGAACTGACATAAAAGAAAAAATTTTGGGTGGGTGGATATGGGGGACTTTTGGTATAGCATTGGAAATGTAAATGAGTTAAATACCTAATAAAAAATGGAAAAAAAAAAAAAGAAAAAATTTTAAATAGCATGAAAGTCACTATATAAATGAATTAATTATCTCCTTTGTACACCAAGGTTAGTAGTCATAATCATTTTAGTCAATATTTGTTAACTTTTAGTTTTTTTCATTAAAATATTCAGGTAAAACCTGAAATAAAATGGGGAGAGCTGGGACAATGACTCAGTTAGCACAGTTTTTAACTGTGCTAGCGGGAGGACCTGAGTTAGGGTCCCTAGCACCCATATAAAAGCTGGTCATGGCAGCATACACTTGAAACCCAGTGCTGGGGAAGCAGAGACAAGCAGCTCATTGAGAATCACTGGCCAGACAGCTTAGACTGGTGAAATCCAGGTTTACTAAGAGATCTTATCTCAGAAATTAAAGAAAACACCTGATGTTGACCTCTGACGTACACACAAGGACACACACACATAGCCCAGGCACACACACACACACACACACACACACGGGGAGTGGGGATGTGACTCATAGTCCCATGACTTTAAGAGAAACAGCAAAAGAAATAAACACTTCTGTAGTTCATGAGGAGCAGAGACTCCCTTCAAACATCTAATAAAAACACAAAGACAGCTAGACATGGTGTCTTTAACACCTTTAATCCAGTGTTTGGGATACAGGGGCAGGCAGATGTCAAGGCCAGCCTGGTCTACATATAGCCAGCTCCAGGGCAGTCAGGAAGTCATAGAGACCCTGGCTCAAAAAAACAAAAACAAAACAAAACCTACAGAGAGAAAGAAGACCAGAGGAAGGGGAAAGGGGACACACATGACATTCATGAATGGGGACACACATGACATACATGAATGGGGACATACGTGACCTACATGAAGGGGACACACATGACACGCAAGAAGGAGGACACACATGACCTACATGAAAGGGACACAAGTGACATACATGGATGAAATATCACAATGCCTCTTTTTTTCTCTCTTTCTTTTGAGACAAGGTTTCTCTGTGTAATCTTGGCCATCCTAGAACTGCCCCTGTAGACTTAGAACTCAAAGATCCACTTGCCTCTGCCTCCCACCAGCTGGGATCAAAGGCATGTGCCACCAGCAGCCAGCTAAAGCCTATCACTTTATACAAAGAAAATATGCAAAGAATAAAACCATATTCACAAAGAGCCTGCAAAAGATACAGGCCTACAGAGACAAATCAGTTGAGAAAGGAAACAGCTCTTGGAAACAAAATATATTTTCCACATAAGGCTTAAGTGAATATTATAAAACTTATTTGACATTAGAAAATCTTCAGATTATATACTAATATCAGATTAAAGGAGCCAGGCAGTGGTGGGCAAACCTTTAATCCCAGCACTTGGGAGACAGAGGCAGGCAGATCCGAGTTGGAGGCCAGCCTGGTCTACAAAACGAGTTCCAGGATGGCCAGGGTAACACAGAGAAACCATATATTTTTCAAAAAAGTATTAAGCTATTCTTGGGGGTGTACACCTATATCATACATACTAAGACTCAGGAGTCTGAGACAGGAGGATAATGAGTTCAAGGCCAGCCCAACTACACAGCAAATTCTACCTTAAAAAACAATACAAAAACATATTGAATTAAGAATACCTAGTCCTGTAGGCTGATACTCCTGTGCTGGAATGTACCCCAACAAAGGCCATGTAGGTGGTACATCTAAAGGGGCAGCCGCTTGGCTTGCCTTTGCAGGGTCTAGTTTGTTCTGGTCCAGGGAACACAGTTCCTGTTCCTATGGCTATACAACCTCAGGGAAAAGAACAGACTGTAAAGAGAAAAGTATACGGTGGGCCACTGTTTGTTATTCAAGTGTGAGGACTTGAGTTCCATTCCTAGAACACAAGTAGAAGGAAAAGGAAAAGAAATCTACCAGATGTGGTAGATCATGCTTGTGATCCCAGCTCTAGGGTAGACACAGCCAGGCCTTGGGCTCACTGCTCAGCCAGTCCAGCTTAGTTGACAAGTTCCAGATGAGTGACAAATACTGCTTCCACAACAAAACTCAAGGTGGACAGTGCCTTGAGAAACAATAACTGAGTTGGCCCTAGCCTCCACGTGATATATATAGGCATATGCGTGCTTCTGCACATACATGTATAGACATATAAATGCCTTCACACATACATGTTTAGGTATATGCATATAGAACTCATACATGTATAGGCATATACATGCTTCCACACATACATGTATAGGTACATATAGGTACATACATGCCTCCACACATACATGTATAGACATATAAATGCCTTCACACATACATGTTTAAGTATATACATGCTTCCACATGTACATGTATAGGCAGATACATGCCTCCACACATACATGTACAGGCATGCACATGTCTCAACACATACATGTATAGGCAGACACACAAAGACACTAATGCAGAAGAATATAAATAAATAAGGTAAAGCACAGATACTATAAGATCATAGGGGAAAAGTACTTCTTATGTTCATTTGGGCTGCTACGAGGCCTGCTGGAGACTTCCCGTCAAAGTGATAGAGGAGTTCAGTCATTTCACCTTAGAGGTAAGAATGACAGAGAAAACACAAGGCAAAGAGTGGAACCTAAATCTGTAGCAAGCAGTGCACACAACATAAAGTACAACACAACCCTATCTGTTGTTGGCTGGCTGAATGACCGATGGGTTGATTGCCAAATCTGATGGCCCAACTTGTCATAAACGTCCTCAAACACCAAAGGGCTTAAGAATTGCAGGCAGTGTTGGTGAGTAGCCAGAGGTCAGATCTGCTCCAAAGGCTCTGGGAAGAAATGAGGGGAGTTGTCACTCTCCCAGTGACATGCTCTTTTCTACAGCCCAGATGTCTGCTTACTGCTACCGCCTATCTTGTCACACCATCCTTGTCCTTCCTTCCCTTGCAACCACAGTTCCCAGGCTAGCTCTTCACCCCCACTACACCCGTGACAGGGCCATGGAAATTTTTCAAGGGAGAAGAGTCTTTTCTGTCAGGAGCCATAATGGGACAAGCTAATAACTAGCAGGTGATTATCCTGAAATGGCCTGCTTCAGATTATTATATAATCTGCGACAGGTGTGCCCTTATTAAGCAAGGCTGTAAGGGACTTATTTTAGAAAAGATTCCTGTGATTAATATGCTTTTCCGGTTATTATTAAACATATATAATAATCACTAAGCAAGAACACACCCCCTTTGGATCAGATCACTGCAGATATACGAAGATGTACTGTCTTGTAGTGATGCTATATAGACAAATAGATGATTTAAGTTTTAATGATGATCCTATAAGAATTCCTAAAATTATATCAGTGATTATTAAGCTCTTTTAGAGTGGGACTGCTATTAGGTCCTTTTCTGGGAGTCAAAATTGCAATGAGAACTCTGCCAGTCTCCCAAGTGTCACCAGTTAATTGCTCTTAAATGGTAACCAGACTTTCTCCTACTCAGAGCACATTCTAAGAGGTTGTAAAGCAATTAATCAAAGGTCATAAAAAGGGGACTAATGATTTATTATAGATGCTAGGACAGAAGATAAAATATTGACTTGGTTTATCTATACAAAACTTCACTTATAACTTAGTTATGGTTTTAAGCCTTCGGTGAACCCGTGGAGCTGAGATAGGTAATGGATGTTTAGCCAGATAATTACTCATAGTGGATATGCATGTAGACATTCGCTGTTGTAAACTTCTATTTCAGTCTATGATTTGATTTTGTGTGTGAACTTTTGATGGACTTTTAAACATGTGATCATGTATTCTAGAAGATGTTTAAGATCTGAGGACAAAGAGAAGAGAGAACTGGGGAATTGAGGTTGAGAGGAACAGAGGTGAGAAGAACTGAGCTGAGGGAGGAACTGAGTTGAGGAGAAGTTTTTAGACAGAACACATTTTAGATTAGGAGAATGCAGAGTGGAATAACTTAGAAACTATAGGTAACATAAAATACTAAAAGAACAATGTGGAGAATGCAGAGGGAAAGAGGAAATAAGAAGACGCTGCAGAGAGCAGAAGGAGCAGGCAGGCTTCTCCTTACCATGGAACAGAACAGGTCCCATGGTAAGGACAAGGCAGGCTTAGTCTTATTAAAAGAAGCTGTCTTAGTTAGGGTTTTACTGCTGTGAACAGACACCATGACCAAGGCAAGTCTTATAAAAAACAACATTTCATTGGGGCTGGCTTACAGGTTCAGAGGTTCAGTCCATTATCATCAAGGTGGGAGCATGGCAGTATCCAGGCAGGCATGGCGCAGGCAGAGCTGAGAGTTCTATGTCTTCATCCAAAGACTGCTAGTGGAAGACTGACTTTCAGGCAACTAGGGTGAGGATCTTATACCCACATCCACAGTGACACACCCATTCCAACCAGGTCACACCTATTCCAACAAGGCCACACCTTCAGATGGTGCCACTCCCTGGTCCAAGGATATACAAACCATCACAGAAGCCAAGCTTTTTTCTTACAAACATGGGTTTAATTCATTTAGCAGTAAACGGGTAGGAGCCTTTTCTTTCTCTATGTAATAAAGATTGGAGTGCATTTTTCATCCAGAATGAGTGAGTTCTTTCTGCAGCTGTGCTTGGTCTTTTGCTCCATACGCATATGTCAGTATGGATGTGTGTGTAAGTACATAATTGTGAGAATGTTCGCAAGTGTGTGTGGGTAAGTATGTAATTGTGAGAATGCATGCAAGCTGGGCCCAACTGGGTTTTGAATGGAAATGTATAAATGAAAATGTATGAATGAATAAATGAGCATGCATGAGTCTGTTTATGAATTTATGTGAGATTATGCATATTCGCTTATGTAAAAGTTTTTCCTTCTTCTCCTGGTTCAATAGTTTATTGCTCCAAACTTCCCCCTAGCCCAGCGAGCAAGAGGCATCTGGACAATAGGGAAAAGTCTCCAGCAGTTAATCCTTTACTTAATCTCCTGCTGGTTTAGGATGAGGTGCTAAGTGCCAGAAACTGCAGCTTCAAGCCTCAGAGAATCACAGAAGGCAAATCAGCTACAATAATATAATAACTTAGATAAGTAAACTTTTTATTATACAGCAACCCTAAATTTCTGGTAAGACAAAGTCTGACTCCCAAATCTCGTAAGACAAAGAAAGGCTTACCCTCCGTCTACTCTCTTCCCCCTCAGCTGCCTCAACAAGAACGGACAAGAAAGAAGAAACCCCGTTCCGGGCTGGCCCCTGGCAGTTTTCTAAACTTGAGCTCCTGGGACTGCGGTAACTCAGAGTGCCCGTGGCTGCTTCTAGAACTGGCTCTGAGCAGCCTCACCAGTCTGGCGGTTTGCCTGGTGTGCTCACTCTCCAGGGATGGATGGTTCCAGAGCGAGGTCCTGCCAACACATCCCATCGGGGAACACAGCTCACGGAGAAATGTTAACTGTGATGACTTTAAACGGATAGAGATTTTCCTCTTACGGCTCTCAGAAGCTTGCCCGTCCCCCACCCCCACCGCACCCCCTCCCCCCCCCCCCGTATCCGGATTTTCACTTCAAAAGGGTTTGAGGAGATTGCAGGCATTTTCAAGCCACAGCAAAGTCAACACTACACCCTTTCCCTAGTGGATGAGAGGACTGTTTGACTTCCAATTAATTACACGTCTCTCTCAATGGCTCTTCTCCATCACTTGCCACAGGGAAAAGACACCAGAAGATTCAAACTGGCAGCTTTCTTGCCGATAAACAAACAGCCACTCTGTTGAGGATATTATCCATTTGGATTTAATCCAACAGTGTTTAGGGAACAGCACTTCCTACGCACCTGTAAACTGTCTTGACCTTACAGTTAATTGGATCAAAACTCTGAAGGCTATGATTTATGAAGGTTATAACATAGCAAATATCTTTGAACTTCCAACGAACTACAGTTGTTGAGCTTTTTCTAAAAAAATAAAATAAAATAAAACTACCTTTTGTTTTTTAAAATATTTTACTTAGGTACAAGTGTGGAGAAATGGGTTTTAGTGTACATGTTTAAGAAACTACTTTATCGCCCGGCATGGTGGCGCACGTCTTTAATCCCAGCACTCGGGAGGCAGAGGCAGGTGGATTTCTGAGTTCGAGGCCAGCCTGGTCTACAAAGTGAGTTCCAGGACAGCCAGGGCTATACAGAGAAACCCTGTCTCGGGAAAAAAAAAAAAAAAAGAAAGAAAGAAAGAAAGAAACTACTTTATCTGTGCCTCAGACTTTTCCAGAGAGAGAGAGAGAGAGAGAGAGAGAGAGAGAGAGAGAGAGAGAGAGAGAGAGAGAAAGAAGAGAAGAGAAGAGAAGAGAAGAGAAGAGAAGAGAAGAGAAGAGAAGAGAAGAGAAGAGAAGCTACTCATACTTAGAGAAAGGAATCAGAGTTAACTTTAGAAATTATTTTTAAGGTACCATAATTAAAGTAAAAATAGAATTTCATAATAGAGCACGATTTCCCCCATTAAGATTAAAGATATAAGGCTTGAAGGGGATTCAGTCAGTAAGAGCTTGCTGTGCAAACATGAGGAACTGAATGTGCCTCCCCAGGCATGGTGGCACATATCTTTGACCCTGGGGGTTGGTGGGGAAACAAACAGCTCTCTGGATTTTTCTGACCTAATTTTAATAAATCAGCAAGCTCGAGGCTCAGGATTCAAGGTGGTGAGTGATAAAAACAACCTCTGACCTCAGGATGCACACACGCACATGAGCACTGCACACACATGTGCACACACCCATACATTACTGCAAGCTTTGATTTTTTTTTTTTTTTAATTAAAACATGCTTTTAACAAGGGCTCTCTGAGCTGGAGCGATGACTCAGCGGTTAAGGGCACCGACTGCTCTTCCAGAGGTCCTGAGTTCAATTCCCAGCAACCACATGGTGGCTCACAACCATCTGTAATGGGATCTGATGCCCTCTCCTGGTGTGTCTGAAGACAGCTACAGTGTACTCATATACATAAAATAAAATAAATCTAAACAAGGGTTCTCAAAGGTATCAAACCCCCTTGTAGCTCACTGTCCAAAGGTAAGGGAGAAAAGATGGCAAACATGACAAGGGGGTGTGTGTCTGTCCCTTGGGTCAACTGGCTCTGGCTAACTCAGTTCTCTCAATAATAGCAATGGGAAAAAAAATACTAACACAAATAATAAATACAAAGATGTTCATTGATGTTCTTGTAAAGCAGATGTGTCAAAATATTAACAATTAGTAAGTCCGGGTAAAAGCAACGTAAATTAGTAGTACTGTGGAGACTTTCTCAGTTTTTGAAAACACCTTTCAAGACAGAAATTTCAAAACAGTAAAATGGCGAATCAGGATATACAGAAACAATCTGAAAAGGTCCCACAGACTGCAGAGAAAAAGAACAAAAGCGGGGGGTGGGGTGACAAGGGAGAAAGATAAAACCCTCAGACTTCTACAGCTGTTTTCCTGAATGAAGAGGCATCTTTGCAACAGATATGAGCATGTCTGCAAATATACGTCTGCTCTAGAATGAAAGGTTGCTGAGTGCAGGAGAGTTCTGGGTGCACAGGCTCAAGATCTCGCTTACCCAGGCACTTAGAACAAAGACACTGAGGCTGCAACTGGACATTTTAAAAAGATGTAAACATAAACATGGAGTTAATTTTGAATAGCAGTGCTGAATTAAACATAACTAAAAACAGAATACAATAATAACTATTTTAAAAGGAGAAGCAATTTCAATAAAAGTAACTTAAATAAAACAGGGAACTAAAATTCCAGATGATATTAACAAATGTAACAAAAATTAGATTGATTATTTTAAGTAAAGGACTGGGAAATTAGCAGACACTATTTCCATTTGTGTCTATGTAGAGTATGTTTTAGCGTTATTTAGTTAACAAAAATATTTATGTATATTAGTCCTCTAAAGGAAGACAAAAGAAAATACAGCATATATATCAAGGAAGTATATTTCAGTTAACATAAACCTAGCTAATACACCAAGACTAGATAGGTGGCTCTCCACAAACTGATACCAACACCCACACAGCTCACTGAACATGGAGAAAAGCCCAGCTGATGTCTCCACGGAACCTTCTCCCTTACATCCTAGTGTCCTTGGTACAGGAAGGCACTAGGCACCCTATCAAAGTATACTTAGCAACTGCATTTCTTCATTCATCTCAAAAAATTACTTCTGTGTGTGTTGTGTGTGTAGTGTGTGTGCGCGTGTGATGTGAGCATGTGTATGTAGTGTATGCACGTGTGTGTGTGTGTGTGTGTGTGTGTGTACATATGTGTTGCACCTATGTGTGCATATGGAGGCCAAGGAAGGACATGGGTGTTCTCCTATATCGTTTTCTGCCTTCTTTCCTTGAGATAATAAGCTCTGCTGCTGAACTAGGAGCTGGCTGGCAGCCAGCAAGCTGCAGGACTCCTCCTATCTGGCCCCTTCATGCTGGGATCACAGATGCAAGGACCACATCTGGCTTTTTATGCAAGGGCTGGGGATTCAAACTTCTGAAACAAGCTTTCCTCCCACCCACTGGGCCATCTTTCATGTCTACAAAAGACTTTTGAATCTCCAAAAGATTTATGCTGCAGTAATTTCCGATCCCAATAAGCCCATATTAAAAAAAAAAAACACAAAATCCAGTTATTATACTTATAAGCTGTGTGCCTAGATTGGGTAGATCTAGCACTATGCTAACTTACTCTTTGCTACCTGCAGTTTCTCCAGGACATGTGGTTCTGCTCCATCTCGTCTTCCTCTTCTGTGTCTCTCCTTCCTTCGCCTCTCTCTGCCCTCACTCTCTAAGACCTCCCATCCCACCCTTCACTGCCCAATCACAGGCTCTAGCCTTTATTTAACCACGGGGTGGTTATTTAGCTCATGGGTTGGGGTTGGAGGGTAGCCCCTCTTGACAACACAGAATTAACATCAGAATACAAACAGATCAGGGCAACCCACAACAGATTTAGAAGGGTATTTTTCTTCTGTTCTCTTTTTGTTTATTTGATTAGTTGGTTTTTCAAGACAGGGTTTCTCTGTGTAGTCCTGGCTGTCCTGGAACTCACTCTGTAGACCAGGCTGGCCTTGAACTCAGAGATCCACCTGCCTCTGCCTCCTGAGTGCTGGGATTAATGGTGTGTGCCACAAGGATGGGCTATTCTTCTGCTATTTACTTTTCAGATTAATTTTGGAGTGGTTAGAAAGTGTGAATTCTGTAATTTTGTTTTGAGAAATTTATTGGGGTTAATTTAATTTGTTACTATTTATTTATTTATTTATTTATTTATTTATTTATTTATTTTTCCTTTTCTTAAAAATATCTTTTCCCTCACATAATATAACCCAATTATGGTTCCCCTCTCTCGACTCCTCCCAGGTCCCCCCCACCTCCATCCATCTGGATCCACCCCTTTCTGTCTCTCATTAGAAAACAAACATCTAAGACATCTAAGGGATAATTATAATGTGAAACAAAAGCTAAGACAATGGAATTGAACAAAACAAACAGAAGGAAAAGAGCCCAAGAGAAGGTACAAGAATCAGAGTCCCGGGGCTGGTGAGCTGGCTCAGTGGTTAAGAGTGCCGACTGCTCTTCCAAAGGTCCTGAGTTCAAATCCCCACAACCACATGGTGGCTCACAACCATCCATAACGAAATCTGATGCTCTCTTCTGGAGTGTCTGAAGACACACTACAGTGTACTTACATATAATAAATAAATATTTAAAAAAAAAAAGAATCAGAGTCCCACTCGCTGGCACAGTCAGGAATCCCACAAAAACATTAAACTGGAAGCCATTGTATATGTATATGTGCATGAATGAAAACATATGCAGGGACCTCTGTTCATGTTGCTTCAGTCTCTGTGAGTTCCTATGAGCTTTGATCCTATTGACTTAGAAGGCCTTGTTTTCTTGATATCCTCCATTCCCTCTGGCCCTTACACTCTTTCTGTTTCCTCTTCCACAGGAATCCCTGAGCTTTGAAGAGGAGGGATTTGATGGAGACATCCCATTTAGGACTGAATATTTCAAGTTCTCTCTCATTTCATCTATCTAGCTGTGGATCTCTGCATTTGTTCTCATCGGCTGCAGGAGAAAGCTTGTGTAACATCATGGCTGAGCAAGGCCCTACTCTGAGCATAGCAGAATGTCATTAAGATTCATTTTATTGCTACTTGTTTGAACAGTAGTGTTTGATTTTAACCTAGGTCCTTGGTTTATCAATCTCAAGTTCTTGGTCACCCAAGCAGCGTCAGGTATGGGTTCCATTTTGTGGAGTGGGCCTTAAGTCAAATCAGATATTGGTTGGTTACCCCCACCAACTTTGTGTTCTCCTCAGCTCTAGCGGATCTCGCAGACAGGACACTGCTGTGGACCATCTGGCTGGGCTGGTGGTTGTTTCTCCTTTGACAGTGTGCATGGTACCTTCCTGTTCCAAAGATGAACACAGAGATGAAGGCTTTGATTCTTAGGCCTTTTCTTGGGCTCTTTCCTTCTGTTTGTTTTGTACAATTCTGAACTGTTAGTTTTTGTTTCATTGTATTAGGTTATGTTGTATTATTATATTATACTATAATTATCCCTTAGAAGACTGTTTGTTCTCTAATGAGAGATAGAAAGGGAGTAGGTCCAGATGGACAGAGGTGTGGAAGAACTGGGAGAAGGAGAGGGAGGGGAAACCATAATCAGAATACATTATGTGAGGAAAAAATATTAACACAATTAAATTAACCCTGATAAAATTTCCAAAACAGAATTGCAGAAGTCACACTTTCTAACCATGCCAAAATTAATCTGAGAGATAAAGAAGAACAGAATAAAAATACCCTTCTAAATCCTTTGAAAATTAAAAAGTCTTTTGTAGACTGGAGAGATGGCTCAGTGGGTGGGAGGAAAGCTTGCTTCAGAAGTTTGAATCCCCAGCCCTTGCATAAAAAGCCAGATGTGGTCCTTTGCATCTGTGATCCCAGCATGAAGGGGCCAGATAGGAGGAGTCCTGCAGCTTGCTGGCTGCCAGCCAGCTCCTAGTTCAGCAGCAGAGCTTATTATCTCAAGGAAAGAAGGCAGAAAAGGATGGAGGAGGACACCCATGTCCTTCCTTGGCCTCCATATGCACACACAGGTGCAACACATACACACATACATGCACACACACACACACATGCATACACTATACTCACACATATACGCACATCACACACACGCACACACATACAAGTATTTTCCAAGATAATTTTTGAGATGAATCATAAATGTAAACACTGATCATACTTAAAATCACAGCAATGAAAATGACATTTACAGGCTGAAAATAAAGCAGGACCTCAGAGGAAAGACAACGTCTTTAGGATCTTTAAGAAAAGAGAGGTAGGGGCTGGAGAGATGGCTCAGCAGTTAACAGCACTGGCTGCTCTTGCAGAGGTCCTAAGTTCAATTCCCAGCAACCACAAGGTGGCTCACAACCATCTGTAATGGGATCTAATGCACTCTTCTGGTGTGTCTGAAGACAGATACAGTGTACTCACAATAAATAAATAAATAAATAAATAAATAAATAAATAAATAAATAAATAAATAAATAATTTTAAAAAATCTTTAAAAAATCAAAACATGTATTGTGAGGCTCCAGTTATATGCAGCTTCGAAAGAGGCAACATAAAATTATGTCTTGAAATTTGTATATATGTGAGTACACTGTAGCTGTCTTCAGACACACCAGAAGAGGCCATGAGATCCCACTACAGATGGTTGTGAGCCACCACGTGGTTGCTGGGAATTGAATTCAGGACTTCTGGAAGAGCAGTCAGCCCTCTTAACCGCTGAGCCATCTCTCCAGCCCTCAATACATGTTCTTTCTTACTTCCTCTCAATATTATTTAGGGATATTCATGCATGTTTTTGCATCCAACTACCTTTTGTTACATACTCTCAAGTATTTCAGTAGATGAACAAGCCATAGTTTTTGTTAGTAGATAACCAACAAAATGGAAATGGCCCCATAGGCTTATGGGGAGGGGCACTATTAGGGGGTGCTGTCTCATTGGAGGAAGTGGGTCACTGGGGGTGTGGGCTTTGAGGTTTCAAATGTTCAAGTCAGGCCCAGCTTCACTCTCTCTTCCTGCTGCCTGTTTATCCAGATGTTAAACTCTCAGCTACCTCTTCAGCACCATGTCTGCTTGTATACCACGGTGCTTCCTGCATAACAATAACCGACTAAACCTCTGAATTGTAAGTCAGCCCCAATTAAATGTTTTCCTTTATAAAAGTTGCCATGGTCATGGTGTCTCTTCACAGAAAAAGAACTTTGATTAAGACACCAGATTAAACATGCGAAAAATTTCCAAGACTACTATTGCTCGGTACCCTAATTCTTGCGATTAAAAATGAGAAATAATACCCAATGGAGAAGTAAATGTGAAATAAATTTGAACTTTTATTTAGTATCAAAATAGATCATTAAGATGAACAATAGAATTATACAGAGTAAGATTGGAGCTTAAAATAATGTTTAGAGATACAAAATTTATAGGATTGCAAATATAATAGATTTTAGTATTTACTTGGAAAGGTGTTAAGATCTGATGAACGTTACACCTCTTTACTCACCTGGAATTAGAGTAAAAAAAAAAAAAAAGCAAGTATTTCCATTTTCATAAAGTTGGGTGTCCTAACGTAGCTGAAACTTTCAGAAAAGGTAAAAGTGAAACCCTTGTATAGTCCAAAATGTTAAAGACACCACCTCATGCCACATACTTTAATTTTGTTTTATAATAAATAGTTGTTGAGAGATGTCACAGTACATCTTTTGCGCCCCGTGTCTTGGGGTTTCTGCCTGGGTATAGTGCAGAAATTCTCAGGCTTACAGATGTGAAGTTAAATCTAAACGACTTGCCCAGACGAATCCAGAGGACCTGGATTCTGTGATCCACAAGAGCCTCCAACGAGGCCAGAAGGTAAAGGAGACTTCACTTTCTGAATGCAAGGAGTATTTAAAAAATATCGTTGTTTCAGATCCCTGAAACACAGATGCATTTGCTGACTACCGGCTCAGGCTTTAACTAAGCAGGTCTGCTCTCCTAGAGGGCCCATGTTCAGTTCCCAGCACGCATGTCAGGCGGCTCAGACCACCAGTCGCTCCATCCATCCTCAGGGGATCCAAAGCCTGTTAAGTTTTGTCACAAAATTGGGCCCTGTGGCCCAATTTCCCTCTCAACCCATCTATTTTATTAAAATAATATCAGAAGCCAGTGTTAATAATTCCCTGCAAGCCTACTATGTGCAGAGGGCATACACACTAAGAGTTTACCTCAGCCTGCTCTAGGGAACGAGTACCATTCCAACAGCGCATGTGCAAGCCTGGATTGGGGTGGGGTCTAGTCCTCCTACTGCGCAAGCGCAGTCAGAAGCCCCGGCTCCACCCCTTGCACGTGCGCGCGTGGCGGTATATAAGTGTCCTCCGCCTTCCTGAACTTTCCAGAGAAGCGAGAGGAGCTTGAGGGCTTTATGTTCCAGCTGGGCACTGACTTCCAAGGCGCCAGAGGGATGAAGTAACTCCAGGTTTGTGGAAGGATGTGGTGGATGAGGATGGGAGGGAGGTAAAGTTAGCAGGTTTCAGATAATTGTGGAAGTGGTATTATTATTATTATTAATTATTATTATTATTATTATTAATTTGAGGAGCAGGAGTTCTCGCTTAGTTGTGGACCAGGCTGGACTTGAACTCCGGATTTCCTCCCCAGCGTCGAGTGCTGAGGCCGCCGCCCTGGCGCTCTGTGGAAGAAGGTGTGAGGCCGCGTTCTACTCGGTGCTCACCTCAGCGCGGGGGTTGGGGGATGCGGGCTCCGAGGGCCTCACTGAGGTGGCGTGGGGAGGGGGGGGCGCCACACCTGCGCATGCGCGGAGCAGGGCGGGGGGGGGGGGGCGGCCGGGCTTCCCCCGCCCCCTGCTGGCTTTCCCGCGCTGCGCCCCGGGAGTCCCCGAGGTGGGCGGGGCTCACAGAGGCTCCGCCCCCGCGGGCTGCCACCTGGGGCTCGCCCGGCGAAGCGGCTCACGAGACGGGGTGCCGCGCGTCCGCGTCCTGCCCGGACGATGTCCTTGGGCTCCGGCTGCCCGCGGCCTCGCTGCAAAGAGCCAGTGGACGCCCGCCCGCGCGCGGACCATCCCAGGTAGGGGAGAGGCGCGGGGCGGTCGCAGCCAGTCTCCTGCTGCCGACTCTGCTCCTGAGGTGCGGTGGCCAGAGCTGAGAGGAGGTTTTGTGAGTGACTTCGCTTTCGTGGTCCACGATGCTTTGAGTCCATTCTTTGGATGTTAACATATTGTCTGTCACCTGAGGGTCCGGTAGTGGTGTGGATGTGAAAGAGTCGATTTCCCAGGTGAATTAGATTGATGTCACTTGGCCCGGCTGAACCAGATCGTCTAAGACAGTTTTCCTCCTTGGTTGAGTTTTGGCCATATTGGGGTGTGGAGCGGGAGTCTTTAGGCAGTGGTGCTCCAAAAAGCGGAAAAGGCCGACGGTATTGGCAACTCTAAGGCTTTAAAGATGCCACAGTGCCCTCCGGTTGTGAGGTGTGAGCTGCATGCAGTGTGAAACTTTGTGTGTGTGTGTGCTGTTGAGGGGAGACTGGTGAATAGGGTACCACCTCAGGGTATAATATAGATTGCCAGAAACGTATCCATCGCCTGCTTACAACTTGGAATGTTCTTTTTTAAGACTGTGCAGACAGTAGAAGTAGTACACGTTCGAAGAACTTGTTCAGTTCATGTTTCGAAAATAATTTCAGATTTTGGCTATGTTTAAAAGCTTCCAGGTTTCACACGAAGTTAGGGGGGAGGGGAGAAAATGATCAAAACATGTTGTATAAACAAAAGAAGTAAATTATGAAACAGCGACCCCAAAAGCTCTCCTCCCCCCCTTTTTTTTTTCCACTTAAAAATATATCTTTAAAGCCATCTAGCTGGGCATAGTGGCACAGCACTCAGGAGGCAGAGACAAGCAGACCTCTGAGTTGGAGGCCAGCCTGGTGTTCAGAGGGAGTTTCAGGTCAGCTAGAGCTACACAATGAATATGTGTGTGTGTGTGTGTGTGTGTGTATACGTGTATACACACATACATATAATCCGTTGCTGTTTGGAGGAGAAAGCATTTTAACTGTTAACATTTCAGGAGAGGATGAGCTACTTGTTTATGAATTCTTCTTTAGAAATCTCTTAACAAAAAATTCACACAGACGTTCAAGGTGTTAAAACACTTTCCCAGCAAATGTGATTATCTTTATCATCGTAGAAGGTTCAGACTTTTAAAATGTCTGGGTAACAGTTAAAAACAGGCTTTTGCTTTGTTTTGCTCTGAATCAAAGCTTTCGAGGTGATCAAGGACAGGAATTGCAAAAATAAATAAATAAATAAATAAATAAATAGATAGATAAATAGATAGATAAATAAATAAATATTCACTCACCAGTTCCCTTAAACTCAACTGTTAACAGTTAAAATCAGACATTTTAAAAGTCTGAGCCTTCTATGATGATAAAGATAATCACATTTGCTGGGAAAGTGTTTTAACACCTTGAACGTCTGTGTGAATTTTTTGTTAAGAGATTTCTAAAGAAGAATTCATAAGCAAGTAGCTCATCCTCTCCTGAAATGCCTAATTCGAGCAGCTCACACTTTAATGTGCACCATATATCTTGCCATATTTTACTTTACAGTGTGCGAAAACATTTTTATACCTTTACTTCAGTGATCCTTGGGTCTTTTGAAATTTTTTTTGTCCTTATACTAACTAGGCTGCTTGGGATTTTTCAGGTATAAAGTTGTGTTTTATTATACTAAAAGCATAAGTAATGGTACCTGGACTATGATTTCTTTACATTGGGGTGAGTGGCCAGAGTTTCACAATATTGGAAGACTGGCGTTAGAAAGTTAGTAGGGTTTGGTTTTTTTGTTTTGTTTTTGATAAGTGTACTCAGTGTGCTTTTGCTATGTTCCAACTTCTTTTCGCCTTCACTTCAGAATGCTTGCCTTTTTGAAGGATGATTTAGTCTATTGAAGTGCCTGAATGCACTGTTAGGTGTAAAGAAATCTGATCATTTCTCCAGTCCCTGAATGTTCTGTGTTTGTGATTAGTTTTGTTTGAAATCTATAAAGATTATATATTAAAGATGAAAATGACCTCCTTATTTTTATTTAAAATGGACTTTTTGTTCAGCAGGTATTTCTAGAACATCGGTATTTTATTTGTTGAGTTGATGTGTTTAAAAATGCTTTCCTGAGATGACTTAGCTTTGCTTTGTAATACTTACCTTTGTAGAACAACTATGCCTGTAAGGAAAGTCCTCTATAATCTGGTAGCAGTTCTATATCCTTGTACTGTGTAGTCTCCATCAGTAAAGTCTTTGTAATCACTGCCCTTTGAAATTAATGCTTAGCTGCTCCTGGGGGTGGAGGGGTTTCTGTTACTGGGGGGGGGGGCGGTTGACTAAGCTGGAGTGGCTGTTTTCACTAGTATAAGTTAATTGATGTAGAGAAATCCTTATCCATATGAACTTAGTTTTCATTTTGGAGAGTTTTGTTCAGTGCCTGTTAGCCACAAAATCGACAAAAATATTTTTATTCTCAGTCTTTCTGAGAGGTGTAGTGTACCATACCTCCAAATGAAGACTAAGAAACTGTGATCGAATGCTGAGTAGCTTGTCAGGATACAAATCTGAAACTGCACACACTCATTCACTCTCTCTTACTTGCCCCAGGAGGGCAGGGCGGGAGGGGGTGGGGTGGGAAGGGTGGAATTACCTTTTGCCAGTTAACTTAAAACTTTATTTCTTTTATAAGCTTGTTAGCACTAGTGGTTTTCTAGACTGAGAATCAAGACTAAATGAGAATGACTGAATGGCAGTTTTAGGTTATCAGGATCCATTGTCTTCCTCTATCTAGAAGATCTTTGGGTTGAGGCAAGTGGGCTTCGGTGGTTCTTGTTTTACTGTGGGTATGCTTTTCCTCACCTATTGTAAGCATTGTGGTGCTGTAATGACCGGTTTGTGAAGCCTTTCAGAGATTAACCAGACTGAATCAAAGCTTTACATTACAGAGGGCCAGGGAAAGTCTTAATCAGTCATAAAGACTAAGGGTAAGATGTGTGGTGGTGATGGTTGCCAGGAAAACCCAACACAGGGTTATCTCTGGGGATAAGGGTCTTTAAAGAAGGGAGAAAGTGACGATGTACTTTCCGGCTTGCTTTGGGAGACTGGATTTAAGTCATAGGAAGGATGGACTGGTTTCATTGAGCTGTTTCCTTAGAAGAAAGGATGGGAGACAGGTCATGAGAGAAGTTCAGGAAGAAACTTCCCTTGTGAAGCCTTTCAGTCTCAGGTTCAGAGTACTCAAAGTCAGGGTGCCATACAGTGGGGTATCATTTCCTGAGCCCCAACACTTGAAAGGCCTCTAAGATAACATGTTGGGTTTTGTTAAAATAAAATGTATGGCTTTATCCACATTCGATAAGCACTAGTTCTCAACCTGTAGGTCATAACCCCTTTGGTAAACCTCTGTCCCCAAAAATATTTACATTATGATCCATAATAGCAGCAATGAAATAATTTTATGGTTGGGGGAAAGTCACCACAACATGAGGAACTATATTAAAGAGTCTCAGCATTAGGAAGCTTGAGAACCACCCCCTCCGCCACCAAAAACAAATTTGAAGAGCAATAGAAGCGAACGAGGTTGTTTTTAGAAGACATTTCAGTTTAGCTAGATAGTGTCAGAACTAAATACATAACTAGGCTGTGACTGCCAATTTGTTGCTGCTCCCATTAGTCCACTCTTTGCTGCTGAGATTGACTATGTTGGCTGGGGCAGTGTTCTCTCCTCTGAGGCTGGCAGGGAAAAACTTAATGAAAAAGACATTTCAAGTTCACTAAACTTTTAATGTAAGATCTTAGCAAGAAACAATGAGTGAAAACTACATAAAGAAAATATAGAAGCAACTATTTCTCAGTAGGATATGGAGGGCTACTATAATTTGATGTCATTAGTTGATCAAAACAAGGGTGGACCACTCTCATAAAATTAAAAACAAACTTTGCTTGTGTACGGAAAGTGAAAGGAGAGTAATGGTGAGGGAAGTCTAAGCCTAGTAACCCACCAATGGTGTTTTTATTTATTTAAGTTGTCCATCCTGAGTAGGGTTAGGCACAGTCACAGGAATAGGGAGCAACTTGACAGCAGAAGGGCATACTTAGATAAAGCTTTACAGATTCATCATGCCTATCCCAGTTAGACCTATAATCTTTCTGTGCCTCAGTTTTATTAACTGTGAAATGGAGTCACATAGAATCTTAAGGCAAATATAATGTTAGATGTAGGTAAATGAGTTACATTATTATTGCTGATGTGAAGGAAGGTTGGTAAATTTAAATTCACTTAAAATCATTTAAGTGACCATTCTACCTCATTCTTGAGAAAGACACAGAATTTGATAATTAAGGAAATATAATTGTGTTAGTGGTTTTTCTAAGCATTGACTCATTACAAAATTAAGTACTATTTTTTGCATAGGTGTGGGGAGTGGAGGGGTATACATTTGTAATTTCAAAACTCAAAAGACCAAGGCAGAAAGATTGCCAGTTCAAGGACAGCTTGGACTTCCTAGGGAGATCCCTTTAGAGAGAAATGGGGTGTGGAAGGTTGCATCTCATCATGATGTTCTGAATTAACCCATCTCAGTTTTTTCAGCAGACTGAAAGGTGAGTGAGAAAGATAACTTCCTGTTTAAAAAAGAGAGAGATGTCCTGACTGGCAAGAGCTACTCTGTATACTGGGCTAGCTAGCTACTTGGTCAAAGCCCTAGAAGTGAGGTGGCCCAGAATAGTGTAAGATGTAAAGTTTTGTTGTGCTGTTTGCCAGACTGTGAAGGGTGAAAAGTTATCAGCACAGCCCAAAACAGTCTGCTCTCTGCTCAGCAGATTAAAATATATTTTAAAGGAACTGGGAATTAATTCTAAAGGCACGGAGATGAGATTAGTAGGTAATTCCTCATGGTTATGACACTTTTTAGAAGACATTAGGGAAATACAAAGAACTAAGGAGATGATTAAAGATCAGCATTAAAGGCAAACTAAGGAGTACATTTAACCAGAAAGCAGACGATAGTGGAAAGGTCACCTCCAGACTGGTCAGCTCTCATTAGAAGCTTGTCACCTGCGTAGTTACTTTTCTATACTGATTAACATGATAATGGGATTCTTAGATGTGACATATTTCAGAGATAATTTTGTTGTGCAGGAAAGTATCTGATAGATTTTCTACAAAGATTAAATAAACTACTCTTGTTACTGTTCTTTTCTTCCAGGAGTTTTATATTAGTCCCTTGAAAGTTCAGTCATTATCTTTAATCATCTGATTATTTCTTTGTATTTCCCAAATGTCTTCTAAAAAGTGTCATAACCGAGAGGAATTAGCCACTAATCTTATCCCTGTGCCTTTACAATAATTCCCAGTTCCTTTCCGGTATAATTTGCATCTGCTGAGCAAAGAATGCACTTCGTTTGGGCTCTGATTATCTGACCACCTTTCCACCCTTCACAGCCTGGCAGCACAGCAAACCTTCACTTTGTACACACTCATCTAGACCATGTCATACTTAGGACCTTGACCAAGTAGCCAGCTCTGCTTTTATCTGTGGAAAAGACAAGACGTGACATTCTGAGGCCCTCGTTTATTCTATTTGTGTTCTTAACCCAGTACCTTAGAGGAACACATCTGCTGTCATTAATACTTGGGCTCAAAATAAAATAGTGTCAATATATAAAAGGTAGGTAGCATAGGTGATCATTCTTGTTTTGGAATTGGTTGTATTTCAGTTGAGCTAGGTGGATTTGCCCATTCAATATGGTTGGAGAAGAACGAGAAGTAGAGGATTGATTGATGAACTTAGCTCTTTTTCTCACCTTACTCTGAAGCCTCGATGACTTCTAGGTCTGTGGAACTTGATCTGTTTTTACCAAAGGTTGTAAACTCCAAAGGGAAAGAAAGTCAGGGAGTCGTAATCCTTGGGGGCCCCTTAACGGTAGTTACTCCCCTGATGAAAAGCAGCCGGACTGAAAGTATGATTTCCCATGGCCCAGGCTCTTGGGACAGATTTTAAGCATGCAAATTACTTTTAACTTTATTCTCACTTGACCTGTATAATTAGGTGCGTATCCCTGAAGGAGAGCTTGCCCGGAAAAATTTAAGGGACATTCATCCATATAGTATGAAACATTAAAACAAAGTTGAAACCTTTTAATCACTACAAATTATGAAAAGAACTGAGGGCAAAACACAGATTTATTGTGTTAGTAGTGTGTCACATCAGTATAAAGAGTTAATTACTCGTGTATTCTGTACATACATAACTACACATGTGGCATGAGTGAGCAGTTGTTAAGATGTGTAGCTGCACTTCTTTTCCAAATTGGGAACAAGTAGTTGCTTGGTAGTAGTGAAGTGAAGTGAACAGAACGTCTTTTGCCTGTCCTCATCTTGCTTTTTTTGTTTCTTCCTCAAGTAGCATTGCACCCAAAAGTGAAATTTGTTTCCTGCTACTAATATTGGCTAAAAGATAGCACTGACGTGGTGTGGGGCTCTCATTAGGTGTCTTGATGCTTTCTTCAGAACTTTCTCAGACTAGCAGGTCTGAGCACTGGGTTACCGTCACCTGGAGAAGTTTTCAGAACACAGATTGCTGCATCCATCCTTTAAGTTCAGGAGGTTTGTTTTAGATTCATAGTACAGACAAGTTCCCAGGTGTGATGTTGCCAGTCAGGGATCATTGAAAACAGCTGCCTTTACTAGTCTGTACCTACCTCAGATGATTTCACTGATACCTGAGATTTCATTCATTAATGTACTTCTTAGGTCCCAGTGCTTACTTACATAACCAGTGACTACTGAGTGCAGTTACAGATCTTGCAAGACCACCTCTTTTTAAACAGTGCTGGGAATTGAACTTGGGTCTTCACACATGCTAGGCAAACATGCTGCCACTGAGTTACAGTCCTAACCCTCAGATAGCATTTTCCTCTAATTTTGTGCCTTTGTAGATTTCAAAAGTTGTAAAAGTAACTGATTCAGTTGTCCTCTGGGAAGCTTACTGCTAACCTAGGCCTTATCCTGGAAACTTCTAGCACCCCTACAATCTTATCTAGGCCTCTGAGACTTACTGCTGAATAAGTTCCTAGTTCTTTCTGATCTCTTGACTGGCTTGTCAACTCAGCTATTCTGGCTCAAAATCCTCTCCATGATGACTGAATTCAATCTGGCTTCCCTCTTGGCTTCTCTGGAACTGCTCTGCTTGACCTCAAGCTGTCTCTGTCAAGCAGTTGTGATCTTCTAGCTCCTCATTCTCTAGTCTTCACCTGTGTCTAGCTTGTTCTGTACAACTGTCCCAAGAATACTGCCTCCTCTTCTTGTTCTCTGTGCTGCTCCCTCAAGTAGCTTCCCTTTCCTCCCTCTTCTCTTGAGAGGTGGGGATATCTTATTCTGTCAAATATTTCTCTGGTTTGTCACTTTCTCTGTCACATGGCTGCTTCCTTCTACAAACTAACTTTACCTTCACTGTTTGGGATTAAAGATATGTGCTAAGGGTTAAACCACACCACACCTAGAAATAAGGTTTTTTAGTAAGTAACAATCTCTGGGGTTCACAGTATGTTCAAATATCCTGCAGCAAAAGGTATTTGTTAGTGCAGTTTTTTTATTGACAGAGACTTCTTTAAAAACTGATTTGCATCTCATTGACCTAAATAGTTGCATCTAAATGAAATCTGCTCTGCACTTAACATTTACCATGCTGACTACCTTCTCTGTTTTTCCTCTTCTCACCTGATACTTAATTTTCCCCATATAATTTCATGCTTAAATATATGTCTATACTATATTACTGTGTTTCTCTTCTTGTCCACAATTTGCAAAAGGAATTGGAAATAGACATAGTAAAGGGAAAAGGCATTGCTGGATTTAGGGCTTTTTATCCAGTGGTAGGTTTTGGGTTTTTTTTTTTTTTTTAATAGTTCAGGCTTGCTTGGCGCTCACAATCCTACTGCCTCAGCCTCTGAAGAGTGTTGAGATTGTAGCTGTGCACCACCACACTCAGCATATGTTCATTGTCTGCTGTTTTAAAAAAAAAAAAAACAGAATAAATGTCACAAATCTGTGGATAGATTAAACCAAACCAGAACTAACTTCCTTTGTTCCAGCCTGTAATTGATGTCATTCCATTTTGGCATTGTCCTGGTTCTTTTCTTTCTTGTCCAAGGGGTTCTGTTTGCCATTCTTCTGCCATTCCAGTTTGACAACTTTATATGACCTTTTGTGGCTAGTTATTGCCTGTACAGTTTTGAAAGTGGTTCCTAGTGTACAAATTACCCAAAGTGTAAAAGCCGATTGTGAATCTGGATCCTCATTATATTTTCTGTACAATAGCGCACAATCTAGTGTGAGCTAGGTCCTACTTTGTATTATCTTTGACAAATTTTCAGATCTCTTTGGAGGGTAAGCGGGCATGCCTCATGAAGTCCACTTCTTTGATGCATTTGTGAACGTTCTGATAGAGTATTCTTGGGTCACCATCTCACTGGGGACAGGGACACACTTTTCATTGTGGTAGTAACTCTTCAAGGCCCAAGTTGAAATGAAGAATGTAAAAGATTGTGGAATAGTGAAAGCCATCAAACTATAGTTCTGTATCACACATACAGTTAATACTAAGTATTTCAGACCATTATTGCTATGCTTTGTGAGTGATAGTGAGGCCTGACCATTACTAAATTGTTCAGTACTTCTACTTCCCAAATTCTTTGGCATTTTGTTATTAATTTCTTTCTGTTTTTGAGACAGGGTCTTATGTAGGCTGTCCTAGCTTGAGCTTGGCATATAGCCAAGGATGGCTTTGAACTCCTGCTCCACCTCCCCAGAACTGCAAACTGCCATATGTGATGGTGCCTGCCCTGGCTTTTTGCTTTCATGTACCAGTCTCTTTTTTATTACTGTAGTATTACATGGCTAGGTTTGTCCAGCTGTCTCTATTTACATTTCTAGATCTCATGGACACTTTATTAAAATACTTGAATAAGACATAGACAACATAGTAAAGCAGTCTTAAATGCATAGCAGTATTTTCCTTTGAAAATTGATTTACAACATGTGCATTAAATATCAATTTTCTTGAGTGGTTTAAGTTGGAGAGAAGAGAAACTGTAGAATTTTTAGTAAGTCTTAAAGTCTGTTAGTAGTTGGTCCTTATGTCAAAATTGAGTTACTGTATACAGAGCTAGTTGTAATATATATTTAAGGATAGAAACTAATCATAGCTGTTAATGTTTCCATAATACAGTCAATCCAAATATTTAAATGCTATAGGATAATATGTAGGGCCAGCATTGGGATGGTGTACTGGCTTTAGAATCCAGATTAAGGCAGCAAGCTTAAACCTGAAAATGAACTTGCCAGTTGAGTAAAGCAGGTTCTTTTAGCTTTCTTGGTCTGTGTTTGGTCTTCTTGATAATGAGAAGGTAAAATGAGGCATTAATATATACAAAGTACATACACTGTGCATATCATGTGTAATAACTGTTTCCCATGAATTTGGTACAAAAGTAACAGTACTTAGTGTTTAGTGGGTTTGTTATATGTAAAAACTCTAAAGCAAGCCTGTCCACTGTCATAATGTCATTTTATTTCATTAGAAGGTGCATACATAAATGGTGAGCTGACTGGATTTTCACCAGCAGATGACACTGTATGAAGGGAAGAGAAAAAGATGAGAAAAAAAGAAGAGATTTGAGATACAATATGGAGAACACAAAATAAGCTGGAGGCAGAAATCAGAGGGGGGAAAATCAAATCACAAGGACTTTAGGGAGGTACTTAGCAGGGAGCTTTTACAATAATTTTCTACATTCTGTCTCTTTCTGTTTTAAATAGATGCTCCGTTACTGTTTTTCGTGCATGGGCTCAGTCTTGAGCATATCGCTATGACACTAGATACCATTGAAGAATGGTAAGTATTTCTTTTTTTTTTCCATTTTTTATTAGGTATTTAGCTCATTTACATTTCCAATGCTATACCAAAAGTCCCCCATACCCACCCACCCCCACTCCCCTACCCACCCACTCCCCCTTTTTGGCCCTGGCGTTACCCTGTACTGGGGCATATAAAGTTTGCGTGTCCAATGGGCCTCTCTTTCCAGTGATGGCCGACTAGGCCATCTTTTGATACATATGCAGCTAGAGACAAGAGCTCCGGGATACTGGTTAGTTCATTATGTTGTTCTGCCTATAGGGTTGCAGATCCCTTTAGCTCCTTGGGTACTTTCTCTAGCTCCTCCATTGGGAGCCCTGTGATCCATCCAATAGCTGACTGTGAGCATCCACTTCTGTGTTTGCTAGGCCCTGGCATAGTCTCACAAGAGACAGCTACATCTGGGTCCTTTCGATAAAATCTTGCTAGTGTATGCAATGGTGTCAGCGTTTGGATGCTGATTATGGGGTGGATCCCTGGATATGGCAGTCTCTACATGGACCATCCTTTCATCTCAGCTCCAAACTTTGTCTCTGTAACTCCTTCCCAGGGTGTTTTGTTCCCAATGGTAAGTATTTCAAGTGATGACTTTGCTACTATGATTTACAGTTCTGTGATGACTTTTTAAAAACTTCTTTAGGTGATTGATTCTAATTTACGAATGGTTTTTCAATGGTTGGTGTTGGTCATAGGTGCCACAGTAGAGAGAAGCTCACTAAGATGCTAAGCCTTCATTTTCTGAAGGAGAAGAGGGGTTCAGCCTTCTTTCTTGGAAAAAAAGACTGACCCCGACTAGCTCACTCCAGTTACTTTCATTCAGTCATTATACAAAAATTAATTGGAGCTGGGAAAGGTTCCAACCACCACAGTTATCCTGCCCTTGCTGCCCAAGAGAGCAGACGACCCACACAAATCAGTTCCCTTTAACCAAGGCTAGCCAGAATCAAAAGAGGAGTGTCTTAGGACCAAGGTTTGTATGTCTGCAAGCTCTCACATAGAACCAAGAGCAGACTGTCCAGGGAGACAAACATTTCTTCAAGGTTCAAATAGTCTCAAAACAATTCTCAGCCTCTGCTTATTAAACCAAATAGCAGGAGCTTTGCTGAAACATTTCACTCAAAGCCAGACACAAAGACTTCACTTTTACATATCACTACAGTTTTTCAATAGGATACATGTGGGATGCATCTTATAACATAGAGTCAACTTTCAGAGTATGCAAATATTTGTCCTGATGGTAAATATTTATTAAACTTTTTCCGTTTAAGCTGCTGTAATATCCCATAAACTGTGTAACCCATAGCTGACAGAAATGTATTTCTCAGCCATTTGTGGCAGTATATATTTGTAACTATATTATTCAAGAGGCTGAAGCAGGAGGTCTTAGGTTCAAGGCCAGTCTTAGTTACATAAAGAGACTGTCTTTAAATATATATCTAACAAGTCAGATAGCTGGAAAATCCAAAGTTAAAGCAACAACTGATTTCTTGTCTGATGAGCATCTCCTTTCTCATAAACGACATTTCACGCTATCCTCACATAGGAGAATAGACTTCCCTAGCTCCCTTAGATGTCTTTTTAAATAGCATTAATCTGGGACTCGTAAAATAGCTCATTGGTTACTGCTCTTCCAGAGAGAGAGAGAGAGAGAGAGAGGGAGAGAGAGAGAGAGAGAGAGAAAGAAAGAGAGAGAGGACGTGAGTTTGAGTCCCAGCACTCACATCAGGCAGCTCACAACTGTGTGAAACTACAGTTCCAGGGGGATGTGATGCCATCAGGCACCCACACAAATGTATACACATAATTAAAGTCTTTTGAAAAAGATAACATCTCATAGAAACTATCTCTTACTGCAGTTACATCAATGGTTAGGCTTCAACATACGAATTTGGGAGGATACTTTAGATCACAGAACATACTTAATTTCACAAGGAACTGTATTTTGTACGGAAGATAGAAAAATGGATAATTGTTTTGGATTTGGGTTGTTTTTTTGTTTGGTTGATTGGTTTTTGTTTTTGTGGGTTTGGTTTGATTTGCTTTGAGACCCATTGAATTTAACCATACCATAATCGTCTGTGTGACCTTGTATTTGAAATTATCCATTGGAGTCTTCAGTGGGTACACAACTGAAGACAGTGACTGTCCCTCCCTCAGAGTCCATCAGTAGCTCATAGTACAGATTGGAAGGAAGGGTAATGCTCCATGGACCGCTCCCAAAGCCCTGATTATTGTGATATTTCCAGCCTGCTATAACCTGTTGAATGGAGCCACGGCTTTATACATCAAGCTTTCTGGGAAAGTTGTGATAAGGATACTGATTTTAAGCATACAGTGTGCGTTCTTTAAATCTTTTAAACATAACTAAATCAAGTATTAGCAAAATAGCATTCTCTCATGAGTTATGCTTGTCTTTTAATTTTCTGTATCACTGTGTTTTGGGTGCACATGGTGTGCATGTTTGGGCATGCATGCCACAGCACATGTGTGGAGGTCAGAGGACAACTTCGTGGAATCTGTTCTTTCCCTTTCTGTGGGTTCTAGGTGTAGAACTCAAATCACTAGGCTTGCACAGCAAGCCCATTGTTCAGTGAGCTACCTCCCCAGCCTCATGTTGACTTTTCTTTTTAATCCTTTGTTTTTAGAATAGTGAGTCAACTACTGGAATTACTGTGTTCTTCCTGTGTAAGCCTTCACCTCTGGGTGACAGTAAAGCCTCCAGGAGAAGTAGAACTTATCAGGTTTATTTCTCCAAGGACATGATCTTCATGTGGTACTTTTCTAAAAGATCCTGATATATGGCAAAGTAAACAAGACAGTAGGGAAACGAAAACTAGTCAGATAGATTCTGATGGCCATTTAAGTAAAAATTGAAAACATAGTAACTCTGAGCTTTAGGTCATTATTGTTCTACATTTAAACATTGAAGATACCCTCCTTTCCCAAATTCCATGTCATATATGGTCAAATCTCATTGTAAGATTTGAAAGAGAATAAAGGATAGACTCTTTTAAGTTGCTGCAAAATGGTTGAACTTCACTTAAAAGTGTATACAAGTGTTGACATGTAAGTCCTAGAATAACTTTCACATTTACAGTAACATTTATATTTATATTGTAAGATGGCATGTAATCTTGGCTATACATGTGGGATCAGATGTTCATCCAGCTACTCCTGCTTGAGTTGACCAAGTAAGATCAGAGTTAGCTAAGAGTATTATTAACAGAGGCCCTTGCTGATAGCAGTGCAGAGGCCTACACTGGACCCTGTGGGACAGCTTGGGTTCAGGCTTCCATCATTGAAGCAGTACTATTACCTCCTTGAGCCCTCCCATCACTGGTGGAACAAACATTTGGTAGTGACAGTTATATGTTAGCCAGAAAGCACTGTGTTTTAGACACGTATTTTGATATGAGCCGTTTTGTTATCCTTTTGATTGCAGACTTGCTGACTAAGGGTCACTTGTCCACAGGAAATCTTTTAAAAAGCCCCTGACTCTGTTTTAGTGCATCTTGGCTGCTTTAATGAAATACCACATATGGGGCAACTCTAAAAGAACAAAGGTTTGCTCTTTACAGGTGCTCAAGCTGCTGGTAGAACCAGCGTGTGATGAGGGGTACTTCCTCGTTCACATAGTGTCCTTGTGGTGAAAGGTGTCTATGGGATCATTTTTCTAGGGGCACTAATCCCATCAGGAAGGTACACCTGTCAAGACCTAATTCCTTCTAAAAGGTCTCATTCTTGCTTTTATAATTGGTTCTAATGGTTAGATCTTGATCCCATTTGGGATTAATCCAACTTTGTTCTTTTACGTGCAGAAAACCAGTATTCCTGGTTCTGTTTATTACAAATACTGCCCTCTGA
Organism: Mus musculus; assembly: GCF_000001635.26. Lineage (NCBI taxonomy): Eukaryota > Metazoa > Chordata > Mammalia > Rodentia > Muridae > Mus > Mus musculus. The sequence goes on from NC_000074.6 coordinate 33,531,185, forward strand.
AATGGGATTGGCATCCTTATACAACATCAGTTTATTTCATATGCAATGAAGATTTATTTTGAACCTCTTGATTGTAGCTCAGTGGTCTAGATGTCTGGTAGGCTCCAAAGAATATGAACTTAAAGAAATGTTAATAAATAATATATGTATATATGAATATTTGCATATATCTATAATTCAGGAAACAAAGTATTATAAACAAACTCAGACAAAAACCAGATTATTAGAATTAAGATGGTAGAGTTGCTGGTTGTGACACACACTTTTAATCTTGGGAGGTAAAGTGGATTTCTATGAATTTAAGGCCACCTTGGTCTACAGAGCAGGTTCCAGGACAGCCAGAGCTACACAGAGAAATCCTGTCTTGAATAACAAAAGCAAACAAACAAAAAGATGGTGGAATTATCAAATAAAATTATGTTCAGGGCCAGTGAGACAGTTTGGCCAGTAAGAATGTTTTTTCTGAAGCCTAATGACCTCAGTTTGAGTCCCTGGGACTCAGTGTGGAAGAAGAAAGCTAACACCAGAAAGTTGTCCTCCGACGCACACGCGCTTCTACTCGCATACACCACACACACACACACACACACACACACGCGCGCGCGCACAAAGAGAGACAGCACACATAGTTTTTAAAATACATTTATTTTACATTTAAAGAAATAGTGTTAGAATGCAGAGAAATCAGGAACACAGAGTCATTCTTGGCTACACATAGATTTGGAGACCAGACTGGCTATATAAGACCCTGACTCAAAAAAAATTTTTAAAGAATCAAACGTGTCTCATATACATGAAAATAATAATTAACAAAATTTAAATTCGGCAGTTTGTGGGAAAGCTGATTTACTCAAAGATAAGGCAGTTGCTGCCAATCCTAGTGATCTGTGTTTGAGCCTCAGGGCCCATGTGGTGGAGAGAGAAGAGCTTCCTGAGACTTGTTCTGTGACCACTATTCATGGAATTTACACACACACCGTGGAGGGGAGGGGATGCAAATAAATGTAATATTCTTTTTATTTTGTGTATGAAAGTAAGGCTGAGTAAGGTTTCATCCACAACATGCATGTGCCCTCAGGCCAGATGTATAAGGTCTCCTGGAACTGGGAGTGACAAGCAGTTTTGAGCTTCTTGATATGAATGCTAGGAACCAATCCCTGTAGTTAAAAGTATGTGCTTTTAACTACTTGACCATTTTTCAAGCCCCTGTAATTTAAAATTTTTAAAACTTAGTAGTCTACTAGATTAGAAGAACCCTCTTAGATAGAAGAACCATTTTACTTAGATATAAATGAGGAGCTTAGAAACATGGAGGGTAAAGGTAGATATTTGAACATACTGACTTAAAATTTTTTATTAAGGAAATATAAAATACCACAACAATCATGATAAATATTGCTGAGAATGTCATGTAACATTATTCTTTTAATTACATTTGTTTATTTTGTGTGTATGTATACATGCATGCATGTGTGTTTGTGTACAATTGTACATACCACAGTGCACATGTAATTCTAGAGTGTAATATATGTGGGGACTCCAGAGTACAAAGTGTAGGAAAGAGTGCTCTCCGTCCACCATGTGGGACCTGGGAATTGAATTCAGGTTGTCAGGTTCTTGAGCAAATAGCCACCTGCTGAGCTATCTCTCCAGCCTGTCAGAAGGTTTGAAAGATGCTAAGACTTTCAGGAAGTCCCATCAAATACTTTGCCTAGAACATCATCACATCATCATAAATATGTGAGAAATTCCAGAGATAATATTTTTTAACTATGGGAGAAAAAATCCACAAATTAATGCAGCTGTATTAGCAATGATCAGATTGATTGAAACATGGTTTTACATAGACGAGGCAGTATTAAAATTCACATCCTGTGCACATACACACACACACACCCTTCCCCTCTTGGATTTTCCAGTTTGGTGGAATACAGATTTCTAAAGTATGTCCATAGGATTTCCTCAGTGTCTGTTATGTACCCCCTTTCATTTCAAATTTGTTAATTTGGGTAGTCTTCCTGTGTTTTTTAATTTGGATAAGGGTTTGTCAATCTTAATGATTTTCTTTCTCAAAGAACATATTCTGTTTCATTGCTTCTTTGTGTTATTTTTGTTTGTTTGTTTCTATTGTATTGGTTTTAGCCCTGGGTTTGATTACTTCTTACCCTCTACATCTTGTAGATGTGATTTCTTCTTTTCATTCTAGAGCTTTTAGGTGTGCTGTTAAGTTTCTAGTATGTGACATCTCCTTTTTTTTTTAATGTAGACACTCAGTACTATGAACTTCTAAGAACCTCCTGCATTACGTCCCATAAGTTTGAGTTTGTTGTGTATTCATTTACATTCAAGTCTAGGAAGTCCTTAATTTTCTTTTTAATTTTGTTGACACATTTTCATTCAGTCAGTTTCCATGAGTTTGCAAGCTTTCTGTTGTTAAAATCCATCTTTAGTCTGTGGTGTCTGATAGGATGCAGGAAGTTAATTCAGTTTTCTTGTATCTATTGAGACTTGCTTTGTGTCTGAGGATGTGGTCAGTTTTGGAAAAGGTTCTATATGGTGCTGAGAAGTAGATATATTCTTCTGTGAGTGAAGTGTTATATAAAAGTCTGTTAGGTCCATATATGATATGTCATTTAGCACTAGCATTTCTCTGTGTAGTTTTTGTCTTTATTACTTGTTGGTTGGCAAGAGGAGGTTATTGAAATCTTTCACTATCAGTGTGTGAGGGTTAATATGTGATTTAAGCTGTCATGGTGTTTCTTTTTTAAATATGGGTACCCTTATGTTTGGTGCCTAGATGTCAAGAATTGAAGTGTCCTCTTAGTGGATTTTTCTTTGAATATGTAGTGTCCTTCCCTATCTCTCCTGATTACTTTTGGTCTTAAGTCTATCTTTTCAACTATTATAATGGGTACACCATCTTGCTTCTTAGATCCATTTGCTTGGAGTATCTCTTTCAGTCCTTTTACCCTGATAAGATCTCTATCTTTGAGGTCAAGGTGTGTTTCTTAGATGCAGCAGCCAAATGTATCCTGTTTTCACATCCATCCTGTTAGTCTCTGTCTTTTTTTGGGGAATCGAGACCATTGATGTAAAGAGATACCAAAGAGCTGTGTTTGTTGATTGCTATTATTTTGGGATGTGTGTGTGTGTTGTGTGTGTGTGTGTGTATAAAAGTCAAAAGGACAAGTTTCAGGCATTGATTCTCTTCTTCCATTATGTGGATCCACCATCTTGGGGATAGTTTACCTACTGAATCATCTTGCCATCTCCAAAATGTAGCTTTTAAATATGCTACTTATAGTAATATAAAGCTCATAAGATAGAATGAATACATTAAAAAATAAAGCTTTACTGAAAGATACTGACATGAATAAGGGGAGAATATACTACCTTCACAGACAGGGAGACTGACAGAACAGTATCTTTTCTCCCTAAACTGATCATAGAGTCAGTGAAATTCCACATAAGAGATATATTGTATCATGACAATTTCTGTATAGAGGCTTTACAAGTCATTAAAAGACTAATTTCTGTGTTTAAAAAGTTAGTAGTGGAAGAAAAGTAGGGTGATTCACAGGAAAATAAGAGTAAACCAATCTCACAGATAATGAAAGCCAAGGTTTTGTGTGGTATACTAAGACTTGTATGCTGGGGACCAAGCCCGAGGCATTATTATACACACTTAGCAGTTTCTTTACCATTAGCTTCATCCCTCAGCCTCAAGATGTTTGGGGAGGGTTTTCTTTTTTTCCCTAATCAAGTTTTCAGAGGTGATACTTTGATGAAATATTTTTAAGTAATTAAAAGTATCTTCTGAATTCAGTAAAAATTAAAGCAATTGTGAAGACCAATTTGAGAAGATGAGTTATTACTATGAAGCTAAGAAATCAATGTCTAAAAAGTATATAAAGCTATAAAATCAGAATTAGTAAGTCATATACTTCTGGGGAATGACTATATTATTTCAAAAACATATTGGTCAAATTCTCAAATATAGAGAGCCAGATCCATTGAGTCAGAAGTTACTTATGAGTATAAGACACTGATGTGGAAGTCATTGAGGTTCTTGCAAATTGCCCTTCAAGTGAAGTAACAGTGTCAGAGTAAACTGGGGTTAGAGAAAAGTGAGCTAGGCTAAGGCAAACACAACCCAGGTCAACTTTGTTTCTTATACAGTCAAGTTTGAGCGTAAATAAATACTGTTGATAAGAATACGGAGAATCAAGATGAGTAGAAGAGTCTGGAATGATGGAGACAGTAGGGTGGAGGAAAATATTCCATTTTCATAATAGAAAACAGGAAATGTAGTTTTAATTTAGCTCTAGCCCTTTGGAATTGAAATTGCTTTAATCTGTACTGGGGTAGCCATGTCCTTCTACAAAGAGCTGAATGCTAAATACTTTGGTTGTAGTGGACCATAGGTTCTGTTACACCAAGCTATTTTTAAAAAATTATTGACAGGTTATGTTTTGAATGCTTGTTAAGTGCACCATGTACATATAATGCCAAAGAAGGGCATCAGGTCCCACGGAACCAGAGTTACAAACAGTCGTGAGCTGCTGTGTGAGTGCTGGGAATCTTGCAACAGCAATAAACACTTTTAACCAGAGTCTTCTTTCCAGCTCCAACTCTATTGTTCCAATAGCTGGCAAGTCTTACTAAAGGAAACCCGGGACTGTTGGGGTTGTGCAATTGAAACTGTTCTCCCAGTGATACTCATTGGCGATCAGCTGAAATATTTTGTGGCAGTTGATTAGGAATGATAGTCTATGTTTGTTTTGAGCAATTTCTCAACTATAACTAATAGTCTTAAGAACTTGTATTCCTGATTTGTAAGGATAATCCTATAAAAATAAAATTAACTGTGAGGGAGCCTAGCAGTGGCTTAGCACTAGTTCCCCAAGTTGTCCTCTGACCTCTACACTTTGGAACATACACATCCCACCACACCCAAGCGTGCATGCTCAGGTAAAAAGTAAATTAGTGGAAAAAGTAGACCTTGAGATGTTTACATCTCTAGACCAACTATTCATTAAGAGTTTATTTCTTTTGCCATCAACTTGTCTATGAAAAATATGTAAACATTCATTATACATACAAGATAATGTGCTATAAAGAAAGACTTGCCAAGGTCGTGCTCGCTGGCTAATTGAAGAACTAGAGGTGTGCCAATATTTGACTTCTGTTTGTCCTTACAATATTGTACTTCTCAATAGACTTGAGGTGGTTCATAAAAAGGAATCGGATCTACATTTACAGTTAGTATTGTGTCACGTCCTGTATCCCCATAACATAGATCCTATTACAGAGAGAAGCCTGGCACTTTGCTCAGTGCAAAATTTTTTGTGCAGTAGAACCAGAATTCTAATCCATTATTACATTTGCCTTTCCAACTAACATTCTATATAACTTGCTTGGCATTTGGGTCCCAGCTTTCTTTCAGGAACTGAGTCAGTCTCTGTCAGTCCCTGAAATTGCTAAACCCTGGCACCCAGTATCACTTTTCCCAATTACTTTTTAAAAGTTCTTCTTATATTTTATTTCTTCTGCTCTATAAGCAACTCCAGTACACTGTTAAGAAGTGGTAAAAGCAGGTATCCTTATTTTATTCTTGATGTTAAGGAGAATGGTTTTTACATTTCCAACTTCCTTTAGTAGAATATACATACATATATATATGTATATATATATATATATATATATAGAGAGAGAGAGAGAGAGAGAGAGAGAGAGAGAGTCGGGTTATAGATGTTTCTATTCTTATCTGTTAAGCTTTATAAAATATAAATGAATTTTAAGTTTCACTTGTTCTTTCTGTATCTGTTGAAATCACCACTCTAGTAAAAATTGGTATTTTTCCTATTGTTAAATGACCCTTGCTTTTTTTAGAGATAAATTTATATTATGATTTCCTAATAATACCTTTCAAAATCTATTTTTACTTATTTTAATAAGTTATATTTTCCCAAGAATTTGTTTTATCTAATCCTTAAGTATAATGGCTCAAACTTGTTAGTTATGCATCTTTAAAACCTATAGAATAGACATTTTAATTATGAGCAACTTAGTTTTTTGTTCATATGTTCTTTAGTTGTCTTGCATCTATTGTTCATCACTTGTTACTGATGACTTTAGGATTTATTCCTTTTCCTACTCTACTCTTCACCTAGGAGGGTCCTAGTGCTCCAGAGGACACATTACCACAACCCTTGAGATTCAACTCTTTTATTTTAACCATATAAAAATAAACCTTTTTTACTTTTGATTTTTTTAGCATATAAGAAAAACTTTGATTTTACTTTAAGCATATAAAAGTAAACAATGTGTGTATAAATATATATATACATATATGTATAGTTATAGGGTTACTGAATATATTCTATAATATATGTTGTACATTTTTACATGAGTACAAAAATTAGCAGGATAAATGTAAAGGCTCTGAGTTCATGATACATAAGTATAAAAGACTAGCCGGGCATAGTAGTGCACACCTTTAATCCCAGCACTCGGGAGGCAGAGGCAGGTGGATTTCTGAGTTCGAGGCCAACCTGGTCTACAAAGTGAGTTCCAGGTCAGCCAGGGCTAAACAGAGAAACCCTGTCTCGAAAAACTCAAAAAAAATTTAAAAAATAAGTATAAAAGACTTCTTATGAATGTGACTGGTCTATTTGGACTGATCTAAAAGAAAGTTGTTAATTGAAAAGAAACAACAGTAGCTTAGCTAGTGGAGAATATTGAACACCGCTGTTTCTCAAATAACAACCTTATCAACTTTAAAAGTAGCTTTTTGTGATACTATATTGTCCTACACACCAAGAAACAAAATGAGTTAATTTAAGAAACATTTATTAGTAATTTCTACTAGAGAAACGTTTTGTTTGGAAGCATACAACTGGAATCATTCAGTTTCTCTGAGTGCATAATTTAACTGGAATAACAGGATGGAACACTTGGGTCTTTCTTCAGGTACATTAGCTGCTCCATACCTTGTTTGCTGTTGATAATAAACCATGAATAAGTTAGAGGTTTTTATACGTTTCTCTGAATTATTTCCTTTCTCATTACTAAGCTAACAAGTGGACATGGCTTTTACTACTGCTGCTGGATATTGTAAAGATGATACTCTTTTCTTTCTGTGAGACAGAGTCTCACTAAGTATGTAGTCCTGACTGATCTTGAAATCACTGTGAAGCCGAGGCTGGCCTTGACCTCACAGACATCTGCTTGCCTTTCTTGTACTCTTGTTAGGAGAGTACAAGGCTCACTAGTGTTTGCCACTGTGAACAGATGAAGGGTTCATTGTCTTGCTCATTCCTCCTCTTACCTATGGTTGGAACATCACAAGGTATCTTACAGAGGGCACAGAAAGGGTAGGGACTGGGGGGGTACTCTGTAAACCTCTATACACACTCTTACCTTTTGTGACTTGGCTGCAGAATTTAACAAATCATAATTGGCATTGTGACAGTGTCTGAGCTAAGCAGTTGGCATCGAGCAGCTCATAACCATAGGAAATGGTGGTTTATGGAATGTCTTTGTATGGAAGCCCCATAACGTCCTTTAATAACCAGTTTGAGAGAGAAAGAAACTGTTTTAGGGGCTGGGGAGAGGGCTCAGCAGTTACGAACACTTTCTGCTCCTCCAAGGTCCCAAGCTAGATGTCTAGTTCTAGGGCATCCTATGCCTTCTTCTGACCTCAGTGGGCCCTGCATACATGTAATACACATACATGCATGCATACATACATATATACATACAATATAGTACACAGAAAATAATAAAATAAAAAATTTTAAAAAGAAAGCTTTTTTTTTTTAAATCTGTTTGAGGAGTCTGGTTGGAGGAGGAGGACAGATGAAAGGAGGAGTGTCTTCACTGATACTAGCCTGAGCATTGTCATCTGTCTTGTGGAACAACAAGCAATTGAACAATGCCTTGTTAGCTATCACCTAAGTATAGGGATAGTCATCAATAAGTAATGTATGACTCTCTCAAGTTTCTCCTAAAGCCAGGAATAATGATTTAAAGAAAATATAAGTGTGGTAAGAAAGATGAACTTTTACAGAATAGAATATTTAGCAAGAATTTTGTCATGTTTATAAAAAGTATTGGTAGAAATGTTTAAACTTTTCAGGAATAGAGAGGCTTGGTTGCTCATTTGTAATGTAGTAAATTACAAGGGAGTAATCTGTTGGAAACTTCAAAAAGTTATATACAGAATCTATTTTGAATTTATTCATTTTTCTACTTGGGGTAAGCTGGCAAATTGTACCTGAAACCTGTTGGCAGTATGTATGGCTCAGATTGTATTTTTTGCTCTGTTTTCTTTGAGGACTTTCAGGTTGCTACCATATTATATGGCAGTACATAGGTAAAAAGCGTATTTAATGATCATAACTTAATAATTTGGGTTGATTTTTAGACCTCCAACAACATGGAAATGAACGATAATGATAAGTACAAGAGCCCAGACAGTGAATCTCTGTGGAATATGGACGCAGAAGCCAGTGCTGGGAAGAAATTCACCATTCCAAAGATCAGGAGGACGACTGAAAAAGGTGACATTTCTATAGAAGAGACTTTTTTTAAAAATTCTGTTTCTCTGGTTCGTTTATTTTGACCCAGTATTAAACTAGGTTAAGTTAAATCTTTGGCTTCTCAAATACATGTGTGCCTCACAAAATGGAGTAGACACAGTTTCTAGTCTTCCCAGTTATTACACTAAAACCCTTGGATTTTACATGTAAAACAGATGTAAGAGAAGTTCCAAAAGTAGGAAAAAAAAGAGGAACATGAGGCTAGAGAATAGTTGACTGTGTCTTCTGGACTCAGTGTTTGCTCTAACTAGATAGTGCCTACCACCCAGAAATACCAATTGGCATAGGCTTCTCCTGCAAGAAATTAAAAAAAAATCTTGTTTTCTTTGCCATGGCACTAAAATGGAGCAGCTTAAGAAGTGGGAGCTATCGCTTCTCGGCCTTTTGGCTAAGATCAAGTGTAAGAAGTGGGAGCTATTAGGTATTAGATAAAACACCAGGAATTTGGATGATGGAGTGACCACTACACCTTTGTCAGTAGAGAAGGTGCCCTTGCCACCAAATGTGGTGTCAGAAGAAGCCAAGTAGGAAGCCTAAATTACAACCAGGTTATCATTTTCTTACTTTGTACCAGTAGTGACCAAGCACAGAGCCTGGACCATTCATCTTTGCCATCCTTTGCTCTACAGCATCAGGAGATTCCATACCCCCCACCCCAAAACCCTTGCTCTTGTGGCACTGAGTTGCCCCTTCTCAGGAGGGGAGCAGTGCTGAAAGCTGAAAGCTTAGCCTTTAACCACATCCAGGCAGCAGTTGCATGTGCTTTTCCTGCTTGCAGTAGCAATGGGACACACCTCACACCCCAGAGTCATGGTGTAAGCCCTAAAGAGAACCGGGAGTGCTGCAGGTCTGCCTTGTGGGGCTAACTGTTCACTTTGATTATCAACAGTTTCCCCAAGCTGCATGGTTTCAGTAGATGTGCTAAATTCAAGGCTAGATATCATCTGGAGTCTCAGAATGCCCAACACATAAGACAGTCTTTTTATTTTACCACTGTTCAGGAAAACCTCAACGTGACTAAGTAAAACTGCTCTGTAAACAATCAGTACTGCAGTACCACAGTGACACACATGTTGGGATTATGTGAAAACACTCCAATTATTTTTTTAAATTTTTTTCACATGATCTATTTTGAGCATATTCTTCCCTTCCCCAAGTCCTCTTAGATCCCCTTCACCTCCCTATCCACTAAACTTCATGTTTGTTATTTTTTGTTCTCAAAAGAAAAGAGAAGATAGACCAAAGAAACCAAAAAGACAGAAAGCAGTAAGCCATAACAAAAGAGCTCAAAAAAACACAGTCCATTTCGTGTTGGGCATGAGGCCTGCCCTGTGGCATGGTTGAGATACCCAGGTCCACTCTGTTGAAGACAATTTATTTTCTCTCTCCTAGAAGACAACTTTTTTAAAGAAACCATCATAAACATGCTTCAGTAAGCAATTATAATCTTGAAACAAACTAAAAATTAGAAAATTACTTCACAGTAATGAAATAGAATGAAGAGCCAAATGAGAAGCAGACTTGTTGATACACTTGGGATCCAAAGTCATGAAGTTCTCCACAGGTTCAAAACCTTCCTCTCTACATAGTAATTAAAATAAAAACTCAAGCAAATTTTTATAAAAGTGCAAGAAAAAAATATATAAATCCACTATTGTATTTCCAAATTCAACACTCCTTCATCAGAAACACCTCATATAAAGCCTCCTCTTAGATCAGAATAAATTTAAAAGTTGAAATAGCAAAAAAGTTGAGGGCTCAGGGGTTAAGAGCACTGACTGCTCTTCCAGAGGTCCTGAGTTCAATTCCCACATGGTGGCTCACAACCACCTGTAATAGGATCCGATGCCCTTTTTTGGTGTCTGAAGATAGTGACGGTGTACTGACATGAAATACATAAATCTTTTTTAAAAAGGAAAAAAAGCAAACAAAAAGAAATAGCAAAAAGTTGCCCGGAAAATCCCAAGATATTTGAAAATTAGCTACACTTATTAAGCAACATAGGTCAAAGACCACATAACAAGGGGATCTTTAAGGAAACTTGAACAAAGTCAAAGTGAAAACACAAGATTTGGGGGACACAAGATAAACAGTGCTTATGAAAATGCACAGCGTTCAGTGCATATAGTAGAAGAGAAACATGCAAGATCATCAGCTTAGATTGCACCTTAGGAAACAGGATGGCTATAGATCAGCAGCCAGAAGAATTAACTTGAAAAGGAGAATTAGTAGGCATTTAAAAACAAAACAAAATCAGGTTCTTTGAAAAGATAATGCTAATAGACCTCTACCCAGGATAATTACGATGGACGGAGGGGAGGAGAGAATGCAGATTGTCAGTATTAAAAATTAGAAGAAGCCAGGCAGTGGTGGTACACGCCTATAATCCCAGCACTTGGGAATCAGAGGCAGGTGGATTTCTGAGTTTGAGACCAGCCTGTTCTACAGAGTGAGTTCCAAGACAGCCAGGGCTACACAGAGAAACCCTATCTCAAAAAAAAAAAAAATAGAAGGATCGTCACTATAGATTATCATAAATTACTAACTCTACCCACAGATATATATCCTAAATGAAATGTGCAATGTCTTACATGTACAGTGAGCAAGACTCACACAAAGAAATGGGCAAGGCCAGTGTGATGGCCTTTTACCCACAGGTCAAAAGTACTTGCTGCACAAACTTGACAGCTTTAGTTCAGTCCTCAGACTCCACAGTGAAAGAGAAGCAACTACTCAGTTGTCTTCTGACTTCCACATACAGGCCTATAGTCAGGTAGGAACATCATACACACAGGAAGTCAAAGGAGAAAATAGACCATCTGAATACGTCTCTATTAAGGAAATCAAAATAGCAGTTACTCATCTACACTGACAGCACATGGCCTAAAATAGGTTCACTGGTGAATATTCATATACATTTAGGGAATAAATTATACTAATTCTCAGTAATCCCTTTAAAGAAGACAGACGCAAGCCAGGTGCATGCCTTTAACATCAGCCATGTTAACATGCAAAGGGGAAATTTTTGACGGGTCCCACTCTTAGACAAAGAACTCTAAGCAACTAATGTTAGCTGGGAGGGGGAATTAGGGATGAACCTCCTTCCTGCATGTCAGTTGAAACCTGAAACCATGTACACAAAACAAAAAGGGACTCAGCAAGCTGTATTTCTGTATATTTGTACACTATAAAAATAATGAAAAGATGCTATCATTGGGAACACAGGGCATAGGAGGGGCTGGAAAGAGGAATGGGAAGGGGGAAGGTGATGTAATTCTACTTCAGTTAATAACAGTAAAAAAGGAAGATAGAATTAAAGGTCATGCATCTTCACCCTAATACTAAAACATCAATGATCTGGGCTTTGTTTTTGTGTAAGCCATCATTCAGGTACATGCAAAACCCTCAGAGAATGTTGGTAAGATAAATACAGCAGTGTGTGATGAATGTCAGGGCAAGTGAGATAGCACTATGAACAAAAGCACTTGCCACCAAGTCTGATAACTTGAATTCATTCCCAGAACCCAACCCATATGGTAGAAAGTGAGACCTCCCACAGATGAACAAACGTCATTTTTTAAATTCATTGACTTTTGCCTTATTATCAGTTGGAATGAGTCCCCTAGAGATGTATGAGTAGTTTAACATTAGAAGATGGTTTATACTCTGAGTATATAAAAGAAAAACATAATTATAGCAATAGGTACAAACTAGCATTTGTAAAGCCAGTTTGGTACTTGAGGATGCCCAGTTTCATGATACAGGCTTCGTATTTTTCACCTGAAGTTCTGAGATCTGAAGTGACTTGAGAACCAGCCTGTTGTAACTTCCACAACTTTACATTGCCATCATGATGTCTTAATGGTTTAGGAAAGTCAGAGACGTGAAATACCTGTTCTCAACCACTTAAATTAACGAATAGTCGACATATGTTTGTAAAAAGCCTACAACTAATGAATTTAAAACCCTGCGGTCAGGTCACAAACGTCTATTTTATCCTTTTTCATCTTAATACAGAAAGTCAAAAAGTTGGACAGAAAGAAGTAAAACTATCCTTGTTCATAGATTACATGATTGCTGATGTAAGAAATCCAAAAGAGGCAACACTTGATGCACATAAGCAGTTTTAGGGACAACTGAACATAAGTAACACAACATAAAGCTGCCAGGCGCTTTAATCCCAGCACGCAGGAGACACGAGGCAGGTAGATCTCTGAAGTTGAAGCCAACCTGGTTTACATAGTTTCAGGACAGCCAAGCTGACAGTGTGACCCTGTCTCAAAACAAAAACAACCTCAGATAGCTAACATAAGAGAAAGTCTAGATTGCCATAGATTTAACAGTAATTCAGTTATAGTGCCAAAGGCACAAACTAAGAAAGTCTTGACTTAGCTGGACTTACTAAAATTGAAAATGTGTGCTCTAAAATGCGTTGCCAGTGGAACAGAGCTCAGCTTTGCAGGTCCTGGTGCTGGCCTCATGGTACAATGGATGCAACCTCTGGTCTGGTTCCCAAATGGAAAGCTACCTGATTATTTCATGTCACTTTGCTAATAGATGTGAAATTTTGAGGGGCTTTTGCATAGAGCATAATGATGAACTTCTGTCGGCATGCAGAACAGATTAGAGTGGGATTGTATCTGTTGACAAGTATGACAGTGTTTTACTGTTTTTGAAATAATGAGATGGAACACATTCAGAAGCACCCTGAGCAGCTCACCCCAGAACCAGAAGGACACACACTCCATGGCGTTCAGTTGTGAATAATTGCTTTTCTAATACCATTCTTAGAGATGTTTTTGTTCTTTTCTTTTAGTACAGAGTTGATCTGAAAAGAGCAATCTGCTATATTGCCCCCTTATCATTCATAATTACTTGCAGTTGCCACCAGACATTTGCCAAGGATTCTAATCAAGTCATCAGACAACTGATGGACACATAAAATTGGCCACCATTTCCTTTAGGATCACAAAACCTCCACTACTGATAGCAAAACCTTACAAAGCTCAGGAAGTTCACTGGAGTAGAGGCATTTTTAAAAATGAAAATATTGTTATCTGAATAATAATGACCTTTTAGAAAAGCTTGATATATGGTACTACAGAATGTGCTGTGGATTTCAGCTTTTGGAAGTCAGACCCTTGTTTACAGTCTGCAGAAACTTAAGTACTTCAACTGTTCTATACTACAGTAGTGATTTAGAAAGAGGATGGCATGTGAACATGTCCATCCTGTTAGCTAGTAAGGAAGAATCGAACGATGATCATGAAATTCGAATTTTATACAAAAAAAAATTAGAAGCAAAGCTGCAGACTTTGAGAACCTATTTGTAAAACATAAAGGACTGTTAACTCAAGTATGCAAAGAACCCTTGAATGCAGCAGTGAGAAAATAGACTAAAGACTGAGTCAGACACCAAAGAGCTAGAAAACTGTATAAAATGGTGGATTACATCTTTTCGTCATTGGGGATCTGAAAGTTTAAAAATGCTTACATACAGCTATACAGCTATTAAAATAGCCAAAATTTAGACTACGGTTCATGTCAGATGCTGAGGAAGGAAGGTGCTAAGCAGCAGAACCACATTACCGTGATGGGGACACACAGTGCTGTTGCCGTTTTGAAACAGTTTAGTGGTTGAACCATATTCTCAACAAGCACTTTACCTTTACATGGGAAATACCAAGAAGGGTTAACAGAAGCCACCAGGTTGGTGTAATTGCTCATTAGTCACATTGTGGAGTCACCGGTTTAAGTTAAAAAGTAATCACTTGGGGCTGGTGAGATGGCTCAGTGGGTAAGAGCACCCGACTGCTCTTCTGAAGGTCCGGAGTTCAATTCCCAGCAACCACATGGTGGCTCACAACCATCTGTAACAAGATCTGATGCCCTCTTCTGGAGTGTCTGAAGACAGCTACAGTGTACTTACATATAATAAATAAATCTAAAAAAAAAAAAAAAAAAAGAGCACTGACTGTTCTTCCAGAGGTCCTGAGTTCAAATCCCAGTAACCACATGGTGGCTCACAACCACCTTTAATGGGATCCGATGCCCTCTTCTGGTGTGTCTGAAGACAGCTACAGTGTACTTATATGTAATAATCAATAAATAAATCTTAAAAAAAAAAAAAAAGTAATCACTTACGTTCTAGGACTATCTTATGCCTGTATGTGTTAACCATCAATAACTAACAGGTATGTGGAGAGAGGCGGGAATAGTGTTTTCCCTTACATCAAGTTGAGAGGTCCACTTTACAGCGATACAATGTAATTGCCAACTCTTGCCTTTGTTTGTTAATGAGATTTCCAAGCCATCAGCTATGCTATCTGTTGTCACTGCACAGCTGTGCAATGCCATTTTAAACACACACATAACTGTTGCCCTCTTCTTTCCCCTCAGTTTACTTGTCGTCTTGTTACACCAATACTAGAGAGTATGGTTTCATACATGGCACTCTGAAGCAGTGCAGGCTGGATATGAGCTGTGACCTGCAGTTCACATGGCAGTTTGGGGAAACAAAACTGGTTCGAAATGAATATCTGGAAAAACAGTTTGCTGCTAAGAGGTAAGTTGGTGTGACTGAAGATGCTTGAGGTTGTTTTTAACCGTGGAGTCATGTGAATTAACTTCCTTCTGTCGCTTGAAATTGCTAAGAAAGTAAGTGTAGATTATTTAAGGCAGGGCTAGGGAGATGGGTAAAGTACAGGTGAAGTGCCTGTAGTGCAAGCATGCAGAGCTGAATTAGATTTCCAGCACCGGGGAAGATTCAGGCACAGCAGAGGAGGTGGCAGTAAGGGATACAGGTGGATCCCTGGGGCCCATTGACAACCAGCCTAGCCAAATGGATGAACTTCAGGTTCATTGAGTGGAACTAACTCTAAAACAGCAGTTCTCAACCTGTGGGTCACAACCCCTTTAGGGACAGACAATCCTTTCACAGGGGTCACCCAAGATCATCAGAAAATACAGATATTTATGATTTATAACAGCAGCAAAATTACAGCTATGAAGTAATAGCAAAAGTATTCTTATGGTTGGGGTCACTACAACATGAGGAGTTGTACTAAAGGGTCTCAGCCTTAGAAAGGTTGAGAACCACTGCTCTAAAAAAAAAAAAAAACTAAGGTGGAGAGCAGTCGAGAAAGCTGTCTGATGGTCTGATATCAACCTCAGACATCCACAGATGTGCACACATGAATATATGTGTATACACTCATAGAGACACACAAATACATGAATATATGTGTATACACTCATAGAGACACACAAATATTGACTTAAAAATACAGATTTATTTTCCTCCCATAATCTCTTATAATACTTTTAAGTCATATTTGTTTCATGCAGTAAGATGGTCAGTGGGATTTGTGGTCAGGTGGCCCAGTGTCGATTCTTCGTTTCACATCTGTGTACATAGAGAAAACATCTTGTTGTGGAAGCTGTAATGATTTGGTGTGTCCCACAATAATGCCCCCCAACACCTTCCTGTCCCCAACACCTTCCCACCCCCATCCACAAATCTTCACTGATGAAAGTTCATTGCAATGACATAATGAGTCGTTGGTCTGCTTTGAGGCCTGTGGCATATGTGACACCATCAATATTGGCTCCTCACAGAGCCAATTACTTGGTTCTCATGTTGTTACCCTGCGTCATGGATATCCTGCAACTTCAGGCCAGGAGGACCACCAGCCCTTTTCATGCATCCCAACCATTCACTAATTATGTAGATTTGGGGGAGGGCCTACTCCAAGCCCTGGGTCTGGGCTTGGTTGGTAGCTGAGCTGCTGGTTGTCCTGGATCCTCCCCACTAGGGTGAGCTCTCCAGCACTGCTCCGGCTAGGGCTCCCAGTGCCCTCAGGTGGCAAGTTCAGCTCTCCCGCTGAGTCATTTATAAAGCATCAGTTTTGTGGTTCCTTATGCTTACAAAAGTGAAGTTGCAAAGAAATCATAAAGCAACACTTTTGTCTTGACCCAACTCTTGGTGTTTTGAGGAAGGATTTCACAAGCTCAGCCTGGCCTCCATCTTGCTGTTAATAGGAGGGGACCTTGAACTCCATCCTCTGCCTCCCAAGTGTTTTGTTTTTGTTTTTGTTTTTTAAGCTCGTGGACCATTGCAGTAGCTAGAGAGGAAATACAAAAGTTTGAAGGCAAGCTGTAATCCTCAGCCATTGCTGGGGGAAGAGAGAAGAACATTGCATTTGAGTTAGGAGTCTTAAAGTAGGCACCTTCAGCAACAGGTCAGGAAGCAGCTGCGCGGGGCAGAGCTGGGTGCTCTTGAGAAAAAGTGAGACTTTGAGAGTGTTGACTTTGGCCAGTTTGCCCAGAATGGATGTGAGGCGAAGGCGAAGCTAAGCTTCTGTGAGTTGGAACTCAGGAAAGTGGCAAACCCCACAGGGAGGTCTGGAACTCCTTGAAGAGTAGTTTGAACAAAGACTAACTTTATCACCCACTCTTCTTTCATGCGGTGTTTTGAGACAATTTTTTTTCTTACAGCCAGTTTTGTTTCTTGTTTAGCCGACTCTCGCCCCCCACCCCCAAAATTGGGCAGCTACTTAGTGGTGCACGACATTTTAAAGCATTTCTAATGGCAGACAATTGTGTAATTTTCTTAGGTACTTGTCCAGTTAAACAAAAACCTTTTCCCAAAGAACTTCACAGAACTTAGCACTGTGTGTTGGGGGGCGTGGGGGAGGAGTGTGTGTCCTGTACTATGGTGAGGATTTTTTATCTTTTCTGTATGTCCATAGTGTAAGATTGAGTGTGGCCACATAGTCAGTGCCTAAACTCATTTTTAAAATTCCATGATGCTGGGCAACAATCTAAAGCTTGAAGCCATGGGTGGAAAGGAAAAAATGAAAAGAGTGCTTAGCAGAAGAGAGTGACTGAGTGGGAGATGAAAGGAAATAAGTGACTCATTCCTGCCTTTCCTTTCAACCTCTCCTCTTAGAGAATAGTTTATAATCTGTAGTCTTAAGTAAAACAAGTGGCTCCAACAAGGTGCCAGTCCACATTCTTACCTGCTTCGAGTCTATGCTTTGCAGGTGTTAAATTAGCAAAAATATGAATGCTCTTAAGAACCTATGAGTTTGGACACTCTTTAGGTATTGTACCAAGCACAGCATTTCACACATAGAAGTGTGAATAAAATTAACCTTTTAAGTTTGTTATAATAAACAAGATGTGGAATGAGATGAAATAGCATATTATAATAAAGGTAGAAGTGCTCAAATCAAGAGTTGACCTAGGAGCCTTAGAAGTATTTTGTTTGAAAAAGTTTAGAAACTTGAGGTGGAATTGTGGATAAGAGAAAAGCTAAATTTAATTCTTCTTAAGTTTGCTCAAATATGTAGCAGCTGACCTCTTTTCTCTTTTTAAGTATTTGTAAATATGTTAAATCTTTAGGAAAGGATTATATCATTTTAAACACTGTACACACCTTGATACTGTGATTAAATCTTTTGTAAATGTCTAGTTTTACATTTTCCACCGTAGCTGTGTAGTCTGACTCATCCCAGGGCTAATCTCATCAACTTCATGATTAATTCCAAGAGTAGAATTATAACAGTTTCGGCAAATGCCAGTGAGAAGAATTGGCATAGTAGTATCTGAGGAATAGAAGCCAATATGAACAAGGAAATGCCTTTTTCCTGGTACAAAGCACACCTGGTATAATGAGGCTCCTGTTTGGATGATCCAGTGCTAAGGACATCAGGGCAAGATGGGATAAACCCAGGTCATCATGGTGATCTGTAGTTATCTAATAAATTTCTCCTGATATGAAAGACTGCCTGATAGCTGAGATCGAGCAAAATTACTCTTAAGACAGTAGATTGTCTTTACTTGAATTCAATTGAAACTGAATTTAGTACTGGAAAGGAGATATTCCCAAGTAAGTTATTGCAAAATAGACTGTAGTTGAGGAGTCAAGAATTACAAATACACTCCCCTATGCTCTCAGATGGGAGGTTGGTGATAACCTGACTTGGGACAGAGTCCATGGAGTTCATTAATAGTAGTTAATACACAAAATATCAGTGTATTTAATGTCATGACTGTTTCCTGCTTAAATCAAAGAAAGATCACTTTTAAAAATAATAAAAATTGAGATTCAGTAAAAGAGATGTTTTCTGATTGTTTCATCGTCTCCATGGTGTTTGGCTTATAGGTTAATATAGAGAATCATCTTTTCCAAAGATTGTATGAGTAAAAGAACAGTATTTAACAAAACACGAGTCTGTCACCCATGATAGTCCCTAAATATCTTCTTTTTCATATTTTCATCCTGATAAACTCAGATTTATACAGTAAAGAATTCTGCTAGGCATGGTCGCACACACGTTTGATCCCAGTAGAGGCAGCCAGGGCTGTTGCACAGAGAAACCTGTCTCAAAGGTGGGAGAAGAAAGGATTTTTACATGGAGTTGGAGAAATGGCTCATTTTGTAGTGTACTTTCTACAAAAGTATAAAGACCCAAGCTCCTCCCAGCAAGCTGTATTAAAATTGGAGCATGGCAGTACATCTGTAGTGTATGTGTATGTTCGTGCACGCGCCACACAGATGGAGAGATATTTTTAATGCACAGAGAGAAAAGTAATGCAGTGCCAAATTAAAATCCAGGTAAAGGTCATTATATATTCAAATTTATGTGATAAAACAGTCTCAGAGACTTGTTACCAGGAAACTGAAATTCTTAGTCTCAACCATTGTCTGAAGTTCTCTTGCTATGGTTACGAGCCTTAGGAATTCTGAGGGCAGGAAATTTGACCTAGTTAGGAGGATATAATGAGGCCCATCTGACACTGGCCCTTGCTGTACCATTCTTAACTTTTAATTGGCTCTCTGAATTTTTAACCACAGTTGTATTTTTGTTGTAGGTAATTGAACTCTTAGTAATGTGCTTCTTGAATGGATGTGTAGACTATGGATATGTACCCGTACCTGTTGGAAAGGAAGGCATCCCACACTTCATGGGTGTGGGGTGAGCTCTAGGAAATTGATGGAAGTTTTGGTGGTTCTCTGTGTGGGCTGATTAGAGAATGGGAGTGTGTTGCAGAATCAATGGAAAGAGTTTGTGTTCAGAGTTGCTTATGAGGAAGGGCAGCTGGCTAAACATACTAGTAATTTATAATTCTAGCTCATCCTGCATAATGCACACCTCCTTCTTGTACATAGGCTGCCTCTCCTCGATTTACTGTTTCACAGATATGCAAGTATAGTTAAGACAGGTCAGCGAAGGTATGAGGTATGAGGCTGGCTTGAGAATTCTGGGTTGATGAGGTATGTTGTCACCTGGTAGCTGACGCATAGGGCATATAAGCTTCATTGTTGCTGGTACCGTCTAATGACCATAAGAAGCATCTAACCTGGGAAAGGTGGCATGGGGAAAAGGGACTTCCTAATACTTTCGAAAAGTTAAATTCAGAATTTGTCCATAGTAAGGCACTATGGAGCTGGACAGATGGCTCAATCCTACTGCTCTTAGAGGATCCAGATTTGATTCCTAGCATCACAACTATCCGTAACACCGGTTCCAAAGAACCCAATACTCTTCTCGCTTCCATGAACACCAGTTACATAGGTTGTATACATACATACATTCAGGCAAAACACTCATGCACATAAAAACATTTTAAAGAAACTCATATACTGTCTCAAAGACTTCCCTAAAACCTGTGAGTTACCCTGCATGGCAAAAAAAAAAAAAAAAAGTGTTTGCTGGTGTAACTGAGTTTATAGACCTTAAAATGTGGGGGTAGCCCATTATCTAAATGCATATGACTTAATTACATGAGTTCTTTTCAAATGGAGTAAGATAACATAGATCAGAGAGAGGAGATAGTAATAAAGGAGTTTGGGAAAGACAGGTTGTGAAAGAGACTTAGCCTGCCTTTGCTGACACTGAAGATGAAGAAAATGGATTATAAGCTAAGGAATGTGTAGGTAGAGGCTGGAAAAGGTTTTGGATCAATAACTAGCAAGGAGACAGGATGCCATTCCTCTAATATTACTGAATTCTATCAATAAGCAAGGGGGTGGATCTTCCTATAGAATCTTAGAAATAAACAGGCCAGATAACTTGGTTTTACCTGATAAAACCTGTATTAGACTAAATAGCTACATAACTCCCCTGAGATAAACATATGCTGTTTAACCTACTTTGTGGCAGTTTGTTACAGAAACATTAGAAAACAAAAAAATACTGCTTTATCTCATAGAATTTAGCAAATTTGTTTTCTTAATTAAACTGTTGAGTCCTGGTTCTCTGACTATATTTCATGTACAGCTGAGTTTATGGTTTTGCTTCTACACTTACCATGGTCCAAACCTACCTAACACAAAATTCCAAAATTAAATTATTAATAATTCTAACTTGCATATTGCTACATCACTGTGAAGTCTCATGCTGTACTGTTCCATCCTGCCTAGGATTGGATTAATTCTTTTGCCCATGTATCCACATGCTATACATTAACCACCCATAGTTGGTTTGTAGTTGTCTCAGATGTCAGAGCAAGTGCAGTATCATAGTGTTCTTTCCCCAAGGGATAATAACACTGGAGTGCTGCTAATTCAGATACTCCAGAGAAAAGCCATAATATGCTTCCCCGTTGTTAACTTAGAAAAAAAAAGTTTTGTTTCCAGGATCTATGCATGGTTTTGCTGTCGCACCTCAGACAAAAAATATAGTAGCCAGCCTGATTAAGTTCTTAAGATAGGGTGTTAAGTTACGGGTTTTGTTGGTGGTGGTGGTTGGTTGGTTGGTTGGTTTTTGTTTTGTTGGTTTTGGGGGGCTTTTTGTTTTTTTGTTTTGTTTTGTTTGTTTTTGTTTTTTATTTTTTTATGAGACAGGGTTTCTCTGTGTAGCCCAGGCTAGCCTCGAACTCAGAAATCTGCCTGCCTCAGCCTCGCAGGTGCTGGTATTAAAGGCATGCGCCACCACTGCCCAGCTTGGGTATTAAGTTATGCTGCAAGGGCATGAAGGTTCCTCCATGGTTAAAGCAGTTTCAGTATAAATGTGAAGATTGTGGAGTTCAGTCCCCCAGAAATGTCAGGTGGATGTGGTAGCCTACCTATAATTGTAGCCTGGGAGTGTGGAAATGGGTATCCCCAAAGTAAGCTGGCTGGCTAGTCATGTCACTGAGTTCTGGGTTTGATTGAGAGACCCTGTCAAATGAACAAGATGTGCAAGTGATAGAGGATTACTCCTGATTATCAGCTTTGGGCTTCTGTATGCATGTGCATATATGTGCATGCATACCTACACACTTGCAAACATGTATACATGCACATACGCACAGCAACAGTGGGTGGGGGGAAATTAGAGAGTTTGAAAGTAATTGTAGTTTCAGATGCCTGAGATTTCTTGGCACATTTCCCAAGGCTTAAAGCAGAGATATTGTATTATTTGAGCCAGCTGGACCTGAAGGATTTGAGAACTACTGATTTCCCTGTCAAGCTGTCCAAAGAACCTCAGACATACAGGTTGTGGGATGCTTGCCTTCTCTCCTTTCTGCACACCAAGTACCTAAACAGGTCATAGATTCTTTAATTGCCAGTTAAATTTCTGCTATATTTGCCATATAGACTGTATGTGTGTTGTGTGTATGTATTTATACATTTTCTGTCTAGCAACTCTTTGCAAGTTGTCCTGCAGTCTATTGGGATGATGCAAGTAACTGTGACATAGGCACTGGGGTGAAGCATTTAAGCCATATTTGTAGTTGGTTTCAGAGCACTGACAAGACAGTACAATGTTACTTGACACTCCACCATCTCTGGAGATTTTGTTGCTCCTGGCCATTAGTTACTCTATGCAGACTAGCTTTTTTGTCAGTGAGTTTTCTAACTTTACTGTTTTTCACTTGGTACTTAATAATATAGTAGTGAAAAGGGCCACAATGACAAGCAAACCAGAGTATTTGAAAATGTCAGTACTGAGTGCTGGGTCGATTTTAAGCTTTTTACTCTCAGAGCTTAAAGTATATGAGGATCAGGCTCTGACAACTTTATCAAGATTGTTGCATAAAAACATGAGAAAATTTTTCAGAAAGTTCTTAACACTAAATATTTTTAAGTTTGTGGGGGGGTGTCTGTTTGTACATCCTGGTGTATTATGTATGTCTGCATGATACTGCATGTATCTCAGTTTATCTCTCTCCACCTCATTTTTTTGAGGCAGTCTCTCAGTGAACCTTGCAGCTAGGAAAACAGGCCAGAAAGTCCACAAGATGCAGTACTTCCCCATCCCTCCGGTATGATGTACAGGCTTGGACACCATGTCTGGCATGTATGTGAGTGCTGAGATTCTGATCTCACGCAGGAAGCACTGTACCTGCTGAAACTTCTCCACTGTGTGTGTGTGTGTGTGTGTGTGTGTGTGTGTGTGTGTGTGTGTGTGTGTGTGTGTGTGTGTCAAATACTCAAAATAGATACAACCTTTAGCACAAAATCTGGTAATAGATCACCTGGTATATGTTAGTTCTACATGTGCTTACCTGATTATTATACAGTACTGTCGATACAAAAATCTGTTCCAGCTCATGATATCTGTCATGGCTGAAGAAATGTTGAGACTGATTAACTACAAACAGGCTAAACCCTTGGCATAACTTCCTTTTTGAGTTTTAGGAACTTCAGATGGGGACAGCATGCCACAGAAGTGCTATATTGAGAGCTAAAACACCGAATGATGCATTCTTCACTGACCTTAAGAGTAAAAGCCAGAGGTGGTGTGTGCCCCAAGGAAGAGTCATGCAGACACAACAGAGCTGATACACAGAGACTAACTGCATACACAAAACAGACAGGTTCAAACCAGACAAAACCAATTCAGCCCCAGCTCAGAGAGGAAGTGGACACAAAGATTAATCCTAACAAAGAAGCTGTTTGAAACTGATGCCTGCTGGGGAGGGGACAAACCCAAAATGAACTATTTTGTGACTTGTTTTAGTAATTTTTGTCTTAAGGACTTTTTGTTTTTATTTTGGGTTTTGTTTTTTGTTGGGTTTTTTTGTTTTTGTTTTTTTGTTTGTTTGTTTTTTTAAGTGGTAGAGAAAGAGAACATGAAGTTGATGAAGTCAGGGAGATAGGGAAACCTTTGAAGAATTTTGGGGAGGAGAAAGAATATAATAAAAATACACAAGAAAAAAATTAAATTAGAAAAAGAAAGATTCTGGAGCGACTAGTATCCCCCAGATACCACAGCGTAGTTGTACGGTCTCTGGCTCTCCTACCTAGTTCAATGTGCAGCACATGCCATGTTCAGTCTTTGTGCTGTGCAGAATAGTGAACCAAATGGCACATGCCCCTCCTGTGTCTTATTTCAATCTGTTCTCCAACTCCTCTCTCCTGTCTGCACAGAACTTTCATTCCTCACTTCACAAGGTTCAGAGCTTCTGTTTGACGCTGTGGCATTGTCCTAAGGTTTGAATAATGTTAGAAAAGCCAAATTTTTACATAGTTTATAGATCCAGAAATAGTTCGACAATCTGATTTTTTGTTATGATTTTTACAATCTCAAATTCTATTTAACTGTAAAATGTTTTCAAATTAATTCTGGATCATTTGATAAAATTGAAACATAGTCATTTCACCACAAATGCTGATACAAGACTTTGATTAGCTATGGTTGTAAGCTTGATATTTTTATTATTATGTATTTTCAGTCAATAGAATACTGCAAAAACTTGTCAAGTAAGATGGCATATGCCTATAATCCTATACTCAGAAGGTGGAGGCAGGAGAATCAGGAGTTCAAGGCCAGTCTGAGCCACAGAGACCCTGACTCAGTAAAGCTAAACAATAACAGCAGTAATATTGTGATGTCTACAAACAAAATGATTAAAATAAACTATGGCCAAGGTGATGAGAAGTAACATAGTAACATTGTCAACAAACCCTCCTGCGTGTACAGTCTGCATTCTCTCTATTACAAACCATGCTGTCAATGTAAGTGGCAGAGTAAATTCACCGAGATTCTTAAGGACCCTAAGATCTCAGACAGGCAATTAATGGGAATTAGCCTTAATGTCACTCATTGCATTAGCCACTAAAACGAGGTAGACTGTCCTTTGAAGTGAGGTGTTAATCTCTACCAGTTCTGAGACCTGCAGACCACATACCCAGTACAAAGCTGATGAGTATCTGCCTGTGTCCCCTATAACGATCACCTTAGCTGCTCTTCTGGAAAACTCGCTGCAGCTTCTACATCAATACTTGGTGTGTCACTTTGCATGTAATTCTAGGAAGACTTCTTCCTCTTACACCTCATAATGCAGCCTCTGACACCTGCCAGGCCCCAGGGCTCCCTCAGTTTCACGGTACTGTAGTGTCTGTCACAGCTTGTGCTTAGCTGGGCAGTGGCCTAAGGGAGTGTTGTAACTGTTGATCTTCTGTCAAAACTAGTAAGACTAAATAAACACTGACTATTTTACTTACATATGTGTGTATTCACTGGATTATCGCTTTTAATGGTCTTCGAGACCAAATTTTTTGTTTTGTTTTGTTTTCACAACTGTTTAGTTCAAGAAACCAAGCCTGTGCTAGCTTTCAGCATGCATTTCTTGCTAAGGTTAACATGCTGGGATTTTCATGTAAAGAAAGAGCTGTGTTGTTTTGTCACTTAAACACTTAACAGCCTTTGTAAAATTCTGAGCCGGTCTAATTTAAGTTGTATTTTGTCTCAGGAATAAGGAGGCATTGCAGGGGGTGGGGGGAAGGTGGGGTGGAGAGGTGGCCAATCTACAGAATATTCAGAAGGGTGTGTGTGTATCTATTGTATATTTATATAAAGAACACCATTTTATAGTAGTTATGGTACATGACATCCTCCCTCCAAAATTTGAAAAAATAATACTCTAAGTCACTTGACACAGTTCATCATAGAATATATAATTAAAGAATAAGTTTACAATATGAACTGAATTAATGAGATATGATAAGGGATACAACAGAGTGAGTAGTATGTGCTTTTGGAGGGCTTGATTGGATGGACAGAGCTGGGTTTCCATATACCGTGGGGCCTAGTAAGATGAGATTCCACCCTATCACTGCTACTCTGGCCAAAGCAAAGCATAAGGTAACTCAATGTATTTTGAACTTTTTAAAAAATGTTTATAGCAATAAAAATTGTTAGATATTTGAGACCAAAACTCATGAAATAACTCTTAGGTTTGTGTACCGGATGCATTAAAAATGCTTAGTAAATGTTCATTGTTCACCATCAGGCTCCTTCAGCCTACCCATAAATCTTGGACATGTAACCTTAACCTTGAACTTTGTCTTCGGGTGGTTTTTAGTCCTAACTCACCGGCATCCTAGTGGAAGCTAGTAGCTCTGATTATTGTCAGTAGTGTGTAATTTCTTTGATAAGCTGAAGTAGTGTAACTGTATGTCATTTGTTTTTACGTAGGTCAGAGATGCGTGAGGGTGGAAGACACAGCAGAGAACTGGAAGAACATTTCTGCTTTCTGGCACTTCCTCAGGCCGATGTGATGGATGTTTACCAGAATGGGCTAAGTGTCGGAACGTCCCCACTGAGAATACTTGGGAATCCTCTTCTTGGAGTGTATCTGTGTAGACATGTTGACATTGCCCTGAGCCATGCTTGCAGTAGAAGCGTGGCTGTAGAAAGTATTATGATTTTTAAGGTAGGTAGTCAGATAAAACGTACTAAACACAGGAGCAGTTTACTTTAAGTCCACATGGACATAGTTTGGTTTTAGATTAAATTAGCTTGAATAGAATATTCTGTAATTATTCTGTTGTTGTCCTGTGGAACTGTTCCTTTTTCTTTACTCTCTATCTGACATGGCACAAAGTAAAACTACACAAAGGCAGCACCCATCCTTGTCTGCTCAGTGCATAATTTAGTCTGGATTCGTTATCTCTCTTCTTATTTTTTTTTCTTTGTCGTGCTATGGTACCATAGCAGCTTGTGTCCTCCAAACAAAATAAAATAAAATAGAATTGTAGCATAAGCTACGTTTATTCACGTATTTCAGTGTAACACTGTTACACCAATGTTGATTGTTTTTGACAAATGTGCCATGCTTATATAAAATGATATATTTTGTGCAAAGTGTAGAACAAGACCACAGAAGACAAACTTGTGTGTGTGTGTGTGTGTGTGTGTGTGTGTGTGTGTGTAAACCATAATAGTCATCATTAAAGTACCCATTAAGTGCATGATAGAATTTTCATGTATCTTTTCTACAAACATTTATTTTTTAAGATTTCTTTTATGTGGATGGCTGTTTTGCCATCCACATATGTATGTACCAAATGTATATGTATATGTAAGTACCAAATGTGTGACTGCCTACAGAGGCCAAGAGAGGGCACTGCATCCTCTTGCACTAGAGTGACCATTGGTTGATAGCCCACATGTGTCTGCTGGGAACTGAACCTGGGTTCTCTTTAAGAGCAGCAAGTGTTCTTTTAACCACCAAGCCATTTCTCCAGCTTCTACAATGCATTTTTAAAGCCTTGTGGAAATGTTTATGTAGTCATTTGACTTAAATTATTAAATGGACCAAGCATGCCTATAATCCAGGCATGTGGAAAGTTTGGGACAAGAGGATTTTTAATTCAAGATCCCCTTGGGCTGCTCAGGGGGTTCAGAAATACCAAAACCTTATCTTAGAAACTTGGCACACACCATTGGTAATTATCAACATGTTGTCAACTACTTAGATCAAGTTAAGGCATGTATTAGGAAGATGGCCCAGTGGGAAGTTCTCTTTCTACAAAAGCATGGGAACCTGAGTTTTTGATCCCCAGCAGCCAAGTATAAAGCTGAATGTGGCCATACACACCTGTAACCAACCCCAGGGCTGTTTGGGAGGCAGAGGCAGGCAGATCTCTGAGTTCGAGGCCAGCCTTTTCTACAGAGTGAATTCCAGGACAGCCGGGGCTACACAAACAAACCCTGTCTCCTAAAAAAGAAAAAAGAAAGAAAAGAAAACAGAGAATTTTAGAAATGCACGCAATTGTCAGTAATAAAATATGTGTTGGTGGTATGATTCAGTGATCAGAGTATTTTCCTACCATGCATACATTAACTAGCATGTGAATGAAAATACTGTAAATGCCTAAGTATGTTTCACAAACTATATTAGTAAAATACAATAAAATGTACTCTGAGCATATTTTAAATACAATCCAGTAGCTGTAAAAATCTGTTTCCTCCAGAACTCATTGCATCTTCAAAACAAAATACTACATATATTAAACCATAAATGCCAAACCTTCTCCCTCTAAAACTTAAAAGCCCCATTCTGCTTCTGCTTACAGTAGAGTTTAACTCTTGTGTGTTCCTCACATGAATGAAGTCAGTGTCACTGTCACATCACTTAGGCTGTGCTAAGTGTTCATCCCTCTTGCCAGCTTTTCCTTCTTAGAAGGTGTATGCACCGTATTTGCATTCTCAGTCATCTTGACTATTTAAACTAGTGGCTCTATGTCAACAGGTATACAAATACTCTTTAAAGACACTTTGGATGCCTAAAGACCCTTTAGGTACTAAATCTGGATCTCTAGCATTCATGTAAAAGATCACATATAACCCAAGCTTCGAGGAGATGGAATATGACTGGAGGATCCCATGGGGTTCCTGGCCAGCCCATCTAGCCAATCAGTGAGCTCCATGTTCAGTGACAGGCCCCGTTGCAAAAATTACGGTGGAGAGAGCTTGAGGAAGACATTGGCATACAAACCCCTGTCCTGTACACACACACACATACGTGCACATACACACAGGCACATGTACTTACACACATGCACATATACATGCCACACACACAAAAAGTCCTGTACTTAAATTTCTTCTTTATTGTATCTATGTATTTACTACAATAGTCAGAGGATAACTGTGCAGGTGGATTGTCTCCTTCCGCCCTGTGAATCCTGTGAAGGCCATTAGGCTTGGCAGCAAGTACCATTACTTGATGGGCCATCTCACTAGTCCTTAGGTTTTTGTAATATACACAGAAATAGTATTTATGGATTGTATGGTAATTCCAATTTAATCTTGGTGAATTACCTCATAATGTTTTCTAACAGCATTGCAATGATATTTAACTAACAGGCAATTATAAGACCAAGCATAAAAATTTGAACAGTCTTATAGAGAAAATAAACAACTTCTAATTCAAACTAGTTCTGAACAAGTATACAAGACTTGAAAATGAGCTAACTAGAGAGAAGATAGTACAATAGAACAAACTAGGTAGATAAAACACTAAGTAAGACCCCAGGCCTTGTGCACAATTTCCTACCAACAGTCCTTAATGGTTCCAGTTCTTTACATCCCCACCAACATATCTTTTTGGTGAGGCTTTGAGGACTGACTTGGAGAATGTGCCCTCTTAAGTTGGTGAGAAAGTTTGTGAAGTGATGTTGTGGACCTCCAAGTCAGCTCTACCAGTGTTGATGCAGCTTGCCAGCTGCCTGTCTCTACAGGTCGATACAGAACAGGCACTGGTCCTCACAAGAAGAATGGCTCCCCAGATAGAAGGCAGAATGCCTTTACCTTGAAACAGTGGCTGTTCTACACCTTGAACCCTGTTTGGCAAGGATTGATTTATTCCTAGATTCAAAGTTTACGTCAGAGACGTGTGCCTTGTTACATATTCTGCTGTGTTAAATACCCGGTTGTCCTGAGACGGGCACCACTACTAGTTATTTTCTTTCCACATGTACCTGCTGCTTTTCTCACATCCTTAGGAACCCTATGTCAGACCTCTCAAAGTTCCCTTCCAGGCTAATAAATAATCTCCATGTGGTTGCCCTGAGTTCAGACTTTGTTACATAACGGATGTTGATGATTTACACTTAGTGAATTACCTGCTAGCCTCCCTAGCTACTTCCTTGAAAGATTTTCCTTTGTATTTGTTTAATTAGTGAACAGTATCTTGACTAACTTAATAGTTCTTAAGCATAACTTAAGAATTAGTCTAATCAGCCATGCGTGGTGGCCCACGCCTTTAATCCCAGCACTCGGGAGGCGGAGGCAGGCAGATTTCTGAGTTCAAGGACAGCCAGGGCTATGCAGAGAAACCCTGTCTCAAAAAAACCAAAAAAAAAAGTGTCTAATCTAACATTTATGTTTTTATTTTTAATAAGCTATATTTAAGAGTAATTTTCAATTTAGAGAAGGGTTACAAACACAGAAATTTTTATATGTAGTCCAGCCAGACTTCCCTCTTCTTTTTTTACTATTATTTATTTTTATTTTATGTACATTGGTGTTTTGACTGCATGTGTCTGTATGATGGTTTCAGATCCCCTGGAACAAGAGTTACAATTGTGAACTACTATGTGCTAGAAATTGAACTAGGTCCTTGAGCCATCTCTCCAGTCCCCCAAACCCCTTTTTATTAAGTTTTGTTTTATCTGACTTGCCTGTTCAGATCAGCAAACATTTTCTAAAACTATAGCAATTTGGTCAGAAGTGAGAAGTAAGAGTGGTACAGTGCTGTTGAGTAACACAGATTTTAGTCATTTTGCCAGGTTTCTTAAGCTTCCTTCCATTCCAGGGAGCTATCTAGAATACTGGTTTTAGAGGTATTATTTTGAAATTTGGATAAATGGATTAGCTAATTGAAAACACTGGGAGAAAAAACATTCTACTTTATACATGGGTCTTAGCCTTTAATGTATGCATGTATGTATGTAAACAGCTGTAAACGTGAGCATAGAATAACATTTAGAAAGGAAACTGAGGAAACTTCCTCAGTGATGAGGAAGAACAGGATGCAGGAAAGGACATGGGAGTCAGAGAGTACAAAGCTAATTGTTCTCCTAGTTTCAGTTCTGTTGCTGGTTATTTTGACTTTTGGTGGCTGTGGGTGGGGGTGTGGGTGGGTGGGTAAAACCTGAACTATGTTCCATGCCTTAAGAATGTCTGCTCTAAGTTCCCTGAGATGCATAGAGTTTGCAACAGGGCTAGTGTGTATTTGAGTAGCTACCATACTCCTTAAAATAAAATGATCTTTTATTTAAAAAAAAAAAAGAATATGATTACAGATCTTTTTGCAATATTCTTTGTACTTATTATTGAAAACCCACCTTTCTTCACTCATTCGCGATTTAGACCATTTAGAGTTGTATACTTACTTGGGTTTTGGTGTGGCAAACTTTTAAACTGTAACATAGAGAAATCGGCATGATTTACAATCATTAGTTCCTGGCCACTGTTTTTCAAAAAGACTTCTCACTGTGATCTTAACGACTTGATTTCTTGAATTTTATCCATTATCTTTTCACACTGCTTTCAGTACTTGAATGTTTGGCTTTGTAGTGTTTAGTTTTGTTTATACACTTCAGTAGGAATTTTAAGTTTTCAGTTGTCCTCCGTGTTGACTAATCTCCCTCATTTTGTTCAAGTGGCACTTTTTTTTAATGATAATGGATCATTAGATTTAGATTGATTGATTGATTGATTATATGTAAGTACACTGTAGCTGTCCTCAGACACTCTAGAAGAGGGAGTCAGATCTCGTTACGGATGGTTGTGAGCCACCATGTGGTTGCTGGGATTTGAACTCCAGCCCCAAGTGGCACTTTTAATTACATGCCATATGTTGGCCCTGATAACACACACCTATCAGCCCAGCACTTGTGTGGTAGATAGGAAAGCTACCACAAGCATAGCATGTTTTGAGCTTTACATCATAAAAACCAAAAGAAAAAACAAAAACTGACTGTCTAGATTTATGTCACTTTTTCTTTTCCCACCATTCTGTTTCTAACTTAAATATTCATAGTTTTTTATATACACTTAAACAGTAAATTCATTCTAAAAGTAGTTTTTCTGAAGCTTTTATTACAAATAATTCTAATCTTAGAATTTAATTGGGAAATAAGTAGTGTAATCACCATGGTAAAATATCCCATTCGTCCAAAATGGATTAACAGTTTATTAATTAGTCACTATTAAAATCATGAGACTTGGGGGCTGGCGAGATGGCTCAGCGGTTAAGAGCACTGACTGCTCTTCCAAAGGTCCTGAGTTCAAATCCCAGCAACCACATGGTGGCTCACAACCATCCGTAATGAGATCTGATGCCCTCTTCTGGTGCGTCTGAAGACAGCTACAGTGTACTTATGTATAATAATAAATAAATTTTTTTTAAAAAAAGCATGAGACTTTAAAGTATTTGGGTATTATCTTTTGCTTTTTAGGTTCTCTTTGGGAGAATAAAGAAGATTCAACCTTCTATGGATAAAAACAAAGTTTCTCTGGATCCTTCTCCTAACTTTGATTGCCATATGTCAAGAAATATGCCTTCTCTGAAAGATACCATTGAGCTACAAGCCTACAATTCAATGGTATGTTAGTTCTGGGTTCAGTTGATGACTTGAAGGACACATGTGTAGCACAGAACTATTTAGATGACAAAGACTTAGCCTCTAAATTGGCTGCCAACCTCTCATTAGACCAAGGCTTCACAGTGGCTTCACTTATGAAAGTAGATTTCAGATGTTTCATCATTAAAAAAGGTAATGTGAGATGCTTGATTAACTCAGTTCTGATATGATCAAAAATATCATCTATATCAAAACATCATACTGAGGGCTGGTAAGGAGCTTTGTGCATAGAGTGCTTGCCATACAAGCATTAAAGACCTGAGTTCCATCCTCAGAACCCATGCCAAGAAAGGAAAAGCAGATGTAGTGGTATGTACCTGTAACCCTTGAGCTAGAGAAGCAGAGGAGGAGGGTTTCTAGGGCACATTGGCGACAGTCTAGCTGACTGATAAACTAATCCTTTGAGATATCCTGTCTCCAAAAGTAGAAAAATAACAATGGCTGTACTGAGGCATGAGAGCCAAGGTTGACCTCTGGCCTCAACATGTATATGATACCGTACATGTTCATACACACACACACACACCAACAACAACATCACACTAATCTCTCTACATCCAATTGTGATGTATCAATTAAAGTGTGTTATAATAAGATGATTTTGATCAATTATATTGATTTCTTATACTTTGAAAGAGAAACAAAGGAAAGCTTTATGAATTGAGTAAAAGCAGTTTTTATATTTTTGCTTAACACTTTGTAGATTATTAATTTTTAAAATAGAATATTCAATTATATATTTTATAAGTGAAATTAAGTCTTCAATTGGAAGTACATACCTAGGTTTCCACATGTAAAGAGTGTTAGTTTTTCTTATTGTGTCTGACTTGAAATAGGCTTCAGGACATGTGCAGTACATTTTTTGTAGAAAAGTACTATTTATTTTAAAAGATTATTGTGCTTCTACTGGTATCAGTAGCTTCCAAGTAAAAATATGTGGTGGGAGGAAGAAAAGAACTTGTATATATCCTTAACCAGATGAGACTTTGAGAAGATGGAGGGAGTGCTACAGTTCTTGTCTTATCATTAAGAGTCAGTTAAAGAAAAGCTCATGTAACAAAGCAGCACACAGGGTCTGCATTGGGAGTGGGGAGGTGTTAGTTTTGAAACACTTATGAGGTAAGTACCATATTCATGGGAAAAACATTTTTTCTCATAATCATTGGAACCCTTCATCAAAATCATAGCATAAATGGTTTGTAATGAAACCATAGTCCTCA
This sequence comes from Mus musculus, assembly GCF_000001635.26. NCBI lineage: Eukaryota > Metazoa > Chordata > Mammalia > Rodentia > Muridae > Mus > Mus musculus. The sequence goes on from NC_000074.6 coordinate 33,564,382, forward strand.
AGATGTAGACCCTCGGTTAGTGCTCATGTGTGAGAAAATACCCTGATGCCTTAGGTTTTGATATAGAAGAACAACCTGTATACAGCCTTAAGGACATTTAGCCAGGCATGGTAGCCCACGCCTTTAATCCCAGCACTCAGGAGGCAGAGGTAGAGGCAGGCGGATTTCTGAGTTCGAGGCCAGCCTGGTCTACAAAGTGAGTTCCAGGACAGCCAGGGCTATACAGAGAAACCCTGTCTCGGAAGAAAAAAAAACATTTAACCACAAAGCAACATTCTTAACTATCAAGAGGTAGAGCTACCAAGATACAAGTAATGGGTTTTTTTTTTTTAAATATTTATTTTATGTTTGTGAGTAAACTGTAGCTGTCCTCAGACACACCAGAAGAGGCCATCAGATCCTATTACAGATGGTTGTGAGCCACCATGTGGTTGCTGGCAATTGAACTCAGGACCTCTGGAAGAGCAGTTGGTGCTCTTAACAACTGAGCCATCTGAGCCATCTCTCCAGCCCAAGTAATGGGTTTTTTAGCTACCTTTTCTCTAACTCCTTTTTTGAGACTGCTCAAGGTTCATGATTAATCTTAAGGGTTAAGATATTCCCCTGGAAACCAGTGGCCAGGGTTTTGAAATAGTTTGATTTTTTTTCTTATGTCTTTCAGGTGTACTTCTATGAGTATGATTACTTTTCAAGACCAGTAGATAAACCTAGGCAATGTCTTCCATATGCAATAGTAACAGTGAAATGTATTGGTCAAAAGGCAGGTAATGGACAGCTTATAACATCACTGAGATTCTCCTCAACAGGATTTCCTAAGAGGCTTGGTAAGATACTTATATTATTTCACTGCGCTGGTCTTAAATTCATAGTATTTTAATACATTGTAAATCTCTAACAAAAATAGTTGTTTTACATGTTTACGATCATATGCACATATTCTTTCCACTTTGGCTTAATATATGTACATGTACTTTTTCTGTGTTGATAGCTATAACAATAATGTGTTTATTTTTATGGGTGGATGGATGAATGGCGAGTACTGAATTGTGTAACTATGCTATTGTACTGTGACATTCAGGTCTCAATAGCACTTATTATTCCACATTGGTATTATAGAAGGGTCTCAGTGCTAATATGCCAGAGTTTTACTGTGGAATATGTATTAACACTAAGAAAATATAGCTTTAAGTAGAGATGATGTCCTGTGATCCTTTTCTAAAGTGGTTGACTCAAGTGCATTAGGTTTTATCGAAGTCTTTCTTATGAGTCTAATGGTTAGTATATGTTGATTCATTGTATTTTTAATTTTTTCCTAATTTTTGATGGTACTAGAACCTTGCTGTCTTTGCAAATACTTAGTTCTGTCAGACTTTTTTCCTGTTTTTTGTTGCTATTGTAGATTGCTTCTGATTTTGACTTTTCAGATACTAACAAAATTAGGGTCTCTTGAATTCTCGTTTTGTGTGTACGTGAGGTTTTATTTTGTTTTAATTTGTTGTTTTATCTGTATGTGTTTTTTCTGTGTGTCTGTGAGTGTGCCAGTACCCATGCATGATGGCTGTGGAGGTCAGAGCAGGATGTCCCAGTGTCTTCCTTTATCATTTTCTTCCTAATTGCCTCCACACAGAATCTCTCACTGAACCAAAAGTTCATTTTACCAGCAAGATTAATAATCCCTCTTGGGATTGCCTGTCTCCACACTAACCAGGTGCATATGCCTGAAGAGACCCAGCATCAAATAGCCACTCTGACATTTCTGCTCCAATCTTTTACCCACATATTTTAATTAAGCTGGTTTTTTTTTTTTTAACTGAGTTGTGAGAGCTGTATTATATGCCATGTAAGCATTAAAACTATTGTCTCTGACTTGGTGGGTTTTGCCTTGTACTTTTTAATCGGTGTTTGTTGGACAGGAATGTGTGATATGTGTATCATTGAGCCATAGTCTCTCTTCAGTCCAGACTAGTCGGGAGTTCTGTCATATATAGGTGGCCTGGAACACACAATGATCTCTAGTTTATCCTCCCAGATTGCTGAAATTAGAGGTGTGAGCCATCACACCTGACATGAAATTTCTAAAGGGATACATTATATTAAGATAATTGAGATTAAATCTGTCTTATTTATGAATGCTTTCCTAAATAAATGAAGCTTTTAAAAAGTTTATAGGACTAGGCCTTTAATACATTGTAAATTTTAATACTTGGATTCAGGAGCAGAGGCATGCCTATCTCTTGAGTTTCAGGTAGCTACAACTAATAGTGAGACCGTGCCTCGACAGAAAGGGGAAAAATCAAAACTCTCACAGGTTCCTTTTACCATTTTGGCCTTACCTTCCTGGAAGCAGTAGCCCACTCTATTTCCCAATGCCATATCCAGTTGTCTTATAGAATGGTTTATAAGAGAATCCATCCTGCCCACATGGGTCTTCAGTAACACCCCTTGAGAGATGTCTGTCAGTCACAGGTACTCCAAGAACTGCTTAGTGCTTTATGCCCATGTTTTATGATCATCCTATCAATGTCTACCACCATACCTATCTCTTATAATTTTGTTTGTCTCTAATTGATTCTATACATTCATTTGTAAAGAGAAAAAAGTGAAGTATTTACTGAAAAGATATTTAGTTTATAGAAAAATTACAAAATTAACAGATTAGAAAACTCAATAGTCCTTTTCTCTCTCTCTCTCTCTTTCTCTCTCTCTCTCTCTCTCTCTCTCTCTCTCTCTCTCTCTCTCTTTTTAGACAGGGTTTCTCTGTGTAGCCCTGGCTGTCCTGGAACTCACTTTGTAAACCAGGCTAGCCTGGAACTCAAAAATCGGCCTGCCTCTGCCTCCCGAGTGCTAGGATTAAAGGCATGTGCCACATAAATTCAATTCTTATTTTTTGTTCTGTTTGGTCACTACAATAGAACTGTGATCAGTTTTGCATAATGATCTCATTTTCAGCAGCTTGGCTGAGTTTGTTACTTTCTTAACATTTTAGTATATTCCTTGGACTTTCTATATACAAGGTCATCCATCAGCCTATAAGGATAGTTTTTCTTATATGTTTTGTTATTTGAGAGTTTATCTTTTTGGTTTTTGCTTGGTTGGTTGGTTGGGCTTAGGGCTTAGTTTGTTCTGGGGTTTTTTGGTTAGCTGTTGGACTTTGGTTTTTACTTGTCTAGTATCTCAAACTGAATGTTTGAGAAGTTGTGAGAACAAATATCAATATTAAATTTTGGGGGGAGGGGGGATTACAGCTGGAGGGATGGCTCAGTGATGAAGGTCAGTGACTGTTCTTCCAGAGGTCCTGAGTTCAGTTCACAGCACCTAGATGGTGGCTCACACCCATCAATAACCATAATCCAGTGGGATCCAGTGCCACCTTCTGATGTGTAAATGTACATACAGATGAAACACCCATATATTTAAATTACATACATTTTTTTTAAAATAGCGAGAAATTCCAGTCTTTTATCAATAAGTCTGATGTCAGTTGTGACCTTTTTGTAGAAACCTTTTGTCATATTAAAAGCTCCCTTTTGTTCCTAGTTTAGTAAGTTAAAAGTTACATTTTGTCAAATGTTTTTTATCTCTTGAATTGAACATGTGAATAATATCATTTGGCCCTGATATATATCTTAGGTGGTCTTGACTCTGCTTGCTACAATTTTTTTTAAACTGTTTACTTTTTAGATTTATTTATTTATTTATTATATGTAAGTACACTGTAGCTGTCTTCAGACACTCCAGAAGAGGGAGTCAGATTTCATTACGGGTGGTTGTGAGCCACCATGTGGTTGCTGGGATTTGAACTCTGGACCTTTGGAAGAGCAGTCAGGTGCTCTTACCCGCTGAGCCATCTCACCAGCCCCTGCTTGCTACAATTTTATTAACGAATTCTATCCTTGTATTCATAAGAGATAGCAATATGTAGTTTCCTTGAGATGTTTATGTGTCATCTTAATATAAGGGTAGTATGATCTCATAGGCTGAGTTGAGAAGTATTCTATATTTTTAAGTTGGTGCTGATTTGGTATTGATTTTTTCAAATATTTGACTTCACTTGTGAAGTCATCAAGTGTTGAGTTTTTAAGTAGTGTTTTAATACTTTCACTTACCTGTAGGTCAGTATCACAGCTTCTTAGACTATGAGTCATGACCCCATATGTGAGAATTATGAAAATTTTGGCAACAATAAAAAGTGTATGAACATGAAATGACCAAAAAATTCATTCCAAATCAAACTGTTATGAGTCCAAGGTGTGTCTTGTTTTACTCACACTTCTGTGGGGTGTAACTTCCCTGCCACTTTGAATATATGGTGTGTGCCTTGTGTCTATATACCCCATCACACAGTGCAGTGCCAACACATACTGCCTGAGCCTTTGCCTGAGATTCAGAAGCTCAATTCCAGAAAAAGAGAATTTTACAGTGTTGCTCCTGTCATCCACACCATGTATCAAATTAGTGTATCTTTGGATTCTGTTATGCTAGAAAGTGTGATTTTAAAGTTACTTTTAAATTAATTTAGCTTTTTTGTTTTGTTTTTGTTTTGTTTTGTTTATCGAGACAGGGTTTCTCTTCTCTTTGTAGCCCTGGCTGTCCTGGAACTCACTCTGTAGACCAGGCTGGCCTCCAACTCAGAAATCAGCCTGCCTCTGCCTCCCAAGTACTGGGATTAAAGGTGTGTGCCACCACTGCCCAGCTTAACTTTAGACAATTTACAAAATTTTCAGAAATAGTTGTTAATATTGTCCCATTTTATACTATATATTTAGGAAAGAAAAAACTTTCTCATGATTGATGATTAGAAAATTAAAGCATCAGTTAACTCTTAAAGATATTGAAAGTGCTCTTAGTGTACCAAGCATTCAGCCAACATTTAATTTTCATGTAAAAATAAGCATATTCTTACTTGTATATAAATTTCCTTTTATATAAATTTAATATATGGTAAAATTATATTTGTCAAAGAACTGTTTTGTTTTTTTCTTCGAGACAGGGTTTCTCTGTATAGCCCTGGCTGTCCTGGAACTCACTTTGTAGACCAGGCTGGCCTCAAACTCAGAAATCCACCTGCCTCTGCCTCCCGAGTGCTGAGATTAAAGGTGTGCACCACCACCGCCCAGCTCAAAGAACTGTTTAAAAGTACTTTTGTCTGGAGTCAAAAATTTTTCTGGCAAAAAGATCACTATTAGCTTTTGGCTAGCCAGTATAGTGTCTGTTCTTACCAGTTTCTCTGACATATCTTCTATATGAGGATGGCTGGCAGTTGGATAGGAAGAGGGATGAGGAAGGGACATGTGGGGGTGAGAATAATTAAACTTCATTATTTAAAGTATGAAACTGTCAAATGAAAAAATGGGGAAAAAAACACAAATGGTCACAGATGTATAAAGCTTTCTCTGTACTTTTTGTTTATATAGGAACTTGTTCGTTTCATTTTTCTTACGTAATATATTAACATACAGTTGTTTCTAATACGGTATTCCTCTAGAGTCTTGTTTTTTGAGACAAGTCATGGTTTTTGTGTAGCCATGGCTGTCTTGGAGCTTACTCTATAGACCAGGCTGGCCTCAAACAAATTGACCTCACAGAATCCACCTGCCTCTGTCACCCAAGTTCTAGGATTAAAGGTGTGCACCACCATTGCCCCCAGCTCTATAGAATCTTTTTTACTTCAGTAAGATCAGCAGTAAATAATTTCTAAGTCAACTGATTTGGGCCTTTTTCTAAAGTGTTTTGTTTTGATAAGCCATGTTGCTATGTAACCTTAGTTGGTCTGGTACTTGGTATATATAACCCAGGCTAACCATTCTACTTCCTCAGCCTCTAAAGTGATGAGATTACAAGCATGTGCCACCACACCCAATTTTACTTTCAAAACTTATCCCAAGCGTGTGGCTAAAATGTTCAGTCTTCATTACTTCCAAGGGTGCTTACTATGCTATGGCTATAGAGAAAGGGTTTATAGGATTCTTTCTCCCTACTTTAATTTTTTTAATGTATTTTATTTACATGTATGTACATGTGTTGTCATGCAGTCAAGTTGCTAGACTAGGTTCATATTTTCCATTTCAATATTTTGTTACTTAGTCTCAATCTCTTTTCTTTTCTGCAAGAAGAGATGATCATCATTGGGTTATTTAACTGAACTGTCAGCTACACTCACCCATGACATACTTTTTTATTTATGTTTCCACAGAAAGAGCATGTTCTCTGAATAACTGTACAATTGCTAAAAGAATTGGAAAAGGAAAAGATGCTACAGTCATCTTTGAACACTTCAGGAAACCTGTGGATCCATTTGTTCAGGAAAATTGTCCATGTAAAGCACTAAATTCAGAGATGGGTCCTTTCAGCTCAGATACTTCTAGTTCTTATGGAAATGTACAAAATGGAAACAATTCTGTGCTTGAAGCATACAACAGACAGACAGAAAATTCATCAAATCTTAGAGATGCTTCTCAAGTATACACACACAATTCAGGTTTTTCTTTCATACCCACTGGTAACACAGCAAGTGGTAATGGTGACCTGTTCAGTGTGACATATCTTAGAAGTATTTTAAGTAGTATTTCTGCTGCTTTTCCCTCTCACAACAATACTGGCTCAAGTACAGTTATTACTTCAAAACTCATTAAGGACCCAAGACTTATGAAGAGAGAACAGAGCATGAGAAACAAAAGTGATACTGCAGGTTTGAGTGATGTTTTGCCATTGGATAAGAGTTTGGGTTGTGGTGATTCACAAATAAAGCTGACATGTATGCCAACTAGTTCCATCTCTTCATCGGAAGTTCCTGCTGATAATACCATTACTAGTTGTTTGAATGCCTCTTGCTTCAAATTCTCTTCTGAAAGTTCACACTATCAGGCTCATAATAGCAGCTCAAAGGGCCATGACTGTATAGCATCCAGTAGCATTGCTGTTACAGAACAATTTAAAGAGCAACACAGTTCTTCCTTCCCCAGTTCTTTATCAAATGCATTTTCAGATGTCAGGAAACAAAAACACAGTGAAGAACAGGTCCAGAGAGCTCAAATGAGAAGCAATGTCCCAGTTTTAACAGCTCTGAGCAGTGAGTCACGGAACTCCGATGAATCAGAAAATACTTGTAGCAACGACTCTCAGGGTCATTTCTCTCAAGAGTCACCATCTTCTGATATAAACAGTATATATAAGGTTGGTCACCAGATGTCTACAGTCTTCCCAGCCCAGAAGAAAGGAAATCTATGTGAATACATCCAAGATACGGGAATGATGAGAGCCTCCATCAGCACAGAAGACAGCACTAAAGATGGAGTAAACCATACTTGGTGCAAAGAAACTGTTCTTAGTAATGAAACTGTTAGTAGCCCAATTGATAATTCCAATACATTGTACCAGGAACACAAAGAAGGAGGAAATCTTAATTCTTTAAGTGGTAATTGTGAAAAAATCGGAGTTACTCATAAGTTACAAGTGCCCAAGTTTCCCATATCTTCCACAGGGGATAAAAATGAACTATATCGTGCAGCATTGGAATTAGAGTGTTCTCTTACTCCAACTATAGAGTGTCTTTCACAAAAGTACCCGCAACACTCTTTGGAGCATGAAGATAATACAAATTTTGCCATGACTCAAGGGCTAATAGAATTAAAAACAGTACAAAATAATCAGAACTTTGGTAACATTTTGTCTGATGCCTTCCAGGAAGCAAAAGATGTTCCCCTGGCCAGTGAAAAGCTCATTGATAGAGTTATTTCATCAGCTGCCATTGACATCTCTCTTGACAGTTCAGTTTGCAACATAATTGGAGAATATACATGTGTCCGGAGGGAAAATGAAAATGGGGAAGCATCACCATATAACTGTCACAAAGAAGAAGCTTCTCGTGTTAAAGATGGTGTGCAGGATCACAGCCTATCTTATGATGCAGAATTGAGCTGTGATCTGAACTTGAAAATTAATTTGCAAGAACAAAGAGATGATAAAAATCCAAATGAGGCTAAAGAACACAATACAGATAACATAAATGGAAGTGAGAAACAAGATTGTCTTGCAAATGACCATTTCACCAATATAGTTGAAATGAGGGAAATTAAGAGTAACACCGAAGTAGAAATTCTGAATTCTGAAGAATGTTTCACATTTAACTCATTTCGGGGAAAAAACGGTAAACCAGCAGAAACAGCATCATCAGAGAGTGAAGCTGTAGAACAAAGGCATGCACCAAATGATCAAAGAGGCCTAGAGCACTTGGTGTCCTCATTTCCAGAAATTGAAGGCTCTTCAGTGTGTGTAGCCTCAAATGCTACAAAACAAATAGTTGGCACTACTGTCCTTACAGTAAGCACAAGTCTTGGGGATCATCAAAAAGATGAGTTAAAAGAAATTTGTTCCTCTGAGAGTTCAGATTTGGGTTTAGTAAAACACAGCATTTCTGAATGTGAAATTGATACTGATAAAGATAAATTACAAGACTTTCATCAGTTGGTAAATGAGAATTCAGCTCTTAAAACTGGATTGGGAAGTGAAATTGAGGTAGATCTTGAACATGATAATGCTTCTGTATTTCAACAAAATATGCATAGCCAGGGAAATGACCTTTGTGAAGAATTTGAGTTATATGAGTCTCTAAAGTCTCGGATTGATTGGGAAGGCCTATTTGGAAGCAGTTATGAGGAAATAGAATCCTCAAGTTTTGCAAGAAGGGAGGGTACTGATCAGCATAGTTCTACAGAATGTAACTGTGTTTCTTTCTGTTCACAAGACAAAAGAGAGCTCCACAACCCAATTTTTCTTCCAGATCTACAAGTTACAATTACAAACTTACTTAGTCTACGAATCAGTCCCACTGATGAATCTTTAGAGTTGAAAGATAATTTTTACAAACAGGTAACTGAATCTACAGAACCAGAAACAAATAAGGAAGGGAATGCTTCTGGATTTGGCATGTGCTCCCAACCTTCTGGAGAAAATTCAAGTTTTTCATGTGCAAATAAGTTTGGTAATTCAGTGCAAGAATCAGGAGATGTGAGCAAGTCTGAGAGTTCCCATTCTTCCAACTCAAGTCATAATACACATGTGGATCAAGGATCTGGAAAACCAAACAATGACTCTTTGTCTACTGAACCATCTAATGTCACAGTAATGAATGATAAGAGCAAATGCCCCACAAAATCAAAACCTGTCTTTAATGATACTAGAAATAAAAAGGACATGCAATCAAGAAGTAGCAAAAGAACCCTGCATGCATCTTCTTCCAGGGGTCAGAACATAGCCAATAAAGACTTAAGGGAGCATGAAACTCACGAGAAGAAGAGAAGGCCAACAAGCCATGGCTCATCTGACCGTTTCTCTTCCTTATCCCAAGGACGAATTAAAACATTTTCGCAGTCAGAGAAGCACATTAGGAATGTACTGAATATTCTAAATAATGAAGCATCTTTATGTAAAAGCAAACATCTGTCCAGGAAATTGAACAAAGCTGTTCTTCACTTAAAAAAAGCCCATAGAAGAGTTCATACATCTTTGCAGCTTATATCTAAAGTGGGACAAAAGAGGAAGGGCCCATTACCAAAAGCATATGCAGTAATACATAATAATTTCTGGGAAAGTTGTGATCATCAAGGTGATAGTTTGATGTCTGAAAGAAGATATTCTAAGCATTTTTTGTCCAAAAGAAAATATGACAAACAGGGAGATAAAAGATTTTTAAGATTTGACATTGAGGAGTCATTGACCCCGGTATCAAAGCACAGATTATATAGAACAAACAGAGAGAGGATTGCAGAGTGCCTTTCTAATGAAGTCATGTCTGGGCATGTTTCCAGTAGTCTTACCACTTTCCATGTGAGAGAATTTTGTGATGAAGAACAGTTTCCAGAACCACAGTTACCTCTAGCTTATACATCTCAGAGTATAAGTCAGTTAGAATACACTAATAGCATTGTGGGAAATGAAAGCTCTTCTGAACTTGAACATTTTTCTGAAACAAGTGGGAATATGCTTGACCCAAAAGAAACACTAACTGAAAAAGAATATCAGACACATACACAGTTATGTAATAGTGACTCTGCAAAACTTAAAAACCATACAACACATAGTATTAGGGATATAGCAAAAGAATGTAATTCTGAGGATAAAACAGTTCTCTGTGAAAGCAATCCAGTGTATTTAAGTTTCATAAAAGAAAACACAAGTCATAGTCCAGATAAAAGTTATGATTCAAATTGTAAAGCCAACACTGACATACATATTTCAGTTTTAGGCTCCAAAAAAAAGCACATTTTAAGTGTTGATATTTATGAACAAGATAATTGTGTATCTGATGGTGTTAAAAGTGGAGAAGCAATTTTTCCTATAGAAAAGTGTACAGTTCCTATGGAGACCACATCAAGCATTCCTACGGAAAATATAGCAAGCAAAAGTTACACTATTCCTCCGGTCTCATCAATTCTAGTGACAGCTGGAGAGGAAGAATCTTCTGTAGGGGAAAATGGACTCTTCGATGTAAATGAGAATGAGATGAATATTACTATGCATTCTAAATTAGATCTAACATCAGTAACTGAAGAAAGTAAAATTTGTAAGAAAAATATGAAGAACCTATCTTGCAATGATAGTTCTATGCTATTAAAGGAGAATATAACGGGTCCTTCAAAAAGATATATGGCAAAATACATTGAGGAAGAAAAAATTAGGAAAATTGAGCAAGCAGTTTACAAAAAAATTATTACTGAAGGATCACCTATTAGTTTTAAGTACAAAAGTCAAAATAAGATCCTAAAGGAAAAATCATTTCATGTTAACAAGAAAATAATTACAAACAACTTGACTGATTCTCACCTAAGCATTAAAAATTCTACTGTAGACACAATTGCTTTGAAAGACATTCCTAATCAGCTTAAAGAAAGAAAGGAAGCAGGGCAAATTAAAGTTAATAACAACTCTCACTCTGACTGTCTCTCCAAGCCAGCCATTGTAGAAACTAATCATAGGCCTGTTTTACATGGGAACCCTAAAGTTGCTACTCTTCAGAAGGAATTAAAAGAACATCGCTCACCTAATTACACATCTCATGTAACAGAACTGTCTCAAATTTTACAGAGAGCAGATGAAGCAGCATCTCTTCAGATTTTAGAAGAAGAGACTAAGCTTTGTCAAAATATTCTCCCTTTATTTGTTCAAGCTTTTGAAAGACAGCAAGAATGTTCAATTGACCAAATCCTGATTTCAAGAAAGCTATTGGTAGAACAAAACTTGTGGAATAATTGTAGACTTAAATTGAAACCATGTGCTGTTGATACTTGGGTAGAACTTCAGATGGCAATGGAAACTATTCAATTTATTGAAAACAAAAAAAGATTCTTAGAAGGTAAACCAACATTCCGAAGCTTGCTTTGGTATGATGAGAGCTTGTACAGTGAACTGCTTCGCAGGCCACGTGGATATCAACTGCAGTCCAATTTCTACCCTGGTTTTCAAGGACGACTAAAATACAATGCATTCTGTGAGTTACAGAATTATCATAATCAGTTAGTTGAATTCTTAACAGAAACAAAAAAAGAAAATAATTCATATTACGCATTATTAAAATACAAACGGCAAATTAATGAATGTGAAGCCATAATGAAGCACTATTCTGATTGCTTTGACTTTTGTCTTTCTGTTCCATTTGCCTGTGGAGTTAACTTTGGAGATAGTTTAGGAGACCTGGAAACCTTAAGAAAAAGCACTCTGAAGCTGATCAGTGTACCTGGGGGCTCTCCTAAAGTCCATTCCTACCCAGGAAAGAAAGATCATTTGTGGATCATTATAGAAATAGTCTCCTCAAAGGTTAGTTTTATCAAGAGCAATGAAGAAATAAGTATCAAAATCTGTCTTTATGGTCTGGAGCATATATATTTTGATGCTGCAAAAAGTCTTGTATGGAAAGAAAAAAGCTGCTCTTTACCCAAAAAACATTCAGAAAAGAATAGAGAAATGGAGGAAATAAATGAGAGAGCTTTTTCTAAGTTGAAGAAGATCTATGATGTCTTATCTAAAGGTTTAAACAATGAACCCACTAGTATTGGACTTCAAGAAGATGCTATTATTGCTTCCAAACAATCCACTCTAGGTAGCATATCAAACTGTAGGCTGAACAAAGCTTGGCTTTCATATCCAGATATTTCTTGTGTTGGTGAGATACTGGATCAAGCTAAATCTGCAGACCTAGAGGAGTTACAGGGCCTCACTCTCAGATGTACAGATCACTTAGAAATTTTAAAAAAATACTTTCAGATGCTGCAAGAAGATAACATAGATAATATTTTTATCATGGAAGAAAATGTTTTGGATATGCTAAGCAACCACAACCTGGGAGCAGTCATTTTAAAGCCTGAAGCTATTGAGATTTATATTGAAATTGTCATGATCTCAGAAACAATTCACTACCTTAAAAATTTAATAGCAAAGAAACTGCACAACCAGAGATTTCGAGGTATGCTCTGGTTCGATTGGTCTCTTCTTCCTGAGCTAATTGGCTGCCAAGAAGAAGTGGTTTCCCTTTCTGTTGGTGACACCCAAACACATTGCCTTTGGAAACTGGTAGAGACTGCAATTTCTGTCCTTAAGAAAGAGCTGGCTGTTATCTATGAATATGGTGAAGCTTCTAACTGTTCCTATGCTCTACATTTATTCTACAGAGAACTTAAGGAACTTACAGGCGTTAAAAGGCTTCTGAATAACTCTAAGTATTCAGTTTCCACGTATATTGACTTGGTGCCACATACTGCATCTGTAAATTTTGGAAACACTGTGGCAGAATTAGAACATAACTACAAGCAGTTTTTTCTATTACTCAAAAATGTAATGTCTGTCCCTCAGAAAGATTTTGGAAAAATGGTTCATATTATAAAAGTTATGAAGACAATTGAACATATGAAGCTGCTAAGTGCTAAAGATACTAAATTGTCCACTCATCTTCTCTTTCTCCAAATGCTGCGCAACAAAAGGAATGCTTTGCAACAAAACAGACAAGAAAAGATGGAGACACCCGTTACAGAACCTGGGGAGGACAGCAGTCAACCTGGGGTTTCTGAGCAGACACCTCCAGGTACAGAGTGCACAGTAAAAAACATTTCAGACTCCTCTAAAAAGCGACCTGTGACTGCAGACACATGTGAAGTCTCTCAGGGAAAAGGAAATACAGACACTGTTCCCAGTTGGAAAAAACAAAAGGTACAAATGTTTTTAAATCAGTCTTGCAAATATTCATGAAAACAAGCTTTCTCTAACCAGAAAAGTAGTTTACAGAATAGAAAAGTTGATGTTTTCAATTCAGCCTTCTAACTATTAGTATTAGATTAAATGACTCATTATTTATAGACTTGTGTGATTAAGGTACCTTACAAGTACATAATTTTCAGCTTTTTAATTTAGAAAGTATTTCATGAAGGAATAAATTTTAATAGTTAATAAGAAGGGCAGGTTCATTATTGTGGATGTGAGTTATACCAGTGATTGACCAATTTTATTTCTCAGATGGTTTCTTTGGCCAATGTACTGAACATTAAAATCTGTCTAAATCCTGTTGAAATTATAGGGCAAATAAATAAACTCCTAATTTATGTTTATAGTGTTATGATTTGAACCCACACTGTGTGTATGCTAGGCAAGTGGTCTATTCCTAGAACTGTGCTTCCAGCTAATTTTAGTTGGTGCCAAGGAAAATGAGACAAAACTTAAAGGAGGTTGTTTCAGGCCTGAGAGCTTAACACAGACCAGGTCCAGAGGTTGGGAGGTGTTCAGGTCTTAAATATAGGCCTACATAAGGAATTAAACTTTATCTTTTCCATAGATGCTAAAGCATAATGTCATGTGAAATATGTTGGTTATAGGGATTTTATTTATTTTGGTGATTTAAATGGAAATGGAATTCTTAGTATAGTTAGAAGTAGTAAATCAGCCAAGACTAGAAAATGGTGCTGTTTTTTCATGGAAGAGTAGAAAATGCAGGCTGGTTGATAGTGCTAATCCAAAATACTTATGAGGACAAATGTTTCAGATTTTGACAATTTCCAGATATATATGTGTATATATATATATATATATGTATGTATGTATGTATATATATATATATGTGTGTGTGTGTGTGTGTGTGTGTGTGTGTGCATGTATATATATGTATGTATGTGTACATACATACATACATACTGGACCAAAGTCTAGACATGAAATTCATTTATGTTTCATTCACAGTGCCCAAAGGTCATTTTCTAGTAATTTTAATTTCTACATGGAGCAAAAGGTTCCTGATATAAGCATTTCCACAGCTCTGTGTCATAGCTCAGAGCACTGTAATTTGAAGGCTTTGAATTTGGGGCTTGGAGATAATGCTTAGAGAATTTAAAGTATATGGGCAAGAAGAATGTTACAAATGTATGTTTATAAAGCAGTTGCTGTTAACCTGTGAGATACTGTAAGTCTAGCAGAGTCACTGTGTTTTGAATGGGTGAATGTTTTGAATGTTATAATGTAGCTTGTCATCACTAATGGAAAACTTATTTTTCTATTATTATATTTTAATTTATTATATTTTTCTCTTATTTAGGTTACCATGAAAGATGTTGGAAATATACAGACAGTATCCAAACATCCAAGGTAGGAGTTGCCACCAATCCTCTTAATATAAAAACTAAATAAATATGGGCAATTAATAAAGGAATTTATAAACTATTGAATCATACACATAGCTTAGAGGACAGGCATAACAGATGAGGAAGCTTGTTAATCAAGGCCTAATGATCTTGAATTTCACTCTTAAGTATTGAGGGCAAATGCCATAACATTATTAAGTTATCTGGAGCTTACAAAGGGATAATTGTTAAAAAAGAAAAATTTATATTAATAGACATTGCTTAACAAACTTGCATAGAAATAGGGCACATGATTAATTTTTAAGTTGTAGATCAACTAAAGTTCAAAGTTGCCTAAAGAGAAATTATATTCTTTTTTTAAGATTTATTTATTATGTATATGTAAGTACACTGTAGCTGCCTTCAGACACACTCATTATGGATGGTTGTGAGCCACCATGTGGTTGCTGGGATTTGAACTGAGGACCTTCAGAAGAGCAGTCAGTGCTCTTAACCGCTGAGCCATCTCTCCAGCCCCAGAAATTGTATTCTTATATCGAAGGAGTATTATTAGTAGAAATGGTGTGTATTTCACAGGCATAATACTAATGCTCTATTTCATAGAAGGATGTTTTAACAGTGCAAAGTAGAAGACTATGGTCTCAAAGAATATGGTTTCAAAGACAGTTTCTCTTAAAGAAAGTTAGTTAAGTAACTTAACTAAGTTAAGTATAGAAAATTCACTACATTGCTTCCTTTTTGGTTTTTCGAGACAGGGTTTCTCTGTGTAGCCCTGGCTGTCCTGGAACTCACTCTGTAGACCAGGCTGGCCCTGAACTCAGAAATCCACCTGCCTCTCCCTCCCAAGTGCTGGGATTAAAGGCGTGCGCCACCACCGCCTGGCCATTGCTTACATTTTTATCATTTTGTGCTAAATCATTCACCTCTGTAAAATTTTGGATTTCTGACTATCCAATTTTTTTCCATTTTACGAAGGATAGTAAGTAGCAAAGTATAAAAAGGAAGAACTAACAGCTGCATTTATTTCTTGATTTCCCTTTTTAAAATAATACATTTCTAGAATTCTTTTTATAGATTATATAACTCTGAATTATTATAAAGAGGCATATAAAATCACAAAGTACTAACCCACTAACAAGCTCAAGATAGCTCATGAGTAGCTATCTTTCCCCTTTCCCATCCCTTTTAGTGTGACTATTAGTTGTGGGTAACATACACCAGCATAATTATCTTAGGTTTGATAACTTAAGTATTTGTTGCTTAAAGAATTAAACTGTCTGCTACAAGATTGATACAGAGGGCTAACTTGAAAGAAATGAATATCCTCTGAAGGTACAGAGGTCATCTAGACAGCTGTGAATTTTCACAAGAAATTATCACTGGAAATAAGAAAGACAAATTACCTGTTCTGGAAACCCAGTTTATATAGCACTAGATGGCAACATGGGTTGTAATTAAAATGCCTTTTTAGGCCGGGCGTGGTGGCACACGCCTTTAATCCCAGCACTCAGGAGGGAGAGGCAGGCAGATTTCTGAGTTCGAGGCCAGCCTGGTCTACAGAGTGAGTTCCAGGACAGCCAGGGCTACACAGAGAAACCCTGTCTCGGAAAACCAAAAAAAAAAAAAAATGCCTTTTTAGGTTATATTGGTTAAAACATGGGTCTTTCGAGCTGGGCATGGTGGTGGGCACCTTTAATCCTGGCACTTGGGAAGAAGAGGCAGGCAGAACTCTTTCAGCCTGGTCTGCAAGGAGAGTTCCAGGACAACCAGGGTTCTTACATAGAGAAACCCTGCCTTAGAAAACCAAAACAAAATAAAATTAAAAACCATGGGCCTTTTGATTTTTCTTAGAAGGGTATAGAGACTCTAGGCTAAAGATGAATTCCTCTCAACTCAGGAGAACTAGTACTATTCTTTCTCAACACATACTGGTTTTTGATACTGCCATAATTGCCTAGTTTTAAGACTTTAAACTTAGTAAGAATGTTATGGATATTAAATTGCAAGAATTTTATCAGCCTGGTTTTTTTTTTCCTCAGAAGATGAACAAACAAAAGAACATTTGTTTTAAAAAGAAGAGGAGATGCATTCAGTGGTTAAGGACCCATAACTAATAGTTACACTAAAAGGGATGGGGACAGGGAAAGATAGCTACTCATGAGTAATGAGCTTGTTAGTGGGTTCAAAGTATATGAACTAGAGATTGTACTGAACTTTTGAATAATAAAACCTCTAAAATTAGAGGCTTTTATTAGAAGATTTTTTTCAAATAACTCAGCCTTCTAACAGTATCAGAAGTGTTTAAAAATGTGGAATATATCATCTTCATCAAGAACCATATCTAAATTCAAACCAAGAGAGTAAAACTGAAAAGTGTTTTACTTGTATACTTCTGGTAAAATGAGAAATGTCAGTCTTATTAATTCTTACACTAAATAAAATTTTCAAATGTTTATTCATTAAAATGTTGTGACTGTATCTTTAAAATTGTTTGTATTTACATTACACTCCATAGCACTACAGGATCTCCTCCCAATGATGAAAACAAAATAGGATCAAATTCCTCTGACAGTCTGAAAAGCATCTCTGCATCTCCAGAAGTGGTCAAAAGACAGAGCTCAGTACTTGGTTCAGTGTCACCTGCTGAAAGTGTACAAGACACTTGCACACCAAAGTCAGAAAGCAAAGTAGAGCCAACAGACAGCTTACCTGATTCTTTAGCATCTCTCACTGAACAGCAGGAAAACTCAAATGTCATAGAGAAAAGAAATGGGAATTCTAGTGTGGCTGAAACAAATGATAAGAAAGACTGTCCTTTAGTAACTTGTGACCAAAAGGATATAGATGCCTCTTACTCACCTGACCACACACCTGCACAGGAATCCCATAAAACCCCTGTGGATCACACACAGATCTCTCCTTCAAACCTAACAGCAGGAAATGATGACCCTCTTGTGCCTGATGCATCTCTGCTCTCAGTGTCTGCTTCCCAGTCAGAGAAGGACGTTTATTTGAGTGGCACAGACTTTCACCATGAAAATAATAAAATACTAAATTTGTCTACTGAAGATTGTACAGGCACCAGCTCTCCAGAACCTGTGTGTATCAAGGACAAAATTTCTGTCCTGCAAGTAGATAAAACACAGCCTATAAAAAGTGAATCGCCAAAAAAAAGTATGACTGATGCTCCAAATCCCAATACTGCACCATTTGGCTCATATGGGAACTCAGCCCTTAATGTGAATGGAACAGTACAGCACACTCACTCTGAACAGAATTCAAAAGTCCTGACTCAGAAAGTTGGCACATCCAGGAATATACCTCCACAGTCTGCATGTTCTCCAGTACATAACTCTTCTGCACATTCATTTGGAACTTCATATCCATACTACTCTTGGTGTTTCTATCAGTACAGCAGCAGCAATGGCACTGCTGTTACTCACACATACCAAGGGATGACAGCATATGAGATACAACAGCCTCCTCCTCCAGTGTTGACTACAGTTGCAAGTACTGTTCAGAGCACACATTTCAATCGTTCATACTCTGAACATTTTAGTTACTTTCCTGGACAGCCACAAGCAAATTCCTTTAACCCAGGAAACGGGTATTTTCCATCTCACACGCCTGTTTCTTACAATTACCAACAACCAGTTTATTCACAGTTTGCTTCTCATCAACCAGTCCCACAGGCTACATATCCTTATCCGCCTAACCCAGGTGCGCCTCCTCAAGTTCCTTGGACTTATGGTGAGTTGCAGGTCTCAATGACTGATTCATTTTTATTTTGGGCTTTATATTTATGTAAAGGAATTTGAAAATAGTGAGACATAGAGCTGTTTTCTTTGTAGACTTGTAGAATTTGCTCCTAAGCTGAGCAAAGTGGAATTTTGTTTTAAGTTGTAAATCCAGTGTCAGAAAACAAAAGAAAATTGATGATGTTGCTAATATATCCTTCCATAGCTATCTTTAGGGAGGAGCTAAATCAATTACAGTGAAGTTCATTCAGTGATGAAACCATTAAAACCTTCTCATACAAGTGTTTTACAGGACAGTCTTTTCAAACTAACCTCACATTGTGGAAAAAAAAAAAAAGAGCAAAAAAATTAAACCACACCAACATTTCTAGTAGCAATCGCAGGGTATGTAGAAAGGGTTTTTTTTTTTTTTTGTGTAATCTGGAATTCTTATTATGAAGCTTCATTTTGATAAATGGAGAAAAAATAAAGTACAAAGATGGGAAAAGGAAAACCATCAATTATTTAAATCAACCTTTCCCTTCTCTCAGTTCTAATATTTCATATAAGTGAATATCATTATCTGAAAGTTTGTAGATTAAAAACTTGATAATTTGCCTCTTGAACTTAAATGGTTTATTCTCTATCAAGCACCTAGTTGTACAATACCGCATTAAGTCAGGCAGTGGTGGCACAAGCCTTTAATCCTAGCACTAGGCAGGCCAGCCTGGTCTAAAGAGTAAGTTCCAGGATACTCAAAGCTGTGCAGACAAACCCTGTCACCAAAGAAAACAAAACAAAAATCACATTAAAGACAAGTTGGGAGGAAGGGTTTCCTTTGGCTCACAGTTTATAGAGCACAGCCCATTAACTGTGAAAGGAAGATGTAACAGCAGGAGCCAGGGCAGGCTGCTCACTGTCCGCAGGCAGGAGGCAGAGAGAGATGCTGCTGCCCCAGAATGCAAGTGGGTTACTTGAGCCTCAGCAAAAAGTTAATTACTCTGCTGAAACTAGTTACACAAAGGCACCCAAATATTCTCTTAGCAGAGACAGAATATCCTCCAAACTGAAACGTCATCATTCCTATCTTAGAGAAATGCAAGCAAATGTCTTTTAATCATTTGTTTTCAACCCCTTTCTAATTCTAAAAATGAATAAGTATAAAAGCTTATATGAGGTATTATTTGTCTCAGTTGGAATGGAAATATGTTGAATAATTCATTCTCCTACCCCCCCCTTACTGGTAGGGAACCCAGCACCTTTAATATCCTTGGCAAGTGTTGTTTCCCTGAGCTACATGCCAACCCAATTTAATTCTCTTTATAATTTAGAAACCTTAACCAGGAGTGATGATGATTCAGGCCTGTAGTCTGAGCACTTGGGAGGTGGTGGCAGAAGAATCTGAATTTCTGGGTCAGTCTTGACTATGTAGTAAAATTGAAGCCTACTTGGCCACATGAGATACTCTTGAGAAAGAGGTGGAGAGGGAGAAAAAATCAGCACTGCTACATTAGACTTAATTCTGACTGATTCATTCCAAATTATAGGAATGTTAGAACCCAAGTGGGTTACAGACCACCACACACATACAAGGCCATATTGGAATCCTTATAGCTGGCAATCAATAGCAGGCTTTTCACCAAAGACCTCTTGGCACCAGATCTCAGGGAGGAGTATAGCATTTCTACAGTAAAACCACAGTGACATCATTGTCAGGTATAGGTCAGGAGAACCTTCTAGTATTTGTTTCAGCAAAAAACATCAGTTGTTTTTCTGGGCCATGGCCCGGGTCCTGGAAAAGCCCCAAATGTGTTGCCACGGCAGATGTAACTCTTCAGGGAAAGTTGGAAAGTGCCTGAGCAGAATAAGATGGGGGGGGGGGGGTGTTCACGACCTCAGACACCAGAATAACCTTGCAGTTCCCTATTGGAGCTCCCACCACTGCTCAGTGAGGTAGTTGCTGTTGTGCTGGACAGTGCCCTTGGTCCAGCAGTGATTCTGTTTACATTCTTCTCTAACAGATAGTGCTATATGAGGTGGTAGTGTAATCTAAGTACCTTTTGCTTCCCTCCCTGCCCCGGACAGGATACAATAGTTTGCCTGAGAAGACAAAGCCTAGAGGGGAGAATCGGGTGGAAGTGCTGCTCTGCTTTTCTCTTCAGGTCAACACCAAACATAGTAGATATGGCAGACTCACAATATTAAATAAATGTCAAACCATTTGTGCTAGTAAGAAAAAGTTACCTTCAGGATCAAGCCCAGCTGTGAATCAGAAATCTCATTTATTGTTTCTTGGTCCAATGAAAAAGAAAGAAAGAATTAAATATTAAAGTAATCAGAAATCATGCTTAAAAAGTAAAAGACAATTGCAGTATACAAGCTCATCTTACAGTTTTCAGAATAACAATGCACAGAAGTCACCTATCACAGTGAGTGCATACTGAAAAGATTCAAACATCTCCTTAACACCTTTATTGCTTACAATGCTTGTGTTTTACAGCAAGAAAAATGAAAACTACAGGAAAATACTTGAAACTTGTGTGCCAAACATAGTGTGTCCCTTATGTTTAATTCTCAGGAATACCAAGATACAGATGAGGAAAATACCATCTGTAATTGTAATACCACCCAGAGAATCTTAAGTAGCCTCCTCAGGATCCTTTGCTGATGAATGGGCTTTGGCTTTAACTTAATCTAAGACTCTTTTTACTATACTACTGCTTAGTATTAATAAACTTCAAATCTTTGTTTTGTTTTCTTCCAGCTCCATGGCAACAGAATCCGTTTCTACGAAGGCCTTAAAAATAAATCTCTTCATACTGAAATAAATGCAACTTAAGTTTTCTCAAGTATTTTTTGCCTACATGTTTTTTTATGCCTGCATATTTTCTTACTTTAGTATTTGATAATTTTAAATGTATGTAAATGTAGTATATGAGATAATTCTTATAAAATGTAATTATAATAGTGTATCACATAAGATACTACAAAATTAATTTTTAACATCAGAAATAAGCAAAATTACTTCCATGCAGTTATAAAGAGGCTTGTTCCAATGTTCAATATTATCAGCATTGAGCAGCAATGACAGAAATCTTTAAAAGCAGAATTTGTTTCTGTTTTCAATGCACTTTGATTTACCATTTTATTGGGCTTAAAAAGAGTAAAAAATTTTTGGTCAATCGTTAGACCAGTAATTTGATAATTCTTGATGCTCTATTTATATAGTTTGTAATCATTCTACATCATGGTGAGCTCTTTTATGTATATCATTTTACTCAAAATTTATCAAAAAAAATAGTTTGTATATTTTCACTGTTTCCTTAAAGTATAGTTAGAAGTCAGAGATATTTTCCACAAGACACCCTCTCAAGATTATTTCTTGACTATTTGAATAGTGGGTCTGATTTTTTAACACTTCATCTGTTTGCTCATAATTTAGCCCATTTTAAAGTGATTGGAGTAATTCTACAGTAAATTTAATGTTCAAGGTGTTTTCCTCTTCCACAAGGTGACCTTTTGCTTAGTAGTAATCATTATGACCAAACAAGATCTAGAACCTAGTAGTCTGGAGCAGTCTGTACACTGACCCTTACTGTACTCCAGCAACCATCTGTGTTGTCCCCAGTAAGGAAAAGTCTTCAACACTGAGTAAACCCTTGTCAGCTTGTAGTTTGCCCTGCTATATACAAAATGCTAAACCAATATATGTAGCAGTTCTCATGTTTTTTCAGACTTTTGGGTAAACTTTGTATTACACAAGCCTCCAAAGATCATGTATGTCTGCCTTGTTTGATAAAGACTAATTCAAGTTTCAATTCACAAAGACTTCCGAGACTCCCTGAGAAAAAGCCTCTGTAGGGACATTAAGCCAATAGGATGGAAGTTGTGTCAACATACAAACTTCAAAGAACACTGTCAGGACAGAACCATAACTGCAAGAGGTGGGGAATCTGAAAGGGTGACAGTAACTGCAGTACATGTCTGCATAGCTGTTCTGTTTTAAAACAGTATCAGAACCAGCACTCATGACCATATGTGAAAGCTATACATTAGCTGTCAACCAAGAAATAACCTTTCCAAATCCTGCGTATCTAGCTTTGAAAAAATGATCATGACATTTATTATTAGAAATGCCTCTTTTAGTTGAGTATGGTGACACTTAATCCCAGCCCTTGAGAGTTGGAGGCATTTGGATCACAAAGTTCCAGACCATCCATAACTGCTAACATGCAAAGGCTAAGCCTAAGGTACATTAAATCCTGTCTCAGAAACTTGTTAGATAAGCCAAAAGCAACTATTCCAGTTAAATAGTCCTTTAAAGAGTTTACAGATTCTAATAATACTATCTTTGTGAAAGTTTTGTTGGTTTTAATTTCTAAAAAAAAAAAAAAACAAACAAAAAAAAAACATGTTTGAGGATAGAGCTCAATTGGTAGCATGGTTTCCTGGCATGCACAGAGCTCTTGGTTTGATCCTTAGCAGCACATAAGCTGGGTAACACATGGCTGTGACTGCAGCACTCAGGAGGTAGGACCAGGAGGACATTTAAGGCCATACTCGGCTTCATAACAAATTTGAGGCCAACCTGAGGTAAGAAAACCCTATCTGGGGAGGGAAAAAACTACCTGAATACTGGAGTTACATTTGAAAATCTGGGGGTGGTTTTGTTTTGTTTTTGTATTCTCTTATAAAGATTTTATTTATTTGTTTATTTATTTATTTATTATATGCAAGTACACTGTAGCTGTCTTCAGACACACCAGAAGAGGGCATCACATTCCCATTACAGATGGTTGTGAGCCACCATTTGGTTGCTGGGACTTGAACTCAGGACCTCAGGAAGAGTAGTCAGTGCTCTTAACTGCTGAGCCATCTCTCCGGCCCTTGTTTTGTTTTTTTAATTAAACATGATGTTTTTATTCTAAAAGTAAAAATTAGAACAAACTAAAATTGCCTTAAAAATTATAAACAAAAATGACCTGTTTATAAATACCATTTTGGAACATGAAGAGCTATCCGAATAAACTGGTTTCTTCTGATATAGTATTTCTTTTAAAATACAAATGGCTCCTGCTTTACACATAACTCACTACATGGAAGAAAAACTACAAAAAGGAACTTGTGAGTAAGTAAATCTCACTGCCTGTGCCTGCCCACTCATGCTTTTCTCCCAATACCACTCAGCTTAAAAGTGCTTCATTATTGCCTGGACAGGGTTTCTCTGTGTAGCCCTGGCTGTCCTGGAACTCACTCTAGACCAGGCTGGCCTCGAACTCAGAAATCTGCCTACCTCTGCCACCCAAGTGCTGGGATTAAAAGCATGTGCCACCACTGCCCAGACTGAGTTTAGAGTCTTAACAGTCAGGAGGGCCTGGGGATGGAGAAGTGGCAGGAAATCTTAAAAGCCTAGAGAAATAAGAAATATAGAAAATAAAGACCATATCTCTAACCCTACTCCAAACAGGTGAAGCCAGAGCCACTATGAGACAAGCCTGGCACTTCCAGTTATGGGCAATTTTAGCCATAGGAGAAACCTGTAATTCTCACAAGTCTTAAATCCAGTGCAGGGACTTGGTGTTACAGTGCAGGATGACATTAGTAAAGAAACTATTTTGTGTCTGAAGGCTTAGTGCTTGAGGTCAGCACTATCTTGGGAAGGAGCCTATGTCTTAAGCTGAGGTAAGGACCTGAAAAAATAATGTAAGTCTGGGATCCTGGTACTCCCTTGGATGGGAGACAGTCACAAGAGACAGATCACTCCATGCAGAATACAGAGTTTAGGTTAGTAGGGAGTCTGCCCTATGCAGTGTTCCATGTTAGGTGACTCCATCATCTGCATATTATAGCAAATGGAGCTACAAGTCTGTGGCCTCAAATTACATAGCTTCCAGAACTGCGTCCATACCATAGTAATTGGTTTACTACTGAGATCTCTGCACCCAGATCCCTTGGATCTGAATGAGCGCTTCTGCTCTGTCCTTTCCCGGTGAGGTTTCCTGCAAGGAGGTTAAGGTTGGGTTAAAGCACTAAGACCAACCGACAGAGTGCTGGGTGCCCTCCATTATTCCTCTTTGGTGTAGAATTTGCTGCCATTGGGTTCCCATGCTTTAGAATGCACTCAAAAGACTTCAGGTTGCAGCCAGGCATGATGGTGCATGCCTTTAATCCCAGCACTCTGGAGGCAGAGGCAAGCAGATTTCTGAGTTCAAGACCAGCCTGGTCTACAAAGTGAGTTCCAGGACAGCTAGGGCTATACAGAGAAACCCTGTCTCAAAAGACAAACAAATTTAAAAAAAAAGAATTCAGGTTGGATGTTCTCTTCCCCACAGACCCCAGTGGAACCTCTAGCCTGAGTGGCAGCCAGCCTAGTCTACAGGCTACAAAGCACTTTGGGCCAGCTGAAAGACTAAGTGAAATCTGATGCTATATACTTTGGCCAGTCCAGCTCTCTGGTCCACATGTACCGGAGGAACAGAGGAACTACAAACATTCATTTACAAACCACTACGACCACCCCAAGACTCGGGTCATGATAATTAAACCAGGAAGAGACTTTTCGAGCCATGCTTATTTTCCTTTCTTTCCCTTTCCCCTTAAGGTATTCATTTTTATTGCTCATCAAGTACGGTTTTGTTTTGTAATCAGATTTCATCTCTTGTTCTTTTCCTCTTGCTCACATTTTTTTTTTCTTCTGTTGACTCTGGACTCTTGCTTCTTCTTTCCCTACCACCTCCTTTACATTATCTTTCTGCGTATCTTTATTAATTTTAAATGTCATATTTCCTTTAAACCTTTTTATAGTTATGGGAATATGGTACTCTTTATGTTACTGAATTTTTACACCTCGTTTTTAATCCAGACCAGATTATGTTTTTTAGAAGAAGAAAAAGCAGGGGCTAGAGAGATGGCCCTGCCATTGAAGAGCACTGGTTGCTTTTCAAGAGGACCCTGATTCAATTCCCATCACCCACATGGCAGCTCACAACTGTGTGTAATTCCAGTTCCAGAGGATCTTGCACCCTCATACAGACACACATGCAGGGGAAACACCAATAAACCTTTAAAGATAAAAAAAAATTTAAAAATAGGAAATAAAAAAGAAAGGATAAGGAGCAAGGGACAGGAAAAGACAATATAGGGTAAGAACAGAACAAGGCCAAGCTAGCCTGCCCAAAGACCCAAGTTAAAGATGGGATAGTGGAGTGAGCTAGATGGAGATAAAGGATACGAAACGTAACAAGTCTGAATTGTTGGTTCTTGTCTGGAGTCTATCAGGGTCCTTCCCTGCCACTCTGTTGCCTCTGTCCCTTTCTCTGGTGGTTGACTCTTCAGATTACCAGGCCATGGATATTGCTTTTCAGATTTCCCCAGATTATATTTTTGTTGGTTTTGGTTGGGTGAGGTTTTGGTTTGTTTTAGCTTTATGTATGTAAGTGTTTTCCTGTAAGTATATATGTTCACCACATGTGTGACTGGTGTTCTGCGGCAGCCAGAAGAGGGTGTCAGATCCCCTGGAACTGGAATTACAGATAGATGTGTACCACTATGGTTCTAGCAACTAAACAAAAGCCCTTTGTAAGAACAAGTGCTCTTAACTGCAGAGCCATTTCTCCAGTCACAAATACAGCATATTTAGATCATACCAAGCTACCCCTACCTCCTTCCAATTCCCCTGACTGACCCATGTTACTACCAATTTCATGTCTGTCTTTCCCTTTGGTTTATAATCCAAATTCAGCACAGAGCCATCCACTGATTATGGGCCACTTATCACAAACCATGTTTCCAAAAGAGAGTAATAGCTCTCTTTTTTTTTTTTTCTCTCCTTCGAGACAGGGTTTCTCTGTGTAGCCCTGGCTGTCCTGGAACTCACTCTGTAAACCAGGCTGGCCTTGAACTCAGAAATCCACCTGCCTCTGCCTCCCAAGTGCTGAGATTAAAGGCATGTGCCACCATGCCTGGCCTTTTTCTTCTGTAGCTACCAATTCTTCTGCTAAAGGTGGAACCTTAGGGGGCCCATGCTGGGATTTTGCCAGGCTCAACCTTATGCAAAGTACTCAGCAAGTAATCACAGCTGCTGTGAGTTGATGTGTGACAACCATGTTATATCAGGAAGTCAACATGTCACAGCTCTTCTCCCAATCTGCCAGCTTTTACATCCTTTCCAGTCCCTCTTCTGCGTTGAGGCTATTACAGATTCATCTACAACTGAGCATTCACAATTACTTATAATTTTGATCAGTTGTGATTCTCACCATTAACTACTAGCCGAACTGTTTTATTTGATGGACACTCTCTAGCCCAGAGCTCCCAAACTGTCTCCACCCAGGTCTCTAAGTTCCCACTGGTGGGTTGCTACCACACCAGCACCATGCTTCAAATCCCCCATAGCGTTTGTGGTGCACATCTTGCAAACCCATGCTTTGCCCCCATACCTATCTCTCTTGAACCCAGTCAAACTTCTGCATGAAGGAAAATGCCACACAAACTTAGTTCAGAAACAATAGTAACTCAATATCTGGGCCCAACAACTAAAACCTTATCTTGTAAGCCCTATTTAATCTGATTCCTCTGGTGGCCAATCCTAATCTAGATCCACCATGATACAGGGAAACTCTAGCTACATTTTGTCCTCGCGCTATCCCAGT
Organism: Mus musculus; assembly: GCF_000001635.26. NCBI lineage: Eukaryota > Metazoa > Chordata > Mammalia > Rodentia > Muridae > Mus > Mus musculus. The sequence goes on from NC_000074.6 coordinate 33,591,385, forward strand.
CCAAAAAGAACCTAACTCTCTTCTGCTTCCTCTCTTCCTCCTTCCCACCCAGAAGTCCTGCCTACTCGCCCAGTGATTGGTTCCTTTATTCATTTGGAGATTGGTTCACAAGAAGCCACCTGAGTATGTGACTCATTCGTCATTCCAGACAACCTCTCCTGGGACAGCAGAATTAACATAAAAATGCAAGCAGCACAGAGCCATCCACAACATATTAGGTTTGTGGTCTTGCTTTGGCCCAGTATTTCCTTACCAAGACATTTTGGAATGGTAATATATATCCTGCATGATATGATGTTGGAGGTATGTGATCAGCTTTTTTATTTTGATTTCTTCAACTTAGAGATTGCATGACTCTTAGAATGACTTTTCACTTTGGACTTTTAACATTTTGAGACTGTTATAGACTATGGAACTTTTGAGTTGAACTAAATGTATTTTTGCATTATGCTATGCCTTGGTATATCCCCCATAGAGTCATGTGTTTGAACAAGTCTATGGAGGCCAAGGAGTCAAATGTGGTGGTTTGAACAAGCTTGGCCGAGGAAGTGGCACCATTAGGAGTTGTAGCCTTGTTGGAGGAGGTGTGGCCTTGTAGAGAGTGTGTCATTGTCCTGCTGGGCTTTAAGAACCTTCTCCTAGCTGCTTGAGGAAAGTCTGCTCCTACCTTCCTTTGGATGAAGACATAGAACTCTCAGCTCCTCTAGCACCATGTCTGCTTGGACACTGCTGTGCTTCCTGCCATGATGATAATGGGCTGAAATTCTGAACCTGTAAGCCAGCCCCAATTAAATGTTGTCCTTTATAAAAATTGCCTTAGTCATGGTGTCTGTTCAATACACTTCTTTGTTTGGTGTGTTAAAGTTTACATTGTGGAGGTTTAACTTCCTTGGTTAGGGTTTTCCCTTCTTTATTCTTCTTCAAGCTATTATGAATAGTATTTTTCTATTTCTTTTTCTCAGAAAGCTTATTGGTCTATATGGAGACTACTGATTTTTTTTTGTATGTTGATTTTGTATCTTAAAATTTTACCAAAAATGTTTACTAAATCAAAGAGCTTTCTAGTAGAGAGTCTGTAGAATCTTTTAAATATAAAATCTTGCCATCTGTAAATGGAGATAATTGGACTTATTTCCTTTGTTTATAATTTTTAATCTTTTCTTGTATTACTACTGTGGCAAAGACTTTGAGTACTGTATTTAATGAGTAGAGAGAATGGTTACCCTTGTCACATTCTGGATTTAGAATGAAATACTCTCACTTTCCCTCATTTAGTATGTTAACAGTAAGTTTGTTGTATATAGTTTTTATTGTTCTGAGGTATAGACTAGCTATTCCTAATTTTTCCAGGTCTACTATCATGAAAGGATTTTGTTAGTTAGGGTCTCTATTGCTATGATAAAATCCATGATCAAGATCAACCTGGGAAGTAAAGAGCTTATTTCATTTTACAAATTGCAGTCTATTATCCAGGGAAATCAGGGCAAGAACCTGGGTTTAAGTACTGATGCAGAAGCTATGGAGGAGTGCTGCTTCCTGGCTGGCTCCCTATGACTTACGCAGCTTACTTTCTTATGGTTCCCAAGACCACCAGCGCAAGGCGTACACACACACACACACACACACACACACACACACACACACACACACACACACACACACAACATAGTGAGACAGGCCCTTTCTACATCAATCATTCATCAAGAAATGTACCACAGGCCAATCTGATGGAGGCATTTTCTCAACTGAGGTTTCCTCTTCTCAAATGACTCTAGCTTGTGTCAAGGTGACATAAATCTAGCCAGCAGAGACATGGTGAAGTTTATCAAATGCCTTTTCTGCAGCTACAGAAGTCATCATGGATTTCTATCCTTAAGTTCGTTTACTGACTTATTAGACTTGTTGAGATGAGTGTGATGAACCAACCTTGTGTCCGACCTGGGATGAAGCCCTCTGGTTGTAAGATCTTAATGTATCCTTGAGGTTGAGTTGCAAGGATTTTTGTTGAGAACTTCTTTAATTGAAATGTTTTCCATGCAAACTATTCTGATCATGCTTTTTCCCCTCCCCATCGCCTCCCAGATCCTCTGTGTTCATGAGGTAAATTGCTCAGTTGTTTTTGTTGTGTCTTCTTCTGATATTTTGTAACAGAATAATACTTGCTTCATAGACCCAGTTTGGTAGTATCCCCTCCCTTTCTATTTTGTAGAATATCCGGCAGGGGGCTTTCAGGGTCCCGTTGTGGTCTAATAATAAGGGCACAGATACATCTATACAGTTTAAAGCTGTGGGCCTTGTTGCTGGGGTAGTCTCTCAGTTAGCTTCTAACTCAACAAGACTTAAAACCCCATGTAGCTTTCACTGCTGCTCTAACTCCCTGCTCCATCCTGGCCCACGCTTCTGTTCCTCTGGGTCTGGCTCTCTGCCAGCTGTTCAGCCCTTTATTTATCAAAAGCCACATTCCTTCCTCATACACACACACACACACACACACACAAAGCTATTAGCATAGTGAGAGAGGTTCCACTGTTTCCTCATGGAATGGATCAACAGCAGGACTGTGCCAACCCATATCTCAGTGTTGCCTGTTAGACAGATAGACCTCCCTCACCGCAGCTGGCTGTTTAACATGATAATCTGAGAGAATCCTCTTTTTGGGCTGGTGAGGAAGTGACAAAACATTTACATATCCTGCTAGCCTGGCACCTTCAGCACATCAAGCGACAGCTGAGAATACAGGGACATAATTTACAATATGTGGGGGAGTAGATTATTCTAACAGTAGAATAGTAGCTTGAGGACTATTAGTATTAAAAGTTTGTTAGAGGCAGCCTGGTGTGTTAGTGCACACCTTCAATCCCAGCACTTAGGAAGAAGCAGAGGCAGGCAGATCTCTGGGTCCCAGGTAAACCAGATATACATAGTTCTAGGAGAAATCCTGTCTCCCAAATAAGAAGGTTTGTTAAAGGCATGCCATGCGAGCATGCCAACTGGAGAAGTTAGAGGGCTCCAGGTCAAGTGCACCCACAGGCGTCTTCCCCCATTCATATGCACCCCTGCCCCTTCCTGGTTGACACCTCCTGTAACCCTACTCTAACTGCTGACGTTAGTTAGAAGACTTCGGAGCCCTGCCTTTGATGTACACATGCACTGCCTAGCACATCCCCAGGCTGGTGAAACACAGGAACAGAAACCTCCTGCCCCTACCTCAGACTCCTTTTGCCTCTTCAATAAATGGTGCTGGCAAACCAATATCTACTAGCAGAAAAGTGAAATTAGATTCATATCTTTCACTTTGAACAGAGTCAATTCAAAGTGGATCAAAGACCTTACTTTAAAGTATGAAACATTCAGACTTTAGAAGAAGCATAGAGAGACATTAGAGTAGACAAGACTTTCTGAGCATAAAACCAGTAGCATGGGAACTTGATGTGGTCTGACATAACTGTAGCCATTTTGTATGTAGCCTCCAGGCTGCTCATAAGGTGAAATCAAGTTCACCCATTTTTTTTAGGAGTTCTCCCTCTGACACTAAAGAATGATACCTATTTGGTTTAAAACCCTGGGGAAAGGGACTGAGGTGCATATTTTACACACCAAAGCAGACCTGGCCTCCAGGTTCTCCCAGCATCCCTCAGTCCCCACCTGGCTTATCCTGCCCCCAACCTTGAACTTTCCAGCCTGTTGCTCCAGCTCCAGGAGATACAGCACATCCTGGCTTCTGTGAGCATATCTGCATTTATATACACAGACCCACATACAGATACACAGATCCTGTAATTAAAGTATTTTCTTAAGGAAAACTGACAAATGTTGGAGATGTGGAGAAAGAAGAGCCCTTATTCACTGTGTGGGGAAATGCACAAACTGATACAGAAATTATGGAGGACAGTTGAGAGGATCCTCAAAAGAATTACAACGGCATATGATGCCTGTGAACCAGTCCTGGGCACTTACACATCTCGGTGTAACTCCACACACTACCATAGAGATATGTGCACACTCATGTTTAATGCTGCTCTATAGCAAGGAAATGGAACCAACCTAATTGTCCAACAGGTAATGGATAATGGAAATCTGGAGAGATGGCTCAGTGGTTAAGAGCACTGACTGCTCTTCCAAAGGTCCTGAGTTCGATCCCCACCAACCACATGGTGACTCACAACCATCTGTAATAAGATCTGATGCCCTCTTCTGGTGTGTCTGAAGACAGCCACAGTGTACTCATATATATATAATAAATATTTAAAAAAAAAAAGAAAGAAAAGAAAGACAATCTGGTACATAGATAAAATGGTGTGCATAAAAATATAATTGCTAGTAAAAGTATAAAATCCACAGCTTGTTTGTTGTTTGTTTTGGGTTTTGTTTTGTTTTTGAAACAGGGTTTCTCTATGTAACAGCCCTGGCTGTCTTTGAATTTGTATACCAGGTTGGCCTCAAATTCTCAGAGATCCGCCTGCCTCTACCTCCTGAGAGCTGGCACTAAAGGCATGCACCACCATGGCCGGCAGCTGTTTTAACTGTGTGGAGGTTCACTGAGATGTATAACTCCATCTGGATAATCTCACAGCATGTGCTTTTGTTTTGTTTTGTTTTGTTTTTTATTTGCAAGGTCTTTACAATAAAGATTCAATTAATTAAATAATAATGTGTGAGCCCTATGGTGGGAAAATAATAGTGTGTGAGCCCTATGGTGGCGCGCGCCTTTAATCCCAGCACTTGGGAGGCAAAGGCAGATGGATTTCTGAGTCTAGGACAGCCTGGTCTACAGAGTGAGTTCCAGGACAGCCAGGGCTACACAGAGAAACCCTGTCTCGAAAATAAATAAATAAAAAAAATAATAAAAAATTAGTGTGTGAAATACTAAAAACCTATATCAAAGCAGTCTGTAAACCTAAGGAAACAAAAGATAATGTAAGGTGTTATAATTTGTTGGCTATTTGCACTCATTTTAATTACTGTCTATTCATTAATTTGATTGATGTCTTTCATATCATTTGCTCTTTATGTTTTCCTTTTTTTTTTTTTTTTTTTTGCTTTTTGTTTTTGTTTTATTTCAAGACAGGGTTTCTCTGTGTAGCCCTGGCTGTCCTGGAACTCACTCTATAGACCAGGTTTGGGTCTTGAATTCAGAGAACCACCTGCCTCTGCCTCCCAAGGGCTGGGGTTAAAGGCATAATTTCTGTATGTGCAAGTTCTTTACAATAAAGTTTCAATTAATAAGCAAAAATAATACAGTATGAAATACTAGAAACATAAAGCAGTCTGTAAGTCTAAGGAAGTGAAAAGCATTGTGTTGTTATGATCTGTTGGCCATTGCACTCATTTGACTACAGTCCATTAACTTAACTAATGTCACATTCATACCATTTGCCATTTTTGATGGAAGTGTTTAGTTAACTTTGTTTAGTTCATTATATATTCTAATTATCAATCCTTTGTCAGATACATGAATGTGGGGTGTATGTGTGGTTTTTGGGTATCAAACACAATGTTCCTGCTATTCGCCCCACACTGAGAAGGCTAGGCTGACTCCATAACAGGCTTCAAATCAGCAGATCAGGACTGGGCAAGTCCAGGTAAGTCCAGGCCCCAGATGCTGCCCCGCCACCTGGCCTGAGGCAAGGGCAATGAATGGTTCAGCAGCAGTTTCCAGACCTCCCCAGCAAGTTTCCAGCCCCCACACCCCAGACGGGAATGGCTCACTTTGTTGTCCCTGTATCTTGGTAATGGGAGACCCCAGCATGCTTGACTTCTGTAAAATAAAACACTCTGCATTTACATACTTGAGTCCTGGGTGTCATTCTTCGGTGGATCATGGACCCTTTACAACACCACATCCCACGCCTGTGTCCGTCCTCATCTGTCAGATGGAGGGAGTGTTCACTGTATGGCGCTGTTGGAGTGAGAAGAAAGATGCAAAGCACATAGACTGTACAAAGTACTCTAAAAAGGGTCTTGGTTTCCTAGATGCCATGTGCAAAGTCGTCCCAACATTGTGTGGCAAGAGGGGCACTTCAGCTCAAGTGAGGGCCGTCAGGACAGCAGAGGATGCTATGCTAATGACTTATACAGGGCCCAGTTTCCCCGGAACCTACTGATGCTCAGTTCTTGGGGATGCTTTCCCTTTCCTAACAGACTATAACTTCTTCCCTGACCTCTGAACATTCTTTTTCTACTCTCTACTCCTCGCACCTTGTAGCTCCACTATGGAACATGCCTGCTTTCTGAGGCCTTACCTCAAAAGGTGTGATTTCCTCTCTTCCTCTTCTTCATCTCCCTCTTGGTCAAAATTGCCAAGATCTGCAGCCCTGCCTGTTGTTCTCTTAAACTCTGACAAACGGGTCCTTGAGCTTCCTTCTATTTACCAAAGCTTTCGTTAATAAGACAGAGAACGCACTCAAGGGAATCCTGAGTTCCCCAGGCATAGCCACACTTCACAGAGAAGGCATTTAGATGTGGAGGGGCATGCTGCTAACCTCAGCAACTCACAAAGCTGAGGCAAGACACTGCAGGTACCAGTGCAGCTTGTGGCACACAGTGAAAACTGCCTCGGGGTGGCAAGTGTGGGGGACCAAATTCCTGCCTCCTCTATAGCACTACTTAGTAAAACACTTTAGTCTCTCTTACTTACTGCCGATATTCACTCATAACTTATAAAGTCAGCTCCCAACCCTTGCACTGTAGTAGTGTTGCTGTACCACTGGGCAGCTGCTTTTCCCACTCCATCGTTGAGAGAGGTGTGGTAGGTAGCAGTGCCTGTAATCCCAGAATTTGGAAAGTGGAGACAGGAGGATTAGGAGTTCAAGGTCATCCTCAACTCCAGAGCAGGGAGCCAGCCTGGAATAAAAGAAACCTTGTCTTAAAATAAACAAGGTCTGCAGAGATGGCTGGGGGGCAGCGTACTTTGCCTACAAGCCTGAGTGTGATGCCCAGAGCCCACCTAAAACTGGAGATCATCTACTTCACAAAGTCCATGTACTCACACAACTGACAAGATTTTGTGCTTACTTATTTCAACTAATGACAAATCTGCAGCTAGAGGCAGTTTGGGGATTGCTTCAAGCTGAGAAATTGACAAAACCAACTCAGGAACCATGACGCTGTTGAGCACTTGCGAACAGCAGAAGCAGCCGTACATGTTTCAGACCCAGGAAATAGGGTCTGTGAGCACAGCTTTAAAGGTCTCGGTATCTAGCCCCTGTTATATAAAGATCACTAATTACAGCCAAGGCATCATAGTAGTCACAACAAAGAATGATAAGATGGAATGGCCACAGAAAAATTTAAAAATCATTTCATGGTTTAAAGAGATTAGCTGAGGTTAGGATAAACACAGCTTGGTGGTAGTGGTGCACACCTTTAACCCCAGCAGTTGGGAGGCAGAGGCAAGTGGATCTCTGAGTTCGAAGTCAGCCTGGTCAACAGAATGAGTTCCAGGACAGCCAAGGCTACACTGAGAAACCCTGTGTTGAAAAAAACCAAGAGAAGAAGAAAGAAGAAAGAAGGAAGAGGAGGGGAAGGAGAGGGGGAGGGGGGGGGGGAGGAGGAGGAGGAGGAGGAGGAGGAGGAGGAGGAGGAGGAGGAGGAGGAGAAGAAGAAGAAGAAGAAGAAGAAGAAGAAGAAGAAGAAGAAGAAGAAGAAGAAGAAGAAGAAGAAGAAGAAGAAGAAGAAGAAGAAGAAGAAGAAGAAGAAGAAGAAGAAGAAGAAAGAAAGAAAGAATGAAGAATGTGTGCTACTCTTACAGATGCCCTAAATTTGGTTTCTAGCACCATATACCACCAACTCCAGCTCCTGGAGAGCCAATACTCTCTTCTGTCCTCCCAAGGCACCTGTACACACGTGACATAAACGTAAATACATCCTTTGTTAAAAGTTATCTTTCTGATATAGACAGAAAGGGTCTGAGATTCAAGGCTACGCAATGAATTACTGCTAAGAGTAGAAATTTACTCAATAAATATTTAGTGCATGCTCTAGGGTAGTGAAAGGTTGAGGGAAAAGCCCAACAGTCTCAATGCCCTGTGCGGAGAGAGGTCCAAGGCGAGAACCGGATTCCCCAAGGGCAGAGTGGGCAGGAGGACCGGGGGAAGGATGCAAGGGGACCGTTTCTCCGCCGGGCCGCGCGAGGGCGCTGCTCCCCTCCTCGTGCGCCGGGCCCGGCGGCGCCGCCCACTCGCCTTTTCCCGGCGGAAATGCCGGGGCGATGACGGAAACCCGGAGGGAGGGAAGAGAAAGAGCGAGAGGGCCGTGGCCAGAGCGCGGAGAGGCCTGCGGGTGGCAGCGGGCGGGCGGGCGCCGTCGGGCCGGAGCCGAGCCGAGCTGCGCCGCGCTCTGCGCTCCGAGCCGTAAGCCCTTCGCCGCGCCCCAGGCGCGTGGCCGGGGCCGGGCGGGGCGGGCGCTCCCGGAGGCCGGGGCCCGCGGCTGCCCGCTGGGCTTGGGCGGGGCGCGGGCTGCGCGCTCCGCGGCTCGGTGGTCCCGCCGGGGGCCGGCGGCGGGGGAGGCGGCGGGGACGCGCGGCTCGCCGCCATGGACGACAAGGCGTTCACCAAGGAGCTGGACCAGTGGGTGGAGCAGCTGAACGAGTGTAAGCAGCTGAACGAGAACCAAGTGCGGACGCTGTGCGAGAAGGTAGGCGGCCCGCCGCGGAGGCGCGCGCAGGGGTCGGGGGGGGAAACGGGCCCTGGCCCCCGGCTGGAGTAGGGGACGGGGTGCGGGACCCCACCCCACGCCCCGAAAACCAGGCTGCTGCAGTCCCCGGGCTCCACGGACAACTGCCCTGAAAGTCGTTAACACCGAGCGGTGGTTAGTGTGGCGTCGATCGCTCGCAGGTGATCCACGGAGTGCAAGGAGCTTTTGTTTGCACACTAGTGGGCGTGATGGCAGGCCGAGCCTTCTCCCAGCCTGGGTTTGGCGGAGGCAGATGACTGAAGGCTGGTCTGGGCGGCCGAGTGGCTATGGAGAGGGACGTCTTTTTCAGGAAGAAGACAGCAGGTGCTGAATTTGGAAACGGTGCTTACTGGCAACGTTAACTGGGATAGGTGCTATTTAGAACCGGCCACGTTACAGAAAGTTACTTCCTTTTTTTTTTTTTTAACCCTGTGTATCCCTCCCGACCCCACGCTATAGCTTGCAGGTAATGGATTAGGTAATCCCTTTTTGATCGTGTCTTCTCAGCTTTCAGACATGTGTGTGTATCTATTGGTTTATTAACCGCTAGGTTTTTGGGTTTTTTTTTTTTTTTTTTTTTTTTGCTTATATCATCTTATTTAGAGTCTTTTTTTTTTTCATTCCTCTTTTTTATTGTGGGCTAACTCGCTTCCCCATGTTCAAGAGCCCTGCGAGAGAGTAACGGAGCTAAGTATTCAAGTCAGAGTCTACATTTTTTTCCCCAGAAGTTAGGATCCTACCAAAGGATTTTGTTTATCCGTCTGATAACAGGCACTCCTTACTTGGGGTGGGGAGTGATAGATGGCTCTTGGTGCGCTTTTCAAGTTGACCAGGGCCTTTGTGGGTTGAATAAGTACTTAGCACAGGAGAGTTTCTTTCTTCTAGTAGAGCCGTGAAGAAAAGGGTGTTTCCCTCAGAAACTGTTTGTGTATCGTCTCAGTTAGCTTTTATTTATCTTGTGTGATAACCTGTAATTTCGTTAAGTCTTAAAGGTAACCTTTTAGGTGATCTCTCTCAAGCTGGAGCACCACTGGGCTGTCCAGTTTGGAAATTGAGTCAGTCAACCTTATTGTAGTTGTGACATCCAACCTATAAACCAAGAGGTGGCGAATCCGGCTAGGTGTTTCCATTTGACTTTCTGATAATTTTAGGATCCACTCTTACAGAAGGTTGTACCATGGCTTTGAAGTATCACACTGAAGTCTTAAACTCTTAGGAAGGTTTGTGAGTCTTTTAAAGTTTTTTTTTTTTTAAACTCCACTTCTAAGTAAACTGGATTACCAGTTATCCCGTGTTTTTGAGCTTACATCCTAGGCTGTGGGTCTCTTTTCTTTGCTTATCTCCACAAATTCAGTGTCACCCACTGCTTTGTCCTCTAGCCCAGAGGATGGAGTTGCCAGTGGGAGAAATAGCTGGCTTCCTGGCCTGTGCATGACCCTGGTATGCCCATGCGGGTATGTGCCTACGGGTGCATGTGTCCCTGTTTTCTTCCACCTGGTGGTCTGGTCCCATTTTATAATAGGTTTGAAGATTTATTCATTTTTAATCGTATGTCTGTGTGATTAGTGTTGAATGAAACCTGGGGAAGCCAGCCTTGTCAGATTCCCTGGAGCTGTCTGGGACAGTGGTGGTGAGCCACCTGCTGTGGGGTCTGGTCACTTGAAAAAGTAGCACAGGTTCTTAGCTGCTGAGCCGGCTCCATCCCCCCTATTTAAGTTCAGCCAGTCAGAATTCACTGCTGCCCCACAGCGAGCTAGCTGCCCGTCTGCACATGGGATGCTTCTCTGTGAGGCAGGGGTGACGATACACAATCTGCTGGGTGGGAAGTATCAGGAGCTGAGCACATACAATCCTGATGGAGGCGACTGTTACATGAGAAATGAGTTCTGGTCTGTCTCGGTTGTCACTCTTGCTTTAGTGGGACTTCTGGGGACTGTAGTTCAATGGAGACTTTGGGTCCGTTGGCCGTGTGTTTCCTGTTATCTTCAGCACACACGTTACCAGGTTTACAGCAACGCTGTAAAGCGACGTCCTTACTTCCCACTTGGTCTTGAGAATAAATACTCTGCCCTTCCTGAGCTAGAAAGCCTCGTAGGAAGGTTGTAACAGAGACAAGCGGTCTACAGTCACCCGCTTTCATTCCTTTTAGCTAGTTTTCTTAAAGGTTTTGTTTTTAATGTATTTGTATGGGTGTATGCGCATATGTGTGTGTTTGGGCATATGCACGTGTGCACATTGATTTTGTATGATGTGTTTGTGAGTGCACATGGGGAGGTCAAAAAAACAGCTTGTGGAGAATGCCACTTTTATGTGGGCTATGGGGATCACATTTTAGTCTTCAGGCTTGAGCATCAAGCACCGTTAGCTGCTGAGCCATTTCTCGGGATAAAAGAGAGTTAATATTTACCTTTTTAAAAAAAGAGAGAGCGTGAGCGAGCACTCCTCACTGTGTAGTCTTAGCTCCCTAGAACTTTGTAGATCAGGTTGACCTCAAACTCTGCCTGCCTCTGCCTCCTAGGTGCTGATATAAAAGGCATGTTCCACCATGCTTAGCCCACCCAATTTTTTTTTTTTTTTTTTTGGTTTTTCAAGACAGGGTTTCTCTGTGTAGCCCTGGCTGTCCTAGAACTCACTCTGTAGACCAGGCTGGCCTCAAACTCAGAAATCCTCCTGCCTCTGCCTCCCAAGTGCTGGGATTAAAGGCGTGTGCCACCACTGCCCGGCTGCTGGCCCAATTTTCTAATAATGTGACTTTTAGATTTTGTTTGCCATACCACTCTATAGAAAGCGACATTGTAATGAGATAGTTGTCCCCCAGACATTAAATTCCTGCTCTGATTTAGCTCAGCAGCTGAGGCAGCTGAAATCAAGGTGGGTATGGAAAAGGCCCTGGCCTGGGGTCGTGGCGGTGAACCTTATGGAAGTATCAGTGGGGAACGACTGCCAAAGTTCCTGCACAAGAGACTTGTCTGGCTTCTGAAGTGAGTTTATGTCACTGTAGAATTGTTGGCCTAGGACTGTGAGGCCTGCCTTCTGAAACCACAGGCTTGATACACTCCCCTCTGTTAGCATCCGGATTCAAAGCTAATTGTGACCTGGCTCCTTTGAACATAAATACTGCTTCCTGCTGTGGCATGGTACACGACACTTTTAAAGATGGTGTGCCGCACTGCCTGTCTGGCCTGTCCAGGACAGTCTGTGACTAGAACTATATTTATCTCTCGTCTTGGGAAAACTTTAAAAAAAGATTGACCTGTTAAGATTTTATTCTATAACTGAAGACGGTTTGTGATGATGAGCTATGGGGGAGTCGGGAGGTCTTAGGAGGATGAGGGTGGGGAGGGTTTGGGGGTGGGGGGGCTTGCGTTTGGGGGCTAGGCTGCTTTCTTTGTTGACAGATATCCATTTTAGTCTTTAGTCAGAAAATCTGGGGCTTGTGTAAGAATATGTGCAAATTCTAGGCCATTAAAGGCTAGGCTCACAAAAAAACAAAACAAAAGAGCTGGGTGTAAATTCTCTGTTGAACAGGGGTGTGTGTCTTTCTCGCGGCTCTGCCTTCAAAGCTTTGGCATAGCAGACATTTCAGGTTTTACTTCATAGTGTGAAAGAGCATATTCTTGACTTCTGAAGCAAAACTATGTTGCTGAAGATTAGATTATAGAAATAGAACTCGTGAATTGAGATAATCAATTATTCTCTGTGATAGATGTAACTTTAAAAAAAATAAAAGTGGTTTTATCTGGTCATGGTGCGTATTCCTTAAATCCCAGCACTCTAGAGGCAGAGGCAGGCGGATCTCTGAGAAGAGGTCAGCTTGGTGTACTTAGTGGCTACATGAAAAAGGCCTTGTCTCCAAAAAGAAAAAGAAAAGAAAAGGTAGTTTTAGCTGCTAAACATCCTAACTGGCTACATAGCAAGTTCCAGGACAGCCAGAGCTACACAGTGAAACCCTGTCTCAGGAAACAGAAACAAAAGAAGCACAAGGACAAACGAGAGCCCTAACTGGTGTTCATTTTATTACGGTTTTTATTTGGGTCAGGGTCTCACTACAAAGTCTGGCTGGCCTTGCCGTGGTTGACAGATTCATTTCAAGCTGCTGAAGTCCCGCCTGCCTCTGCCTCTGCCTCCCTCAGCACCAAGGTGTCAGGTATGCGACACTATGTCCTCGTGGTAAATTTACTTTAAACTTTTAGTTGAAAAGCGTTAATGCCAGCTTTGGTGGTCCATTGATAAAGAGATGTAGAGATACAGAGATGTAGAAAATGTTTCTCACTGTACCAAAGAATGGTGTGGTTATAGTGGAATTTGAAGTTAAGACCCAGTCTACTGACTGAACTCAAATCATTGTTCTTAGCCGGGCGTGGTGGCGCACGCCTTTAATCCCAGCACTTGGGAGGCAGAGACAGGCGGATTTTTGAGTTCGAGGCCAGCCTGGTCTACAAAGAGAGTTCCGGGACAGCCAAGACTATACAGAGAAACCCTGTCTCGAAAACCCAAAAAAAAAAAAAAAAAAAAAAAAAAATCATTGTTCTTCAGTCCATCTGAGCCACTCTGCTCTTAAACTAACAGGTGAAGCAATTAAGAGAGTATCATAAACTAGTGACTAGAAAGTGGAAATTGTTAGATCAGGTAATTTCTTGACTTTATATGTGATACGTAAAATATACTATGTGGGGAAAATCTACACTTATATAGGTAAAAATGTTTACCTGTAAAATTTGTTTTCGTTGAATGGTTTTATATGCAGCATAAACCTTTGTTCTAATTTGAACATCTTCCAGTAAATTTTCCCTCTTTTTTTTTTTTTCCGATTGTTTTGGGTGGTATTGGTTCTGGTTGGCTTTGTAGTGCCAGGGGTCAGACTAGATAGCCCATCACTGAGCCACTCTGACAGACTTGGTAAACGCAGCCAAAGCACCAGGAGGAGAATGGTATTAGTATCACAAGACGTTTCTCACCTGTGTTAGGGAGGAATTTTTAGTTGTTTTGGATTGATTTTTTTCATTCTTAAGTAAATGGGCTGAAATAGAAACCTAGTCTAGGTTGTTGTTAGAAGTAACTTCTCTAAGGCCTGAGAGCTGGCTCGGCAGTTAAGAGGACTTGTTCTCTTGCAGAGGAGAACTGGGTTTATCCCCAAAACTCACACGACAGCTCACAACTGAACTCTGGTGCCAGGAGACACAGGGCCGCCTTGTGACCTCCTCAGGCACCAGGCACACATGTGGTGCACAGACATGCGTGCAAGCAAAACACTCGTAAACATAATACATCTAAAAAAACACTTTGGGAATAACGTATATGAAAACACCTTTCTTTCCTCATACCATTATTAGTATTAAATGTTACCTTTTCCTGAAGATTACTTTTCAAGTCTGGATTTGTTTTTGAATGGTCATATTAACCTTGGGAAGGAGGTCTGTATAGTATAGATTGTTCCCTTTCTGGGAAGAGAGAGCTCAAGGTTAGACTTGATTCGGTAACAGTTATGCATTGACCATTCACAGACTTTAAATGAAGTGATAGCATGTCACTAATCATGATGAAAACTGGCGTTCACATAATTTACAGACTAGCAGTAAAAATTTTATTTGAATTGCTCACAAAATACTAATGGGGACCTGAGCAAAGTTGTTGTCGTGAGGACCTGAGTTAGGGCTCCCAGCACCTATGTAAAAAGGTAGCTATGGGGGGCTGGAGACAGTCCTAGGGGCTTGCCTGGCCAGCCGACCCAGCCTGATAGGTGGGCTCTAGTTTCAGAAACTAATATGGAGACCAGCACCCTCTTCCAGATGTGCAGCTTAGCCGTCTGAGTAGTCAGTCATTTGGAGGTTTATCTTTACGTCACGGCACGCATCAGTATGCCTGCCGTCCCCTCTTATGGAATGATAAAAGTCCACTGTGTGGATATAGGAGGGTGGCTGCTTCCGTAGTTAGTACTTTTTGAAATCTGTTTTTGAAGCTTTTTAAATGTTACCTTTTTAGGCCCTCATTGTAATGCACGCCTATACCTTTGTATTACACAACTATACCTGTGCACCCAGAAGACTGAGACAGTGGCTGTGAGTTTAAAGTCAGTCTGGGATGCATGGTAAAACTGTCTCAACAGAAGCATAGAGAAGTCCAGAACTTGCTCTTAGAGATGTCAGCCATGCAGAGAGGCAGCTTAGCAGCTCGAATATCTGTAGTTCCAGTTCCAGGGGACCCTTTGCCCTCTCCTGTCTTCCTCAGGCACCAGGAACACACATATATGCAGGCAAAACAGCTCTGCACATTACAGACAGGGAGCTATTGAAGCTATCCCTTCCGCCTTTTATTCTACTACAAGCTTGGGAAATGTGTTGCAAGATATTTGATCACACTGTGAACCCCAAGATTGTGGTATTTACTGGAAAAACCTGTTTCTAGCTGGGATGTGACTCAGCCCTAGCACACACCTTTAATCTAAGAGCTTTCTGTTTATTGTAAACAGGATTAAATGAAGTCAACGGTAGGTAGGTCAAGAGGCCGAGCAGCAACCAGTTTGTGGGGGGGGGGGGGATGAACATAGGAGAAGAACAGAGTAAGGAAGTGGGGGGGAGGGGCAGATGGAGACACACGGGAAGTAGGAGAGAGGGACATTGAGTCTGAGGAGTGTGTGGAGAAAGAGCTGCTTTTTCCTGAGGAGGAAGGTCAGCTGGTTGCTTTCTCTGGCCCTCTGAGCTGGCAGGCTTTCACCCCAGCATCTGACTCCTGAGTCTTCAGTGGTAACATCTAACAGTTGGGATTTTGTTAAAACAAAGATGGGGCTGGAGAGATGGCTCAACAGTGAAGAGCACTGTCTGCTCTTCCAAAGGTTCTGGGTTCAATTCCCAGCAACCACATGGTAGCTCACAACCATCTATGCTGGGATCTGATGCCGTCTTCTGGCATGCAGGGCCACATGCAGATATACATAGACAGGACAGCACTCATATACATAAAGTAAATAAATGTCTAAGAAAAATGACAGATGTCTATGAGAAAGATAACATACATTTTATTTTGGACACAGTTTTCCCTGACGACCATTAGCTTACCTTCTTTGTTTGTTTTGTTTGTGAGTTAGACCTTTCAAGGTAGCCGAGGCAGGCCTGTAACTCTACTGTACAAGCTGGGCCGGTCTCCTGAGTGCTGGGAGTGTGGGCATGCGCAGCCGGCCGGCCGTGCGGTAAACCCAGCTCTGTGTGACCCTTTATGTGGAATGAGGCTCTGTTCATGGTGCTTTGTTTACATGAAAGCATCCTAGGATTAGCATCCTGAAACAGTTTACATTTATCTTGGTCAGTACACACATCCAGAACTTGCTTTTTAAGCAGCCGTGGTGCTTGCCATTGAGACACTGCTGTTGTTAAACTCAGGGTTAACTTCCTTGCTTGAGGGGGGAGGGGCGTTGGCTGGAGCTGTGGCTCAATTGGTAGAGTGCTTACCGGTCCAGCCTGGCCTGGGCTCAGTCTCCAGCACCCCGTGTTGGAGGGAGAGGGATCAGAAGTTTTCAGGCTATTCTCTACTGTATACAGTTAGAAGCTACCCTGTCTTAATTAGACCAAACTCAAAAAGAAAAAAAAAACAATAAGTCATATATGGTAGGCCTACTAGTGGTGTAGGAAGAGAGCTTATATTAACTATGGTGTTTTGGTTGAGCTGGGCTTCCTGTGTGGCCATGGCTGGCCAAGAGTTCTGGCCCCTGCTGCTTCAGCCCCGAGTGCTGGGGTGTAGCAGCCAGGTACTACCGTGCTTGACAGGCCTCTAGAATGTTTCATGTTTTAGACTTATTTTACGTATGTGAGTGTTGTGCCTGTATGTATGTCTATGTGTCACGTGTGTGCCTAAGCCCTAAAGAGATCACTGGAGCCCCTGGAACTGGAGCTGCAGACAGTTGTGAACCACCGTGTAGATGATAGAAACTGAACCCCAGTCCTCTGCAGTAGCAAGTGCGCAGAGAAACCGTCTCAAAAAACAAAACGAAACGAAAACAAAACAACCCATATGTGGTAGAGATATAAGTTGGTAGCCAGAGAGAACTGCAGAGAAACCCTGTCTCCAAAAACTGAGCCATCCTTTAGCCCCACTGTAGACTTTTAAAACTTCATGAAAGACAATTTGTTTCAGAGGTTGTCTGGTTTTTGCTTTCTATGAATTTGGTTGGAGTGTTAAAGATAAGCCCTGTAGCAGTTCATTCATGTGTAGAAGGGAAAGATTGTGTGTGCAGTGTGTGCAGTCAGAGGATAGCCTTGGGATATGTTACAGCAGTGGACTCCCTGTTGGCCGCAGAGGGAGTGACAGTTAAGTACACACTTAGACCCAAGACGATGTCTTTCAGAGATGAAAAGGGAAAGAACGGCTGGCGGACATTAGTGTCGCATTTAATGCAGTAGTTCTGGCTACCAACTTATATCTCTACCACATATGTTTTTTTTTTGTTGTTTTCGTTTCATTTTGTTTTGTTTTTTTGAGACAGGGTTTCTCTGTGTAGCCCTGGCTGCCCTGGAACTCACTCTGTAGACCAAGCTGACCTCAAATTCACAAAGATCCACCTGCTTCTGCCTCCCCAGTGCTGGGATTAAAGGGTGTGCCACCACGCCCAGCTGTCAACTGTGGTCTTAAGCCACAATCCACATTACAGCTTTAAATGCGGTCTTATCTGTGCCCTGGAAGTAATCAAGTTTCCGTTGCTGCGTCCTAGTAAACACTGGAGAATGACATTCTTAGAACTGCTTCTGACTCCTTTTGTGAATATGTTATAAATCTTTACATACTTCTCGGATGTTTTTACTATATTGACTAACTCAGTCTAGAACTGCCTCCTGGCTTGTTAATTAAAATAAACCTTCAGTTGCATTGCGCATGCATGGACAGGTCACTTCAGTAATGTGGTTGTGAGAACATAGTTTGTCACATAACAGAGAATCAACCCTCAGAGGAATTCAGTTGAGGAGGGGGAAAAACAGCTGTTTTTACTTTATACACAGGAAAGGTGATGACCTCATGCTCTAGAGATGCAGGGTCTGGACACCGGCAGAGGGTATAAAGACCTTAGGTTACACAGTTATATTAGCACCATGAAGAGGAACTCGGCTTCCTTTTCTTCTAACTAATCCTAGGCCAGCCAGGAGAAATAGTCTATGTTCCACTGTCCACGGCTCTTGGGGAGTCACCTGGCTGACCTAAACATCTTTTGAATGAAAAGTTGGGGACCTAGGCTGAGGGTACAGTAGCTCGGTTACTTTACAGTGCTTTTGTAATTGCTAACGTCTGTATTTGTATTTGCCAAAGGGAAGGTGCAGGCCACAGCATGAAGGTGGAGGGCAGAGGACAACTTTAGAGTGTCCGTTCTCCCACAGTCAGCCCTGAGCCATCTCTAACTCCAGAGTTTTAGCCGACTGCAACTTTGTCTTTCTAGTCAGTATCCCAAATCAGAATCTTGTACTACAGTAGAGGATTCAGTTGCTAGAAAATAAGTTTGGAGTTACTAAAAATACCTCGCTTTAGAAACCATGCACCAAACAGTTGTTCAGGCCTGCAGCCCTTTATAATGGAGGCCAGGGGCTCAGAAAGGAGTTTCAGGTCACCATCCTCTGCTACAGTGCGAGGACACTGGGAACCCAGTTACTGACCCCTTACGAGTCCCTTCTGATTGACAGCTGGGTTGCAGGAGTTTGGTTGCTCTCAGTAGGCCTCTGCTGATAGATTTCCGTTCTTACTGCACTGTGGTAGGCTGTTTGGCTTCTCCTGCCTCCCTCTCTCCTGCCTCCTGTGCTTAGTGCTTGCAAACAAGTATGATTTGGTTGCATGCTCTGTTCTGTGATGGATGGCAGCAGTTTGTGACAAGCATGCTACAGCAAGATGGTATAGACATTAGTTACTGGCCAGTGTACCTCCTGCAGCACACTCAGGGACATTATTGGTTTAAGTTTGTTTGTTTTTAATTAAGCAGATCATGTGGGTTTGTGACTTGGCATTTTCCCTCATATATCAAACACACTTGAGTAATGCCATCAAAGATCTAGTATTCCATGCTCTGGACAGACTATGTTTATTTTCATAAGAATCTAGAAGAGAAGTTCCCTTTTTCAGTAGTGTTGTATTACATGAGCTCATGGCTTAATGGGCATTTGAGTAATTTGTACTTTCTATTAACACCTGCTGCACCTCCAGGGACCTGCGTTCAGTTCCCAGTGCACATGTCAGGCACCTCACAGCCACCTGCAGCTGCAGCCCCAGGGGTCAGGTGCCCTCTCTGCTTCCACTGGCACTGGGACACATAGGCACACAGACACAAGTAAACACACAGTAAAGATAAGGCCTTTCAGCAGAGGAATAATGCGGCCATGGATAGTTGGAACAAACTTCATTTTATTCCTACCAGCACCTCATAAGGGCTCCAAGTTCTCTGCATCTTTGTAGATATGTCATCTCCAGACTTTGCTATTATGGCTATAAATCTGCCTATCTCTTCATAGGGTATTGGTTTATTTTTATACTTCCAAGTGGTTTCCCCCAGATTTATTTTTTTTCAGTAGGTAAGAAATGCTGTTAAATTTGTAACCGAGTCTTTTCATTTATTTTCCTTTTCTAACAGGCTAAGGAAATTTTAACGAAAGAATCAAATGTGCAAGAGGTCCGCTGTCCTGTTACCGTCTGTGGAGATGTGCATGGCCAATTCCATGACCTTATGGAGCTCTTCAGAATTGGTGGGAAATCACCAGATACGAACTACCTATTCATGGGGGACTATGTAGACAGAGGGTACTACTCTGTGGAGACTGTGACTCTTCTTGTAGCATTAAAGGTATGGTTGACGGATACAGGGTGGGGTGAACTTCAAAGGCAAAAGAATGTCAGTGTTGCATGTATCATTTTAATTTCAGGGTTGGCTTCACATCTTTTACAGAGAGATGAAAGTCCACGCCTTAAAACTTGTCCATTTCTGATAAATGTATAACTCAGCGGTTGTCCATAACTGAACTCTGTGAATTATATTTGATTTAATTACTTACCACCCTTCATATGGGAACATTAAACAAGTCTGTTTACTTGGTGACATGAAAAGCCCACTGTTCCTCTGCCTTCCCGTTCTCACTGCCCTGTACCCCACACCTCACACTTCAGCCTTCAAGATCTGCTCCTTTCATCCCTGCTCGGGCTGCCAGGTGGACCTCAGTTCCTGTCTGTCCTGTCGTGCTACTTCCCTGTTCCCAGAGTCCTCTTTGATTCCATACAGTCGTGAGAGTCAAACTCATTAAACGCCGAGGCTCTCCTATAGTCTATCTGACTTTATCCTGTAAGTCACAGCAGAAGTGGCTCCCCTCAAAGAGTATTTTTATTCATGTTCTAGTCTCTCTCTCTCTCTCTCTCTCTCTCTCTCTCTCTCTCTCTGGTTTCCCCTCAAGATTTCTCTGGCTGCTTCCTTCTTACTGCTCCTGCTCAGACTAAGCAAACGCTTAGGACTTTTTAGAATTCGGGTAATTGCATGGCCATAATGAGGGGCCTATAGTAGGGGACCCGAGTCTAAGCATAAAATCCACTTGATGTATATATATCCTACATACCTAGTCTTAAATTTAATTTAAAAATGGACAAAAGAACTATTTAAAGAAATGGATTTGCGGTTAAAACTAACACAGAACTGGAGAGCCGTGATTGTGCCATGGTTTCTTTTCCTTGTCTTTCAGGTGCGCTATCCAGAGCGCATCACAATATTGCGAGGAAATCACGAAAGCCGGCAGATCACACAAGTGTATGGCTTTTATGATGAGTGCCTACGGAAGTATGGAAATGCCAACGTGTGGAAATACTTTACAGATCTCTTTGATTATCTTCCACTTACAGCTTTAGTAGATGGACAGGTGCGCATGTGTGTGACGGGGCCTTGCCAGGAGGAGCTTAAATGTGGGGGAACAGTCAGTGTTAGGAATTCATGTACATGTCTCTTTGGCTTATTCTGTTTGTTTAATACAGTGCTGCAGAGTTGAACCTGGGGCCTTGGTGTCAGGTGCTAAGCCAGTGTGCTACCCTAGGCTACAGCCCCGTGATTTGGTTGGTTTGGTGTTGGTGGTTGTTTTTTGGGTTTTGTGTGTTCCTGTTGTGGAGAGAGTCTCACTGACTGCTCCGGCTGAGACTTAGCTGTACCCCAGCATGGCTTGATACTATGATTCTGCCTCGTGTTCCCAAGCAGCTGGGGTTCTGGGCTGCAGTCACCCCAAGCCCCGCTTTACCTGGCCAAAGAAGATACGTGCCCTAATGTGTGCTTTTTACATTTAGAAGACAGTATAAAAATGCTTAAGTCTTTGGGTGTATATATTATTAGTAACACAAGATGTTATTAGAAATTGTGCTCGTAGCCAGGCGCAGTGGCGCACACCTTTAATCCCAGCACTCGGGAGGCAGAGGCAGGCGGATTTCTGAGTTCGAGGCCAGTCTGGTCTACAAAGTGAGTTCCAGGACAGCCAGGGCTATACAGAGAAACCCTGTCTCGAAAAACCAAAAAAAAAAAAAAAAAAAGAAAGAAATTGTGCTTGTATTACTATGTTTCCTGGCTATCATTAGTAACTTTTTATTCCCATCTATCTTCATGATAACAAGTATCATATTATATATTACATCTTTTTTATCAAGGGGTTCTCTGTTCCCAGCATAGTAAGTTTTGCGGCATACATAAGACATTATACAGGCCAGGCGTGGTGGTGCACGCCTTTAATCCCAGCACTCGGGAGGCAGAGGCAGGCGGATTTCTGAGTTCGAGGCGAGCCTGGTCTACAGAGTGAGTTCCAGTACTGACAGGGCTACCCAGTGTTCTTGAAGGTGTAACAGATACTCTTCGGCTTGCAAGTCAGAATATAATTTAATTATAACAGTCCATATTTTTCCAGCCGTGAGTTTGGATGCTGCAATAATTGTAGTGACAATACGTTGCCTATACTTGCTAACTTGTAAATGTATAAGTTGTTAAATTTCAATTAAAATTGTTCAAGTAACAGTCTTTATTAGCCTTAAAGAACAAATTCATTTAGAAAGATAATAGTAATAGTATTGGTGGTAGATCTAATTTTAAAATTTGGTTCATACATTGGTAGAACTTTTATGTATTTCTTATACAATCAGCACTCCCCAAACTCATCAGCCTTTACTGTTTTTGAAATATTTATAAGAAACAAAACAGCCAGCCTACACACACCATTGTGACAGGTTATCATTTATTAAATGTTATTACTGGAAGACACCTCAGAAATCAAGTAGAGAAAACAAATGGTACACAGGGTCCTGGAAGGAAGTGACAGGCTTAGGTCCTTCATAGTGTTCAGTATATTGGGACCTAGGAAACCAGATGTAAATATCGTGTGTGCAGTGTGTGGGGACAAGCACGTGGGGCTGGAAGCAGCTGTCGTAACTCGGTTGATCTGCACATTGCTTTTTATGTTTTTTTTGAGTCAGGGTTTCTCTGTGTAGCCCTGGCTGTCCTGGAACTCACTCTGTAGACCAGGCTGGCCTCGAACTAGAAATCTGCCTGCCTCTGCCTCCTGAGTGCTGGGATTAAAGGCGTGCGCCACCACTCTCGGCTGCACATTGCTTTTTGAGACAGGGTTTCTCACTGAACCTGGAGCTTACGATTCAGGTAGCAGGCCTGGTCAGAGACGGCCTTGTGTCTCCACTGAGCTTCCATGCAGTGCTGTCAAGCCTGGCTTTTTACATCGGTGCTGGGGCTCAGTTGCCTATATGGCAAGATCTTGACTGGCTGGGCCATCTAGCATCAGATCTGCTTTGTTGTGGCAGTGGTGGTTTGGGGGATTTTTATATATATTTGTTTATGGGGGAGGGAGGGAGGTTGGCCTACATCAGAGTGAAGTTGTCAGGCTTCACAGCATCTGCTGAGCCTTTAAGAAACATGGAGCTTGGGGGGGTGGAAAACCTCAAAATCCTCATCGATGGACATGATGTACCTGCCTGTAATCCCAGCACTCAGGATTATAGAGCTTCTGTCTCCAAAATCAAAATATAAAATAAAACTGAAGCCTTATGCTTAATGTGTAAGTTCAATAGTCAACCAAATATAGCAAGCACAAAAAGATAAAACCAATTGGGGCGGGGGGGGGGTGTGTCTATATCTGTGATTTAAACTTCAGTGCTAATTTTTTTTAGAAAATCCATTAACTGTCTCCTTTATTTAGGGACCCATTACAAACTTGAGCAGAGCCAGGAGAAAAGGCTGATATGGTCATACAGATCTATTCAGGAGAAAAGACTGCTAGGGTCATATAGATCCATTCAGGAGCTTTGGGCAGAATTGTTGATTCCTAAGCTAGCCTGGGCTGTATACACCATTGACCCTGTCAGTGAACAAATATGAAACTGTTCACTAAAATATTCATTATTCTCTTTGATTCATAGTATAGTCCTTGAATAATCAGAGGATAGTCCTAAGAAAAAAATTTTAAATGCTTATATTATCCCACTTTCTGCCAGAAGTCCTGTAGATACACTCTATAGTAAAGGGAACTAAAGACAACTGGGAGGTGGCCGGGGGCGACCAACATTTTTTTCCTAATTTGTAAACACATAAAGTAGCTGTTTTGCAAGCATGAAGGCTGGTGTTTATATACCTAGCAGCCATGGAGGGCACAGCGCCCACCTGTGACCCCTCTCTCGATGATGGGATGATATGGTTAGCTGTCTAACCACAGCAGCAGGCTCTGGTGAGTCAGGTGGAGTGATCCGAGGCAAACAGTACCAACCTTAGGCCTGCACATACATGTGCACCCACTAACATGTAGACCTGCAAATTACATGCACTTAGCAGGTGTGCAGGAGAGGTGACTCGGTAAGTAAAGTGTAAGGAGAGAGAGAACCCCAAAAGCTGCCCCAATCTCTGTTAGGTGGGCTCTACACATCATACAGTGAGAAATAAGTGTGTAAAGGAATTACAGGTGATACACTATATAGGGAAAGTATATGTAATAGTGGTTATGTGCTCAGTAAATCTATATTGTAATCTATAATGGGAATCAGAAGGATGTTAATGTTGGGAAAGAAACCAGGTGTGTGACCGCAAACACAGTGACGGGTGGTGAGCGAGCGCCCTGTGCAGCAGACGCACTGTGCAGACACCACAGTGCGGCTCAGACTAGAGCGTGTGGAAGGCCCTCCCATCCCCAGGACCGCAGCCGGGGAAGAGAAGAACCCTGAGCACGGGAACTGCTGTGGAGGTTATTGCTGGTGATTGGACTCTGCTTTGCATTGTAGTTCACAGATCTTTCAGCTAATGATACCATTTGGAAAAAGAAAAAGCTGTCATGACTAACCTTTGCAACCGCTACTTAACTGTTCATTAATTTAGCAATTATAAAAACAAAACCATTTTCTTCTCAATTGAAAAACAGATATTCTGCCTCCACGGTGGCCTGTCTCCATCCATAGATACACTGGACCACATAAGAGCCCTGGATCGCTTGCAAGAAGTTCCACATGAGGTGATTTTCGAAGTTACTTCATTTATTTTGATTTTAAGGGAGAAAAAAGTGTAATCACATATGGGAAGGGTAACTCAATTAAGTATCCTAACTCACAGTGCACACATATTCTTTCTCCTTATCCAGGGCCCAATGTGTGATCTCTTATGGTCAGATCCGGATGACCGTGGCGGCTGGGGCATTTCTCCACGTGGTGCTGGCTACACATTTGGACAAGACATTTCTGAAACATTTAACCATGCCAACGGTCTCACACTGGTGTCTCGTGCTCACCAGCTTGTAATGGAAGTATGTACTTTTCCTGCTCTCGTGGTGTACGCATGCACCCGTCATAAGGCTTCATAATACCTTCAGTAGGGGCTGGAGAGATGGCTCAGCAGTTAAGAGCACATTGCTCTTCCAGAAGGCGCTCAGTAGAGACTTGAGCTCAGTGAGATGATGACTCCATGCTGCTTAGAGGAGCACACTGAGGAGTGTGCTTGCTGTGTGTGTCCTTGCTACATTTCACCAAGGAGGTTTGAAAGCTGTTTGTCCACTGCTGGTTCTATTCCGTGACCACTCAGTTGAGGTAGCAATTGCTGGATTTCTCCTGTTGTGTTAGTGTTGTCACTACGAAAGGAATAAACGAGAACGGAGTCCCTCTAACCAGCAAGTAGTGGCTTTAAGAAGGTAGAACAAACTTCACCAGCCTAGAGCAGGCGAGGAGTGGGGTAGGGGCAGGATGCAAAGCACATACACGAAGTGACATTAAACTTCATTATACTGGCAAGCACAGATGTCAGTGATGATAATATTTTTGGAGAAAAAATTTGACTAAGCTTTAACATTCCTAAAAGTCCTGAGACTCCAAAATTAGAAAATAATCAAATTTCAGCTATTTGAGGCAAAACTGAAACATTTAACATAACAAAGATGAGAATGGTGTGCTATGTGTCAAGTAAACACCACCCAACATCACGAGTGATGGAAGGCAGAGGCTCTGACACAGGTGACAATGTGATTGTCAAGATGGCTGGTTAGCATGGGCTCAGCTCTCTGGGAGAGCATATTCTAAGTTGGTATTTGCCTAATACGAGTTTCAAGCAAACTTAGTAGCAAACTTTAGAAGCCAGGCTCATTTCTATCATGTCTCAGCACTTGGGAGGCTGGGGCAATTGCAAGTTTGAGAACAGGGTAGTCTAAATAGCAAAATTCTTTCTCAAAATAAAATAAAATACTTAGCAAAGTTTATGAAGGAAAATGGGGAAGTTACTATGGTTTTCTGAGAAATTCAGTGTATATTCTAAGTTAAAATCTTAAGTGTAGGTTAAGAAAAGCTGTATGGTTACTGAGGTATATAATAGAATCTTGTACCTAATAAATGTTTAAAAGTCTGAACAGTTGCATAAACTTAGATTATAAAAGGTAACATAGCCACCGAAGTATTTGTGACTTGATCTGTCAAAATTGGATTTTATAATGAAACAATGACCTTTTTAATGTTGCAGGGATATAACTGGTGCCATGATCGGAATGTGGTCACCATTTTTAGTGCGCCCAATTACTGCTACCGTTGTGGGAACCAGGCTGCTATCATGGAATTAGATGACACTTTAAAATATTCATTGTAAGTAACTTTACATTTTAATTGTATGTAATGACTTTTAGAGGAAAATAGCCTTGGGAGCTGGAGAGGTGGCTCAGCAGCTCAGAGCACTTAACTACAGTCTAGTATGACTTCCATAGATACCTGCACACATGTGTGCATACACTCATACACACATGCATGTATGAAAAGAGACAGGAAGCCGGGCGTGATGGCACATGCCTTTAATCCCAGCACTCAGGAGGCAGAGGCAAGAGGATTTCTGATTTCGAGGCCAGCCTGGTCTACAGAGTGAGTTCCAGGACAGCCAGGGCTATACAGAGAAACCCTGTCTCAAAAAACCAAAAAAAAAAAAAAAAAAAAAAGAGCTCTGCTTATGACAGGGGAGGAGGAGGAGTGTGCGTGCAGACCCTCTTCCCCAACATTGAACTCAAGAACTTTCTGATGTGCAGCACTCGTAAACCATGGCCTCCTGCATTGCTAGGCCACTGCTGCAGAAAGTGGGGTTTTTTTTGTTTTGTTTTTTTTCAAGACAAAGTTTCTCTTTGTAGCTCTGGCTGTCCTGGAACTCACTCTGTAGACCAGGCTGGCTCCAAATTCACAGAGATCCACCCGCCTCTGCCTACAGTTTATTGAAACTTTCCCAAGAGCTTACAGCTAATAGAAAAACATTTAAGAGAACCATAAGCCGGGTGTGGTGGTACAAGTTCTTAATCCTAGCACTCTGGAGGCAGAAGCAGAGATGGGTTTGAGCCAGTCTGGTGTATGCTCTACATGAATTTCAGGACAGCAAGGACTACAGACATACCCTATCTTAGAAAGACAAACAAGACTCAGACAAAAAGAGGAACTGTAACCGCCCGGGGGCCTAGGAAGTGCCTTGGTGGCCAGCACGGCTGACCTTCCACGGATACCATCTTCATTCCCAGCGCTTACACTGCAGCTCACAACCACCTCTAGTTTCAGTTCCAGGGATCTGACATACATGTAACTAAAAGTCACTTATTTGGGGCTGGAGAGATGGCTCAGAGGTTAAGAGCACTGACTGCTCTTCCAGAGGTCCTAAATTCAATTCCCAGCACATGGTGGCTCACAACCATCTGTAATGGGAATCTGATGCCACCTTCTGGGGTGTCTGAAGACAGCTACAGTGTACTCGTATACATAAACAAACCTTTTTAAAAATTGACTTATTTTAGGTTTAATAAAGCCTTTACTACTGGGCGTTACGGCCTTCTTGGTACTCTGTTTATCCTAGCATACACGAAATCCTGGGTTCAAGCCCATCATTGTAAACTGGCCATGGTGATGCACGTATGTAATCCCAGGACTTGGGAAATGGAAGCAGGTTGGTTTGAGTCAAGGCCAGCCTGGAATACATGAAACCTGGTTTCAGAAACATTTGTCAAATAAAACACTTGCTATGTATGCATGGTGCTACTTGCATGCCTGTAATCCCAGTACTGACAAGGTAGAGCCAGGGAGATCAGGATTTCACAGCCTGTGCTGCGAGTTTGGGGCCACTGTAGGCTATATGAAACCACATCTCAACTACAGCGGCAAAAAATTGGGAATACATCCTGACTCCTGTGAGTGTTTGCGTATTACTATGGTTAGTTGCATCCTTTCAGGACTGTTGGAGAAGGAAAACACAAATAGCATTTATTTATCCCAAGACCACAGTGTTGATAAAAAAAAATAGGAAAAAGTCAGTGTACTAACATTAATATTAAAACACACACACAACAGACAAATAGCTATTTTGACAGAAAAGGCACTTGGTAAAATTCAGTGTTCTCTTCTGCTGGGCACAAACAGACGTGTACATTTTCACCATAGCTGTGAAGTGCTAACTGTGTGGTTGCTAGTGACGAATGAGTTCAGGGTCATCCCAGCCACGTGGGATGCAGCGTTGCTGAAAGCTACAGGAAGGAGGCTCAGTCTGTTCCGTCTTACTGGCTGGCTTACTTGCTGACCATTTTCTTTGTCATTTTTAGTCTTCAGTTTGACCCAGCACCTCGTCGTGGAGAGCCTCATGTGACCCGGCGCACCCCAGACTACTTCCTGTAAATTCCTCCCCAGGACCTGTCTTTGTATGTGGAAGTATACCTGGCTTTTTAAAATATATATATATACATATATATTTAAAAACAACAGTTATTTGTGTTTCTGTAACAAATTGTGATATGTCTTGACATTAAAACACATCATGGACCAAAACGTGCCATACTAATGATGAGCGGTTAGCACAATGTGAACTCTAGCACACTGTTGTAGATGAGTCAGCCCACAGCCTGCCTGCTGGGCGGTAGTGACCATTTTTCTTGACTGGTTAAGCAAAAAGGGTCACTGACTGCTTCGTCTCCTTTGCGCTTACTTGGAAATTTAGTTAACAAGTTTAACTGGCATGGATTATAGAGTTGGAGTTTTATTTTTTAAGAATTCACAAGCTGACTTCCACTTCAATTCATAATCCTTTATTTTATTGAAATGTATGACTAACTGAAGAAGAGATTCTTGGGAGTATGTTGTCATAACATTAAAGAGATTTCCTTTAAAGTTTCCTAAACTAAATTACTGTTGGATGTTGAGCTGCATATTTCTGTATATTTGTCATGACAGTGCTTGCATCCTATTTGGTGTACTGAACAAATAAAATTTCCGATTTAGAGAAAAACATTTTTTAACTGTGATGTACATTAAATGGAAGCATCGCCATTTTGAAACTTTATACAAATACTTAGAACTGTGGCTGGTTGTTTTTTAGACTTTGAATCTCCTTGATACTCCTGGCTCTCCTTCCGAGGGATAGAATTGCCAGTATGGGGCTCCTTGCTAGGCCACAGATATCTGCTGAGTAATAACAGTAGGCAGCTGTACTGACATATTCGCCTGGTGGGGTGTTCACCCCAGGCCTTATATTCAATTCCAAGTTATGTGCACAGGTACTGCAGAAGTAATGTTTGTTTATAGTTTACACTCAAAAGCAGAACAAAGTCAAAATACTGATAACTGTTAGACCACTGAAAAGGCGATTGTTGCATATCTAAGCATTTCATTAGGTGGTTCATATTAATTTATTCATAATTTTAAGTGCAAAATGTAGATTGCTTTAATAACTATATTCTAAATCTAACAGAAGGGACTTTAAAAGCTGAGCTAGGTTGTCTCCTTTAACCTAAAAACAGGAATTGGCCTGTTTATTTAGTAGCAGTGGTAATGATAGTATTCCAAGGTCATAAACACCAGCTCTAGGGTTTACTTAATATCTAGCTGTAGAATGATTGTTTTGGTTTGATTTGGTTTGGTGGTTTTTTCGAGACAGGGTTTCTCTGTGTAGCCCTGGCCATCCTGAGACTCCCTCTGTATGACCAGGCTGACTTCGAACTCAGAAATCCGCCTGCCTCTGCCTCCCGAGTGCTGGGATTAAAGGCGTGTGCATCCATGCCCAGCGGAAGTTATCTTTCTTAATCTTTAATTTTTAGAGAGGGTTTCATGTAGCCCAGGTAGCCTTGAACCCTCCTGATCCTCCTGCCCCCTTCCCAAGACCTAGGATTACCAGCTGAGCTTCTGCCCCCCAGTTTCGTTTCGGAAAACGAAAAAAAAAAAAAGATACCTTAAGACAGACTTAAGTTTTCAACCTCTGTAATACTGCAACCCTTTAATACATTGCCTCATATTGTGGTGACCCCCCAACCATAAAATTATTTTATTGCTACTTTATAAGCAATTTTGCTGCTGTTATGAATCATCAATGTAAATCTCATGCAGATGGTCTTAGGTGCACCCCTATGAACAGGTTATTTGAGCCCCACAGGACCCCACAGGTTGAGAGATGCTCTAAGGGCATCAATTTGTAGACAAACGACAGTTCACATTCCAAATGCACTTAACAACAATGGCCTTGTTTACTGTGGTTTCACTATGTTCCCCAAGGTTCATGGACCAGACCTCCATCCCCAGATCTAAGTCAAAACTATACAGGATCAGTTGGCTCTGGGAGTTCTTTAAGTTTTTAGAAATACAATAGAATGTCCCTTCATCCTCCTTAGATTCTGACTGAATTGTGAAATACTTTATGGTAAGGTAGACGCAAGCAGGAACCAGTTCTTATATGAGCTAGGGTTTGGTTTGGTTTGAAGATGGTCTAATTAACTCAAAAATTGTGGGAGTTGAGGCGTGTCCCACCATGCCCGGCTGAGGCTTGCATCCAGGTCTGTCTTACTCTTTTTACCTCCTTTCACATTATAATGACAGGCCACAGACCATCAGTGCAAAGCGGTCCTCATCCATGGGGTGTGGGCGGGGTGTGGGCGGGGTACACCTGTGGACGAGAGGAGCTCCAGGTGCATGGGGCTTGAATGAACACCGCCCTGTGGAAGGGCAGCAGGTGCTTCCAGCCTCTCTACTGGCTGCTCTGCTCTTTCTCTTCCACGTTAAGTACAGTGTCCACAGTTATTCCTATGTCCTCCAGTGACGAGCCTCCCTCCACTTCCAGGGCCCTTCTGGGAAAGGAATTGGAAAGTCTATATAGGGATTTGTGGTACCCAACTTTCATCATCCAGTCAAGTAAGACCTAAGAGGCAAAAAAAAAAAGAAGTATCAGACTGTACACTGTTCCTCCAGAATGTATCACTGTAGCACTGTATAGCTCTGTCATCCTGAAATCCAGTCCCTAGGAATTAAAAATCATTTCCATATCTTCCAAAGTAATCCTTTTACACTTTAATGTCTCTATTGCAGAGAATATGTGGGCCTACTGTCATGGTAGTAACAAAACCTAATCCATAAATGAGATGAAAAATACTTAGTAAAAATTTGAGACACCATTAATTCCAACACTTGGGAGGCAGAGGGATCTCTGAATTTGAGGCCAGCCCAGAGAAACCATGTCTTGAAAAAACAGCAACAAAGTTGAAAACAAAATATTTGGGAAAAATTTTGGATCAAAATCACCAAAAGCTTTGTCAAAATACATGTTTTGGCACCTGAGACAAAGTCCACTCACTATGGGCCATTCCTATAATTGTCCAGCACCACAGAAAAGAAAAAAATCACATAGTTATGAGAAACATTTTCCTGCCACATCCAGCTGAAATCATATTTGCCTCAACACATGACATTTTAAACAAAGCATGTTTTGCTTCAAAAACAACAGTAAACTGAGTGTGGTTGCTTCCATTATAGCTGTAGTGCCAAAGCTACGACTGGAGGATTACTGTAACCAAGTTACTGGGTTTGAGACAAACCCATGCAACAGCAAGATCTTGTGTCTCAACAACAAAAGCCTGATAAATGGCAGAGACATAATGTTCCCAGGGACTCTGAAGTATCAGATCATTCAACCAGAGCCTTATATTGCCAGCCACCAGGCAAGAATCCACTGCTGACCTATAGAATAAATCTGTCATCATTTTAACTAAGACAGTTTTGGAAGCGTTGGGAATTGAACCCCAGTTTTCTACACGTGCTGAGCACCCACTCTGCCACTTAGCTCACAGTAAGGTTACAGTTGCTTTGAGTCAGAGTCTGCCTAGCTGGCTCTGAACTCACAATCTTGCCCTGTGTCAGATCCACGACCCCTGCAGTGGAAGCATTATACTCATATTACACTGCGGCCCAATTTAAACTTTTTAAAATAAGAGGCCATGTGTGGCAGCTCATGCCTAGAATCCAGTCATTTGGGAAGCTATCACAGACACCAAGTTCAGGCCAGCCTCGACTACAGGGTAAGTGCTAGCTAGCCTCAGCAAAACCTAGTATCTTACCCACCAACGTAAATGTAGTAAACAACCAAAGAAATACAGCTCAGAGAATGCCTGCCTGAAGACTTAAGATTCTTTCCTAATATAAAAAATGAAGAAAGAAAATTGAAGGGGAAAACACAATGTTAATGTAGAGATCACAACTTAAACCCTCAGTCTGCAATGCAGAACCTTCACATTGTCTGTCTGTGTGGTCTTGTCTCCCACTGCATTTGAACACAATGTTGACAAATTTCATAAGACAATATTTCTGAAAACATTGGTTTCCTCACCTGTGAATTCCACGACTTGAAAAATCTTCTCCTCAGAACACGTCCATTTGGGCATCGAAGGGCAACAGTAACTACCTGTGGATTACAAATGTAAGCTACACTGGGCGTGGTGGCGCACACCTTTAATCCCAGCACTCGGGAGGCAGAGGCAGGCGGATTTCTGAGTTCAAAGCCAGCCAGGGCTATACAGAGAGACCCTGTCTTCGAAAACCCCCTTCCCCCAAAAAACAAACAAACAAAAAAAACAAACGTAAGCTACAGTGGTCACCCAGACCTATGGTCCACACAGGATGCCCAGGTAGGAAGATGCAAATCTGAGGCCAGCCTAAGTGACAAAGCAAGATCTCATCTCAGGAACAAGACAGAAGTCCAGATGGGAACTCTAGCTAGCCTGGGGATAAGGCTCAGCTGGTATAAGAGTGCCTAGCAACACAACGCCCTGGGTTCACTACCCACCACCCCATGCACCACACTGGAGAGAGCATCATGTGTACTATATGGATGCACCACCTGTCAATTTAAAAGCCATAGGGTCTATAGCTTGGGCAGGAAATGGAAATGGAGGGTAGAGCACCCAGGAGACAAAGGATTCTGGGATAGAGCCAGACTGGCTATCCACCTGGGATGAGGTAAGGAGAAGGATGCATGGTAGCTGAATGCAGTCACGTGACAGAATGTAGGTTAAAATAATTGGGTTATTTTAGCTATGATCTACTCAGAGTAGAGCCTAGCTGTATGGCCAAGGTATATATAAATATACTTTTGAGTCTGAGTCTTATTTCTGAGAGCATGTGGCTAGGAAGAAGAACCAGGACCTAACTCTATACCACATATGGTGGTACAAGCAGTTCCTTCCTAGCTGCAAAGGTAGAGCCAAGAGGACCAGACGCTCAAGATGATCTGCAACTACACAGTGGGTCTGAGGACATCCTTGACTACATGAAACTACCTCAAAAAAAAAAAAAATGTGTAAGTAGGTAGAAGAGATGGTTACGCACACTGGCTGATCTCCCAGAAGACCCAAGTTCAATTCCCAGCACCTACATAGCAGCTGACAAACTAACCCCAACCCTAGGGTTATGATGCACTCTTTGGACATGCACAGGTGTGGTGGTTTGAATAGTTAGCCCCATAGACGCATGTGTTTGAATGCTTGGCCATAGGGAGTGATACTAGTAGGAGGTGTGGCCTTGTTAGAGGAAGTGTGTCACTACACTCAGTGACACAGTCTTCTGTTTTCTATGAATCAAGATGTAGAACTCTCAGCTCCATCTCCAGTACCATGTCTGCCTGGATGCTGCCATGTTTCCCACCACGATGATAATGGACTAAACAGGGCTGGAGCGATGGCTCTGGTTAGGAGCACTGACTGCTCTTCCCAAGATCAAATCCCAGCGACCACATGGTGGCTCACAACCATCCGTGATGAGATCTGATGCCCTCTTCTGGGGTGTCTGAAGACAGCTACAGTATACTTATATATAATAAAAAAATAAATTTTTTTTTAAAAAAGATAATGGACTAAACCTCTGGAACTGTATGCCAGTCCAAATTAAAGTTTTCCTTTATAGAGTTGCCAAGGTCATGGTGTCCCTTCACAGCAATAATAGTCTTAAGATAATGGGCATGCATGTGGTGGACAGACAGACATATATTCAGGCAAAACACTCATACATATCAAATGATTTGGGGATATCTTATCAACTGAATAAGAAAGGTGCCCCTGGGCTGGTGAGATGGCTCATGCGGTTAAGAGCACTGACTGTTCTTCCGTAGGTCCTGAGTTCAAATCCCAACAACCACATGGTGGCTCACAACCATCCGTAATGAGATCTGTCGCCCTCTTCTGGTGTGTCTGAAAACAGCTATACTGTACTTACGTATAATAATAAATCTTAAAGAAAAAAAAGGTGTCCCTGTTTTCTCAATTGTTAATTTCTACTCCAGGATAGCAGAATATGTAAATATTTGTCACTTTCATACCTGCCCCAAAAGGCAGGCTGCAGCAGGGGAAGCCACTTAGCCCTTAATGCCAAAAGGCAACAGAGAGATGGACCAGGCATTGTCCTGGGGCTGCTTGGTTCAGATGGAATGAATAAATGTGACTTTTTGCATAATAAAGAGCTAGCTGCTGGAGCTGGGGCAGAACCACTGGAGAGAGAGAAAGTCAGAGACGGAGGCTTGCTCATCAGGAGAAGAGCAAGGACGTACAGCAAGGAGAGCCACGTGCAGAGGTGTAATGGTGGGGCAGTTAGGTTAAGTCAGATGGGCTAGCTGAGGCCTGCCCTCAGCAAACAAGCCTTATACTCTACAGATGTCCCCATGCCTCTATTGTTAAACCACAGGCAGGACCCTTGAGAACTCCACAATAAAATCTAAAAGAAAAAACTGTGTGTATTTTAAAGGGGCTGGAGAGCATGTGCTGCTTCTGCAGAGGACCTGGGTTCAGTTGCCAACACCCACATCAGGTGATTCACAACCGCCAGCAACCCCGTCCTAGGGAATCTAACAACCGCCCCTGGCCTCCGTGGGCACCTGCACTCGTGTGGGGCACAAACTCTTGCAGGCACACACACACACACAAATGTCTTTCTCCTGGGGATTCCGTATCTGGATTGCTCTCAATTATCTTTATCTGTGAGAAAGCTTCAGATTTTCCAAAGTAGTAACATGCATGGCTGCTTCAAAAGCTGTTTTCTTAGGAGTCTAATGGATGCTAAACTTCATGGGATGCAGACAGTTCTCTTTCTAGGCATGCTGACTAATAACTTCATGGTTCTAAAGGCACATGGTCCCCTGCATCAGACCGTCATCTGTAACTAAGCCAGCCAGGAGCAGAAAAGACAAACGGTGACAGGCAGGTGCAGAATCTATCCTGTCCCAGCCCAGCCACAGCAGACCTCTCTCTAACTGCACCAGCAGCTGCAGGCTGCATCTTAAGTAGAGGACTACAGGGAAGCCTGTGTCAGTACTGCTGTTAGCAGTAAGCCGGGCTGTACCCTCCCACACAGCAGCACTCAGCTGAGCATCTATCTGATGCCAAGCTCAGACCTGATTCCAAGGCAACTGCCAGGAACCCGCTCTTCTCCCCATGTCCATGGGGAGGCAGGACTTGCCTGATGTCAGACAAAGGAAAGGGAGTTAAGAGAAACGGCGGCGTACCTCTTCAGCTGTTTCTGATGGTTCTTCAGGTAAATCAGGAACCTAAAGAAATATGAAATGGACATATGAGAACTCTCAAGAAGAACCCTGTTCAACAGGCTACATGCATCTAGGGTTTAAAAGGCTTCCTAAAATATCTACATCTGACAGGCATGGTGGCGCATGCCTTTAATCCCAGCACTTGGGAGGCAGGGGCAGGCGGATTTCTGAGTTCGAGGCCAGCCTGGTCTACAGAGTGAGTTCCAGGACAGCCAGGGCTACACAGAGAAACCCTGTCTCGAAAAACAAAAAAATAAAATAAAATAAAAAATTTACATCTATCAGACCTTTACAGTGAACCAGGCCTGGAGGCTCAATTAATGGTGCTTGCTGTCTAGCGTGACCTGCGTTTTGATTCCCAGGACCCACATGGAGGAAAAAGAAGAACCAAATCCTGCATAGTTCTCCTCTGCCATCACACATGCATACACACACACACATACATGCATACACACTCACACATGCATACACACATACGCACATACACATGCATACACACTCACACATGCATACACACTCACACAATAAATAATTAATTTTTTTTTTTGGTTTTTCTACTCCCTCTGATGATC
Source organism: Mus musculus (assembly GCF_000001635.26). Lineage (NCBI taxonomy): Eukaryota > Metazoa > Chordata > Mammalia > Rodentia > Muridae > Mus > Mus musculus. Next base: position 33,626,935 of record NC_000074.6, read on the forward strand.
AGGCTGGCCTCGAACTCAGAAATCCACCTGCCTCTGCCTCCCGAGTGTCGGGATTAAAGGCATGTGCCACCACGCCCGGCTCACTAATGCAATTCTTATAAAAGTTTTTTGGTTTTTTTTTTTAAGTTTACAATAGAGTTCTGGCACTCAGGAGGCAGAGGCAGGTGAATCTCTGTGAGTTTGAGGACAGCTTCATTAACAAAGTGAGTTCTAAGACAGCCGGGGCTACACAGAGAAATTCTGTCTTAGAAAACAAAAACGGAGGGAGGGAGGGAGGGAGGGAGGGAGGGAGGGAGGGAGGGAGGGAGGGAGGGAGGGAGGAGAACTAGTTTACAACTGCAGTCAAAATTCAAGACAGCTGTTTTCAGTTGTGTCTAGCTGCTTCTTGTCCTTTCCTCTCTTAGCCAGAGTGCTTAAGATCTATAAAAGAAACAGGCAGGTTTCTGAGTCCAAGGCTAGCCTGGTCTACATAGCAAGTTCTAGGATAGCCAAAGCTACATAGTAAGACATTATCTCAAAAATACCACATAAAGTTTATATTAATATCTATTTGGTAAGCAAGATGGCTTACCAGATGTGGTTTGAATGAAAGTGGCCCTCATAGACTCATAGGGAGTGGCACTATCAGGACGTGTGGGCTTTGAGGTTTCAAATGCTCAAGCCCGTTCCAATTTCTCTTTCTGCTGTTTTCGGATCCTGATCTAGAACTCTCAGCTACCTCTCCAGCACCATGCCTGCCTGCATGCCACCATATGCCCACCATGCTCCCACCGTGACAATAACGGACTAAACCTCTGAAATATAAGCCAGCCCCAATAAAATGTTTTACTTCATACAAGTCGCCACAGTCACGGTCCCTTCATATCAGTAGAACATAGACTAGGGCACGGGGTGACAACCTGGGTTCAATCCCCAGACAAACGGATTCCCCCAAGGAGTTGTCAGATCTTCGCACTCCCATGTACACACACATATATGCTAAGTAAGTAAATGTAATTTCTAAATGTCTCTTAATTAAAGAAGAAAGAAACGAGTGAGTGCAGCCTGGGAAGACAGCCCAGCAGGGCTTCCGGACGCAGCATGTACCAGGCCCTCTTATCAGTGGTCAGCATGCTTTCCCTAACCTTTATTTCTTTTAAGATGTTCTAATATATTGTGTAAAAATGCATTATTTGGGCTGGAGAGATGGCTCAGCGGTTAAGAGCACCGACTGTTCTTCCAAAGGTCCTGAATTCAAATCCCACCACATGGTGACTCACAACCATCCGTAATGAGATCTGACACTCTCTTCTGGAGTGTCTGATGACAGCTACAGTGTACTCGCATATAACAATAAATAAATCTTTGAAAAAAATGATTTTTAAAAAAAGGCACAGGAAAAGCCTCAGGCTCAGGCTGTAGTGCCTGCCTGCTGGAAGTTCCTGGGAGGTAGAACTACAATGCCATGCCATTCCACACAGAATTATTTAGAGACACTGAGTAAAACTGTCTGCAGTTTATGTAAATAGGGATACAGAGACTGGATGCATTTACACGTGAGCACTGTCCCAACATCTCAATTTATACATGAAAATATCCTAGGGGCTGGAGAGATGGCTCAGCAGTTAAGAGCACAGGCTGCTCTTCTAGAAGTCCTGGGTTCAATTTCCAGCAACCACATGGTGGCTCACAACCATCTGTAATGGAACCAAATGCCCTCTTCTCATGTGCATGAAGTCAGGGTACTCATATACATAAAATAAATAAATATTTTTTTTAAAGAGAAAAAGAAAATATCCTAAAGTCTGAAATACTTCTGATCCCAAGTATTCAACCTGTAGAAGGCACTCAAGACACGACACAGCAGCGTCTTAAGACACCCGGTAGGAATGCTTCCCTTCATGAAGGCTGCTGTTTTCATCTCTTCACTATCAAGTTATTTCAATGGCATTCATCTCTTTTGTTTTGTTTTGGTTTTGGTTTGTTTTTTTCGAGACAGGGTTTCTCTGTGTAGCCCTGGCTGTCCTGGAACTCACTCTGTAGACCAGGCTGGCCTCGAACTCAGAAATCTGCCTGCCTCTGCCTCCTGAGTGCTGGGATTAGAGGCGTGGGCCACCACACCATTCATCTCATGGCTTTCCTCTACCCTGCCTCAGGTTTTTGGTTTTTAAGTGGGACCAATGGTCCACAGAGCTGCCTCCTGTACAAGGTTGTGGGGAGACACCATCTGGATTAAAGGCATCCTCCCCTTCCCCAGTAGCCCTTCCAAGGACACACTCCTGCCATCAGCGTCAAACTCAGGAAGTGGGTGTGAACAACGAACCTCCTTCCTCAGGAGCGGCCGAGCAGCTGGTGAAATTTCAGTTGAAAACTTAGGCAAGTTCTGTCTTCTTGCTGCCTCTCCGTTTATTGTTTCAAAAGATGCCTGACTTGAATTTTCAAACTCCGAATCTTCATCCCCCTGGTCAAAAACAACCAAAAAAACTCTGAGAGTCATGTTCTATTGATGAGGATCTACTCATAATGGTTACCTTTTTTAGCTCTCATAGTCATTTTTAGATCAGAAAACTAAAGTATAGTCTCACGGGGCAAGAAAACATGACACCGAATGAGTTCCAGACTCTCCCTTTATCCAGGTTCTAAGGCCTTCCTCTACTAGGAACGGCTGACAAGGGCCCACTCGGCTCACAGGAACTCATGTGGAGTCCAGACTGGCCCTGAGCACTCAGCATCTCCTGCGATGCCTCACAAGTATCCCGTCTGACTAAGCACAGAGTCTCTCCAAAGATAGAAACAAGGAAATGGCTAATGGTATCCTATCCGCTCCACAACAGCAGCCATTCAGGGAGGTGGCCTGCAGTTAACGGCTGTGCAAACAGGAGCTGGGATGTGCAGGTTTTCCTCCTGGTCACACCTTGCAGGAGGCCCAAGGCTGTCTCGGACCCAGGGCGCATTACAGACCCAGGTCCATAAAGCCCCCTCCTTGGTGTTAGAGAAACAGGAACTATTGCTGACTGTAGTCCCCATGATGTGCAGGAAGGCCCAGGGTTACACCTTTAGTCACTGTCACCCATGGCACAGAGATGAGCACCCCTCACCTACACTCCTGTAAATTCACTAACTCACCAGGCTAGACTCGGTGGAACCGTTTCCTTAGCCTGTGAATAGTGCGCTATCTGGGGTGGGTGGGCATTTGTCTAGCCTCCCCAGGAAGCCACACAGCATGCGTGCAAAGGAATGTCTCAGTATATGATCCCCAAATATCCATAGCTAAGTATAGTCACAGTGTATGGTTCTGGGAAACATCCAGGCTTCCCAATTCACGGGAATCAGCCTGTAAAAGGCAGCTGCTCCGGGAAGCACAAAGCTTGTTCTTGTACCCTCTCATCTGCTGCAATGGTTCCATTGGGCACCTGGATAAAACACCCACAAGAACAGTAGAGCCTACCACAGAGAGCAATTCATACAAAGATTCTGATCCAGGCAATGAATCCTAATGGATCCAGGATATGATGACTTAGGGGAAGTGGCGAAAGATGGGGTGGGGTCGCCGTGAGGGAAACAGGCCTGCTATGCTCTCCAGCCACCGGGGACTACCTTCTGTGAAAGTGAAATTCCTTAAGTCGTTCTCTAAAGCCTTTTGGTCACACAGACATGAAAACACCAATATCCTACCAAACTTCCTACTCAGCAAAGGAATTTAATGCCCAATTTTCTTTTATTTATTTATTTACTTATTTTGTTGTTGTTGTTGCTGTTGTTTTTTGTTTTTTTTTTTCCGAGACAGGGTTTCTCTGTGTAGTCCTGGCTGTCCTAGAACTCACTCTGTAGACCAGGCTGTCCTTGAACTCAGAGATCCGCCTGCCTCTGCCTCCCATGTGCTGGGATTAATGGCATGTGCCACCACGCCCGGCTTTATTTTTTTATTTTTATTCTCTCATCAATAAATGACCACAGTTCTCCTCCCCCCACCCCCCGCTCTCAGTCCCAGCTTCCTTCTCCCCGAGGCCCACCCCCCATCTCTCCCCAGAAAAGAGCAGGTCTCCCAAGGACATCAAACACTAATGCAGAGTCTTCTAATACAGGCTCAGGAACTCCTTCCCGGCTCAGCTCCTAAAGTTTTCAGAACCTTTTTCACAGAACTGCAGTCAGTATTCACCATTTGATTGGGATTTAGTCGCCCTTTCTTTATCAAGAGAAACGTGCGAGAGGAACACACGGGGAACAGGAATGGAGCTGTTAATGCCAAGGGGTTCACTAGTCAAGCCCCACTACCTCACTCTATGCTGGTTGGAGTTGATGGGCAGACACATCCAATTCAGCTTTAACACCAGGATTCTCACAAAAGCCTCAGAATGACCACGCCAACAGTCTGTCCTGCTCCTGGACAGCTGTTGTCACCACTAATCTTTTCTAACAGCAGTCCTAACGGCAGACTCACTCTGAGACCACTGCTGAAGCCGACGGCCTCAAACCCTCCTGTTGAACAAGGTAGCGTACCGCCCAGTGGTACCCAGACACCTGTGGTCCCAGCCACTTGAGATGCTTGGGACAAGAGATGGAAACCAACCCCAGGAATGTGGCAAGACCTCATCTCATCTCAAAAGCGAAAACAAATGAAAAGTAAAACCAGCCTAACTCATGTCTACCAACCGAGAAAATGAAGAGGAGCTAACTCGGGGGGATGGAAAGACAGCTCAGTGGGTAAGATTGCTTGTTCTGACACCAGAAAGGCCTAAGTTCAAATCTGCAGCACACATCTAAAAAGCTGGATATGGAAGGATAGATCCCAGGAACTCCCGGGCCAGCTAGCCTGGTTACAGCAGGGAGCTGTGGATTCAGTGAGAGACAGTGTGTCAAAAATGAGGTAAAGAGCTGCAGTGGTGGCTCAGTCCTCAAGAGCACTGGCTGCTCCTTCAGAAGACCTGGTTTCGACTCTCAACGCCCATGGCGGCTCACAACCATCTGTAACTCCAGTTCCAGGGGAGCCAATTTCCTCTTCTGGCCTCTCTAGGCACCAGCCACAAGTGCAGTACATACAGACATACAGGCAGGAAAAACACCCACCCACACAAATAAAGTAATAAAACGAAAATGACATAAATGAGGTGGAGTGTGACAGCGAACACATTTGATGTCCTGTGGCCTTGTCCACATGTCACCACATACACAGGAGATCACTGCACAGAGCAGTGGCACTGTGTACTGCCCAGAATTGATATCAATGTTACTACTGGCCCTTGACTATTGTATGGTATGTTTGCGACTGTGAAACAAGGAAGAACTGGCTCTGTAGACAGCATAAGCACCCTGGCACCTTTACTGGATCCCTTTCTTTACAAGACAATGTCAGATGCCCTGTAAGCCGGAAACACAACATACACCAAAAGGTGGCCTTACTGTAAATCTGTCACAGGTATCTTTAACCTGTAAAGCCTGGGTATCCCTTTTCTCTGTAAAATACTTACACTGTAACCTTCCACTTCCAAATGACAACACACGATCATTGCCCATGATTTCAGAAACAGAACCAACCGTGAGCCATCCAATGTGAGTTTAGGGCTGGAGAGATGGCTCGGCAGTGAAGAACACCTTCTGCTCTTATAGACAACACAGGTTTGGTTCCCAGCACACACATGAAGGCTAACAACCATTCGACTCCAGTTTCAGAGACTCTGACGCCCTCTCCTGAGTACACATGAATACATGCAAGGAAAATACTCATGCACATAAAATAAAAATGAATACATCTATTTCTTAATGTGAGCTTAATACTCTGGGTATCTGAATATTTTACTTAAGCAAAGATCAGAAGTTCCTCAGAACAGCGTGACTCGGCAGTTTTCTCAGAGAGCACCTATTTGTCACAGTATAAAACCACTTCATACACAAATGCACCGAATAATAAAACTGATTCGGAGTCAAGCGCTGTGGTGTCTGCCTGCAACCCCGGCACTTACGGGACAGAGGCAGGAGAATCGCTGCAAGCGGGAGGTCAACCATGGCAACAAAATGAGTTCAAGGCTGGCCTGAGTTCCACAGCAAGACCCAGACTCAAAACCCTACCAAGCACATACATGCAAATAACTGCATATACAAGGAAACATGAGCATAAATATGGGCCTTAGCAATATATGTAAAGGACACACAGGAGCTGGGGAGATGTCTCAGTGAGAAAGCACTTGCTGCTCTGCTCATAAGGACCTGAGTTTAGAAGCCCCAGACCCATACATTAAACAGGCGGGGTGACATGGGAGTTGGGGATGGGGTGGGGGTTAGGTCAGGACCCAGACCTGTCCAGGCAGCCTAGGTAAAACTGTGAGCTCAGCTGGAGTGAGCTCTCCAAAGTAGAATACAGGACTGGGACTACCTCCAGCATGTGCCTATATGGACAAGTACACACTGGGCATAAAATGTGTGTGTGTGTGTGTGTGTGTGTGTGTGTGTGTGTGTGTGTGTGTGTGTGTGTGTGAGTGTGTGTGTGTGTGTGTGTGTGTACACGAGCATGCTCGTGCACACACACACACACACACACACCAACAGGAAACAAACAATAGTATCCAAAACACAAAAGCAGAGTTCTCTAACCTCTAGGAGTCGGTGGCCAGCGGTCAGCTTCCAGGTCTCCCCTGTCATCTGATAAAACCGCTCCTCCAGTTTTTTCAACTTCATTTCCTGCTGAGGCTTTAAAACATTCTCTATATATCTGCTGGCCTGGTGGAGCAAGAACGAGCAATTACTATACATTAGTGTTGTCTACGCTCTAAATCAAGAGCAAGGTTTGAAACCTAAGGGGGTTTAAATAGGAACGCCCCCCTCCCCCATGCTCTCATCTCTTTGAATGCTTAGTGGTGAGGGGCTGGCACGATTGGGAAATGCAATCCTTCAATGAGGAGGCCTTGTTATGCATGGTGGGGGAGGGGGAGCTAAAGCCAGGCCCAGTGTCTCTCTCTCCCTGCTGCATGCCAATCAGGATGTAGAGCTCTCAGCTACCTCCTCAACACCACATCTGCCTGCACGCTGCCATGTGTCCAGCAAAGAAGACAATGGACTAAACCTCTGAACTGTAAGCCGACCCCAATCAAATGCTTTCCTTTATAAGAGTGGCTGTGATCAAGGTGTTTCATCACAGCCATAGTGACCCTAAGACAGGCTTGTGGGAGGTGGTGTGTCACTGGGGGTGGGATTTGTGGTTTCCAAAGTCCATGCCAAAAAAAAAAAAAAGGAAATAAAAGTCGGGCATGGGGGGCTGGTGAGATGGCTCAGCAGGTAAGAGCACCCAACTGCTCTTCCAAAAGTCCTGAGTTCAAATCCCAGCAACCACAGCTCACAACCATCCGTAACAAGATCTGACTCCCTCTTCTGGAGTGTCTGAAGACAGCTACAGTGTACTTATTTTTAAAAAAAAAAAAAAAAAGTCCATGCCAAGCCAGGTGTGGTGACGCTCGCCTTTAATCCCAGCACTTGGGAGGCAGAGGCAGGCGGATTTCTGAGTTCGAGGCCAGCCTGGTCTACAAAGTGAATTCTAGGACAGCCAGGGCTATACAGAAAAACCCTGTCTCAAAAGACAAAAAAACAAAACAAAACAAACAAACAAACAAACAAAAGTCCATGCCAGCTCCAGCATCTTCCACTCTGCCTGCTACCTGAGGACCAGGCAGTAAAACTCTCAGCTACTCCTGCAGTACCATACTTATTTCCGTCCATGATGATCATGGACTAAGCAGGCCCCTAATTAAAGCTTCCTTTTAGAAAAGTTGTCTTGGTTGTGGTGTCTCTTTGCAGCAACAGAACAGTGACTAACACTCGGAAATAATTTTTTTTAATTATATATATACACACATACATATATATCATATGTAAGACATGGATGTTCTGGGAATGGAAGCACATATCCTTTATCTCAGCACTCAGGCCACCAAACTGAGACCAGAAGATCCTGAGACCGAGACCATCAGTGGCTACAACAGTGGCCAGGGCAAGTCCAACTGTCCAAGTGGGTAAAGACATCTGTCTCCACGCCTGACCACCTGAGTTCAAACCCTGGGGCAAGGAGGGAACCAACTCTTTCCGCATGTGTCACACAGACACATGAATGAAGAAGGAATAAAATGTAATAAATAAGGGTTTTTTTTTAATTGTAATTTTAAAGAGTCAACATTGAGTATGGTAATCCCAGCCCTTAAGAAGTGGAAGAAAGGTCATCCTCAATGACATTGTAAATTCAAGGTCGCCTTACAATACAAGAGACCTTGTCTCAGAAAAGAAAGGAAGGTAAAATGTTATGCCTTCTGCATTAGCCATCAGTGATTGTTCCCACGCAGATGGCGAGGCAGCCCCAAGGCGCCCTCACGCCCTCAAGCGCTGAGCCTTACCTTCTCACCCTGGGCTTCCTGTTGCCTTTCCCTCACGAGTCTCCGTCTTTTCTCATTCTCTTTTTCTCCTTCTGAATCCAAAACAAAGAAGCACTTTTTAATTCTGAAGTTCAAAGAATCAAATGCATTTTCTCTGAGACTAAGTCTTTAGATATGAACACTACATACTTTTCAAATATTCAAAACATGTGCCAGCGGTGGTGGCGCACACCTTTAATCCCAGCACTCTGGAGGCAGAGGCAGGCGGATTTCTGAGTTCAAGGCCAGCCTGGTCTACAGAGTGAGTTCCAGGACAGCCAGGGCTACACAGAGAAACCCTGTCTCGAGAAAGCAAAACAAAACAAAACAAAAAACAAACAAACAAACATGTGCATATGAAATCCATAATAAAAGCTGTTCTAAGACAATTCACTAACCTTGTATATTATTATAATATTATATTGTATATAACAAACTTTTTTTGGAGACAAGGTCTCCCTACGTAGCCCTAGCTTGCTTCAACCCCGGGATCCTCCTGTGGCATGTGCCACATTCCTAGCCTAAACACAGCTTTAAGGTTGCATGTTGCGTAGCATCAACCTGCAGTGAGGATTATGCCAAGAACTTCGGGGTAAGTGGACCGTGCCACCAGACAGAAGAACTGATAAGGTTGAGTGTGCTCAAACCCCATAAATCTCAGAATAGAGAAAGGTGGAATGAGGCCACTCCCTGCCTGCTTCTACCTCCCTCTACCTGCTCTGGAACAAACCACTAAGAGGACAGTCAGTCAGGTGGCATAAAACCCTGCTAATACAATCCATGCTAATGGGGTATCTGGCCCCGCACCCTGCAACCCAGGCTCCTCACCCCCAGCGAGCATTCAGCCAATGCGCTTCCCTTCCTGGCCATTCCATCCTGCAAAAGGTGTTTAATCCCTGGTTCACCCTGAGTAAAGTGGATGCATTTTCATTCACCATCAAATAAAGCAGTTTGAACAAGCACAGACCATCTCTCCATCAAGGATGGGTGTGGGAGGGGCTCGTTGTCATAAAGAGCTGCGCCTAATCTGCCAGGGCTCTGTCTTCCCCTTCCTGCCTGGCACGTGGATACTCTGAGGGGAACCGCCAACTGGGACCCCCGTTCCCACCCCCCAAAGCTACCCGAGCTGCGCCTGGGTACACAGGAGACTGGGAACCCGGGCAACCATCCCAGACTCCATTGTTTCCCACCCTGGGAAAACAATTGAGGACCTCCATTGTTTCCCACCCTGGGAAAACAATTGAGGACCTCCATTGTAGGCTGTTTATGCCTCCCCTGAATGGCTTGCCTGAGATGCTCCAGGCACCCCAGCGGCAGGTAGGGAGGCAGGCAGGACGCAGCAACCCATAGATGAGTCACAGGACTCACACCCAAATATTGCAAAGGAACAATTTACAAGGGCAGAAACCATGGAGGGCGCATTTTCATATTTATAAATAGCAAACCACAGGGGCTTCCGATGCAAGGTCTGCAGCAAACCACCGCCTTGATAGCAACATAGGTTTTTAATTAGTTTTTTTTTTTTTTTTTGAGTGCTAAGGACTGAAAGCAGGGCACCCCGTGCTCTTCATACTTCTACAGCTAAGTTCACAGCAAGCACTGAAAACACATCCATACAAAATCCCCAACGGAAAATCACAATGTTTTGGTTGAATATCCGAATTGAGTCATTTGAAGTATGAGAGATCAAAGCTGAGAAAAGTCCAAAATCTATGACTGGAACTCACCAAAGCACCCACACTGCCATATATTATTGGGTTGAATAATCTTTTGCAATTATGTTTTCTACAGGGCTGATGTGAAAGAGCTATAAGAGCTTTGCACCATTCGTTGTATTTACTTATATTTTAAAAGCAGTAAATCACAGGTTGAAGGGTGTAGCTTGGTCAGTATAATGCTGGCCTAACCCACAGGCCTTGGCTTGGATCCTCAGCACCACACACTACCAACTGTGTTGGTGCAGATCTGTAATCTCAGCAGGCAGGACGTGGAGGCAGGAAGATCAGAAGTTCAAAGTCACCCTCAACTAGACAGTAAATAACAAGCCACCCTGGGCTATCTGAGAGCCTATCTTAAAAAAACAAAAGCAAGGGCTGGAGATGGCTCAGGGGTTAAGAGAACTGGCTGCTCTTCCAGAGGTCCTGGGTTCAATCCCCAAAACCCACTTGGCAGCTCACAACTGTCTTGTGAGTCCAGTTCCAGGGATCTGACACCCTCACACGAACAAAGGCAGGAAAAACATCAATGCACATAAAAATAATAATAATAAAATAACAAAAATGAATAAATTATTCTTTTTAAAAAACCCATAAATTGCCAGGCAGTGGTGGCACATACCTTTAATCCCAGCATTGGGAGGCAGAGGCAGAGTACAGTGAGTACAGAGTTCCAGGACAGCCAGGGCTACAGAGAAACCCTGTCTCCACCCCACCCCCCTAAAAAAAAGAATGAAATGCTAAAAAAAAAAAACAAAAAAACAAAAAAACTGGCTTTTTGTTGTTGTTGTTTTGTTTTTGTTTAAAACGTTATGTATGTCTGTGAGTGTTCTGTCTGCATGTATGTCTATGTACCACGTGCATGCAGTGCCCACAGAGGCCAGAAGAGGGAGTCAGATGTCAGATCCCCAGGATCAGTTAAACACCTTGGGTGCTGGGACTGTAGCTCCGGCTTCTGGAAGAGCGGCCAGTTCTCTCTTTTTTTTTTTTTTTTTTTTTTTAAGATTTATTTATTTATTATATGTAAGTACACTGTAGCTGTCTTCAGACACTCCAGAAGAGGGCATCAGATTTCGTTACGGATGGTTGTGTGCCACCATGTGGTTGCTGGGATTTGAACTCGGGACCTTCGGAAGAGCAGTTGGGTGCTCTTAACCACTGAGCCATCTTGCCAGCCCCGGCCAGTTTTCTTTACCACCCCACCTCTCTATCCAGGGCTTTTGAAGCTCCTAGGGCTGGTGAGATGGCTCAGTGGGTAAAGACACTTGCTGCCAAACCTAAGACCTTAGTCATCCTTGAAACCCACGTGTTAGGAGAGAGCCTAAGGAAAGAACAGGCTCCCACTTGAAATTATTACACATAATAAATCAGTGATAAACCAGTTCTTGCTGTAGAATAAACAAAAGAAAAAATTTGAGTAGAAAAGGTTACTTTTTTTTAGGGGGGGGGTACACTTACCTTTCAGATGACCTTGCGAAGGTTTCAGTGAGTTAAACCAGGAGGTGGTCACGGAAATGACTAAGGTAAGCAGGGCCAGCAGTAGGAATATCCGGCCACTCAGCAAAATGAGATCTTTAATGCCTTAAGAATAAAAAAAATAATTAAACATGTTTCTTTAAAAGAAAGTTTCTCTTTCCTTGGTACTACTAATAAAGGGCAGATTGTTTGCACTAGAAAGCAGAGTTAGATACTAAATGATACAAGCCTCCTGATTGGTTTCCTAAGTCTTCCAGGGCTCTGAAGTTCAACATGGTGGTCACTACCACAACAAACTGTCAGAGAATCATTCTAGAAGAAGCATCCTATTTTAGGAACACATAGTGTTCAGCTGCATAAGGAAATATTATGAGCATTAATAATGCATAAAACTAGCCGGGCGGTGGTAGCGCACACCTTTGATCCCAACACTTGGGAGGCAGAGGCAGGTGGATTTCTGAGTTCGAGGCTAGCCTGGTCTACAAAGTGAGTTCCAGGACAGCCAGGGCTACACAGAGAAACCCTGTCTCGAACGAAAAAAAAAAAAAAAGTAAAAAAAAGGGGGTGGGCTGGTGAGATGGCTCAGAGGATAAGAGCACTGATTGCTCTTCCAAAGGTCCTGAGTTCAAATCCCAACAACCACATGGTGGCTCACAACCATCTCTAATGGGATCTGACACTCTCTTCTGGTGTGTCTGAAGTCAGTGTACTTATGTAATAAATAAACCTTCTTTAAAAAAAGAAAAGACAAAAAGAAGAAGCTTAAGCTTAAAAAGTCTTTATATACTCCAATCTAGCTTTTTTCAAATTATTTTTATTCTATGTATATTAGTTTTGCCTGCAATGTATGTCTATGTGAGGGTGTTGGTTTCCTCTGGAACCGGAGTTATAGACAGGTTTGAGTTGCTATGTGTGTTCTGGGAATTGAATGGGAGTCCATTGGAAGAGCAGCCAGTGCTCTTAACCAGGGAGCCATCTCTCCAGCCCCTAATGTAGCTTTTCAAAGATCATTTCATTTTCACTTCTCTTGGGCATGTTTCAGGGCATCTGACTCCTTGTCCAGGAGGAGGCAGGCTGGAGGAAAAAGAACTTTAGCTTGGCCATTCACTTTAGAGTCTGGGCAGTGATGACATATTCCTTTAATCCTAGCACTTAAAAGGCAGAGGCAAGCGGATTTCTGAGTTTGACCTGGTCTACAGAGTGAATTCCAGGACTGCCTGGGCTACACAGAGAAACCCTGTCTCAAAAAACCAAAAAAAAAAAAAAAAAAAAAAGAAGCAGAGGTAGGCTGATCTCTGAATTCCAGGCTAGTCTGGTCTACAGAGTGAGTTCCAGGTCAGCCAGCTACACAGAGAAACCCTGTCTCAAAATACAAACAAACAAAACCCAACAACAACACACCACACAAAGTGTGCTTAAGGAGGGAGGCAGACATGGAGACTAACCTGCGGGCTTTTGTTTCTGCTTCACCGTATCTCAACTCTGTCCACAATTCATTCATATTCCTTCTGTTGCCCCAGTCTAAGCCATCCCTGTAACTATTCACTACAGCAAACTCTAACTTGGCTCACTACTCTGCACTATAGCTCCATTCCAAAGCATTCTCCACACAGAATCCAGAATGGCCCTTTAAAAAACTAGGGGCGGGAGGCAGAGGCAGGCGAATTTCTGAGTTTGACGCCAACCTGGTCTACAAAGTGAGTTCCAGGACAGTCAGGGCTACACAGAGAAACCCTGTCTCGATAAAACAACAAAAAAAAAAGAGAGAGAGAGAAAAAAAACTATGGGTTACTATAGGACCTGAAAACATGAGGCAGGAGGTTTGCTTCAAGACACAGGCTAACCTAAGCTAATTGAAGACTCAAAAGACACACATAATAATAAAAACCATGCAGGGTAGTGATGATGCACACCTTCAATCCCAGCACTGGGGAGGCAGAGGCAGGTGAATCTCTATGAGCTCAAGACCAGCCTGCTCTATAAAGTGATTCCAGGGCACCACGGGCTGTTACACAGAAAAACTCTAGAAAAAGAAAAGAAAAGAAAAGAAAAGAAAAGAAAAGAAAAGAAAAGAAAAGAAAAGAAAAGAAAAGAAAAGAAAAGAAAAGAAAAGAAAAGAAAAGAAAAGAAAAGAAAAGAAAGAAAGAAAGAAAGAAAGAAAGAAAAAGAAAGGAAAGAGCTGGAGAGATGGCTAAGCAGTTAAGAGCACTGACTGCTCTTCCAAAGGTCCTAAGTTCAATTCCCAGCAACCACATGGTGGCCCACAACCATTCATAATGAGATCTAACGCCCTCTTCTGGTGTGTCTGAAGACAGCTACTGTGTGTACTTACATATAATAAATAAATCTTAAAAAAAAATCAAAACCACCTCCAATTAGTCACTGATCGTCCTCAATAAATCACAGTGCTCTCAAATGTAAAGATTTTAACAGTACTGTAAACTCAAGTATCCCCTTACTTTTATGTTCTACAGAAGGTGATTAACTGATAAGAACTTTTTAGACTATGGAATGGTTCAAATGTTGCAGGTCCAGAGCCTAACCATGGATTATTATGGGCTTTAATTAGCCCACTTAATAGTCACTCATTGTTCACCTATATGCCTGACCTAACTATGCCTATCACATGGAACCTACACAATATATTAACTTAGCCCACAACCTTCTACCAATCCAAAAGTTTATTTTGTGAGCACCTGAGCCCTCTGCGAGAGGTTTTCCTACACGTTGCTGTAACTCATCTCCCTGATGGACCTACATATATTTAAGGTGTTTTGTGACATTTTTTTGGCTGTTACAATAAAAACTTTTGGAACCGTGGAACCGAGAATTTGAAGTAACCCAAATCCGTATTCTCAGAACACCACGGACATTTAGATTCGATTCCAAAATAAACTCTGACCTGCTCTGGGGCAGAGCGCTGTTTTTTAGGCTAACAGTACCTACAAGTCGTTGTGGCAGTAGTGGAGAGTGAGATTGCAAACAGGGTCTGACTTAGAATAAGATTCTCAGAAATGGTACTTGGGGACTCCCTTTCATCCATTCCTTGATCATGACACAAAGGCTTTCACCTGAAACATGGCTCAGCTATCAGCTTATTTACTTCCGGCTCTCATTACTCTTAGAGGCGAAACAGTTCCTATCTGTCCCTGCGCTTCTCACTCGGGTCCCTTTCCAAGCCGACCCTGGCCAGAGATCAAGAGAACTTTTTCCCGCGGAAATGGAGGCGGTTCCGGAAGAGGGGCGGGCGCGATGGATTCTGGGGATTGTAGTCAAAAGCGCGCGGAGGTCCGCGCCGCTCAGGTGACAACACTCCAGCTGGGAGCACCGAGAGGAGAAAGGCAACACTTACCGAGACTCGGGATCCCGCGCCGGAGCTCCAGACACAAGAGAGGGAGAGCAGAGAGCAAGAAAAGGCCCACGACGCCACGAGAAGCCATGGCGCGGAGGGCTCGCTGGGCGCAGTGCCCGCCCCTTCCGGCCGTGCCTTCCGCGAGCTCGCCCCGGAGGCCTCGGGCTGGGAGGAATGGAGGGAGGATGCTGTGCCCTGAGGCTGGGGCGCGGGCCCGGATGCGATTGCTCAGACGGCGCGGGTCATCTCCTTCGGCTGGGACGGTCCCTGTCCTGTGGATCTGAGGCTGGTCACGATGACAGTGGCTTATCAGACTGTGCAGGTCTAAAAGATGGTGCTCAGAAGACTGAAATGACTTAAAAGGGGCGGTTGACGCTGCGAGGCCCGGTGGCCTTGTGTCCCTTGGGGGTAACAGGGCGTTTGGTTCTTAGCTAACTAGTTACTAAGCATCTTCTCTTCCTAACAGGTCCTGCGGGAAGCTTAAAAGTGGGGTCTGCTCCCTAGTGCCTGTTCCTGCCCCACACCCGCGTGGAGAGTTCCCTAGACCTGCCCCCCACTCACTGTTCTCCCTGTCAATGCCTACACGTGTTACAGTTATGACTTAACGTTGGCCTCACAGTGACTTCCCTGCCACTCCATGACTCAGCTCTGGTAACTTAGAGTTCAGGAATGGAGGGCCTTCCCACTGACAAGATTCCCAACTTGGCAAGTCCTCAACCATCAATACCCCCAGTCGCTCTTCAGTTTAGCTTAAGTTCCAAGTATGTGTAAGTTACTGAATTTGTCCTAAACAAACTCAGCCCTGGGATACATGTCCTGTACAGAGACTATCTGATGTCTGGTGCCATGATAGGAATGTCTGTATAGAGTGCTACAGAACCACGTTCTGCAGTGTGGAGAAGAATTTCCTGAGGAGATAGTGACTAAAGTGTGAAGGTTTGGAGTTTGGACTTCGGACACTTTTAACCACAGCACTAGGGAGGCAGTGGCAGATGGATCTCTGAGTTCAAGGCCAGCCTGGTCTACAGAGTGAGTTCCAGGACTGCACAGAGAAACCCTGATTGAAAAAAACAAAAGAAAAAAAAAGTATACAGAGGAGCGTCCAAGACCTTGGAACAGTGAGCCCTAAATGGGTGAATATGAAACCCTCCCCTTAGGGAACCCCAAAGGAGCAGAGGCAGAAAGAGTAAGAGCAAAAGGGATGAAGGGCACGGAGAAAACAAGGCCCTCCAAAGCAAAAAAGATCGATAAATATGTGAACTCAGTGAACTGAGGCAGCATGCACAGAGCCTGTGTGGATCTTCACCGATAAGCTCCTAGAGCCCAAAGAAGTAGACAGCTATCCCCATCCTTAATCCAGCCACTATCTCCAACTGATAACCACTTGAAAAAGTAAATTCTCTCTCCAGGGAAGGCTCACTTGAAAAACATTTGCGATGGTAGACTGAATGGCCAGCAGTGGATGGCCAATACAACCTTAGAGGTTCCTGCTCTTGAAATGTCATGTCAGAGTCCTGCCTTTTTTTTTTTTTTAACCTCCTTTTACCCTAAAGTTCCTTTGTGTATATATTATGGCTTCCAGTTTAGTGTTTTTATGGCATTCCCAAGTGTGCCAACATGAGGCTTTGATTCTTACACTCTCTCTTGGGCTCTTCCCCTTCCGTCTGTTTTCTCTGATTCTGATGTATTAGTTCTATTTTAATTATCCTTTAGAAGCCTGTTTCATATTGACAGGAAAGGTGTGGATCCAGATGGGATGAGAGGTGGGGAGGACTAGGGGGAGGAGAAACTGTAATCAGGATATAATATGTGAGGAGGGGAATTTTATTTTATGTATATGGTGTTATGCCTATATCCCCTAGAACTTGTGAGCCACCAAGTGGGTGCTGAGAATCAAACCTAAGACCTCTGGAAGAGCAGCCAGTGCCCTTAACCACTGAACCATCTCTCCAACCCCCAAAATGTACTTTCTTTCTTTCTTTTTTTTTTAAAGATTGATTTATTTATTATATGTAAGTACACTGTAGCTGTCTTCAGATGCGCCAGAAGAGGGTGTCAGATCTCATTACAGGTGGTTGTGAACCACCATGTGATTGCTGGGATTTGAACTCAGGACCTTTGGAAGAGCAGTCAGTGCTCTTAACCGCTAAGCAGTCTCTCCAGCCCCCAAAATGTACGTTCAATAAAAGGAAAAAAAAATTTAAGAGCACAATGGCAAATTGGACCTAGGGCCATTGGAGATTGCTTTGTAAATAGGCTATGAATCTTATTACTGAGTATAATAACAGGCAAGAGGATTGTGACTGGTTCAGGCCCCAGTGTGATCCCGTTCAAAAATAAATAGCAACAAAAAAACTTTAGACTCAAAGAGTTCAAACTAGGAGGGCACAGTCTCAAGTCAGTAATGAGAAGGAGGCCATTTGAATTATAACAGGATAGATGGATTACACAGCTGGGTTGACTCATACAATGTTCCCACTGGGGCCTGTGTTGATTCTACATGAAGACAGACAAGGAATTCCTTCAGTTCTCACCAGCTTCATTTTGTTCTGCATTCCTTCTGTTTCTTTCCTTCTTCCTGGGTTTCTAGATTAGTCTAGTGAGTGACACCAGCATGTCTGGTTTTAGACCTTGAAATACAATTTTCAGGTCTGGGGAGATGGCTCAGTAGTTAAGAGCACTGACTGCTCTGCCAGAGGTCCTGAATTCAATTCTCAGCAACCATATGGTGGCTTACAACCATCTGTAATGGGATCGGATGTGTGTGTGAAGACAGTGACAGTGTATTTATATAAATAGAAAATAAAGAAATCGTCAAAACTAAAAGATAATTTAAAAAAAAAAATAGAAATTGCAGCCTGGCAAGATAGCTCAGTGGGTAACACCTGAGTTCATTCCAGAACCCACAGTGGAAGGAGAGAACCAACTCTCCCGAAAGTTGTTCTCTTGACCTACACGCGCATGCACACCTGAGAGTGTTCTCAGCATAGACAACCAGCACTTCCTGCTTCCATTGGCTGTAATCCCCCAGCACCATGGCCACCACATCCTTACTCCACAGAACAGAAGACCACAGTGATGGGTCCACTAAGTCAAGCTTCTCAATGGAGGCAAGTGTAATAGTGCTCTGACACGATCTGATCAGTAACTCCAAGAAAAAGGAAAAGGTGAGTGTTAGAGACCTCTGCAAGATGGAGTGGTTTAAGGTGACCTTTTCAAGATGGAGCTCTGGTTGTTAATAGTTTAAGACCAACAAGGTAAAGAAATGGAAGTCAGATTTCCCACTCCCTTTTGGGTTGTTGGGGATTGAATCCAGGCCTGAACTCTATCCCCAGCTATGTTGGTTTTTCATAAGAACAGGGAGTTAGGGATTTGGCCAGGTGAGTTCCAGACTCTCACTGTTGGAGAAGGAAGTCCTTTTGAGTAAGCAACCAACCCTTGAGATAAATGGATTTTCAGGAAGTTCCTAAGTTCACAGTGAAGGTCTGTCCTGATTTACAGTCTGTCTTGAAGGTAAAAATTTCCTGGAACAACTACTAAATAAAGCTATAGTGATTAATGTAGAGATCTTTAATCTTAACAGTGATAAGTTCTGGGCTACAGATATAATAAAATCTTACGAAACACCCTAATGTATGTGGAGAGGTTCCTTTTATTTTCCTAGTGCTGGGAAATAAGCCGGGAACCTCATGTGTGCTACTCAGGCTCTTCAACTTGATATGTTAGACTAAAGGCATGTTTGTTTGTTTTTCAAGACAGGGTTTCTCTGTGTAGTCCTGGCCATCCTGGAACTCACTCTGTAGACCAGGCTGACTTGGCACTCAGAGATTCCTCCTTCCTTTGGAGTTCTGGGACTAAAGGTGTGTGCCACCACCACCAAACAAAACATTTTAAATTTACATAAATTAGATATGAAGTCAGGCCTGGTTGTACAGAGTTACAATTCCAGCTACTCCAGAGGTTGAGGCAGGAGAATTCCAAGTTCAAAACCTGCATGGGCTACCGAGAAAATTCAAGACTAGACCCTGTCTCAAAAGAGAAAAAGCCTATAATCACCTTGGGAGTTAGAAGGAGTTCAGAAGTTCAGAATCGTCCTCACGCACATAGTGAATTCTAGGTCTTGAGCGCACATGTGCATCCGTGCACACACACACACACACACACACACACACACACACACACAAAATCCTCTCTCATGGAAGTCAGAAGACAATTTGTAGGAGTTGGTTTTCTTTTTCCACCATCTTGGGCCTAGGAATTAAACTCAGGCTGTCAAGAATTGACAGCAGGTCCCCTCAGTCCCCTCAGCCATCTCACCAGCCCAGCTCTCACCAGCCCAGCTTTTACATT
Source organism: Mus musculus (assembly GCF_000001635.26). NCBI lineage: Eukaryota > Metazoa > Chordata > Mammalia > Rodentia > Muridae > Mus > Mus musculus. The sequence goes on from NC_000074.6 coordinate 33,646,200, forward strand.
TTTTAATAATTTAAGGAGCACTTCAGTGTTGGAGTACTTACTCAGAGTGTATTAAGCCCTAGGTTCAATCTCTAGTACTGGAAAACTAAAACTAAAAAAACTGAATATAGTAATGTATGCTCATAATTCCCGCTTTTACAAGACTAAGGAAGATTGCCATAGGTTCAAAGCCACCTGGGTTACATGGTCTGTTTCAAGGCAGCCTGAGTTATAGTAAGTCTTTATATCGAAATACATGCATATGTCAGACATAATAGCACCTAACTTTAATCCCAGCACTGGGAAAGTAGAACAGAGAGATCTCTGAATTTGAGGCCAGCCGGGACCACATAGCGAATTCCCAGGCTGCCACTAGTGAGACCTTGTCTCAGAAAAAGAAAAGAAAAAGCCACAAAAAATTCAGTCAACAAGTTGAAAGGGGAAGAAGGGGATGGCAAAGAGCAGGTAAATTCCAATCACTATGATGATGACCATGCAAAATCTTCAAAATACCAAGGAACTGTAAGCAAGGATAGGTTGGTTAAGGGGGAGCTAGAAGGGAGAACCAGCTGAAAGTTCATTTACAATGCAGGAAACCCCACAAAGCTCCCACTCTGAAAGTCTGCTCCTCTTGGCCCACAGAAAAGAGCTGAGATTTCTTGTCTGGAAAGGCAGAAGGAGAGCTCACTCAATTGGAGACAGGGAGGATGAGACGGCCCAGCCTTTACAGCTCAGCCAGTGAAGACTCGCTTGCTGCCAAGCCTGGTGACCTGGGTTTGACCTCCAGACCACAAGGAGGAAGGCGAAACCAACTCCCAAATGTGTTCTGCTCCCACACACTCACACATGGGTGTGCATTTCCACGTTGAAAATCAAAGTAAATCAAGAACTGAAGGATACAAGAGCAGTTAAGACCTTGATGGTATAGTTTTTGCTGTCTCATAGTTTCTAGTACTTCCCCTTTATAGTTCTCCCCACAACGATCAGCAGCAATCAGGTACTAATTAAACATTGTCCTACTCTTACATCCTTTAGTTACCACTGTGTTTTCAAGGCATCAAAGAATCTCTAGTTCCTTTGTTCCTTTTTTTTTTTTTTTTTTTAACCTTCAAGATGCTTTCTCTGTGTAGCCCTGGCTGTATCAGAACTCTGTAGACCAGGCTGGCCTCAATCTTAGAGATCCGCCTGCCTCTGCCTCCCAAGTGCTTGGTTAAAGGTGTACACCACACCTGGCTGAATCACTAGTTCTAAACGGGTAGGTAATAGATATTTGTTGGGTGAATGCATACATATATATTATGAAGGTGCATCATTCCCAGGAGGACAAAGAAAAAGAATGGGAGAGAGCAAGAAATCAAACCTAAAGGCCCAGTCTGTTTTTTAGAATCAACATTAATGCCATTCATGAAAGCCAAGCCTGATGATACCACTTAACACTGTTGACTCAAAGGTGGACTTGGGGGAGGGGGGGTATTCAAACCAGCAGACCACAGGGTTTGGGTGAGATACATTCAAACCTCATAGGATAGTCATACAAAATACAGACGACTGACTTTTATTTATATTTATCTGTTCTTGGAGAGGATGAAACTATGCAATTTAAGATGACTTTGAACTTGTGATTGCAGCTGTGTGCTACCATGTCTGTCTGTGGCCTCCATTTTCACATTGGCGATATTACATTTAATCACACTCAGCAGTCGTCACCACAGTCTCCAAGAGAAACCCATAGGATTTTTTGTTATTGTTGTTGTCATTTTGTTTGTTCTAATTCTTAGAACTTTAATACATCTAAAAAGATGTTATGGGATTGGAAGGATGGCTGTGTTTAAGAGCACTGGCTGCTCCTCCAGGGGATGCCGGTTCAATTCCCAGCACCCATGACAGCTCACAATCTCTAACTCCCAGGGGAGTTCGTCCTAGAAGATCTGGTACCCTCTTCTAACCTCCAAAGGCACTGTACACATGTAGTGCACATTCATACAGGAAAAGACCCAAATACATAGGATGAAAACAAAGGTTAGAAAACAACTTTAAAAAGCTTCATGGCCATTTTTTCTTTTAAAATTGTGTTCTTCTTTCTCTACTATGTTTTTAGCAGTCCACATTCGGTGACTGTGATGGGTTGAGGGTTCATGTCCCTTCAGAGTCCCTTTGCAGAAACCGAATCCAATATGACAGGCTTTAGAGGTAGGCTTTTAGCAATAGTTAAACTAGGAGTGCTCTGCCCACATCAAAAGGGATTGGCACTGTTACAAAAGAGAGGAGCAACTTTGTTAGCCAGGGTGCCCCAGGGAGGAGCAGAACTGATGGAAGGGGGTGGATATTCCTAAGGGGATTTAATTCTATTTACACAGTACAGGCTGTCCAGCCCAACAATAGCAGGTAGACACTCACCAGCTACGAGCAAAGGCACACAGGCAAGCAGCAGTGCTTTTCCCCCAGAGCCCTTCACTGAGCCCCACCAGAAGGTGCCACCCACTCAGAGGGAGAGTCTTTGTGCAGCCAATCCTTCCTGGAGACAACCTCATAGATTTGTCTCTTCATTGATACCAAATCCAGTCACGCTGACAACCAAGATTAACTATAACCCTAGTCCCCATCCCTACCCTCTCTGCTCTTCAACTTCACCATGTAAGAATGTAGCAACAAGAGCCAGGCATGGTGGCACACGCCTTTAATCCCAGCACTCGGGAGGCAGAGGCAGGCAGATTTCTGAGTTCAAGGCCAACCTGGTCTACAAAATGAGTTCCAGGACAGCCAGGGCTATACAGAGAAACCCTATCTTGAAAAACAAAACAAAACAAAACAAAACAAGAATGTAGCAACAAAATGCCATCGTGTCTTTATTACATTTTCGTGTGTGTGTGTGTGTGTGTGTGTGTGTGTGTGTGTGTGTGTGTGTGTGTGTGTACCACTGAGCTGTCTCCCCTCCCCCCTTTTTAAAATTCAAAAGAGAGTCCCACTTAGTTGCATGTGGAGTGGAGAAAGCCCTGACTGAATAAAGATCTGAGTAATGTGTGCTGTTGACATCCCAGCTGAGACCCACGGGAAACCACGGGAAATGGCAATAACGTTGTGGCTAAGAGGGAAATAACAAAACCTTCTCTTCAGGTCCATGCGTGGATATTGGCAGTGTGTGCAGAAAAATGCCCACCATAGCTTCCTCACCCATCTATGCATGGCCTCTGTTCTCCCCTATAAAGACTGCATCTTCTGAATTAGCTTTGACCTGTCTCCTTGGACCAACTGATTACCGTAGACCCTGCCTCCTTGTTTGCATTTATATAATAACTTGAGTCCATGTTCAGCTGTATGCATGAATCCTGCCTCTCTGTTCAGCTCTGTATAATAAACATACTGTACTTCCAGGGTGCTGTGGCTTCTCCATCAGAGAGAGGAGGCCAGTTCCCAGCTTTTCTGTGTGACTTCTCCCCATTCCCTTGCCTCCACAGTCAAGTCCATCCCTGGAGCCATGCTGGATACAGCAAATTGGCTTAGACCCGCTTTGAACTTATTCTGTATCTCAGTCATGTCTTAACTTTATGTTAGATCACAGATGCCGTGTGTGTGTGTGTGTGTGTGTGTGTGTCTGTCTGTCTGTCTGTCTGTCTGTCTGTCTGTCTGTGTATTCAGCTGTGCACATTAAGTGTGAGTACTCTGGAGGTTAGAGGTATCAGATCTCCTGGAGCTAGAATTACAGGCAGGTGTAAATTATGAGATGTGCATGCTGGGAACTGAAGCAGGTCCTTGTAACCACCAAGTCCTCTTCCAGCCTTCTGTGGTTTTTTGAGAGAGGGTCTCACTGTGTAGCACTAGCTGATCTGGAACTCATGGCCTAAACGTATAGAGATCTGCCTGCATTTGCCTCCCAAGTGCTGGGATTAAAGATATGAGGCACTATACCGGGATTTTATTGATTTATTTATTTTATTTTTATGTATCTGGGTGTTTTTCCTGCCAAAAAAAGTCTATGTGACACTTCTGTACCTAGTGCTTGTGAAAGTCATAAGAGGGTGTGGGAACCCCTGAAACTCGAGTTACAGTTGTGGCCCTCCATGTGGCTGCTGAAAATTGACCTCAGGTCCTTTGGAAGAATAATCAATGTTGGTTTTTTGTTGTTGTTGTTGGTTTTTTTTTTTTTGTTTTTTTTTTTGGTTTTTGTTTTTTGAGACATGGTTTCTCTGGGCAGTCCTGGCTGTCCTGGAACTCACTCTGTAGACCAGGTTGGCCTTGAACTCAGAAATCTGCCTGCCTCTGCCTCCCAAGTGCTGGGATTAAAGGTGTGCGCCACCACTGCCTAGCCTAACCAGCATTTCTTAAGAGACAACAAAAATTCATAGCTTTGTTCAGTATTTCTATTCAGACCTTAAATAATAATAGCTACACAATAGAAGGAGAAATCAAACTCCCAAAGGTATCCTCTAACCTCCACACATATACTTGCACATGTGTGTGCACTTGAGCACGCACGTGTGCATGCATGTGCACACACACATTCACACTAGATAGATGTAATGGGTTTTTTTTGGTTTTGTTATGTTTTGTTTTACGAGACAGGGTTTCTCTGTGTAGCCCTGGCTGTCCTGAAAGTCACTCACGGTGATAGATGTAATGTTAAAGATTTTTTTTAAATCTATAAATGACAGATAATGGAATTAATGGATGCAACTTTAGATATGCCAATAAGGGAAAATAGTTTTTTTTTTTTAAAGATTTATTTATTTATTATATGTAAGTACACTGTAGCTGTCTTCAGACACTCCAGAAGAGGGCATCAGATTTCATTACGGATGGTTGTGAGCCACCATGTGGTTGCTGGGATTTGAACTTGAGACCTTCAGAAGAGCAGTCGATGCTCTTAACCACTGAGCCATCTCGCCAGCCCCCAGGAAAGTAGTTAACTCAATCAGAACAAAGAATCTATGAAAGTGCCGGGCGTGGTGGCGCACGCCTTTAATCCCAGCACTTGGGAGGCAGAGGCAGGTGGATTTCTGAGTTCGAGGCCAGCCTGGTCTACAAAGTGAGTTCCAGGACAGCCAGGGCTATACAGAGAAACCCTGTCTCGAAAAACCAAAAAAAAAAAAAAAAAAAAAGAATCTATGAAAGTACTATAAGGGAGACATGTAGTTTAAAAATCTATGAAAAGACCAGGGTGAGGTAGTGCACACCTTTAATGCCAGTGGCAGCAGGTGGCACAGCCCACATTCCAGAGGTAGCCAGAGTCTGTCTTTTTTTTTTTTTAAGATTTATTTATTATTATATCTAAGTACACTGTAGCTGTCTTCAGATGCACCAGAAGAGGGTGTCAGGTCTCATTACAGATGGTTGTGAGCTACCATGTGGTTGCTGGGAATTGAACTCAGGACCTTCGGAAGAGCAGTCGGTGCTCTTAACCACTGAGCCATCTCTCCAGCTCCTTGAGATCCTGTCTTAAATTTTTTTTTTTTTTTTTTTTTGGTTTTTCGAGACCGGGTTTCTCTGTGTAACCTTGGCTGTCCTGGAATTCACTGTGTAGACCTCAAACTCAGATTCGCCTGCTCCGTCAGACCCCACCTCTATCTAATCTATCTATCTATCTATCTATCTATCTATCTATCTATCTATCTATCTATCTATCTATCATCCATTCAGGGTATCTCTATTGTGGCTGTCCTGGAACTCCCTATGTAGACCAGGCTAACCTGGCACTCAGAGCTCTGTCTGCAGAAATTGAGGGCATGAGCCACCACAGCCAATTGTAAATACAGTTTCTCAACAAAACAGCCTCACAAACTGCCTCCCAGGGTTTCTTTTCTTTTTCAAGACTTATTTACTTATTATAAGTACATTGTAGCTGACTTCAGACACACCATAAGAGGGCATCAGATCTCATTACAGATGACTGTGAGCCACCATGCACGTGGTTGCTGGGATTTGAACTCAGGACCTTCAGAAGAGCAGTCAGTGCTCTTAACCGCTGAGCCATCTCTCCAGCCCAAGAGTTTCTAATAGTACGATGTGCTTTATGCTAACTTCGCATTTAAGTTTTAGTTGTTCTCTATTCTCTTCAGTTTTTATCCTGAGCCTCAATATTGGACGCTGACGCTGAAATCATGTAATAAGTCAAAGTAACGCTGGTGTTGGCCAGACAACGGGAACGTCAGCGGTTGTGAGATTGACTGACACAATGGAGCGGGGAATGGAACTCTGCCCCTCTGGAAGAGCAGCCGGGGCTCTTAACTGCTCTCCAGCCGCTGAATGTTTTAAAGAAGCAGGATGGTTGTGTAAGTTTAATTGAATACTGGTTATTGCCTCACAACGGCACGTTTCTTATGACTTAGCAGTATTTAATCTTGATCTTTAGGACAAGGCGGTGCCGGCAGAAAAGTTGGTTTCCCTTTTGTGATCAAGTAGGAGTTTGTGTGCCTGTGTGTGTGGGGGTGGTGGTGGGGTGCTTTCTTCGTGTGTTTATCTGTATCTATCTATCTTTACACAACTCTATATCCCCATCAAACTTTAACTCGGTGATCTTAGCAATCATTAATGGTTCCCAAGAAAGCCGCTTGGTCACTGTGACCTTGTAAATGTTCTCAAGTTATTATTCTGTCTACATTTATTACAGGGTACTCTACCAGAAGGAAAAATCTGCCTTCTTCCTTGATGATCTTGAACCCACGTTCCTTCTATCTCCCAAGTCATATTACTTTTTATTTATTTTTTATTTTTTTATTTTTTATTTTTTGGTGTTTTCGAGACAGGGTTTCTCTGTGTAGCCCTGGCTGTCCTGGAACTCACTCTGTAGACCAGCCTGGCCTCAAACTCAGAAATCTGCCTGCCTCTGCCTCCTGAGTGCTGGGATTAAAGGCGTGCGCCACCACTGCCTGGCTACTTCTTAAACAGAAAATAAAACAAGACAAAACAAAACAAAAAAGCCTCAACAGACTGTATAGCATTCTGATTCGTAATATCCAGCTTGGAGTGTGGGGCTTAGGGGCCCTGTGTTCCTCATTTCTTAGCCGTGGGGCTCCCAGCCTGGTGCTTATATGAACTACACATTGTTCTCGGGGATCTTGGCCGGTTTAGTTGGCAGCTCCATCTCAGTCCGTTCTTTAAGCTTCCTCTATGGATCACAAAAAATCATTTCGGCCACTCCACTCATTATTCCAGCCTTTTTTTCTTCTTCATTTTACGAGTACCAAGTGCCCTGAAAGCGGAAAGTAGGTTAAGGCCTGCAGGAATCCGAGAAGCTGGGGGTGGGGAAACAAAACCTGCACGTTCTCGCCCTCGGTCCACGCGCTGCGGGGCGGGGACAGGGGCCCTCGGGCGCGGTGCTTAGTCACGGCGACGCTGCACCCCGCTCCCGGCGCGCACTTCCGCGCATGGCGCTGCTGCCCCGGGCGCTGGGCGTGGGCGCGGCCCCGAGCCTGCGGCGGGCAGCGCGCGCGCTCACCTGCGCCATGGCGAGTCCCGGCGAGCCGCAGCCCCCGGCCCCGGACACCTCTTCCTTCGACTACCTGGTGATCGGCGGCGGCTCCGGCGGGCTGGCCAGCGCGCGGCGGGCGGCGGAGCTCGGCGCCAGGGCCGCGGTGGTGGAGAGTCACAAGCTGGGTGGCACTTGCGTGAGTACCGGGGCCCTCGGGCCGCGCCGGCTGCGCGCTTTCTCCCGGCCTCTGAGCGCGGCGCCCGGGGTGCTTCCCCACTCCCAGGCCCGGGATCCCAAGAAGTGGCGGGAAAAAGGGTAACGCCGCCGATCCCGCCACTCTGCACAGGTGCAATGCTGAAGCCAAAAAAACTCCAGCCAAGCTTAGCTGCCCAGCGTGCAACTCCATGCGGGGGAGTATGGCATCCGGCGCTGGAGCTGGGAAACACGAAACTCTCTGGGAAACTGCTAGTGGCGTGGGCGAGGGGAGCAGTGGAGGGTTCTGGCGTGGAGGAGTGTGTGTGTGCGTGCGTGGGTCGGGTCTGATCTATTTCAAGGGCAAAGTGCTAGGTAACAGTAGTTCTTAACTTTGGCTGCGCAAAGGAACCCCCTGGAGAGTTGAAGTTCTGCTGTTTCCCGCTCCCTGTTCTGCTGTTTCCAAGGCTCCCGACCGTACGTGGAGATGCGGCGCGGGGGTTAGCAAGCTCAGAAACACGCAGTTGATCCCAACTGCAGCCAAGCCTGAGAACTACAAGCTGCCTCCAAAGAGAAACCTTAAGGGGTTTCTCAGAGCTTTGTGATACCGTTTGTGGATTGTTTGGGGACAGGTTTACAAATTAAAAAGGAAGGAAGGAAGAAAGAAGGAAAGAGAGAAAGGTGGTAAATCTTACGATTGAAAGTCTCGTTCCCACGTTAGTGTGGCTCTTCCTATCACAAGATCAAGGCAGAGTTTTTGTTAGTGATTGAAAATGCTGAACCTCAAAAGTCACCCGGGACTGGGGATAGGTTCTCTAATGCCTTTGAATGCGTTTAGATTATACTAAATTGGGAACTCCTTAGGGGCATGGGCGGGTTCCTATGCTTGTGTACTGCTTGTTACCTTAAAATACCTTGCTCAACAGCTATTTGTGAAATGAATGAAGCTAGAGATGAGAAGCTGTGAGCATGCTCAAGCCACGGTTGGAAATGAATGGGTGTGTGGTGGTTCACGCCTTTAATCCCAACACTTGGGAGGCAGAGGCCAGCCTGGTCTACAGAGTGACTTCCAGGAAGCTAGACGTTTGTTTTCCTCCCCACTTGTCACATCACCACGGATTTGTGACATCTACTGTCATTGTTGGTTCTACTGACATTAATCAAGAAGGGGCTGGCCCGGATTTGATATTTGAGTTGGAGGCCAGCCTTGTCTATAGAGCAAGTTCTAGGACAGCCAGGGCTACACAGAGAAATCCTGTCTCGGGGCTTAAAAATAAGGTGAAGACAAACATCTTCGGAGCAAGCAAAGGACAGCGCAGAGTGACATTTTCTATCAGTGGTCCACCTGACCGTGTGTGCCCAGTGCTTTCGTTCGTTCCCAGTTCATCATTCTGTAGCCACGGCCATTTCCACCAAAGCATCAGTGTGTGTCTTTGAAATGTCCTTTTCTGTTTCAGTCGCATAACTTTGGGGACCTCCACAAAGTAGCTTTTGGCTTTGAATTACAAAGCAGGGAAGGGGGCTGCAGCCAGTATGAGGGAAAATGTAACCCAAAGGTAGAAGCGGGGATAGATTTGCCCAAGGATTGCAGTAATGTGGTCTGCCCAGAGTTGGAAGAGTGAACTTACTACAGGAAGTAATTTGCATGTGCAGGGAAATCAGAGGCTTTCTGAAGCGGATCCTTTTATTTCTTCATGTTTGGGGTTCTTAGAAGAATCTAACAGAAGGAAGGAGGTGGATAGAAATATTTCCCTACAGAGGTTCCTTTAAGGAACTTGCAGTATAATGGGGAGACCAAATACAGTCAGCCAAAAAGTGGGGTTGGTCTGTCCGTCTGTCTTCTTGTTTAAGTGCTTATTTGTATGAGTGCTTGCATGAATATCTGCACCACATGCATGCCTAGTGCCTACAGAGGCCAGAAGAGGATGGCATGGGATCCTGGAGCTGGAGTTAAAGACAGTTGTTAGCTGCCATGTGGGTACTGGGAATCCAACCCAGGTTCCCAGGAACAGTGGCCAGCGCTCTAACCACTGAGCTGTCTCCGCAGCCCAAGACTGTCTTAATTCTTGCAGGTGATGAATGGCTGCTCAGAGTAAAGTAGTAGTTCAGATTAATGTTGCTTCTCACTTCCGTTACTGAGGGCTGATTGCTGAGTTCAAGGCCAGCCTGACCTATAATACGAGCTCTGTTCCTACACATAAAAGAACTTCCTCTGGCAATGTTATTTCCCCGTAGTAGGGTTATATTTATTTTTATTTAGTTGTTCACTGAGTCTTATTGGAAATCTATGCATCAGGGGCTTTGTTTTTTCAAGGCTGGAGAGGTGGCACTTGGCTGCTCTTGCAGGTGACTGGGGTTCAGTTCCCAGTAACCAACCACATGGTGTCTCATAACTGTCTTTAATTCCAGTTCTGGGTGATCCAGTGCCTTCTTTTAACTTCCTCAGGCATTGGGCACACTCATGGTACACATATATACTTGCAGGCAAAACACACATACGTGTGTGTGTGTGTGTGTGTGTGTGTGTGTGTGTGTGTGTGTGTGTGTAATGAAAGTAAATCTTTTTCATTGCATAGATGTCTATGTGTGTGTGTGTTGAAGGCTGGTGTGCGTGTGTGAGTGTCGGTGTCCACAGAGGCTAGAGTCAGCTAGGATTACAGGCAGTTGTGAGCTGTCCAACCTGGCTTCTGGCTTCTGTATTCTGTGCTCTTTAGCAAGAGCAGTACATGTCCAAAACTGTTGAGGCATCTCTCCAGCAAGTTCTCTTCCCCATATGTTTATAGATTCTGGACGGTCACTGCAGCCAGCAGAACAGATAAAAATCCCAGTTTTGGGGAGCAGGCATTTTAGTTATCATTTTACTTTCTAAAATTTCCGTTACTATTTTTGTGATGAATACAGAAAAATATGTTGTGGAAACTGGTGGTGGTGAGCTGTGTGTGTGTGTTTGTGTGTGTGTAAATGTTTTGAATCATTGCTAATAAAGCTGGAATTTACTACAAAAACGAGTAATAAATAGAAGTAGTTATATGCAATCCTGGCTGGCCTAGAACTCCATATATAGATTAGATCTGCCTGGTCCTGCCTCCCAAGTGCTGGGATTGTGGGATTGACCGTATTTAGGGTGGCCTTAAAAGCACTATGTAGCTAAGGGTGACCTTGAACTTCTGATCTTCCTGTGTCTACCTCCCAGGTTTTTGGATTACAGACACACATCATTTCCTACTTATGTGATGCTGGATGTGAGCCCAGGGTTTTGCACATCCTAGGCATGCATGCTACCTATCAACTGAAGCCTGATTTTATTATTTTATCTTTGTAAAGACCACTGAGAAGGCACTAACATTGCCACTCGCAGTTTCGTGGAGACTTTGATTTTATTACATTTATTAATTTTGGGGTAGGGGCCATGCATGTCAGGGCATGTGTGTGGAGGAAGTCAGAGGACAGCTTATGGGAGTCAGTCCTCTCTTCCACCATGTGAGTCCTGAGGATTGAACTCAAGTTGCCAGGCTTGGTGGCAAGTGCCTTTATTCACTGAGCCATATTGGCAGCCCCAGACTGGTATTTTATCCTGCTTCTTCTTCTTCTTTTTTTTTTAAAGATTTATTTACTTATTATACGTAAGTACACCGTAGCTGTCTTCAGACACACCAGAAAAGGGCATCAGGTCTCACTATGGATGGTTGTGAGCCACCATGTGGTTGCTGGGATTTGAACTCACAATCTTTGGAAGAGCAGTCAGTGCTCTTACCCACTGAGCCATCTCACCTGCCCCCTTATTGTGCTTCTTATTGCAGGAAATTGAACCCATACCTTGTACATGCTACGTATGTGCTCTGCTCCTGAGCTGTACCTCGAGCCTTCAGAACAGGCCATATTTTGATGAAAAATGGCAAACAGGTCGTCGTCCTTTGAAGACCCCCGGCCTCTAACACACTGCCTGGGCCTCTCTGTTTTTTGTTTCACATAAATCCTAATAGAAAGTCAGGGAACGCCATTTTGTTTAATCCTTTTGAGTGACTCCTAAGGAGCAGAATGTCAGCTAACACACTTGGGAACCCCCACGTCAGTGTGCTGCAGCCTGTGAGCTGGCCATTGGAACCGTGGCCTCAGTACTACATCCCGTGAGGTGATCTGTGATGTCACAAAGGGTTTTAAGCATTGTCACCCAACAGAAGGAAGGAACCTCCTCACTCCCCTTTAGGAACCAGGTATTATTGTACTAAACTCACGAGAGCTGAGGTGGTAGCCTAGCGGTAGCACGCTTGCCTGACATTCGTGAGACCCTGGGAACCCCCAAAACAGAAACATACAGCAAGCCATAACACTCTTTTTTTTTCTTCCCTATTTATTTATTTATTTATTTATTTATTTATTTATTTATTTATTTATTTATTTTTATGTATATGAGTACACTGTAGCTGTCTTCAGACACACCAGAAGAGTGGGCATTGGATCCCATTATAGATGATTGTGAGCCACCATGTGGTTGCTGGGAATTGAACTCAGGACAAGCAGTCAGGGTGCTCTTCACCACCGAGCCACCTCTCCAGCCCAAGCCCTAACATTCTTAACTAGGGCTCTCCCTCACGAGTCTTCACCCCAGAGCGCCTGATTTAGGGTTTCTGGAGTAAAACCGTACCGATGTCATTTTCAAAAGTGGCACCCATTTTTTTTTTTTTTTTTTTTAGGTTTTTTGAGACAGGGTTTCTCTGTGTAGTCCTGGCTGTCCTGGAACTCACTCTGTAGACCAGGCTGGCCTCGAACTCAGAAATCCGCCTACCTCTGACTCCCGAGTGCTGGGAGGTGTGCGCCACCACGCCCGGCTGGCACCACGTTTTTGTGAGTGAGTCAGATGCAGTGCGGGGCTGTTGTTGGAATAAGGACTAGGAAGGCTTGAGAAGGGGTCCAGTGAAGCCCTGAAGGGTTGGACCAAGGCGGCAGGGAGCTTTGTCAAACTGTTTGTGCCTTCCAGTTTCATGGTGGTGCACTTCTGAAGAAAGCAGCCCAGTACATCTCTTAAGGATGTCTACCTCACGACTGTTTGCTTTTTTTTCTTCCTACTTCTGGGTCATCTCCTTCCCCAAGACTTTACTCCAGTGATAGGGTAGAAAGACCCTCCCCTCAGAGGTACATGTGGCCAAAATGAGTGAGTTGGTACCATGATGTTGGTACCCTATCCCCAGTGTGCTGCTATTTGGAGATGCTGAGGTTAGGTGACGACATGAGAGTGATGAGGGAGACCAGGGTTTTTTGTTTTGTTAATTTTACTTATTAATTTTTATGTGCATTGATGTTTTGCCTGCATATCTGTCTTTGTGTCTGAGGGTGTCAGAGCCCCTGGCATTGGAGTTACAGACAGTTGCCAGCTGCCATGTAGTTGCTGGGAATTGAACCCAGGTCCTTTGGAAGAACAGCCAGTGCTCTTAACCGCTGAGCCATCTTCCCAGCCCCAAGACCAGGGCTTTCTTTCCCGTGTCAGCACTTGGATGCCAGATTTCCCAGCCTCTAGACTGAGAAACGTGGGTCAAGTAAATTCTCCAGTCTGGTGTTTTGTTATGACTGCTTGGACTAACATGATTGGTATGTGTCTAAAAGCTCAGTTTTCTTTCTTAGCGATTTTTAAAAATTAAAGAAAAGTTTGTGTATGTCCGTGTCTCACATGTTTCTAGTTGACCTTGAACTCTGTAGCTAGGGATAACCTTGCATCGTTTTCTCCTTTTGTTTTGTTTTGAGACAGGGTCTTTCTTACTCTGTGGTCCAGGCTGTCTTCAATTTTGCCATCTTTCTGCCGTAGCCTCTCCAGTGTTGGAATGACTCATTTTCCTCCATTCTGGCTCCACTTTTTATTTTATTTTATTATTTTTAAAAAATATTTATTTATTATTATATATAAGTTTACTGTAGCAGACATCAGACACACCAGAAGAGGGTGTCAGATCTCATCACGGGTGGTTGTGAGCCACCATGTGGCTGCTGGGATTTGAACTCAGGACCTTTGGAAGAACAGTGAGTGCTCTTACCCACTGAGCCATCTCACCAGCCCCTCCACTTTTTATTTGAGTTTTCTGATGATTTATTTATTTATTTATTCTATGTATATGAGTACACTGTAGCTGTACAGATGGTTGTGAGCCACCATGTGGTTGCTGGGATTTGAACTTGGGACCTTCAGAAGAGCAGTCAGTGCTCCCAACCGCTGATCCAACCTCACCAGCCGCCCACTTTTTATTTTTTTTTTTTAATAGAATCTGTTCCTTTAAGACTTCGATGTTGAGTCAGGTGTTAAGAAGCCAGGTAGGAGATGGGCTTGCCCAGCACTGGACTGAAAACTGTAGCATCAAGAACCGCTGCTAAATCGAGCCACAGAGAAAGGCATTCGCAGACCCAATAGTGTGCGTCCATTGGAGTTCCTCCAGAGTTTTCAGAACCAGTCGAAAACCAAGTAAAGAAAAACAACCCGTGGTTGGTAGAGTTTTGCATTGTATTATCTCTTTTCCCCCAGAATTAAAGAGAACCCCCTATTGCCCAGGGCAGTGCAGAAGAAACACTTTGAGTGTGATCTTTGAATTAAGTTCTCAAAAGTACAAACCAGTGTGAAACTCACCCAAAGGCAGGCTGAATCAGAGCCCCTGGGAGCTTCAGTCCTCCCTCCAGGCAGACCTTGGAGGAGCTGAGGGGGGAACCCTCTGGCTTCTGCTCCCTTGCTCTGTAGGGTCCCCAGCTCCAGTGCTTGCTGCGTGTACTGGTTCTGGGATTAGGTGGAGCCCAGTTCTTGTGGGATTCAGCACATCTCCCCAGCAAGCCTTTGTGTGGTAAGGGTTGACTGAGTGACTGGCAAAGCTTTCTTTGTTTCTAATTTACTGGGAACTGGGCTGTACAGCGCTGCGGGAGAAAGCCACAGGGCAGGCCTGGGAAAGGGTTGTTCCCTAGATTATGGCTCGCCCAGTGAGCAAACAGTGACTTAGCAACATGCTAATCATAGCGAGCGCACTGTCCACAGAATGTGCTTTTAATTTCCCAATGTAGATTTCTAACAGCCCAGGCTAAAGGAAGTTCACTTCCTTTAGTTCTCATGGGTTCCCCTTAAAAAACAGAGCATTGGCTCTCATCTGCTCTGTGAATGTAGGACTTCATAAAATGAGACCAGCCTGTTCCCTTAACTGTTCACTGAATAAGTGGTTGTAAAGAGAGAGCCTTGTTGGAGTTGGTAATAAAATATTATTTAACTTTGGTCATTCGCCTTGTTGATTGGCTTTTTTTTTAAGTGGTCCTACTATATTTTTATTTGTAAAAAGAATGTTATTAGCTGGGTAATGGTGGCACACACCTTTAATCCCAGCACTCGGGAGGCAGAGGCAGGAGGATCTCTGTAAGTTGAAGGCCATTCTGGTCTACAGAGCTAGTTCCAGGATAGCCAAGGCTATACAGAGAACCCCTGTCTTGAAAAATGAAAACCAAACAATAGTTTTTGTTTGTTTGTTTGTTTGAATTTGAGATGATTTTGCCACCTCTAACATGGAATTTCCTAGATGTCGAAAGTTCAGTAAGCCAGGCTTTCTGACTGCATCTAGGGATGAGATCATCACAAAACAGGACCAGGCCTGCAAAATGGCTCAGCAGGTGGAGATGCTCCCTGCTGAGACTCGTGATTTTTTTCCAATTTTTTATTAGATATTTTCTTTATTTACATTTCAAATGCTATCCCGAAAGTCTCCTATACCCTCCCCCCACCCTGCTCCTCTAGCCACCCACTCCCATTTCCCGGCTCTGGCGTTCCCTTGTACTGGGGCATATAAAGTTTGCAAGACCAAGGGGCCTCTTCCCAGTGATGGCCGACTAGGCCATCTTCTGCTACATATGCAGCTAGAGACAGGAGCTCCAGGGTACTGGTTAGTTCATATTGTTGTTCCACCTATAGGGTTGCAGATCCCTTTAGCTCCTTGGTTACTTTCTCTAGCTCCTGCATTGGGGGCCCTGTGATCCATCCAATAGCTGACTGTGAGCATCCACTTCTGTGTTTAGCATAGCCTCACAGGAGACAGCTATATCAGGGTCCCTTCAGCAAAATCTTTCTGGCATATGCAATAGTATCTGGGTTTGGTGGCTGATTATGGGATGGATCCCTGGGTGGGGCAGTCTCTGGATAGTCCATCCTTTCTTCTTAGCCCCAAACTTTTTCTCTGTAACTCCTTTCATGGGTATTTTCCCTATTCTAAGGAGGAATGAAGTATCCACACGTTGGTTTTCCTTCTTGAGTTTCATGTGTTTTGCAAATTGTATCTTGGCTATCTTGGGTATTCTAAGTTTCTGGGCTAATATCCACTTATCAGTGAGTGCCTATCTAATGACTTCTTTTGTGATTGGGAACAATATTGTTTTTGAAGGGCAAACAAGCAAGTTTGTTCAGAAGCAAAGAAGTAGCTTCCTATAGCTGGGGGCGGAGGGGGGGCTTGAAAATGAGTTGCCTGGGTTTTACATTTTAAGTATTTATTTTTATCGTTTTTAAATGTATGAGTGCAGGTGCCTACAGTAATCACAGGTGCCGGGTATCCCAGGAACCACAGTTACTGGTGGTTATGAGCCATCTCTTCAGAATATTTTTACATTAAAATGTTTCTCTTTTTTTTGAGATAGACAGTTGCCCAGGCTGGCCAGTTGATGCTGGCCTTTATCTTATGATCTTCCATCCTCCACCTCCCACTTGGTAGTATTACAGGCGGGCCAGGTGCCAACGTGTCTGGTGGGCTCAAGGCCTGTGCTACCACACCTAATTTACACACCAGCGAGAAAAGGGAGAAGAAGGAATGGCGGGAGAAAGGACTGAGCGTGGTCTCCTTAGCCCTGGTGTCTCCAGCTTTGATGGTTGTATTTTATTCTTTCCAAGTCAATGAGGTGTCTGTTGTCATACTCAAGGAGTGGGGCTTGATTTCCAAAACTAGCAGCTGTGTCTGGAACTCTGCTCTCTGTAGCTGCCAAAGCAGGACACGTGGTAGTTCAGGATGGTGGCTCTCCCTTATGTCTCCGGGCTCTACCGAGCACACAGGGACACTGCAGTGCAGGGTCTCTGGCCCAGGAAGGCTGCAGATGGAGTCACTCTCTGCATCTAGCCTTGTGGTCTGTTGTGTGAGCCTGGAAGACTCCACAAGGTCTGGGATTTGATCCATGTAGGGCATTTCCCTGCAAGGTACCTGGAACGGCGGGATGCTTAGTGGGTTCCTGGAAATGAATGAATAGGTCTAAGGGTGTGTTTGTTTGCTTGCTTGCTTGCTTGCTTAACATAGACACTTAAAAGTAACCATTAGTGCAGGTCTGGCTGTCTTGACCCTTAATGGCAACATATTCCAGACTTTTCTTGGAAGCTTTAGGATCTCGTAGCCCAGGCTGGCCTGGAAATCCTGCTCCTCCTCCTCCTGTCTGTGTCTCCCAGGTGCTGGAGTCACAGGTGTGCATCAGCCCCCTGCTCACACCGCCTAAAACACCCTCCAAGTTGCTTCAGACTTACTCAATGTGCAGTCATAATGAGTCCCAGTGGTTCTGAGCCTCCCGGTGCCTAAGCTGCTTTCAGGGATTACAAGGGAGCTGGAGGAGGAGGAAGGGGAGGAGGAGGAAGGGGAGGACTGGAGAATGTCCTTCTTATCATCCTGAAATCATCTCCACCCTTCTGGAGCTCCAGCTCCATCGAGAGCGAGTTCTGGATGGAACCATCAGTGACTCACGCTGCAGACCGCAGAGAGCGAGGTGTGACTTCGAGGCACTGAGACCCACTTTGCCCTCCCAGTGAACCCATGAAGGCGGGCCTGGGGTGAAGGACCCCACAAAGGCGCCGGGCTTGGTCTCCTCCTCCCCAGAGGATGGTAGCTGTTTCCCCTTGCTCTTGGCATCTGAAAAGCCTCACTCACCCTCCTCCTTTAGGAGTGGCTCATCCTTCTTTCCCAGTGACTGTCAGGTACCTGAGTAGAGGAGTTGCAGACAGAACCTCAGCTCGGTCAGATGGAGGAGGCGCATGTAGACAGCCGTACTTGGCTCCAACTGTAAGAGTGGGCTCTGATGACTGTGCCCAGACAGCCACCTAGGAGTCTGGAATTCTGCACACTTCTCTCATTTCCATGCTTCTGTCTTTCTTATTTATTTATTTATTTATTTTAGAGTTTTCAAGACAGGGTTTCTCTGTAGCCCTGCCTGTCCTGGGACTGTGTAGACCCGTCTGACCTCAAACTCAGATTCGCCTGCCCCTGTCTCCCAAGTGTTGGGGTTAAAGGCATGCACCACACCACCCAAATAGAATCTTTTTAAAATATAACCTCATTTTTAAAAATCTAAGTACAGTCAGCAAGAGGAGGGTGTGGGGATGAGAGGGAGGATAAATGAAAGCAAAGTATAATGGTGTGTGTGTGTGTGTGTGTGTGTGTGTGTGTGTGTGTGTAGTGTGTGTGTGTGTGTAGTGTGTGTGTGTGTGTATGTGTGTGTGTGTGTGTGTGTATGGGAATTCCCTAAGGAGCTCCATCAGTTTACATGCCAAGTTAAAAAGAAAAAAGTCTGAGATCAAAACTAGACAGGTAGTGACCCATCTCTCTCTCTCTCTTTTTTTTAAAATTTACTTATTATTATACATAAGTAAGTACACTGTAGCTGTCTTCAGATGCGCCAAAAGAGGGCATCAGCTCTTATTATGGGTGATTTTGAAGAATGAAAAATTACTGGCCTCTTGTGAGAACATGAACTTTCACCTCGGAGCCCACCCCCTCCCATCTGGAAAACATACTTGAGAAAAACATTTTCTGGAACAACCACAGAATGTTTCAACAGGCCAGATGTATTGCCAATCATAGGATATGACTCTTTGGTTGAGTAAACTTGTGGTTGTTAAACTTCCCCTATTCCCTCCCCATCCCCCCTCCCAGTTTGTGGTTTTTTCCTTTAAAAGCTTGTGAAAAATTTGAGTCGTCGTCGAGACTCCTCTACCCTGTGCAAAGGTGTATGAGTTTCGACCCCAGAGCTCTGTGTGCTTTCATGTTGCTGCTTTATTTCGACCCCAGAGCTCTGGTCTGTGTGCTTTCATGTTGCTACTTTTTTAAATCTTGCCTTCTACATTTTATGTATGGTCTCAGTGTCTTCTTGGGTACGCGGCTGTCCCGGGACTTGAGTGTCTGAGTGAGGGTCTCCCCTCGGGAATCTTTCATTTGGTGCATTGGCCGGGAATTCGAGAATCTTTCATTTGGTGCATTGGCCGGGAATTCAAAAATCTTTCAATTTGAGCCACCATGTGGTTGATGGGATTTGAACTCAGGACCTTTGGAAGAGCAGTCAGTGCTCTTACCTATCTCTTTCTAGAGGAAAATAAACGAACAAAAACCTGGTAGCTTGGGAGTATAAAGAAGTGTCATTCATTCCTTAACTCTCTCTGGGTACAGGACAATAGTGAGCGGTACCATTACAATGTAACTTTACTAGGTGCACTCCAGATGCTATCAATATACTGATGATATATACAGATATATCAATATACATTAAAAATGTACTAGGTGCACTCCAGATGCTACCAATATTCCAAATAGAATCTGGAGAATGAGAGGAAGAGAAAATTATTTTACAAAAAGACAGCCTCTTTCAAACACTGGAGGGGGGCGGTAATGAGACTTGGGCAGGCTTTGACTCCAGCGTGTCACACACAGCAAAGGCCTTAACCAGACACCTGTGATACAGGCTCCACACAGAAAGATGCAGAGAAAGAATCCTAAGAACTTGCCCGGTGTTCTTGTGATGTGTGGGAAACCAAGTAGATGCATCATAGCCGTGACCAGCAGAGCTGGACCCCCGATACAACTATGTTTAGAAAGTCTTATGTGCATTAAAAGACACAATGCTTGATGCCGCCGCGTGCACGCACGCATGCACACATGCATACACACACACACACACACAACTTTCTGCACAGATAGTGTTAGTAGTTCTTGAGGGGGTGACTAAGGACGAGACTTCAGCTCTCAGGTATTAAGCTGGGTAGCCTGTGCCAAGACAGGAGGGTCACTGGGGCATGATAGCTTCTAACCTAAGAAAATGTGAACCTTTGGTTCAGTAAGGAAACTGCCTCAAATGAATGGAGTCCAGGGGTGGTAATGGAGAACACCAGACACCTTCTTTGGGCCTCTGTGTACACACTGTAGATACACATACACTCACACACACACACACATAAACCAGCCACACTGAAAACCAACAGCTGTATTCTAACAGGGCATGTTGGTGTCCACCTGTAATTTTAGCATTTGGAAAGCTGAGGCAGGGGGATAGGCAGTTCAAGGCCAGTGTAGGATACACATAGTCCCATCTCAAGAGACAGAAAAATATGAAACAAAACAAAACACACAAGAGAAAAATGGGCCATTATAGAAAGCATACAGAGCAAAATAATGCCGCTTTCTCCCTTTCCGGAGAATGGCAATGTGTACCTAGCGTATGCCCACACATACAGACATTTATCCGCTCAGGGATGGGATGTGTTCTGATGACTGTGGGACTCCGGTATCACTTGGCAATGTCTTAGGGGACCGCCATTGCATGTGTAGTTGACTATTGAACAGACTCCTCAGTGTGGTAGATGACCGCCTGTGTGGATACATCTGTGTCATTTCAAATCGGGCTGTGGGGTAACTCTTGTTGCGCCACTTTCTGTTTGTCTCATGGTGTTGTTTATTACCCAGCATTCCTCTCATCCCCGGCTCTGTTTTCTGCAGAGGCACTGCACCTGTGGTCAACGAGGAGGGAGTTTTGAAAGTCCAATTCACATAACTTTTATCACAACGTTATCATTTTTATTGTTCTATTTTATTATCAGTTATTGCTGTTACTGATTCTTCTTTAGAAGTTGAACTCTTATCACAGATGAGAATGTATAGGGAAAAGCGTTGTAGAGGGTGTGTCCTATCCACAGGTTGAATAATCTGGGTGTATTGGAACATACCCTCCCTCAGAAAGGAACTCAGAAATCCGCCTGCCTCTGCCTCCCAAGCGCTGGGATTAAAGGTGTGCGCCACCACTGCCCGGCTTGGCTTACTTATTGTTGTTGTGATTTAGGGCTGAGCTCAAAGTTTGGGTAGCCAGGGATGGCTTTGATGCATGATCCCGCTTCCACCTCCTGAGGCTGGCTACAGGTGTGTAGCACCGTGCTGGGCCTGAATTATGTTTTTGGGCTAAATGCTTAAAAGTAACCTTAACAGGAGGGAGAGGCAGGCAGATTTCTGAGTTCAAGGCGAGTCTGGCTAGCCTCAGCTATGTAGTGAGACCTGTGTCATCATCAAAAGTAGCCCTTAAGTCCTGTTGTTTTTTGAGACAAGATCTAATGTATTGCCCAGGCTAGCTTTGAACTCTGTATGTGACCCTGCTGTCCTTGAACTCCCAATCCTCCTGCCTTAGCTCCCCAAAGCTGAGATGACAACCTTGTACCACTGCGCCTAACCCTTCCAATTCAGTTTATGGGATCTGCTCAGGTTTTCTCCCGTTTCGTTAGCAGTGGTGACTCAGCAACCCAAGTTTCATACCGCACACCTTACAATTTTGTGCTTTTTGGTGACTGATTGTTCACCAGTTTGTCATGTGTGGCACCAGAAGTTCACAGTTGGTATTGTGAACACACTGGTCTTTTAAAAAAAAAAATACTGCATTTGTTTGTGTGTGTACATGTGTGTGCAAATGCCCGTGCCATGATGGTACGTGTGTGGAGATTAGAGGACACATTTGTGCTGGTTGGTTCTATCATGTCGGTAGGTCCTGAGTATCGAACTCAGGTAGTCAAACTTGGCTGCAAGCATCTTTACCCACGAAGCCATCTCACTGGTCCTACAGTAATTGGTTTTAGGGATGCACTGTTGATATCCTTCTTTTTTAAGTCTTAGAACTTTTTACAGCAGCCAAGATAACATCACTGCTTCCTACTTGGTAGTTAGACAGCTAGAGAGTATTTGAAATGTGCGTCAGGTGACCAGTCTAGACAGCCTGGGGACCTATAATTTACCCTTAAAAGCTGAGCTCAGTCTGGATTCCCTCCGCAAGCAGCTCGCTCTCCTGCTGGTATACACAGAACAGTTACTCATTCAGTGAGGGTCAGACTTTGTTTTGGTTTATATTTTTTTGAGTCGAGGTCTCATGTAGCCCAGGCTAGCTGCAAACTTCTCTGTGTCTAAGGATCCTTGAATTCCAGGTCCTCTTGCTTCCACCTCCCAAGGGCTGGGGTACCAGGGGTGCGTTGCCAAGTCTGGTGAGGTTCAGACACTCTACTCTCAAGGCTTTGCAAATGCATTCTTTCTTTTCTTTTCTTTTCTTTTCTTTTCCTTTTTTAATGCAGTCTTACAATTGTGTTTTAATTTGTGCCGGGAAATGACCAAGCTGTGTTCTGTGTCCGTAATTAAGATGATTATCTCGGCTTTGGTCTGGGAGAATGAGCTAGGTGCCCACTAGCCCTTTGTCAAGGGGCTGTCAAAGTACCTGTGTACTTCAGTGAGTTCACAGAGCTCCCTAAGCCAGCTGCTTAAATGGGCCCATTGCCCGTTCTCTTCTCGCTGCCCGCCCCGTCTCTGAGAAAAATGTATAAAAATGTTCTCTCTGTCACGTGAGGAGCAGTGTGGTTTTCTAACTCTGGTAGGAAAAGGAGGTAACTGTGGGATCCAGCTGACTGTGACTGTCACTAGTGTCTGGTCTCAGGCATGACTGGTGACTGGCGCTCGTTCATGCAGGTGTTTGGAGGACTTGAATGGAGTATTCTGTGTGTGTGTGTGTGTGTGTGTGTGTGTGTGTGTGTGTGTGTGTGTCTTTTTTTTTTAAGATGTTTTCTTCATTTACTTTTCAAATGCTATCCCCTTTCCTAGTTTCTTCTCTGAAAATCCCCATACCATCCCCCTCCCCCTGCTCCCCAACCCACCCACTCTCACTTCCTAGCCCTGGCATTCCCCTGTACTAGGGCATAGAATCTTCGCAAGACCAAGGGCCTGTCCTCCCATTGATGACCGACTAGGCCATCCTCTGCTACATATGCAACTAGAGACAGGAGCTCTGGGGGTACTGGTTAGTTCATATTATTGTTCCACCTATAGGGTTGCAGACCCCTACAGCTCCTTGGGTAATTTCTCAAGCTCCTCCCTTGGAGGCCCTGTGTTCCATCCAATAGCTGACTGTGAGCATCCACTTATGTGTTTGCCAGGAACTGGCATAGTCTCACAGGAGACAGCTATATCAGGGTCCAGTCAGCAAAATCTTGTTGGTATATGCAATAGTGTCTGGGTTTGGTGGTTGTTTATGGATGGATGCCCAGGTGTGGCAGACTCTGGATGTCCGAATGGACTATTGTTAACCTTTGTCTTTTTAATTTTTTCCCCCAGGTGAATGTTGGATGTGTACCCAAAAAGGTAATTTTTAATTTCTCCTTCCCTCCAAACTCCTTGTTCCTATTTACTAAATCATGATCAGAATGACATACCAGTTAGGAGTTGTCTCCGTTTGCTTTCTGTGACTGTGACCTGAAGAGGAAAGGGTTTATTTTAGATCACAGCTCACAGTTCCTGGGGATGAATGAAAATGGACAAAGCTTACAGAAATGTAAAATTTAAAACAGGAGCATAAATAGTAAACAAAAAGTATAAGCAACGATAAAAAAACTTTAAAGGAACCAGCATAAGGCCGGTTAATATTCCACTTTTTATCATACTTGTAGGCTGGGTGATGTCACGATGGGAGCCCACCATTTCCCCGATATTTCAGAATCCACTCTAAATTCCATCTAGTCAGGTCCTGAATCTTAATGTATTTAGTTGTTTTGTTGTTGTTGTTGTTGTTTTTAAAGACTTATTTATTTATTATATGTAAGTACACTGTAGCTGTCTTCAGACACACCAGAAGAGGGCATCAGATCTCATTACGGATGACTGTGAGCCACCATGTGGTTGCTGGGATTTGAACTCAGGACCTCTGGAAGAGCAGTCGGCGCTCTTCACCTCTGAGCCATTGCTCCAGCCCCCAGTTTTTGTTTTTGTTTTTGTTTCTATCTGTTAATATTTTACTTGGGGTTTCTGTCTCTCTTCAGTACTCAAGTGTGATTCCTTTTGATTCTTTTTTTCAATAGGTAATGTGGAACACAGCAGTGCACTCGGAATTCATGCACGATCACGTGGATTACGGCTTTCAAAGCTGTGAGGGTAAATTCAGTTGGCAGTAAGTATTGGAGCTTACAGGGTTCCATTTACAGGATGGGTATTTGTGACCCCCTAGCCATCCATGTTTTGAGACGTGGGGGTTACTGTGTCCCAGTGCATACAGGGCTGAGGCTCTAGCTTGGTCTTCAGAGTTCTTGCCTGGATTGTGTAAGGGCCTGGGTTCAGTCCCCAGTGCCTGTATTTATGCACAATGTAAGATTGACCACTTTAATCACTGCAAATGCAGTTTGGCTTTCAGCACGGGCACATTATTGTGCAGAGAGTACCACTTTCCTATTTCTAGAGCTTTCCCACAATCCTGAACAATATCAGACAATAACTCTTTATGCCCTACTTCCCTACCAGCCCACGCAACGTGTTCTGCTGTCTGTAAAGCTGACCTGTCCTGTGCTAGAATACTTAGTAAAATCATATAATCTTTTATGCCTGATTTATATTGATTACTGTCAGCTTTTGGTTTGGTTGGGTTTTTTTGTTTTGTTTTTGTTTTTTTGTTTGGTGTTTGTTTGTTTGTTTTTGAACCAGGGTCTATCTGGGTAGTCCTGGCTGTCCTAGAACTCACTCTGTAGCTCAGGCTGACCTCAGACTCAGAGATCCACCTGCCTCTGCCTCCTGAGTGCTGGGATTAAGGACACTTGACTGGCTGTAGTTGGCAACCATAGCTCACGCTCTTTACTACTGAATAGTATCCTTTTGTACACGGTATCAGTCACCTTCGCATAGATCACCTTCGGTTGTTTCCACTTTGTGGCTGTCATGAATCATGCCACTATGAATACTGCTGTGCAGGTCATGAGTTGGAGACCGTGTTCTCAGTTCTTCCAGCTTCTGGGTGACATGACAGTCTGTGTGTAACTCTCTAATTGGCAGTAACTAATAGAGCCATCAATTTCCCAAAGAGTTTTTATTTTTATTTTTTATTTATTTATTTTTTTGAGACAGGGTTTCTCTGTGTAGCAAAGACTAGATATCTATGCATGTAGACAACTCTAATTTATGTAGACATGAAGAAATATCAAATCATTACATTACCTTTTAAAACCTCTTATATTCAATTTTATTTTTAACTGTTTTTCTGTTGGGAACAGAACCCAAGGCCTTGCACATACTATGAAAGCATACTACTACTGAAGTGCAGTTCTAAGCTTGAATTTCAAACTTTTTTTTTTTTTGAGACAGCATTTCTCTGCTCTGGCTGTAGACCAGACTGGCCTCGAACTCAGAAATCCACCTGCCTCTGCCTCCCAAGTGTTGGGATTAAAGGCATGTGCCACCACATCCAATTATAGCATGTGTCTTTACCTACTGAGCCATGTCCCTGACCCATCTCATTTTCTGCACTGAAAGAGGCATAGATATTGCAGATGCCCTCTGAGCATGCTTCAGGATGGAACAAGACCTCAGCACCTGGGAAGCAGGTGACATGAGACAGTGGCAAACTTCATTCTTAGCTGACAGGAGTGCTGGAGGCTGGTGCCCAGGCTACTGGGTGAAGAAAGAAAATACTGTTTCTGAGAACTGCCTTTCGTCTCTTTACAGTGTCATCAAGCAGAAAAGGGATGCCTATGTGAGCCGCCTGAACACCATCTATCAAAATAATTTAACCAAGGTGTGTGTGCTGGCCTCCAAACCTGGAGAGTCATTTGACATCTGAGGAGCCACCAGATCTGACCAGACAAAAGGGTAGCCTCGGGATATGTCTGATAATTTCTATAAATAATTTGGAAGCTGACCTTACTGATTCAGTAGGCCTTTGACCCAGTAGGCCAGTCTCTTTTCTACAAATAGAGAGTGTATGCCGGGTCCATGGAACATCTCTCAGCTCACAAGTGTATCTTGAGTAGGTCTGTCCCTCTGGTTAGATCAGAAAGTAAAACCAGGAGAGACAGATTGACAGAGCATGGTGCTGGCAAAGCCAGGAGCACGAGCTGAGAAATCCAGTGTTGATCAGAACAGCTTCTTACAGTCCACATAATGACTCGGGAATGTAATCTTGTAAGTAAATTCCTATCAAGAAAATTAGACAAAAAGAAAAAAAAGAAAATTAGACAAAGGTGTATTTGCCTACAGTAAATATTTTTGTTCTCTCTCCTTCTCCTGAAACCTTTTTTAAATTAAAGACTTATTCTTATGTACATGTGTGTGTGAGCACACATGAGTGTATGTAATGTGTGTGTGTACGAGTGTGTGTGCATGTGTGTGTGTCTGTGTGTGAGTGTGTGTGCGCGAGAGAGAGTGTGCATGTAGATGCAGTTACAGGCAATTGTGAGCCATCTGACGTAGGTGCTAAAGTCCAAATTTGGATCCTCTGGAAGAACAGTAAGCCCTATTAACCACTAAGCCATCTCTCCAGCAATTTTTCCCTTTATAAGGTCTTAGAATATAGATAGCCCTGGCTGGCCTTGAACTCACAAAAATCTACCTACTTCTGTCTCTTGAGAGCTGAGATTAAAGGCCTGTACCACCATGTCCAGCTCCTATTGAAATTTTTTTAGTGGGGCTGACTAAATTTTAAGAAAAAGATGGACCCAAGAGATGGCTCACAGTTAAGAGCACTGGCTGCTTTTCTGGAGGACGCAGGTTCAATTCCCGGCACCTGCACAGTGACTGACAATGGTGGTTCTTGTCCCGGGTTCCTCTGCTCTCTCCGACCTCTGCAGGCACTGCACATGTGTGATACACATGTGTGATGCACATGCATGCATGCAACAACACACACACACACACACATAAAAAATAAGTAAATCTTAAGAAAGAAAGGACAGGAAAGTTGTTGGAGGTTAGGAGATGATCGAGAAATGAGCATTTTGCAAAACTTAGTCTCACTGTATGTGGAGCATGCACTGACCCTGTGGGGATAATGTTATGGCTGGTAGGGTTCTACAGCAAAACAAACTTTGGTGCTCTGTCCCCAGGTGGTGCAGATCTTTCTCTGAACGGTTGGTTACCTGTGTTCACAGCACTTGGCCCTTTTTCTCCCAGGGCAAACTCACTGCCCCCTAAGAAGGGTTAGAACAGGGTGCTTGTGGGTTTGGCATTAAGTGAAATTCAGTTAATTAAGCCAGGTGCCTGCAGGAACAGGCCTGGAAGGGAGATTGGGAGGGAGGAAAGAATTCAGCCCCAGACAGGCTGAAAAATGTTGACTCATTCCTTTGTGTGAACAAACTTACGTGGCTCCTTTAGCTTTCCACAGTCCACCTTTCCGTGCCAGGACATAGGTCACAGCTGGCTGACGCTTGCTGGCTGCACTCACGGTGACCCCTGGTACGGGGTTCCACTGAGAGCAAGTCAAGCATTACTGTTCATTTCCGCAGTAGAGCATCACTGTAGTTTTCTGTTTTGCTTTTTGTTTTGTTTTTTGTTTTGTAAACTTCCCACCAAAGATTTATTGTTTTGTGTATGAATACACCGTCATTACCTTCAGACACACCAGAAGAGGGCATCGGATCCCATTAAGATGGTTGTGAGCCACCACGTGATTGCTAGGAATTGAACTCAGGACCTCTGGGAGAGCAGTCAGTGCTCTTTAACCTCTGAGCCATCGCTCCAGCAAAAGGCTGCATCTCCTCTCTTGGCCAGAGTAGTTCCCTGGTGTCTGTTCCTTCCCCTTTGCTTCTCCCTTGTCCTCCTTCCTCTCCTCTCTGGAATACCAATTTTTTTTAGTCTTTTGTGAGTAAGGCTTTTACCTTCAACCCTTGGAGTCAAAAATACTGCCTTTTCCTTGGAGTGACTGGCATGGTTTTGTTTACTTGGTTTTAACCCAAGATAGCACCATTATTTCTCCGTGTCATTCACTTCCGACTGACTGGCAGTGAGCTCTCCTGAGTATCCGTTACCAGTCATGAGGTCTAAGAATGGTGAAGAAATTAGGAACTAATGTATTGCGCAGAATAGATGTCTTTTGAAACAGGGGCTTCCTCTAGCTCAAACTGCCAGTGAACTTGCTGTGTAGCCAGGGGTGACCCTAAGTACTTGATCCTGCTTCCTCCTGCTCCCAAGGGCTGGATTTTAGGAAGGTACTGCTACTCCCAACTTGGCAGTTTTTGGCATTTGTTGGCTTTTTGAGTCTTACGAATATGCTAACATCTGTGTTCCTTCTGCAGTCTCACATAGAAATTATCCACGGCTATGCAACATTCGCAGATGGTCCTCGGCCCACGGTGGAAGTCAATGGGAAAAAGTTTACCGCTCCACACATCCTGATTGCCACAGGAGGCGTGCCCACAGTTCCTCACGAGAGCCAGATCCCAGGTGAGTCTTCCAAAAGCCGGTGAGGTCAGGGAGTTTACAAGCCACATCCTGGGATCTGCCCACGCTGGTTCTGTCTTGCGAAAGGTCAGAAAAAAATGATCCCTGGAGACTACATTTAGTTAACTAGTGATTAAGAGTGAGCCAGGACTCAGCAAGAGAAGTCATGGAGAACGGTCAGTCACCTTTTGCTCCTGGTGTGGCGCAGAGTGCTGTTAGGTAGGTTATTATTTCTAAGACTCGACAGACAGTAACTATTCAAGAGCGAGAAATTAAGAAATTGCTCTCCCCGGTCCATGTTTTTGTTTCTTACATAGCAAGATGTAAAAGATTAAAGCAGCCAGGCATCTCAGAGGTGGTCCTGTCGGCCATGTGTATGTTGACCTAAGAGTCAGAGGTGACTCATGTAATCACTCTCAGCCATTAGTCATTCTTTCTCCCACATACTATTATATGTCTTGGATAGTGACTTTCTTAAATTTTTTTTATTGCTGTGCTAAAAGAATGTCGACAAAAGTGACTTAAGGGAAAAAGGGTTTATTCCTCGCTGCACTTGAGATTGCAGTCCACCATGCAGGGAAGTCACAGCGGTAGCAACTTGAGGGAGCTGGGCACGGCACAACACAGCAATGAAATAGAGCGGTGAGTGCATGCTTGCTGTTGCCCAGTCCTTTCTCCATACATCCCTGGCTAGGGAATGGCAATGCCCACAGTGGGTGGATCTCCCACTCAGCTAATCCCTCACAGACATGTCTAGAGGCCCCGTCTATCTCCCGGATTATTCTACATTCTTTCATATTGACAACAAAAGTCATAACAGTAGGCACACTTTATACATTTTTTTCAATTCTCAGGGACTGGCTTCAAAGCTTGTGATAATTTTATTTAAGGAGCACTTTGGGTGTGTGCATTTATGCCTTTAAATAGATCTTTCCCTGATGGTTTTGTTTTTGAGATAGTCTCATGTAACTCAGCTGACTTTAAACTTACTATGTAATTAACGATGACCTTAAATCCTGGTTCTTCTGTCTCCACTGGGATTATAGGCCTGTGCCACCATGCCAGCTTATATTTATTCTTTTGTTTATTGTTGTTTCCCTATTCTTCTCTTTCTGGAATTTTAAGCAGGGTTTACAACCCCCAAAGCTAAAGAGGAAAAAAATACAAAGGTACCATTTTCAAGTACCGTAATATTTACTTGGGAATCCTGGGTGGTCATAGCCCTGTGAAGCCAGATTCCAGTAGTCATTGTTTACTGGGTAAAAAAGAAAAGGTTAAACCTGAAGAGATAGCTCAGTGGTTAGGAACACTTGCTGCTCTTGCCAAGGACCCAAGTTCGGGTTACACTGCCACCAAGGTGGTTCAGAATCATCTGCAGCTGCCGTGCCTGTGGATCCAACACCTCCTGGCCTTTCAGGCACCAGGCACCCCCAAGGTTGTCTGTATGCCAGAGAGGCTGAGCACCCAGTAGCTGTTAAGTCCACAAGGCTGGATGTCTCAGCAGCTCCATTCTGGCACTGCAGGTCCCAGGGGATTCCTAGAGGCCTCTGGCTTCTGCCCATGCTGGAGGACTGAAGTGGCTGTGTTCCCAGGTCAGTGAAGGGTGGTGGTGGCACAGCAGCAGAACAATAGAGTAGATGCACTCACCAGCAAGGAGGGGAGGGGAGGGCAAAACCTATGCCTCCACCACCAGAAGGGGCTGCTCTCCCCTCCGTCCTGGTAAGTGTCGCTTCAGTTTCTAGACAGTGAATCTGTTAAGTATGCAGCAAGCAAAAGCAGAAAGGCAAATAGCACGGAGCAGATAGATAGGAGCAGCAGAGAGCAAACCATCATCAGATCAGATGCTTGCAACACCTGGCAGAAACCGTTAAGAATGGTGTAACTGGGAGAGCATTGTCGTCTCAGGCACTTACAACATCCTGCGGAGTTGGCTGTCCCGGAGAAGTTGGGAGATCCCAGGCCGAGCTTTTGGCTTCTTTCTGCTGCAGGGATTTCTATATTGTGGGCTAGACAGTAAGCAGTAGCCTCTTGGAAGAGGCTTGTTGTCTAGCCGTGGTCATTGCACAGAGTTGTAAATACCTTTAGCTGTTCACCTTTCTTGTCAGAGAGGCAGTGATTCAGCCTCACCCAGGACGGGGAGTCTTGGGAGACCCTTGACATAGCACTTGAGTCTCTGGGACAAGGGAGGTCTTCTCACTTCCAGTGTCCACTTCTCTACAGCGCAAACAGCAAATGACAGTTTACCTACATACATATACCACACTTCCCCTGTTACTCCTTCTGGAAAGTATCTGCCAGAGATACTGCTCTTAGTTGTTCCAGATTCGGCGAGCTGATGATCAAGATTAACCATTACAGAAGACTAAGACAGGGGCATTGCCTTAAGTTTGAGGCCAACCTGGACTGCAGAGTGAGATCCTGTTTTTAAACTAAACAGTACCCCAAAGAATACAGGCAAGGAGCCTGTGGTGCCAATGTGCTGGCTGCCCTCTGTAGCACTCTACATAAACATGCTTTCCCTTCTGAAGAGTAAAGTAATTAAAATAAAATGTGCCGTTGGATGTTGCCAAAAGGAGAAAAGGATGCGGAGGGTTCCTGCGGTGGTCTGGGTTATCGCTCTGTGCCGATAAGAGTGCTTGCTTAGCAGGCGTGAGGCCTCAGTTCAGTTTCCAGCAGTGCAAAAAATAAATAAATAAATAAACCATTAAACACCTGATGTGGTTGGGGGCCTGGAGCAATGGCCCAGCTGTTAAAGAACACTCGGTGCTCTCCCTGCAGAACTGAGGTCCGATTCTAGCACCCACAGAGTAGCTTACAACCTTCCATAACTTCAGTTCCAGGGGCTCCAGTGCCCCCTTCTGGTCTCTGTGGGCACTGCATGCACATGGTGCACATAGATGCATGCAGGTAAAACACATCCATAAATATATATAATAGTATATATAAAACAAGTATATAGATGTGATATTTAAACCTCTAGTGGTAGGGCTAAAAAGATGACTCGGTGCTTAGGAGCACTTTTTGCTCTTGCAGGGGACTGGGGTTCAGTTCCCAGCACCCATATACAGGCTCACGACTAACTTTAACTTCAGTTCTAGGGGATTCAGCACCCTCTTCTAGCCTCTGCAGGCACTGCATACATAATATACACAGACATACATGCAGGTAAAACACTTATACCCATAAAGTAAAATAATAATAATAATAACAACAACAATAACAAGCAAAACAGTAACAATAGAAACCTAATAGTTGATTCTGTCTATAGAGAGAAGAGTAGGGGCATAGGATGGGGAAGAGTTCTTATGTCAGTCTTCCCTCAAGGGTACTCTCCCCTGATGCATGTATGCATCTGCCCATCCATCCACCCACCCACCCACCCATCCATCCATCCATTCATCTATCCATACTGGGGATTGAACTCAGAACCTTACACCTGCCAACCACATACATCACCTCCCCAGGCTCAGCCTCACTTTTTAAATGATTTAAAATCTACCTTCATTAATTGAAATAATAAAAATAGATACAACTTCTAAAGTAAGCTTCCTAAGACACCAGATGGTGAAGGCATAGTGTGTTGAGGTAGGTGCTTACCGCTTTAATTGGTGGTTTGTAGCAGGGCCTAAAAACGAGGCGGACTAAAGTCCCATGCAGTGGCCAGCTTTACTCAGAGCATCAGACAATTCATGCCACGGGTTAAGAAGAGCGATGCCATGCTCGGACTGTGTTCTGACAGTAGGGAGGATCTGTAGACACAGGCATGACCCAGGAAGAAAGGGACTCTCTGTTAGAATTATGTGCTGAGAGAGAGAACAGCCAGAAGACTGTCATGAAGACATCTTTGAAGGATGTTCAGCCAAGTCAGTCAGTTGGACAAGCACTGACGTCTTGAAGCAAGTGTTTCGAGCTGTGCCTAGAATTAAGTTACAGGTGAAACACGGAGACTCATCCGTAACTGCGGCAGATCATTTTTGGCTTGTGATCAGTGACAGGATCCGTGTGATGTCCAGAAACTAAGCTGGCAGCGACTGTATGGAGAGAGAATCTCGAGGCTGGAAACTGTTGGGAGGTGGCTGTCTGCGGGAACTCTCAGCCCCGTTCTGAAGGCGGTCGCCAAGCCTTCTACTTGGATTAGGGGGCACAGGCTGAAGAGAGCCCACGAAAAGTCAGGTGCTGTGTGTTACTGACTTAAAGATGTGTTACAAAACATACTCTTCACTGAGACCAGCCCGGGTGTGCCACATGCCCATGACACTTAGATTTGGGCAGGATATCCGATAGCCGATGAGATGCGGGGCAGGTGTTAGAGAGAGTCACACACAACAGCTCAAGGCAGTGTCCGGATTATTAAGGCAGTGTCCGGATTATTAGGGGAAGGCGCTCAGCTCCTTTCACTAAGATGGTGAGAGGCTGGAGATTTCATTCTAAAAGAACAGGTTAGCGTCCTTATTCTGAGAGCTGAGACTATGAAATGCTCCAAAGTCTAACGTTTGAGTGTTGACATACCACAGTCAGAAAATTCTGCCCAGGAAACCTTCATTTCATGTTCAGAGTTAAAGTGTTGTACGAGTACCTCTGTGTTACTTGCCCCTCGCTCCCATACAGCTAGGTCTTGAAGCCCAGACTGGCCTCTAGTCCATTCTCTACTTTGAGTTCCTCATCCTCCTGCCTCCGTGCCCCCAGTGCTGGGATGACAGGCCTATGCCATCATGCCCAGTTTATTATGGACAATTGAATCTCGGGCTGCATTCCTAAAACACCTGGCTTAGTTAGCGTTTCTATTGCTGCGATAAAACACTAGGACCAAAAGCAACTTGGGGAGGAAATGGAAAGGTTTCTGTCACCTCACAGACTGTGGTTCATCTCCAAGGGAAGTCAGGGAGAAAGTGGGAACCAAGAGGGAGGAGCTGAAGCAAAGGCCTCGGAGGAACACTGCTGACCGCTTACTCGCATGGCTTGGTCAGCCTGCTTTCTCACACAGCCCGGGCCACCTGTTCACAGTAATGGTAATTTTAAAAAATGCCCCCGTAGACATAACCCCAAGTCTGAAAAAAATTCTGAAATTTGAAATTGTGGCCTCGAGTGTTGCAGAAAAGGGACAAATACGGAGCGGGGCAGTTGTAAACATGGAACTGGAATATTTGAGGAGGAATCAGTACCGCAACACTGTGTAGTCATGAAGAAAAATGGTGGAAGCCATGGGGTGGGGGCTGGGGGTGGCGGTGCACGCCTTCAAGCTCAGCACTTGGGAGGAGAGGCAGGCGGATTTCTCGTGAGTTTGAGGTCAGTCTGGTTTACCAAGTGAGTTCCAGGACAGCCAGGGCTATGTAGCGAGGCCTTATCTCACAGAGAAAGAAGGGGAAGGAGGCAAAGGGGGCCAAGACCTAGCTGCTGGCTTCCTGCCTTCACTTGGGGTTGGAGGTAGAGCAGAGCTGTCAGTCCGTTCATGACGCTGACAGGATCTTGGTCCTTTGGGGAAATCTGAATCTACTTACCCATCACTGTTCCTGTTTCTTGAAATGAATGTAAAATATAGACTCCAGAAAGGCATGTTCTCAGTAGAGGTCTAACAAAGCTGTCAACAGTGCATTTTCTTTTCTTTTTTTTTAAAGATTTATTTATTTTTATTATATGTAAGTACACTGTAGCTGTCTTCAGACACTCCAGAAGAGGGAGTCAGATCTCATTGCGGATGGTTGTGAGCCACCATGTGGTTGCTGGGATTTGAACTTTGGACCTTTGGAAGAGCAGTCAGGTGCTCTTACCCACTGAGTCATCTCACCAGCCCCCAAAACAGTGCATTTTCTGAGAGTTGTTTGGTTCTTGAATAAGTTGGGTTCTGGCTAAACATGACCGCTCATACCCCAAATCTCCAATGCTCAGGAGGCTAAGGCAGGATTGCCATGAGTTTGAGGCTAGCAGGGCTACCTAGTAAATCCCA
The DNA here is from genome assembly GCF_000001635.26 of Mus musculus. Lineage (NCBI taxonomy): Eukaryota > Metazoa > Chordata > Mammalia > Rodentia > Muridae > Mus > Mus musculus. The sequence goes on from NC_000074.6 coordinate 33,680,176, forward strand.
GGTCAGTCTAGATTACAATGTGCAACCTTTATCTCATCCCTGGAAAATAAGTTTAAGTTTATCACTCTGTGGTGTTTCTCTACATAGGCGCCAGCCTGGGGATCACCAGTGATGGCTTCTTTCAGCTGGAGGACTTGCCCAGGTGAGCAGATCTGACCTCAGGGATGCTGTGTTCTCTCTCTCCTGGGAACCCGGTTCACGCTTTCCCGCCCCGCCTCCCTTTCTGAGTTGCCCATGCTGTCTTGAACTCAAACTCTCAGTTCACTCACCTGTCTCAGCATGATCTACCCTAAGTGTTTCGGCTTCACGGAGGTGATGCAAGTGAGCACCCAGACAGTGGTCATGACGCCATTGCGTTTGGATGATATAAATACACACACGATCCTTCAGACCCACCCCCGAGCAAGCTCCATTACAGATACTTGCCCATTTCGTATTTTAGAACCACTCAGTATACTTTTATTGATATGAATACAAGCTTGATGAATGAGTTCATTCAGGCCATTAAAAAGGAAGGCTCTTCCTCTAAATACTTTCCCCTTGTGTTGCAACAGTGGGCGGGGCATGTTGGGAGCCTTGGAAAACCTGCAGCCTGAAAATCTTTCTGCCTCAGCCTGGAAGCGAGCCTTAAGCGACAGCATTTCTCCGACCTCGATCCAGACATTCATTCGAGCATTTAGCGGAGGCTTAAGCTCTTTTGTTAGATCAAAATGAATTCAGGAAGTTGAGTTCAACTGCTGCCTGGGCCACCCAAATGCCAGGATTACCGTCATTAGCCACCATGCCTGACTTAAACCGGCTTTCTTAAATTGGCCTTTGATCATGCTACAAGGATTAATAGAACTGAATAATGACCAAGGAGAAGTCCCCAGCCCTGAAGATAATGGTTCTGTTAGGTTTCCATATGGAAATTGGGAGGAGTTGAGGACTAGGCTCAGCTATGTATTAGCCGACTGGGATACAGAGACTGTCTCTAAAAAAAAAAATGAATAAATGAAAACAGGACACAAGGAATTTAAATGCAAATAACATCTTTCTTCTATGAGGGAAATTCTGTTTTGTTCTGATTGTGAATGCGGACTTGCTGTGTAGTTCTGGATGCCCTGGAGCTCGCACCAGGCTGCCGCTGCTTTCACAGGCTGGAATCACAGGTGCACGTCGCCGTGTTGCTCATAACGGTTAACGGTTGTGGAGGCTGAGCAGAGGCGCTGAGGGACACATGGGAGTCCGTGCATCTAACGCCGTTCCAAATCAGTTTAAGAAACGGTCGCCCTTCGCTTTCCTTTCAGCCGCAGCGTCATCGTGGGGGCCGGGTACATTGCTGTGGAGATCGCGGGCATCCTCTCTGCCCTGGGCTCCAAGACATCTCTTATGATCAGGCATGATAAGGTAAGTCCTGTCTCCTCCTGTCCCCTTTCATTGACTTTCTTTTTCCCTAGAGGAAAGTTTAAAAAAAAAAAAAAACTATAGGAATTACCTAATTTTTAAATTTTTAAATTTTAGTTTAATTATTATGTATAGATGATAGGTATGTGTGAGTGTAGATGGGTGTATACTGTGCTACCTGGGCTGAGGTCAGAGGACAACTTTTGGGAGTAATTCTTCTTTCCACTGGCTTCTGGGCAAACTTACACAAATGCTTTTACCTGTAAATTTCACCTTGATAGCTTTCACAGTGTGCAAAGTCGGTCCCAGCACATACCCTTTAAACAGCTTCCCTTTACTATCCGGATGGTGTTCCATGCCCAATATCTCTTTCTTAACAGAATCAGGCTCACTTTGATATTTGACTCTTCAGTAGGACAGTGCTTTAGTTCCTCTCAGTTGCCATGATCCCCCAGCAGGACCAAAGGCACCGTGTAGAAGGAGTTTATTGTGGCTTATGGCTCCAGAGGGAAAAGAATCTGTTATGGCAGGAAATCGTGGCCGGAAATGGTAGGCATGACGGCCAAAGCTGAGAGTTCAGCCACAAGCAGGAAACAGGAAGTGTCCTGAGGCCTTATATCCTCAAAGCTGGTCCTCTAGTGAGGCTGCACCTCTTAAACTTCTCGCCAACCATCAGTACTAACAGGAAACCAAGTCCTGAAATATCTGAGTCTGTGTGGGACACTCATTCAAACCACTACAGGCAGTATGGCCAGCTTTCGTAGTGCAACAGTCTCTAAAATAAGACATACAGTACAATCTAAAAATACACTGATTTGACCCTTGCATGCTAAGAAGTGATGATAGTAATATGGAATGGTAGATATATGTAATGGAACTATATGTTTCTGTAAGAGCAATAAAAGCGCTGCAGGTCCTAACATAAGAGTAGTCGTAAATGTGACCTTTGACGGTCACTGGCACCAGTCGGCTCTAATCAGGTTTTCTTCCTTCCCCACCGTCCGTCCCCCGGCTGCCCATGGCAAATGCAGGTACTGAGAAATTTTGATTCACTCATCAGTTCCAACTGCACCGAGGAACTGGAGAATGCCGGCGTGGAGGTGTTGAAGTTCACACAGGTACGTGCATGCGGCCTGTCAGTCACATTCAGGGATAAGGGTAGAACAGGAGGAGAGCCTGGGGGAGGGCTCGACCACTGAGCTGCCTGCCCCTCGGCAGCCCACACCCCCTTGTTGTATATGTTTGTGCTTTGTGGTGAGTTGTTGTTGTTGTTGTTGTTGTTGTTGTTGTTGTTGTTGTTGTTTGATGGTCACTCGACAGGATCTTGCTTTGCAGTCCAGGCTGGACTTGAACTCAATGAGCCTCCTTCTTCAGCCTCCCAAGTGCTGGTGTTAACAGACGTGCACTGCCACACCCAGCTTCTGCCAAATGTTTTCTGTCTTAAAAAGCTGTATTTCATATTCATGAAGTCAAGGTATAAAAGACAAGAAAGCTGGCTATTGAGTCTTGAACTAAAACTTTGAGGGTGGGGGAAGGGGGCTTCAAGACAAGGTTTCTCTGTGTATCCCTGGCTGTCCTGGAGCTAACTCTGTAGACCAGGCTGGCCTCAAACTCAGAAATCCTCCTGCCTCTGCCTCCCGAGTGCTGGGATTAAAGGCGTGCATCACCACTGCCTGGCACATCCTTATTTTTCAGATTTTTCAAGACATGGCAAGAAATCAAATTTCCAAGTGTATGGTTTTTAAAAAGTATTTTATCTATTTTATTTAACCAAAGCATTACCAAAGTATTTTCTTTCCCAGGAAATTACTTACTTTCAGTGGAATTTTTCTAGAGAGTTAGCCTCTTCAGGTCTGTGCTACCCTTTCAGCGTAGCCTGTGTTGAGTAGAGTAATCAATGACTGTGCTTTGAGGATGCGGAGATGAAGGCGTTCCCATCAGTACCACTTTGGAGACCTTTGTTAAGCGATGAGCTGGGTACGTGTAGGGACGGTCTCTACAGCTGCACATCCATCCACAGCTGGATTGTAAATATATGAAATAAAAGGGTGTCTCTACTGACACGTAAGGGTTTTGTTTTGTTTTTTTAATGCATTCTTCTCTAAATGATACAGACTAACAAACAACTCTAACATGACATTTACATGTGCTTGGCGTGATAAACAGCCTGAAGTTGATTTGAAGTATTCAGGATGCACTCCGGTTATAGGGGGGTGGCAGCTCACAGCTGTCTGTAACTTCAGTTCCAAGGGATAGGATGCCCTCTTCTGGCCTCTGGGCATGGCACACAGGTGGTGCACAAGACATACATGAAATCAACACACACACACACACACAAGTAAACTTGGAGGGGAGGCCAGAGGTGTTGAGTTTCTCTAGAGGTGTTCTTACAGGCAGTTACGAGCTTCCCATCATGCTTGGAACCAAACTCAGGTCCTCTGACCACCTCGCCGGCCTCAGAAATAAATAGATAGATAGACAGATAAATAGATAAAGAAAGAGAGAGAGAACAAGCAAGCACGTAAACAAATAAATATATTTATATATATTTAATGTTGTAGCATTTCTGTGCTGGCTTAGTGACTGTGAAGATACACCATGACCAACTTAATAAAAGAAAGCATTTAATTAATTGGGGGCTTGCTTACAGTTTCAGAGGTTAAGTTCCTGATCACCATTATGGGATCATGGCAGCAGATAGGCAGGCATGTTCTGGAGCAATAGTTACGAGATGACATCTTAGCCACAAGCAGCAGGCAGAGACAGACAGACAGACAGACCTACTGAAAACTCAAAAGTCCATTCCCAGGGATATACCCCCCTCCAACATGGCTCACACTCCTGATCCTTTCTGAAAGAGTTCTACCACCTAGGGATTGTGTTGGGAGCCAGGCCAACCCAAGGCTTTCCCTGAGGCCCTGATGGATGGGAAAGGAACACAATTCTTGCCTAACACCCAGAATATGCTTGGCAAGGTCAGTAATGGCCTGAAGCCAGGGCCTGGGGGAGCTGCGGCTTCAGATTCTGGGAACCCAACTCTTCACCCTTACGGAGGGTATCAGTCAGTCCCCAGGCTGCTGTGTGCTCTGTCCGTGACTTGATTAGCCTGCTGACCTTGTCCCCTTGTGTGATAGTTTTGGCTGATACTGTCCCATGTTCTCCCTGCAAATAGAATACATAATGTTACAATTCTTAAACTGTAATGGACCATTAGCTCATACAGACTTCCTTATCCAAGCGTTCGGTTATTTCCCATCCCTCCCTCTGCCTCAGCATCTTTCCACTCAGTGCCCTTATTCTTGTGGGTTCAGGTCAGGACCAAGGTCAGGCCCCCATGGGGGCCATTCTCTTTTAAACCATCACATAGGACGACGTAAGCCAGCATTCTAGGCTGTTGGAAGAATCAGGCATTCAAGGAAACAGGCCTTGCTCTGGGGAGTTTGGTAAACTAAATACCTGTTTCAGCTATAAGTAAATGTTAAAAACTCTAACTGGGTATAATGGACCAAGCTTGTAAAACCAGCACAGTTTCTGGGGCAGAAAAATTGTTAATGGACTTAAGGACAGCCTGGGATATAGATTGAGATTCTGTCTCAAAGCAGAACAGAAAACACAAAGATCTGGTTTTTCTATGTACCTGGTGGCTTAGGTCTGAACTCCCAGCTACTCTGTAGGAGTATCATGAGTTAGTTCAAGGCACGTCTGAACTATGGAGTAAGTTTAAGGCCAGCCTATGCCATTAGTGAGATCCCATCCCAAAATAAGTAAAAAAGAGTGTGTGTGTGTGTGTGTGTGTGTGTGTGTGTGTGTGTGTGTGTGTGTGTGTGTCTAGCTCAGTGGTTGGATGCTTGCCTAGCGTGAATAGAGTCCTAGGTTCAGTCTCCAGTACGGGGGTAGGGGGAGTCCAGTGTCCCCTTGCTTTGCTTTAATCTGCCTTCTCCCCTCTCCTCCCACACATACTTAGCACTTTTTTTTTTAATAGGTTAAGGAAGTAAAAAAGACATCATCAGGCCTGGAGCTCCAAGTGGTGACTTCCGTGCCTGGTAGGAAGCCCACCACGACCATGATTCCAGATGTTGACTGCCTGCTCTGGGCCATTGGACGGGACCCAAATTCTAAGGGCCTGAATCTGAATAAAGTGGTACGTTTGTGGGTTTATTGATTCATAATTAATAATGATTGATAACTGGCCCGCCGGCCTCCTGATGGCGCTGTGGCGATCGCATCCCCATCCCTGTGCTTTGTTGTGAAGCTCTTGCTTTGGATGCCCCTCCTTTCTAGAGTGCTCACGCCAGGCTGGGTATCTGGTCAGATTGGAGAGGTCTGGTCCAGATGGTGCAGCCGTTTCCGGACTGACTTCCTTCTAGAAGACTTCTAAACGTTGGGGTTAGTGGATATGCGCTACCACAACTTCCCGCCCACTTCCCCGTCCTCTTCTCCATCTCCCTTCTTTTTGGCAGTGAGAAAGAATTGAATTCGGAGCATCCCATATGCTAACCAGGTTCTCTGCCATGAAGTGTGGTCTTAGCCCTCCGTTTCTTCTTTCTTTTTTTAGAGACATGTTCTCACTAAGTTACCTAGGCTAGCCTTGAACTCAGTCTATAGCCCAGGCTGGCTTGGCAGGTTTCCTGCTTCACTCCCGAGTGGCCTGGGTTACAGATTTGCATCACCAGTGCCTGTCTTTTGAGACAGGATCTTTCGTAGTCCAGGCTAGCCTCATTCTCCATAAAGAACCGAGGAACTTCTGGGCCTTCTGCTTGCACTTCCCAAGTGCTGGGATCCTAGTCCTGAGCCATGGGGCCTGGAGCCTTCAGCATTTGAATGAATGAAATATCTAGGAAGGGGCTTGGCTTGTTTTCAGCCTTTAATGAAGTCTAATGAAAACTTAGATATTCAGATGGGATGTTTGTAGGTCCCCTATTCAAGTATATTTGCTGGATTTTTTTTTATTGTGTTTATTTATTTGTGAGAGTCTGTGTATGTCTATGCTGTGTGCCTGTGTGCAGGCCAGATAACAGCTTGCAGAACTCCGCTCTTTCTTTCCACCCTGTGGGTCCTGGGTATTGAACTCAGGTCATCGGGCTTGTCAGCAAGCACCTTTACCACTGAGCCACCCTGTCGGCCCTCTGTGAAGAGCATGTCTCTCTCTCTCCTGCTCTTTTATTTGCTGAATTTGAAGAATCATTTCTGGCAAACTAAGTACTGGTTTCCTTGTAGCCCTTTATGTGTATGTGTGATTTACTGTTTAGTTTGTGAGACCCCTCTCTTCCCAGTTTTTGTCCTTATGTGTTGAATCTGTGTGTGTGTTCGTGGATGTATGTGCGTTGCATGTAGTGGCCAGAGACTGACATTGGTGTCTTCCTCAGTTGCTCTCCTCACTGTTTGAGAGAATCTGTCTCTTTCTGAATGTATAGCTTGCCCATGGTCAGCAGGCACCCAGGGACCCTCTTGTCCCCACCTCCCCAGTTCTGTGATTACGGATGCCAATGGCTTGTCCATCCGGGATGGGGATTGAATTCAGGTCTTCTTGCTTGCCTAGCAAGTTCTTTACCTACAGAACTATCTTCCTAACTTCACGTTTCAATTATTATTTTTTTAAAGATTTCCTTCCTTCCTTCCTTCCTTCCTTCCTTCCTTCCTTCCTTCCTTCCTTCCTTCCTGTGGAACACTGTAGCTGTCTTCAGACACCCCAGAAGAGGACATCAGATCTCATTACAGATGGCTGTGAGCCACTATGTGGTTGCTGGGATTTGAACTCCGGACCTTCAGAAGAGCAGTCAGGACTCTTAACCGCTGAGCCATCTCTCCAGCTCCACCCCCCTTTTTTCCCCTACCTTTCAATTCTTATCCTCCCACATCTACTTCCCAGGTTCTGGGGTGGCAGGCATACCCTGATGATGGGATCAAACCCAGGGCTTCAGCATGCCGGACAGGCGTTCTGCCAACCTACCTGCCTTCCCAGCTTACAGGAAGGTCCATTGTCATCTTATTAATAGTTCAGATAGGCCTGTTGAATGCAGGTTGAATGACTACCGTGTGCCAGGTCATGACAGCACATTGCTCATCTAGTCAACCTTGCCAGTAACACGGGTGAGGAAGCCAGGGAACAGGGTCAGTAGATGACTCGCCAAGCTGGCACAGGAGTCTGGCCAACTCACTACTGTGTTTTTGCGGCCAAGTTGAACTCATATTTGCAGTAAAGGCTCAAATATATGTTGCGAAATAGTTACATAGGTAACATCTCACATTTAGTGAGTGACAAGGTAGGAATTTAGCCCAGTCTGTCTGGGTCCAAAGAATCTGTCTGTCTGTATGTCTGTCTGTCTCTTTCAGTGGCGATGGGAGTCAGGGCCTGGTACAGACAAAGCATGTGCTGTACCATAGAGCCTTATCCCATCTCCAAAGATTGTATTCGTGTGTGTGTGTGTGTGTGTGTGTGTGTGTGTGTGTGTGTGAATTCTATTATACATGTAATATAGGTTATATAATTAATATATATGGATACGTATGGATATAGATTTATATAAATAAATACAGATATTCATTTGTTCGTCTGTTTGTTTTTGAGGCTAGGTCACTGTGTAGCCATAGCTGGCCTTGGGATTGGCTGAGTAGACCAGGTTGGCCTCCAGCTCAGTGTCTGTTCTTCGGCACTGTGCCAGGATGTTTCTTCCTCTCCTTCACACTGGAACACTATTTCTCTCAGATCTGCAAAGCTACAAAGTAAACCTAACACTTCTTAGAGGAGAGGTGACTCAACAGAAAAGGAAGTATATTCGGTTGTGTAAAACTGTAGAACACAAACTTTGCTTAAATTGTTAAAGATAAGATGGTGACCGTTCAGGTTGTTACCCTCTAGATAACCGAGATAGCTTTTTATGGCTGTGATAAGACACCATGACCAAAGCCACCTGGGGAGGGATGGGTTTATTTCAGCTTATAATTCATAGAACGGCATCCTGAGAAGTCAGGGCAGAGACTCCGGGCAGGAACCTGGCGGCAGGAGCTGGTGCAGAGGCCTTAGAGGAAGAGCTAAGCACTGTGCTCTGGCTCGCTTCTAATCATTTGTTCAGCCTGCTTTCTTACACTAGGCACCCTTATCTGCCGGGGGATGGCCCCGCCCCCAGTGATCTGGTGCTACCCACATCAGTCACTAAGCCCTGTAGGCTTGTCCACAAGCCAGTGTAGTGGGAACATTTCCTTAGCTGAAGTTCTCTCTTTCCAAAGGCCCCTGTGCAAAGTTGAACAGAACACTAGCAAGTCCTAGCAAGCACTTAATACCTTAGCGCTGTTTCAGAGGAACGCCAGAGCATGATAGGATATCCCCTTCTTTTCCTGCTTTCCTTTTTTTTTTTTTTTTTTTTTTTTGGTGGGGGTTGGTTTCAAGACAGGCTTTCTCTGTCCTGAAACTCACTCTGTAGACCAGGCTGGCCTCGAACTCAGATCTGCCTGCTTCTGCTTCCCAAATACTGGGATTAAATGGACAAGCCACCACCTCACTGCTCTTTTTCCTTTTTCTGTTGGTTTTTTTTTTTTTTTTTTTTTCTGTCATTCCTTTTCATGTTTGCTGGATTGGTCTCATCCCGTGAAAGCACCCCAGTAGTCGACGTCTTTTCTCTTAAGGAAGCTGTGGGACTTGTCAACTTGGAGTGATCTGCGTGTCGCCGTTAAGACCTGTGCATTTCTGGAGGTGCAGATGTGAAATCAGCCCATCTCAAAGGTCTGATGTATCATTGCAGACGGTGTGGGTATTTACCAGGTGTCCCTTTGTGGTTTTAGGGCATTCAGACGGATGAAAAGGGCCACATCCTAGTAGACGAATTCCAGAATACCAATGTCAAAGGCGTCTATGCTGTGGGAGACGTCTGTGGGAAAGCGCTTCTCACCCCAGGTAAGGTAATGCTTCGTCCTTCCTCAGAAGCGAGGCCCGTGTGTTATGTAAACCTGCCCTGCTTTTCACAGTCACAGTCAAGTCGGCAACTTGACTGTGACTGTGAAAAGCGGTCATTCCTTTGTCATCAAAACTGCGTTGAAGGCGAGGGAGGCTAGATACTGCACATTTGCTGAATAAAATTCACAACTCCTTAGAAAGCTGTGCTTGTTGATTTTTCTCATTGCTGTCACATGATACTGAAAAAGGCCACTTACGGAAGGAAGGGTTTGTCTTGGCACTAGGATCCCCTAGTCCATCATAGCAGGCAGGGCAAGGCAGCAGGAACAGGAGGCTGCTGGTCGCACTGTGTCCACACTCATGAATCAGAGAGAGAGAGAGACAGAGGTTAGTGTTCAACTTGCTTCCTTCTTTTTTCCTCTGTCCAGTCCAAGATGCCAGTCCAAGGAATGGTGCTGTCCATATTCAGGGCAGGTCCACTCTCCTCAGTTAAACCTCTCTGGAAAAGTCCTCATAGACACCTCAGGGCTCTGTCTCACAGTAGATTCTAAATCCAGGCAAGTGGACAAGGAGGATTAACCACCACGAACAGTACATGATGACCAAATTCTAGGATCTTCGTAAAGAATGGTGAGATCCTGAAGTCATCTCACAGACCACACAGACACCGGCCTCAGTCAGACAGGGGTAGTTTGTTGCGCTTTCGCCCCAGGACTGATTAATCAGGGCCGCAGACCAGACTCGGAAGCTGGCTGTGACAAGCCAGGATCCTACAGATCTTTTAAACCTTGAAATCCACAAACATCTGTGCCAAGTTAACTCACCAATCAGTATTTAGGGATATGGTGTTTCCTTAGGAACCTGTCTGTGTTGTACATTTATCTGGTCCTCGTTGGTTGGGGGTATTCAGCTGTGGCAGGGGACTTCTTGCGTCTAGCATTCCTGTCTTAACTTGCCGACCACGATACCAGTTACCCTCGTACATGTCTCCTTCTAACAAGTAGGGTGTCAGTTCCCAGGGAGGTCTTGGAAACTTAAGCTTTACTTGACCCCCTGCTCAAAATGGAAGCCTTATTCCAAATAGCGTCTTTTTCTTATGTTGGGGTCGATCCTAGGGGCAGCTTATTAAAAGCAAATATCATAAACTCTTATACCCAGGTGCAGGAAGTGCTGCCTGGCGGTTGGTTGAGGTCTAGGCTTGTTGTGGCTAACTGTTGTACAAAGCCATTCAAACTGGCTTCTATTGTGATTGGTTTCCAAAGACACCAAAGCACAGAACATAACAGAATCTGTAATTAACTAAAAAGCATGGGAACGTTTCCTTATTAGTAACTGCACAAAATGGCACTGAGTCAGGTACCAGTTACCCAGGCCTTAACATTTTTTACCTAAGCCTTAACCAAGAAGGCCTTTCTTATAGCTTACCCTTGGAAGACTCGTGTCTCAGACAGTTGGCATGCATGGTGCCACCAGCTCTGATGTCCTTGTCCTCCTCATCCCTGTACCTAACCCACTTCAGGAACACACCCAAGACCTTTGCCACCCCTGGCTGCTATGTCATTTTCTGCTCTTGGTCTGTCCTTCCGAGACCTCACCGGACTTCTCAAATGTTCAAAGGTCTTACCTCAGCGCTGGAAGCGTCTTTCTCCATTGTTTTAAATAAAGTGATATATTTATGGCACACAATACGATGTTTTAAAATATTTCCATTTTTTGGAGAGCTTAGTCAACCTAGGTAACATTTATTACCTCACATGCTTTTTTGCAAAAAAAAAAAAATTAAAATCTATTCTTGGTTTTGTTGTTGTTTTGTTTAAAGATTTATTTGCTTGCTTGCTTGCTTGCTTATTTATTTATTTATTTATTTATTTATTTATTTATTTATTTATTTATTTATTTATTTATTATATGTAAGTACCCTGTAGCTGTCTTCAGACACTCCAGAAGAGGTCATCAGATCTTGTTACAGATGGTTGTGAGCCATCATGTGGTTGCTGGGATTTGAACTCGGGACCTTAGAAAGAGTAGTCGGTGCTCTTAACCGCTGAGCCATCTCTCCAGCCCTACTCTTGGCTTTTTTGTCTGGTTTGTTTTTTTTGTTTGTTTGGCTTTTATGGTCTTTCAAGATAGGGTTTCTCTGTGTAGCTCTGGCTGTCCTGGAACTCACTCCCTAGATTAGGCTAGCCTCGAACTCAAAGGTCCACCTGCTTCTGCCTCCCAAGTGCTGGGATTAAAGGCGTGCATAACTACTCTCAATAACTTTTAAGTATTCAATAGGTTGTATACTTGATTGTATATTTGTATCATTAACAGCAGTTACCATGCTGTGCATTAGATCTCTTGAAATACACCCCTGGCGATGGGCAAAGAGACACCTTATGTGTGGTGTTGTTCTTATATCAGCCAGGGGCAGAGCAGATGGCAGGCCTTTGTTCATCCTAGCTTGATGCCTAGCTTGGTGGCCAAAGCTGTTTCATGCCCAGGGCACATAAAATCCTGACGCACGCCTGTTGCTACTATTCAAGCCTAGTGACTACTGTGAAGCAAGCATCTGGGCACCGATACACAAAAGGTGGTTGTGGCATTAGGAGACAGCATGGGTGCCTCTCATCATGCCTGTATTGGGGGTACCAATGTGTGTGCTGAGGTGTAGAAGCTGCAAATGGAAGCTCCCCATATCATCGTGGGCACCCCTGACCGGGTGCTTGATGTACTTAACCGGAGATACTGTCCCCCAAATACATCAAGACGTTCGTACTGGATGAAGCAGTTGAAATGTTAAGCCGTAGGGACAAGGATCAGATCTATGATATATTCCAAAAGCTCTACAGCAACACACAGGTAGTTTTGTTACTGTCTGCTACAATGGTTTCTGATGTCCTTGAGGTGACCAAGAAGTTCATGAGAGACCCTATTCGGATTCTTGCCAAGAAAGAAGAGTTGACCCTGGAGGGTATCAGCCAGTTCTACATCAACATGGAACGAGAGGACTGGAAGCTTGGCACATCGTGTGACTTGTATGGAACACTGCCCATCACCCAGGCAGTCATCTCTATCAACACCAGAAGGAAGGTGGACTGGCTCACTGAGAAGATGCATGCCCGGTATCTCACGGTTTCCGCCATGCATGGAGATAGGGACCAAAAGGAACGAGATGTGATCATGAGGGAGTTCCTGTCTGGCTCTAGCAGAGTATTACCACTGACCTGTTGGCCAGAGGCATTGATGTGCAGCAGGTCTCCTTAGCCATCAATTACAGCCTTCCCACCAACAGGGAAAACTACATCCACAGAACTGGTTGAGGTGGCTGATTTGGCCGTAAGGGTGTGGCTATTAACAAGGTGACTGAAGACAAGAGGACTCTTCGAGACATTGAGACTGTCTACAACACCTGCATTGAAGAGATGCCCCTCAACGTTGCAGACATCGTTTGAGGGGCTGTCCTGCTACCTGGCCCTAGACCAGGGTTCAATCCTGGGGGCAGAGGCCTGAGGAACAGCTGGGGGTGGGGGAGGAGCCAAGGGATGGACATCTTATTTTTGTTTTGTTTCAGGTTTTTTTTTCTCTCTCTCTCTTTGAATAAATGTCACTTTTTGAGGCAAAATAAATAATAAATAAACAAATAAATAAATAAAAATAAATCTCTTGAAATAGTTATCCTAACCAAACTTTTATGTCCTTTGACAAGACTTTGGAAAATATACTCGCATCATATAAAGATGTCTACTACTAGTTTGTCTTGGGAAAAAAAACTTTTTTTTTTTTTTTTTTTGGTTTTTCAAGACAGGGTTTCTCTGTCCTGGAACTCACTTTGTAGACCAGGCTGGCCTCGAACTCAGAAATTCACCTGCCTCTGCCTCCTGAGTGCTGGGATTAAAGGTGTGCGCCACCACACCCGGCTAAAACCCTCTAATTTTATATCAGTAAATTAATAACTGATACACTTTTTGGACTCTGGCCTTTTGAGGGGAAGACATAGGAATGAAAATAGGCTAAACATAAGCAAGCTTTTTAATTAAAAACAAAACAAAACAAAAACCCTTACCGAAGTAGAAATAAAAATGGGCCAAACTGGTTTGTTCTATAAGTATCCTGCCAGATAGCTGATGTCCTCATTTTAGCAGATTAACTTCTAGATGATTAGGAATTTAAGGACGTGTCCCTTTTCTTCATGATAGAATGCACAGAGCAGTAATGCTAGGTCTTCATTATGTTAAAGTAGACATGACGATGACATTGATGAAGAGGTCAGTTAGAGGCGCGCCAGACCAGTAAGTGACTGTTGAAACAGCGCTGCTATGTTAAAATAAAAATTAAAACACATACTGGCTTCCATATCATTGCAGTTGCAATCGCTGCTGGCCGGAAACTTGCCCATAGACTGTTTGAATGCAAACAAGATTCCAAATTAGACTATGACAACATCCCTACTGTGGTCTTCAGCCACCCCCCTATTGGGACCGTGGGGCTCACTGAAGGTAGGTATTTGAAAACGAAGGTAATTTGTGGTTTCCTCTCTAAACTGTGTCATCCCAAATAACTGTCTCCCAGAGTTACAGGAACCCTCTGTTTAGTCTGCAGTTGTAGTTCCCCAGCCAGGAGCACTTGGAAAGAAGATCCGTAAGCCCATGCGGCCCTGTTCCTGGTCCCTCTCCCCCATCCCTCTTCACACTTAAATAACGTAAAAGTTGCCAAAACAAAAAACAAAAAAACCAAGGACTCCTCTGTGTTCTTATTATTTTTCCTTATCATTTCTGCAGCCTATACATATAATGTACATCTTTTTTTTTAAGATTTATTTTATGTATATATGACTACACTCTAGCTGTCTTTAGACACACCAGAAGACAGCATTAGATCCATAAACCACCATGTGGTTGCTGGAAATTGAACTCAGGACCTCTGGAAAAACAGAGGTGCTCTTAACTGCTGAGCCATCTCTCTCCCCATCTTTTTTTTGTTTTTGTTTTTTGTTTTTTGTTTTTTTTCCAGACAGGGTTTTTCTGTGTAGCCCTGGCTGTCCTGGAACTCACTTTGTAGACCAGGCTGGCCTTAAACTCAGAAATCCACCTGCCTCTGCCTCCCAAGTGCTGGTACTAGTAGTATTAAAGGCATGTGCCACTATGCCCAGCTTCTTTTTTTTTTTTTTTTAGGACATGGGTCTTCACTTGCATATAGTTTTAAGATGAGAAAACGTTAAATAATAAAGTTTTATTTAAACTTTAGACTTTGGGCAATTTTTGCCAGCCATCTCAAATATCGTAAATATTGGAACACAGCCCCCCAACTCATAGACCACCCAACACACACACACATAGAGTCCAGAATTCAGTCTAGCATAATTTACTGCAGGCAGCTTGGTCTCATTTAGTCAGAGACGCAGTTCCTCTGTGTCTGACGTGACATGGACATTTATTTTGTAGCGTGCCCTTTACTTTGGTGCGGTTGGATGCTTCCCATTTGTTTGATTCAGGTTTGTTTCTGTCACCCTCTGGTAGCTCTCTGAGATAGTTCTTGATGGATATTTTCATTTTCACACATTGTAGACGAAGCTGTTCATAAGTATGGGAAAGACAATGTGAAAATCTACTCGACTGCCTTTACCCCGATGTATCACGCTGTGACCACGAGGAAGACGAAATGCGTCATGAAGATGGTTTGTGCCAACAAAGAGGAAAAGGTACTGGGAAAATGGGGTCTCTTACAGGTGTTCTGGGCTCCTCATATTTGAAACGAGATTCTGATCCTTCTTAAAAGTGAGATTTCCGCCTTAGCGTTACAGATGTAGTGACTGTTGTAAAGATGAAGGTGACTGGGGACTGGTCCAAAAGCCACAGGGATGCTGGCACAGGGGGCCTGGAAAGATGACCCTGTGGCAAGCACCCACATCAGTTAGGTGGTTCTCAGCCACCTGTGACTGTAGCTCTAAGGGGATGTGGAACCTTCTTCTGGCCTATTGGGGACACCCCTACCCACATGTACAGTTACAGAGACGCAGACAAACACATAAATAAATGTGAAATAAATCTTTTAAAAATGTAGTGGCAAATGTGTTTCAAATATAAGACAAAGCTTCAAGTCATAAAACAATAAGTGGAAGTTTAGTCAGTCGTTTTTTGAAAGTTACTATCTCTCCAGCAAATTTCCCACTTCCCCTACATCTTCCCCAGTGTCTTTTTCGCTGTAGCCACTTCAGTGGGTGTCATGTGATCTCTCAAGAGTTTTGGGTGGAATTTGAGTGGGTTTTATTGCATAATTTTAGAATTAGGTTTAGTTTGGATTCTCAAGCTTATTAAGCCATCTCTTCTAGTTGAATTAAATCCTAAGGAGGAGTGTGGCCTGGCCGTGTGTCAAGGATATGGCTTATGGGACATATTTCTTTTTGCTTGGAATTTTGAAACCGGCTCTTATCACATAGCCAGGTCCAAATAATCCGATCTTGGTGCTTTCAACCTCCCCAGTTATGAGATCCATATACCACATGCCACCAATACCTAGCTGTGACATTACGTTATGAGATGGCTCAACAAGTAGAGGTACTTGCTCGAAGGCCTGATGACCTAACACCGCCAATCGCCTGATTCTGTAGGAGGGCAGAGAGAACTGGCTCCCAGGAGTTTTTCCCCTGACTTCCACCGATACAGAAAATAGCCCATGCGCCTAATCACTCACACCCCTGCATCTGCTCAAGCTCTATCTCCACCCCCTCCCCGCAACACACAGTGAAATAAACATGAGTGCAAATGTATTCTAAGGGGCTGGAGCGATGGCTCAGCGGTTAAGAGCACTGACTGCTCTTCCAGAGGTTCTGAGTTCAATTCCCAGCAACCACATGGTGACCCACAACCATTTGTAATGGGATCTGATGCCCTCTTCTGGTACGTCTGAAGACTGCTACAGTGTACTCATATACATAAAATAAATACATAAATATTTACATGGCCTACGGTTGCCACGTCAGAGTCAGCAGGGCCCTGCCCTTCTCTTCGAATTCTACCATGGTCTCATGCTGGCATGTGGGCTCCCAAGTTCTTTTATAACTAAAATTCAGGAGTTTTTGCTGTTGCAACAGAAATAGGGGTTGAATTATCATAATTGTGTAGTCCCAAAAATATATAATATCATGACTTAACAGAACTGCTGGTGTTCAGCAAGCAGGGAACAGAATTAGCAGGGCCAGGAAGACACAAGTCTGTAGCTATTTGGTTACTGAATGGGCTTAGTTCTTAGAGAAGGAAGGTATGGTGGTGTTGCTCCTGATCTCAGCACCGAGGAGGCTTAGGCAGGAAGATCAGGAGTTTGAGACCGGCCTAGGCTTCTACAGCAAGAGAAGTGCATGGGATAGGAAGAAAAAAGCAGGAGTAAGAAGTGCCTGGGGGCTGGAGAGATGGCTCAGTGGTTAAGAGCAGGGACTGCTCTTCCGGAGGTCCTGAGTTCAAATCCCATCAACCACATGGTGGCTCACAACCATCTATAATGGGATCCGATGCCCTCTTCTGGTGTGTCTGAAGATAGCTACAGTGTAGTCATATACATAAAGTAAATAAATGAAAGGAAGAAAGGAAAGAAGGCAGGCCAAGTGTGCACTGGAAGGAGCCACCGAAGTGGGGCTGCAGAGGACCTGCCTCCTAGGCGTACTTACACTTACTTTGGATATGGAGACCTGACGTCCCTAATCTCTGTTTTCTCGCAGGTGGTTGGCATTCACATGCAGGGGATTGGCTGTGATGAGATGCTGCAGGGCTTCGCTGTAGCGGTGAAAATGGGGGCCACCAAGGCCGACTTCGACAACACAGTTGCCATTCATCCTACCTCTTCAGAGGAGCTGGTCACCCTGCGCTGAGAGCCTGGGGACCCAGGTGGCTAGCGGTGCGACCAGCAGGCCTCCGGGAGGAACCGATCGAGTTTACGCCCAGCTTCTACAGATCTCTGTATTTTAATCAGGAATTTCTGGTGGTGTAAATTTCCAGCTATACACACGCACAGAAGAACTTATGTATCTAATCAGAAGGTTGTTTTGTTAATCCGGGGTTGGTTTTCATTTGATAATATTTATAATTAATATTTTGATTTTTTTGTTGTTGTTTAATTAACAGCCTTGTGTTTGTTGTGTTTTTCTTGCTTTGGCCCCATTCCAAGTTTAAATGTACATGACATACACTCAAGTTAGTGTACCTGATGGATGAATATTGCTGGCTAATTTCTTTTATTTTTTATTTTTTTCCTTTTTTTATGCAGCCCAAGGTGGCCTCAAACAACTCAGAATCCTCCAGCTATAGCCTCATGGGTGCTGGAATTCTAGGCCTGCATGGCCTCTCCTGGCCTAGCTTGCTAGTTTTATATGATGGGAAGTCTGCAGAATATACGTGGTATTTTTGTTCTGTATTGGAAAGCTGCCCCAATGTTACCTCTCTATTCTTGTTTTATTCTTTGCTCTGTGTTAAATGATTTAAAATGGTTTGTGTTATTTTCATGGAACAAAGTGCATTAAAGTTAGACTTGAGGCTGGTTAGGTAAAGGAGAAATGACAGTACATGCAAGACGGAAGGCTGAGGCACTCGGGAGCCCTTTCTTCTTCTGAGTATTCCTGGTTCATTCAGTCATTTCTGTATCTCTGCGTTTGTTTTTTTTTTTTTGTTTTGTTTTTTATGAAAACTGTTCCAAATTTTTGAAATTCACTGCATTGTCTTATAAAATTTATTACGAACTATGCTGCTGTCAGTGTATTTTCTAAGACTTTCCACACTGGGAGAACAGACACCAGCATCTGTTAGCGAAGAAGTCTCTTTAAAACAGGTGCCAGAGGGGCTGGAGGGATGGGACTGTTCAGGGCTTCTCATTCTTGTGAAGGATTCAGTTTGGTTCCTGGCTCCCCCTTCTGGCCTTTGTAGGCACTACACATATGGTGTACAAATACACACATGGTGTACAAACACATGCAGGCAAAACACTAACACATAAAGTTTTAAAAAAAAAAGAGTGCTAGAGGGCTGGAGAGATAGCTCAGTGGTTAAGAACACTGACTGCTCTTCCTAAGGTCCTGAGTTCAAATCCCAGCAACCACATGGTGGCTCACAACCATCTGTAGTGAGATCTGATGCCCTCTTCCGGAGTGTCTGAAGACAGCTACAGTGTACTTACATATAACAAATAAATCTTTTTTTTTTTAAAGTGCTAGAGAGATGGCTAAGCGGTTAAGAGCATTGACTGCCCTTCCAAAGGTCCTGAGTTCAAATCCCAGCAACCACATGGTGGCTCACAACCATCTGTAATGAGACCCTCTTCTAGGGTGTCTGAAGACAGCTACAGTGTACTTACATATAATAAATAAATTAAAAGAAAAGAAAAGCCGTGAAGGACCAGGGATATGAAAGACAGTCTCAGTGGATAGATGGGGGTGGAGGAGCAGCCTGAGGTACGGTGGTGCACACCAGCACTGGAGAGGTAGAGGCCAGGAGACAGCCTGGGCTACAAGAGATCCTGACTTTTTTTTTTTTTTTTAGATTTATTTATTTATTATATGTAAGTACACTGTAGCTGTCCTCAGATACTCCAGAAGAGGACATCAGATTTCATTATGGATGGCTGTGAGCCACCATGTGGTTGCTGGGATTTGAACTCGGGACCTTTGGAAGAGCAGTAGGCGCTCTTAACCACTGAGCCATCTCGCCAGCCCCCCCCCCCTTTTTTTAAAGGGGGGTCGTGTGTGTGTTATAAC
The DNA here is from genome assembly GCF_000001635.26 of Mus musculus. NCBI lineage: Eukaryota > Metazoa > Chordata > Mammalia > Rodentia > Muridae > Mus > Mus musculus. The sequence goes on from NC_000074.6 coordinate 33,699,171, forward strand.
CCCATTTCTGTTGTCTTTATCAGCTGGGTAAGCAAAGTCCTCCTTGTCTGTGGGTTTCATGAGCAATGCAATGCTACTGAGGCTTTTCATTTTTCTTTTTTCGATTTTTCAAGACAGGGTTTCTCCGTGTAGCCCTGGCTGTCCTGGAACTCACTCTGTAGACCAGGCTGGCCTCGAATTCAGAAATCCGCCTGCCTCTGCCTCCCGAGTGCTGGTACTAAAGGCGTGCGCCACCATGCCCGACTGAGGCTTTTCATTAAGCTTTTCCTGGGTGACTTTCTGAGTTGGCCACAGCCAGTTTGAGCACTGGCTTCTGGGTAGCCCCGGTGCCGACGAAGTAAAACAAGCGCATTAGTAACTATATCATGTGTTTGTGGCGGGAATAAGATAGGATCCCCAAACGTGGATTTTTGACTGATACAGGTGCCCTCCACTCTCAGTAGCCTGAAAAATAGTGTGCTGAGCTTCTGGGCTCCACTGGGGCTCCACTGGGGCTCCAGTCTTACTCTGCACATGTCCCGGAGTTGAATTGTACCTCTGCTGGGAGGGGAGGCTCCAAGAGCCAGCGCTCTTCTAACACCGTATGTGCTATGTTTACCTTGTTCTTCAGCCCTGGGGATGGTACAAGGAATACAGGCTCTGCTACTGAGCCACAACCTGAGCCCTATCACGGAGTCCCATTGGTGACCTTGTGGTCCTGTACTGGGTCCATAGTAAACCAACAGACTCTTCTCCTCTGTCCTCAGATTAGCCTAGCCCTTGAGATGCTGTGGCTTGACAGCCCTTCTTAACCCCATGCACAGATATGAACAAATAACTGCTGTGTACAGTGCATAGCACAGTGTAGGTGCTCACTAGATTTTATTAATATTCCCCAAAGACTGGGCATTCACTTCTGAGTAACCTAGTCTGGAAAAAAAAATTTTTTTTAATTTTTGCAGAATAGTCATGCCACATAGCCCAAGATAGCCCACTCTTGTGATCCTCCTGCCTCAGCCTACCAAATGTTGTGACTATAAGCATATATCATCATACCCTGCATGAGAGAAAACATTTCTAAACAAGTAGCAGGGCAGTGAAGCAGCTATGTGGTTTGTTGATTAAAGGGACACCTTGAAGAATGAAAGAAGTACAGCTGAGCCGGGTGTGGTGGCGCACGCCTTTAATCCCAGCACTTGGGAGGCAGAGGGAGGCGGATTTCTGAGTTCGAGGCCAGCCTAGTCTACAGAGTGAGTTCCAGGACAGCCAGGGCTACACAGAGAAACCCTGTGTCAAAAAAACAAAAAAAAAAAAAGAAAGAAAGAAAGAAAGAAAGAAAGAAAGAAAGAAAGAAAGAAAGAAAGAAAGAAAGAAAGAAAGAGGTACAGCTGATAATTGAGACAGTAGCCCGAGGTTGGAACTCTCTCCCTGAAATGGGACATTGCCATTCTAATTACACATTATTACACAGATGTACCTGTGACTTTGGGAAAGAGGGTCAGAGCTAGAGAAATGGTCAGAGTGTTTCGTTGCTGGGTAACAAACTACTCCAAAATGTAGTCTGTTTTTCTTTTTTTTAAAGATTTATTTATTTATTATATGTAAGTACACTGTAGCTGTCCTTAGATACTCCATAAGAGGGCATCAGATTTTGTTATGGATGGTTGTGAGCCACCATGTGGTTGCTGGGATTTGAACTCGGGACCTTTGGAAGAGCAGTCGGTGCTCTTAACCACTGAGCCATCTCGCCAGCCCCAAAATGTAGTCTCTTAAAACAGAAGCTTGCAGTGCAGTTTAGTGAAAAGGGGCTCCAAACAGCTTCTGTGCCTGCCCCTTAATGAACCTTCTGGTCTTTTGGCCCATACGGCGACGCACTCTGCGTGGCATCCCGCACATGTGCAGAGCCCGCTCCTTCTGCACACCTCTCAAGACTAGAAGGTTTTCAGGGCTTCTGGGAAATGGACAGGAGTCCAGAGGAAGAGCTCCAACGCCGGAAGCCTGCTGGATGCTAAGCCTCGTCCTTGGTTGTAGAAGGACCAAATTAGATCATTTAATTGCTCTCCTAAAAAGGTTATCGCTGCACATGTTAGCACACGAACTTAGGAGGCAGAGCCAGGTGGATCTTTATGAGTTTGAAGCCATCCAGGTCTACTGAGTGAGTTCTAGGACAGCCAGGACTACACAGAGAAACCCTGTCTGGGAAAAAAAAAAAAAAAAAAAAAAAAAACAGGAAAAATTGTCACCACATGTCGAACAGTGGTAGACCCCTGAGGTTAGTAGGCACTGGATTTTTGTTGGATTTATTTTCCACTCCTGGCTGGTAAATAGCTTACTGGTTGGTAGTTGTTGGTACTTGAAGAGCAAAGCCATTTGAGCCTAACAACTATTACCATCTGCGATGTCTATTCCTGGTTGTCCACATGACTCTATCTGGAATGAATTGGAAGGCTCACCTGTGATCCAGATCTTGAGGCTGGAAGACACAAGTTTTCTGACCCGGATCTTGGCATGGAGATCTTGAGGCATAGTAGCTATGAATCCCAAGAGACTAAGGCAAGGAGATCTGTGAGTCTGAGGTCAGCCTGGGACAAAACAAGTTCAGATCCAGGGGTGGTGGTACACACCTTTAATCTGGGCCACACCTTCTGCTGGAGACCTACACAAGGACATTGGAAGAAGGAAGATTCACTCTTCTTTGCCTGCTTGCCTTGTGGGACTGAGCAACTGCTAGATCCTTGGACTTTCATTCACAGCTGCTGCTGACCATTGTTGGGGAGTTGGGACTACAGACTGTAAGTCATCAACAAATTCCCTTACAATATAGAGACCACCCATAAGTTCTGGGACTCTAGAGAACCCTGACTAATACACCATCTTCATCAAAGCAGCTACGACCTATAGTAAGACGCTAAAGATGGAGAATCCGTTTGCATTTCCTTATAGAAGGCACGAGTGGAGGGTTATTACCCTTCACCCAAGACCTCAGCCACTCATACCTGCCATCTCTCTGACAGCTGAGTGTAAGTCTGACCCAACTGAAGATGATCATGTGGTCTCAGGTGGAAACTGGAAGGTTAAGAGAAAAACTCCATCTACACAGCACTGGGGAAGTCTTAACTAGTGCTGGTGTGAGCTTCCCAGTGGTGCCGCTCTTTGTGCTTTACCCATGAACCCGTAAGGAATGCTAACTAATAGGTTGGCCAGGTTGGCCAGGTTGGCCTTTGGTAGAGAACGTTGCTTGACCTGCTGCGATTCCCTACCTGGGTAAGTAGATATTTGTCTACATCTTCACAGGAAAGTTCACGCAATAGGACTTGTGTTCACTCGGTCCAGACAGTATTTTTGTCTTCAATGTAATGAACCAGTGTGGTGTTCCTGGAAGGACAAACAGTCCAATTTGCTGTGAGTCAAATTGTGACAGGCTGAAGGGTACATCCCTGAGACAAGTTCTGGCCATCTGAAAACAGTCTGCTTAATGGCCCTTTTTTATAATATGGACAAAAAGCCTTGTCGGATAAGCAAGTGCCCATCAGGTGTTTTTAATGTTCTGTTGTTGTGAAGAGAAACCATGACTACTTCAGTTCTTATTAAGGGAAGCTTTTCATCGGGGCTGGCTTACAGTTTCAGAGGTTTAGTCAATTTTCATCATTGTAGGAAGCATGGCAGCATGCAGGCAGACATGGTGCAGATGTAGCTGAGAGTCCTACATCTGGATCCACAGACAGCAAGAAGAAGAGAGAGATACTGGGCGAGGCTTGTGTACTTGAAATCCCAAAGCCCAGCCCCAGAGACACATTTCCCCCACAGATACTCCAACAAGGCCACACCTCCTCGTTCCTCTGAAGTGATTCCTTAGTGATCAAGCATTCAGTTATATGAGTTAGTGGGGGCCATTCCTATTCAAACCATCACAGAGACCAAAGGTGTTGGCTCCCTTGGAGCTGGCCTTACAGCTGTGAGCTGCCTGCTGTTGGTGTTAGGAAAGGAACTTCGGTCCTCTGGGGAAGCAGTCAGTGCTATTAACCATTGAGTCATCTCTCCAGCTCCCTAAATAGTATTTTTTTTTAAAGTAACATGACAGTACAGGTTAGGAACACAGTCAAGATTAACAGCAGATCTCATGAATGAAGGAATTTAAATGACCCCATTATTCCTTGGGTTTTTTTTTTTAATGGAATTCAGTGGAGTTTTGTTATTAGGGCCATAGCTTGGGTGGTTCTCTATTTTGCTTGGCAGATTATATAACTATTACCGTGCATGTCCCTTACCATACTGTATGTGATTATAATAGTATGCACACCCGACTATGGTCAGGCATATTTGGTAAATGGGATTTCCCTTGAAGGGTCACTTTGAGGACACAGTTCACCTTATTATACATGCATCCAAAACCAGTTCAACAGATTAGCCTTTCTATTCTTCATGGACCTAAGTGATGGAGTACGGTCTACTAGAATCTGTCCAAGTTTAGTGGTTATTAAGGGGAGCAGATACTTACTCCACTATTCAGAACACAGAGGGGGCAGGGTGTGTGGCTTCATGAATGTGGGGGCCCTTGCTTGCTATCAGGTGGCTAGGTGCATTGTTCAGAGTAGAGTGTGTGTGATATAGTACATGCAGGTAAGGTAAGGGACTTGGGCTTCCAAGTGCATTATTGGAAGAGGAATGTGTGGAGCCCAAACCAGGAGGAGACCCAGCTTTCCAAACTATTCCCTATGCCATCCTCTCCCATATCTGGTGCAAGACTTGCAAGGAGAGTTACCGTGTGGTTAGAACTACGACAAACCACTGTCATTTCCCCAGGATCCATCTGTCTTCTGCATGGGGATGCAATGGGGATTACCCATGTAGTACTGGTTTTGGTTTGTAATTTGACAGAATAGAACACAGATAGACTTTCCCATCGTAACCTTTAGTCATGCATGGGAGTTCTGTCAGCTGCTAAACTCATCTATTCTCTGATCTGTGGGATGGGTTCCGAGACCCTCGAGGACCACAAGATGCCCCAGAAGCCCCTACTCTGGCTCTCCACAGTGAGACTGTGTGTTCCTTGGAATAGTGTCTGTTTAGAACCAGTGTTTCTGAAGTCTTTCCCCTTTTCCCAGGAGAAGGTACCCTGGTACAAGAGAATTCTCTTTAAGAAAATATGTGTGTGTGTGGCAGGGAGGGAATGTAGAATTTAGGCAGTGGGACAGGGACTTTCCTAAAGAGGAAGTGGTCCTGCAGTTGTTATTCCTTTTTTAAAGATTTATTTATTTATTATATGTAAGTACACTGTAGCTGTCTTCAGACACCCCAGTAGAGGACTTCGAATCTCATTACAGATGGTTGTGAGCCACCGTGTGGCTGCTGGGATTTGAACTCGGGGCCTTGGAAGAGCAGTCAGTGCTCTTAACTACTGAGCCATCTCTCCAGCCCATTCCTGCTGTTATTCAAGGGTTTCCAGGTTTGTAAACTAGGTCAACCTGAGAACTGGAGGAGACTCTACATCCCTGTTTTGGTGATTCGATCTAGAGTCTTCCACTTACACAGAGAATATGATATTTATAGGCCAAAGTCTATTCCACTCATAGGAACACCTTGACCAACCAGCCATCGCCACAGGACTAGGTACCCTCATTAACTACTTTCCTTTACAGAAGCCACACCCACTTGCCTTTGGCAAATAATTGTTACCACTTTCCCGATCATTCTGAAATCCTGAGTGTTTTCTGGGATTTTTGTGTAAAGCAGGAAAGACGAGAGGATTTATGTGTGTCAGGTCATTTTCAGACTTCAAGGGTCTTTTTTCTTCTTGGTCTGTTGGTGACTTGTGATGCCAGTTTTAGGTAGGGACAAAAAGAAAGAGAGGAGTGATTGGGAAGACATTCTATGATAAGCAAGAAGTGACGGCAACTTAAAACCATTCATTCACTCATTCATTCATTCATAAGTATGTATTAGTGGGGGTGGGGTGGAGAGCTGGCTAAGAGGTTTAAAAGCACTGGCTGCTCTTCCAAATGGATCAGCTTTTAATTACCCAGCACCCATATGGCAGCTCACAACCTTCTATAGCACCAGTACCTAGGGACTTAGTACTTCATCTGGCCTCTAGAAGCACTGGGAACACATATGAGCATGTAAAACAAATCACACATAAAAATAAATAAACAAACAAATAAATAAATGTCTTTTAAAAATTTAAGTGTGCATTGTGGCTGATGAGGTGGCTAAGCAGATAAAGTACTTGCCATGTAAGATAAGGACCAGAGTTCAGATCCCCACAACCCTCGGAGACGTGGGGCTGGGGGTGGGGATGTCATAGTCAGCAGAGAGAGCACATGCCTGGCCCTCACAAGGCTGTGGATTGGAGTCACAGCACCATCAAAATAACCAGAGGCAGACATGATGGACAGCTACGATTCTGGAAGCAGAGACAGAATCTCTGGGGTAAAGCTGGCTAGGTAGACTATGAAGAATTAGCAAGCTCCAGGTTCAGTGAGAGACCCTGCCTCAATAAATGTAAGGTGGAAAGGACCAGGAAGACGCCTGGTGTCAACTTCTAGCCTCTGTACATGTGCGTCACTACTTATTTTTGGTCTCCCTATGGACACACATGTGCGTATGCAAGCATGCTACACCACCACAAATCCTTAGCAACAAAACATTGCGTATCTTAGTTCTGATGGATAACCATGGAACTTCTAGGAAGTGTGTAAGGAGATACTGAAGATGAAAAGGAAAAAAAGTGCATGCTTTCACTGAGGGGTGGAGCCAGTGGCAAGGGAGTCACGTGAGGGAGTGGAGCCAGTGGCAAGGGAGTCACATGGGGATAAGATGTCTACTGAAGGAATTGTTTATTATTTACATATTTAAGTGCTAGAGATGAAAAAAAAAGATTTGAGCATGCCACAGCTACATTCTCAACCCTAATACTGAATGAATATTATTTCTAAAGATTTATTTGTTATTATATGTAAGTACACTGTAGCTGTCTTCAGACACACCAGAAGAAGGTGTCAAATCCCATTACAGATGGTTGTGAGCCACCATGTGGTTGCTGGGATTTGAACTCATGACCTCCAGAAGAGCAGTCGGTGCTCTTAACTGCCGAGCCATCTCTCCAGTCCTGAATGAATATTTTTAAGTCTTTGGTTTTCATTTGGATGGGAGAGATAAAAAGATCTGTTTACTTCAAAATTAGGGCTAAGGTTCTGCTAACCCCTTTCATGTCACACGGACCTTGAGGCAGCTGTATGTTTCCTCAGATGTCCAGCCCTGGCCTTGAGTGCTGGCTACAGCTTCCCTCCAGCCTCATTCCTTTCCGCACTCCACCTTCCAGTCAGACCGGAAGGGCGGGCGGCTCCTGGAGCCAGCCTCCACCCTCAGTGGTCAGGATGGCCTGTCTGGCATTTGTAGTCGAGTTTCCCAGATTCTGCCTCTCTGACCCTGGCCCTGGTAGTCCTAGGAGCCTGACCTCTCTCTCAGGCCCTCTCAGGGCCTGAGCCCCTGCCCACAGCCAACCGTGCTCTCTAACCTTCCTCAGAAGGATTTCCATTGAATTTCCAGGGTTCTTGGCTGAGGCTGCTCTGGACCATTTTGGTGCTGTGACATTTTAATCCTGGTTGTATTTCTTTATCCATCCTCACGCTTACAGATCATGCACCATTCGTGATCACATTTGGAATAAAAATATTCACTGAAGCCAGGCGTGGTGGCGCACACCTTTAATCCCAGCACTTGGGAGGCAGAGGCAGGCGAATTTCTGAGTTCGAGGCCAGCCTGGTCTTCAGAGTGAGTTCCAGGACAGCCAGGGCTACACAGAGAAACTCTGTCTCGAAAAACAAACAAACAAACAAACAAACTATATATATATATATATATATTTTTTTTTTTTTCACTGAAGATTCACAGGCGAATCCCAAAACGTTAAATTCTCCCTATTTACTCAGGCAACACTTCTGGACCTGTCTACTCATTGTTTAATGTTTAGTGAGCACGGTCTGTGTGCCAGGTTGATTAATGGAGACACATTCTTTTGAATAAGTTTTTGAAAGACTTTGTCTTTTAGGAATCATTTAGAAAGCTATTTGTATTGGTCAGGGTTCTCTAAGAGTAACAGAAGTTATAGAGTCAAATATGTATATATACATATATGTGTGTGTGTATGTATATGTGGACAGGGAGAGAGGGAGAGGGAGAGGGAGGGAGAGGGAGAGGGAGAGAGAGAGAGAGAGAGAGAGAGAGAGAGGGAGAGAGAGAGAGAGAGAGAGAGAGAGAGAGAGAGAGAGAGAGAGAGAGAGAGAGAGAATTTAGTAGAATGACTTACAGGCTGTAGTCCAGCTAGTCTAACAGTGGCTGGCTATGAATGGCAGCAGTTGCTCAATGTCGAGTCTGGGTGTCTCAGCTCCTCTTCAGTCTATGCTGGACTCCTGAAGAAGTAGAGTCCGATGCCAGTGAAGGAACAGACTTGCTAGTGGGGGGAGAGCAGACAGGCAGGTCAAAGACTTCTGTCTTCCATGTCCTTAGATAGGCTTCCAGCAGAAGGCATGGCCAGGGTTAGAGGTGGCTTCTCCAAGATCAAAAGATCGGGGATTAAAGAGGTGTCTTTCTACTTCAAAGATTCAGATTAGAAGTAGATTTTTATACTTAAAATTAAGCAAAAGTCTCTCACAGGTGTGCCCTCCATTTTGGGGTTTAGTTAATCCAGATATAGGCAAGTTGATGACCAAGAACAGTCATCACAACGCTATTATTTATCAAAAGTTTCCCATCATCATGGTAGAATTCTCTTTAACATTTTTATTATACATACGTGTGTGTGTGTGTGTGTGTGTGTGTGTGTGTGTGTGTGTGTGTGTGTGTGTGTGTGTTTTGCCTTGGCCTGGAACTTGCTGTGTAGACCAGGTTGGTCTTGAACTCACAGAGACATGCCTCTGCTTCCTGATGGGAGGGTGCCACAACAGCCCACACATACACACCCATACAGGTAGATGGGGGAAAGAGGGAGGGAGGGAAAGATGAAGATGGAGACATAGACTGAGAGAGGAGAGTCTATGTGACCCAGCAATCTACTTCTTTGCATATACCCAAAAGAACAGAAGGCCTAGCAAACATAACATATATTGCACCATTTGCCATCATGGGAAAAACAACAACAACAACAACAACAAAACAGAAACAGTTCAGAGTCAGTGGCTTAAGCCTTTAATCATAGCACTTGGGAGGCAGAGAAAGCAGATATCTGTTAGTTCAAGGGTAGCCTGATCTACAGAGGGAGTTCCAGGACAACGAAGGCTATGTAGAGAAACTCTGTCCTAAACAAACAAACAAACAAACAAACAAACAAAACACAGAAACAACCCAAAGTTCGACAGATAAATACATAAACAAAGTGTAGCATGTGGAATACTGTTCAGCCTTGCAAAGGAAGGACATTCTGGTAACATGGTATACGTGGAGAAACTTTGAGGGCATTACAGTCAACAGAGTAACTCAGATATAAACACTAACGTGCAAGTATGCCTGTCCAGACCAAGATGTTTTCACGTCTCCATCTTGCAACACTCTTTCACCCCAGAAAAATTTATATGACCCCAAAGGAACAGACCCAGTCAAGAGAGGCTTTGAAAGTAGAACTGGCAGGATTAGCTGACAAACCGCAGTGGCTGAGAAGTGGATGGGTTCCCAGCAGGTTACCGGAACCGCCACAGATCTGGCTCCTGAAATCTGACTGCCAAGCCTTCCAACAGTTTTGCAAGCTGGTTGTAAAACACAGCCTTTATTAAAGTTACAATTAAAAAGCACATTTATAATGAAGTAAACTGCAGTAAAGTAAATTATAATTAACTGCAATTAGGTAAATCTCATTAAGACCAAAGGTTAAAAAGACTCACCTATTCTGTCTGGATTATTTGCTCTTTGATTCATTCTGTTGAAGGGATCGCCATCTACTGTGTCTGTTTTGCAGAAATTCCAGAGTGTAGAGGGGAAGTTAGACCACACAGCTCTCCATAGCTCCTCATCTACTGCTGCTGCTGGCTTGGCAGCTTGCATTAGGTCATGACACAAGTATTGACAGCCTAGCAAGGCCACAACTAGTGCCTGCTACCTTGACCAGCACAGCATTAGGAGTACCCAGTCTCTGACTCAGGCAACTAAATATAGTGTCACTTCGGTAACTAAGGGGACATCAAGGAGCAAGGTTGAGGACAAAGTATTAAGGTTTTGTTTTGTTTGGGGTGTGTGTGTGTGTGTGTGTGTGTGTGTTATGTGTGTGTATATGTCTCTGTGTGTGTGTGTATGCCTGTGTGTGTATGTCTCTGTGTGTATATGTATATATCTGTATGTGTATGTCTCTGTGTGTGTATGTATATCTGTATGTGTATGTGTGTCTGTGTATGTGTGTGTATGTCTGTGTGTATCCGTGTGTATGTTGTATGTGTGTGCATGCCTGTGTGTGTCTCTGTGTGTATGTGTATGTGTGTAGATGTCTGTGTGTATCTGTGTGTATGTGTGTGTATGCCTGTGTGTGTCTCTGTGTGTATCTGTGTGTATGCCTGTGTGTGTATGCCTGTGTGTGTCTGTGTGTATATGTCTGTGTCTCTGTGTGTCTGTGTGTATATGTCTGTGTCTGTGTATGTCTGTGTGTGTATGTCTATGTGTGTATATCTGTGTGTATGTTGTGTGTGTATGTATGTGTGTATGTCTGTATATGTGTGTATTTGTCTGAGTGTGTTTGTATATGTGTATATATGTCTGAGTGTGTCTGTGTATGTGTGTGTGTGTCTCTGTGTGTGTATCTGTGTGTATGTGTGTGTATCTGTGCATTTGTCTGAGTGTGTTTGTGTATGTGTGTGTATGTGTGTGTATGTCTGAGTGTCTGTATGTGTGTGTATGTCTCTGTGTGTGTCTCTGTATGTATGTGCATGTATGTATGTCTGTGTATGTCTGTGTGTGTCTGTGTATGTGTATATATGTCTGAGTGTGTCTGTGTCTATGTATGTCTGTGTATGTCTGTGTGTGGGTATATCTGTGTGTATGCTGTGTGTGTATGTGTGTATGTATGTGTGTATGCCTGGATATGTATGTGTGTATATGTCTGTGTATGTGTGTATGCCTGTATATGTATGTATTTGTCAGAGTGTGTCTGTGTATGTGTGTATATGACTGAGTATGTCTGTGTATGTGTGCGTATGTCTCTGTGTATGTATCTGTGTGTATGTGTATGCATATGTGTGTGTGTATGTGCTGTTTTGTGTACATCAGAGGATGTTCAGTTCTTTCTCTGTCATTCCCCACCTGATTTTTTTGAGGCAGGGTCTTTTTCTGAACCTGCAGCTCACTGTTTTGGATAGGTTGATTGGCCAGTGAGGCCTGGTGTTCTGCCTATCTTTGGCTCCCAACAATGTGGTCATAGGCATGTACCACTATGCCCAGCTTTCAAGTGGGTGCTGGGAATTAAGAACTCAGGTCCTTGTGTTTGCATGGCTAACACTTTACTCGCAGAAACACCACCACCCCATCCCCCGCTCCCAACCCCAATCATAATATCAGGTTTGGGTATATCAGAGGTGAGGGGCCTGTGGAATTGCCAAGCGAGCTCAAGAGGGACTAAAGTTTAGGAACTATTTTTAACTATCGAAAGAGGTTAGAAGGATCACATGGGAGCTGGGGAAAGGCAAGTTAGCGACCAAGAATGGATTGCTTCAGGTTTTTATCAGACTCCTTTTTATCCCCCCCTAAAGCAAATCGTTGCCACACTCATACCTACTTCAATCAAAATTTATTTACATTTTGTATTTTTTGTAGGGATCATACTCAGGGCCTCAATACTCTACCACCCACCCCCCAGCAGTCAACAATAATTTAAACAAGATATTTGTCCTTACACAGTCTATCTAAAGCATTCGGCATCACGCTATGACATTGCATTAGGCTATGCAGTGTCGAACTAAATTACATAGCTACCGCAGCACTCACAACTCCCATAAACCTGTCGGGGCACATAGCAGAGACTCAATAAATATGTAATGGGACCGATGGGAGCAAAGGTTCAAGAGCTTTCTGTAAATAGCTCACAGAGTCTGGGGAGCAGTGAGCACCAGGGTGTGATCTGCAGCCAATCTGAGAGACCCTGTGGTCCTGCATGGGTGGAGCGTGTGCCCGGCTGTTCTCGGACACTGGGTTCTGCCGACTGAGTCTCAGGCTTTTATCTGTATGTGTTTTACACACGTGTGGGTGCGTCAGAGTCACAGTGCACATGTGGACTCAGAGATCAACTTGTCAGTTCTCTCCTCCCTCCACTGGGTCCCAGTGATGGAGCACAGGGTACAGACTTGACAACAGACTCAGCCTGCTGAGCTACCTTCCTGACCCAGGTCTCTTAATTTTTAAAATTATGTAAAGTATCAAAGCATAGAAAGTGATATTAGGCTTGAAAATCTTTTGAGTAATGCTACCAGTTCATTTATTTATCTATTTATTTACTCTATTTTTTTTTTGAAACAGGGTCTCACATACCCCAAGCTAGCCTCAAACTGCTGATTTTCCTGCCCTGCCTACCAAATACTGACACCACAGGCATGTGCCCCCCTCCCCACTCACCCCCCATCCACACCATAGATTTTTAAAACAAAAGCATCCCATCTGGGCTTTACAATTTATTTCCCTGATTTCTTGGATCATTACTTTAGAAATATCCTAATGGCTCATTATATTACTATAAATCATAGTAAGACTTGCTTGCTTAGGTGCACCGGTAGGTCCATTGTATAGTAAATTAACTTCTGGGGGTGGTGGTGGTGGGGAGCTGGAGAGATGGCTCAGCGGTTAAGAGCACTGACTGTTCTTCCAGAGGTCCTGAGTTCAATTCCCAGCAACCACATGGTGGCTCACAACCTTCTGTAATGGGATCTGACGCCCTCTGACGCCCTCTTCTGGTGTGTCTGAAGACAGCTACAGTGTACTTACATATAATAATAAATAAATCTTTAAAAAAAATTAACTTCTGGGCATCTATGATATATAATGGATATATAATCCCGGCTCACTTTGAATAACTGCTGTGTCTGAAGTTTCTTCAGGGTTTCTCTGTATAGCCCTTACTGTCCTGGAACTCACTTTGTAGACCAGCCTGGCCTGGAACTCAGAAATCTGCCTGCCTCTGCCTCCTGAGTGCTGGGAGTAAAGGCGTGTGCCACCACTGCTCGGCTGTGTTTGAAGTTTCTAATCAGGGTAATTGATGAGGAGGTTGCTTAGCAATGGGTAGATTCCACCGTGTCAAAATCATTCATTCCCAGACTTCCCTTCTCCCAGGAACCTAGTCCTAGAGGCTGGATTACAGCTAGGCAGTGGTGGGCACTTGCTTAGCCTGGCTAATGCCCTAGAATCAGTCGCTAGCACCAGGAAAAGATGATGATGTCCCTTTGTTCTTACAAAGGCTTCTGGGTTGTTTTGTTTGTTTGTGTGTGTGTTTTTTTTAAATATTTAGATGATGCAGATATCCCCATAGCACTGATAACAATGGCGTCGGTGAATGCTTATTTCCATATCACTGTTTTGGTAGATTTTTTATTACATTTACTTGTGTATTTAATTGGACACACAACTCCATAAGACAACATAAGGGATTTGGGTCCTTCCATGGGGGTAGCAGGAATCAAACTCAGGCCCTCAGACTGGGGTGCAGGTACCTACTGAGCCCCTCCCCCCTCAAGAAAGCTATCTTTGTGTAGCCCTGGCTGTCCTGGAACTCTCTCTGTAGACCAGGCTGGCTTCCAACTCAGGGCTCTGCCTGCCTCTGCCTCCCAAGTACTGGGATTAAAGGTGGGCATGCCCTTGACCTGGCCACTTTATAAACCATTTTATAGTCCCTATTTTGGTTGCTTTAAAGGGCAGTGGCTGCGGCTGGGGGGCAGTGAATCATCTGCCACGTTGACTTTCTCTGAATAAGGTTAACTATCCCATGTTCCAAAGGAGAAATGCCAACCCCATAGAGAAGAGTATCTTCTTAATATCTATGTCAGGATGCTAGGGACAGCCTGCGATTCTGACTGGAGATCCCTCGATGCATTACACACCGAGGTGCAAGGCGGTTCGTCACTGTCAATCAATTGCCGTTCATTACATGCTTTTAAAACAGTTGACATTCAGGAGAATTACATAAACTTCACTAGTGAATAATCGGGGTGAAATTGTTGGAATCGAGCTGAGTTTCTCCTCTGTGACCGCCACCTCTCTCTTCATCTCCTTGGTACCCTGAACACAGCGATTTCGCTTTAACACTCTATAGTTATGTTCCATAAAGTCGAGGTAAGGACGGCCTCCTACTCTCGGGGGAAGTGCAGATTTAGGTACCTACAAATCTCTCAGACCATTTTCGCCAACTGGCAAGTCATATTTAGGTCCCTTGATACAAAAGTTTCTGGTTCTATTTTTGTTGTTGTTGTTGCTGTTTTTGTTTGTTTGTTTGTTTGGTTTGGTTTGGTTGGGGGGGGCATGGCCAAAATATAATCTTTTTCTTTGATTTCTATAGTTTTAAAGATTTATTTGTATTGTTATCAGTTATGTATATGTGAGTGTGCACATGTGAATGAAAGTACTCAGAGTTATTATGAAGAATAAAAATTTTTACTGAACTCTTCTTCACCCCAAAACTCCTCACCCTAAAGTTCGAACCCTCCCAACTAAAAACTGTTCCAAGAACATTTTTGAGATAAAGGCCTCCTGGACGTAGATTCCTTTGGCAGAACTCCCTAGTGATGTAAACTTGTACTTTCCCTGCCCAGTTCTCCCCCCTTTTGAGTTTTACTATATAAGCCTGTGAAAAATTTTGGCTGACCGTCGAGACTCCTCTACCCTGTGCAAAGGTGTATGAGTTTCGACCCCAGAGCTCTGTGTGCTTTCATGTTGCTGCTTTATTTCGACCCCAGAGCTCTGGTCTGTGTGCTTTCATGTTGCTACTTTATTAAATCTTGCCTTCTACATTTTATGTATGGTCTCAGTGTCTTCTTGGGTACGCGGCTGTCCCGGGACTTAAGTGTCTGAGAGAGGGTCTCCCTTCGGGGGTCTTTCATTTGGTGCGTTGGCCGGGAATTCGAGAATCTTTCATTTGGTGCGTTGGCCGGGAAACAGCGCGACCACCCAGAGGTCCTAGACCCACTTAGAGGTAAGATTCTTTGTTCTGTTTTGGTCTGATGTCTGTGTTCTGATGTCTGTGTTCTGTTTCTAAGTTTGGTGCGATCGCAGTTTCAGTTTTGCGGACGCTCAGTGAGACCGCGCTCCGAGAGGGAGTGCAGGGTGGATAAGGATAGACGTGTCCAGGTGTCCACCATCCGTTCACCCTGGGAGACGTCCCAGGAGGAACAGGGGAGGATCAGGGACGCCTGGTGGACCCCTTTGAAGGCCAAGAGACCATTTGGTGTTGCGAGATCGTGGGTTCGAGTCCCACCTCGTGCCCAGTTGCGAGATCGTGGGTTCGAGTCCCACCTCGTGTTTTGTTGCGAGATCGTGGGTTCGAGTCCCACCTCGCGTTTGTTGCGAGACCGTGGGTTCGAGTCCCACCTCGTGCAGAGGGTCTCAATCGGCCGGCCTTAGAGAGGCCATCTGATTCTTCTGGTTTCTTTTTTGTCTTAGTCTCGTGTCCGCTCTTGTTGTGACTACTGTTTTTCTAGAAATGGGACAATCTGTGTCCACTCCCCTTTCTCTGACTCTGGAGCATTGGAAGGAGGTGCGGGTCAGAGCCCACAACCAGTCGGTGGAGGTCAGAAAGGGTCCGTGGCAGACCTTTTGCGCCTCCGAGTGGCCAACGTTTAGAGTGGGCTGGCCACCTGAGGGTGCTTTTGACTTGTCACTAATCGCCGCCTTCAGGCGAATTGTTTTTCAGGAGGAAGGGAGTCGATGTGAAATCCGACCCTGTCAGGCTTCTTTTTCTCTGTTGCTATCTTGTTTTTGTTTGTGGTTTATGTCATGAGACACAGACACTGTACGTCGGAGATAAAGTGGGATCCCTCCCTGTCTGTATGTCTATGTGTCTGTGTGTCTTGTTCACTTGTGTGTCCTCCATTGGACCACCTTCTGATTCTGTTTTGTTTTTGGTTTGTCTGGTTTCAGGTCTGGTCTTGGTCCCAAGGAGTTGACTGATTATCTTGGTTTGGTTTTAGGCCGGTCTCAGGTTCTGGGGCCTTCCCATGGAGACAGGTCCATTTGGGTTGGTCATAGTGACAGTAAGCTTCTCTGGAAATCGCATGTAAGATGCCCTGTATTGGTCTTGCTTGTGTTTGTCATTTCTGTGGTACTGTGATTCTATAGTGGTTGCCTGAAAAACGGTTTCTGTGTGTGTCTTTTGTGTCTCTTTGTGTTCGGACTTGGACTGATGACTGACGACTGTTTTTAAGTTATGCCTTCTGAAATAAGCCTAAAAATCCTGTCAGATCCCTATGCTGACCACTTCCTTTCAGATCCTCAGCTGCCCTGCCTCCCACTCCAACTCCAGAGAGCAGCCAGCGGGTCACAGTGGTCCCGCCCATGGACCTGGAGCCTAGGGAAAAATGAGCTCGGAAATCCGGAGCAAATGAGGAGTGGTCCCTGAGAAGTCAGTGGCCTGGATGCTGTGGCTGCTGAAGAAAAAAAGAAGAGGAGGCTGTTCGAGTAGCCGTCCAAGAGCGCTGCAGGTTCCCAGGCAGCTTCTCATTCCCCTGTCCCTCCCATCCCGTCTCTTGTTAACAGAAAAACTGCTTTCACTTTAAGATAAGTGCCGGTTGCAGCCAGCTGTGAGAGCTACACTCCTGTCTCTGCTCTAAAGTTCCCTCTTCTCAGAAGGTGGCACCACCCTGAGTTGCTGGCAGTGAGTCTGTTCCAAGTTCCAGTGAGGGAGGCATCCGCCCACTTGGGGCTTCTGTCCAAGGTAAGGAGCACCTGTGAGTCTAACTGCCAGGCTCTGATGGGGGTCTCGTCTCTGTGGGACTAGAAAGTCCCAACAATCTGACCAAGGTAACAGAAAGTTACAAAAGTTAAGAGTTAAAGAAACATGAGGCTGACAAAGACAGAAACCAGAGTCAGAATCAGAGCTGTGCTGTGAGACGAAGAGATAAGAAAAATAAAATGCTGGTCACAAAAGTCAGGAAAATTAGAAAACTTAGATAGTACCTGGCAACAAAAGAAAGCTTTTGGCTGAAGATCAATGTGTTTAAGAAATAACAAAAGGGGTGCTAACACAGAAGCTGAGTCCTTAAAAGAGTCCGGTGGCCTACCTGTTGAAGCAGCTAAAAAAAGAGACTGTGTTTCATACTCCTCCACTGACCAGTGCAAAACAAGCTAAAAAGTTCCTGGGCACTGCGGGCTTTTGCAGATTGTGGATTCCAGGTTTTGCTGAGTTAAAGAGATAAACAGCCCTTCGTATATAAAAAAGAGAACAATCTTGGATGGCCTTGGATGCTATTGAGACTGCCCTAATGTTGTCCCCAGCTATGGGACTCCTAGATGTGACTGAGAACAAAGGTATTGCCAAAGAAGTTCTTACTCAGAGATTGGGACCCTGGAAAAGACCTGTGGCATACTTATAAAAAATTAGACCTGGTGGCTGTAGGATGGCCTGCTTGTCTGCACATAGTGGCTTCTGGTCAAGGACGCAGATAAATTGACTCTGAGACAAAACTTGGCACATGTCCTAGAAAGTGTGGTTCAGCCCCCATGACCGATGGCTGACTAACGCTCTTGAAAACATTATCCAACCGTCCCCCTGACCGATGGACACATTATCAGAGCTTTTTGTTGACTGAACGAGTGACCTTCGCTCCCCCTGCTATCCTCAATCTCACTACTGCCTGAGACTTCACCTACTCATCATTGTGCTGACATTCTAGCAGAAGAAACTCATATTCAAAATGATCTGAAGGATCAGATCAGCCTTGGCCTGAGAGTTTGAGCTGGTACACGGATGGCAGTAGCCTGGAGGTTAAAGGTAAGCGGAAGGCGGGGACAGCAGTGCAGTGATGGACAGAAAGCAAGTGATCTAGGCCAGCAGCCTCCCTAAAGGAACTTCAGCCCAGAAAGCTAAACTTGTGGCTTTAATACAAGCTCTATATATACAGACAAAGAGAGCTGTTGACATCTGCAGAGAAAGACCTAAGATGCTGTGGCTAAAAAAAAAATCAGATGGCAAATCTAACCGCCCAGGCATCCTAAAGAGCAATGATCCTGACAGTCTGAAGACTATCAAGTTATAGACAAATTAAGACTGGTAAAAAAAAAACCCTGTATAAAATAGTAGAAACTGAAGAAAAAAAAAACTAGTCCTCTCATGAGAAGACAGACCTGACATCTACTGAAAAATAGACTTCACTGAAAAAAATATGTGTATGAATACCTTCTGGTTTTTGTGAACGTTCTCAAGATGGATAAAAGCTTTTCCTTATAAAACTGAGACTACTCAGATAGTCATCAAGAAGATTATTAAAAATTTTCCAAGGTTCGGAGTGCCAAAAGCAATAGTGTCAGATAATGGTCCTGCCTTTGTTGCCCAGGTAAGTCAGGGTGTGGCCAAGTATTTAGAGGTCAAATAAAAATTGTACAGACCTCAGAACTCAGGACAGATAGAAATAATAAATAAAACTCTAAACAGACTTTGAAAAAATTAATCCTAGAGACTGGCACAGACTTACTTGGTACTCCTTCCCCTTGCCCTATTTAGAACTGAGAATACTCCCTCTTGATTCGGTTTTACTCTTTTTAAGATCCTTTATGGGGCTCCTATGCCCATCACTGTCTTAAATAATGTGTTTAAACCTATGTTGTTATAATAATGATCTGTATACTAAGTTATAAGGCTTACAGGTGGTGCAGAAAGAAGTCTGGTCACAACTGGCTACAGTGAACAAGCTGGGTACCCCAAGGACATCTTACCAGTTCCAGCCAGAGATCTGATCTGCGTACACCTGCGTCATGCTGAGACCCTCAAGCCTCACTAGAAGGGTCCCTGCCTAGTTCTGTTTACTAATCTGCCTTATTCTGTTTTTGTTCCCATGTTAAAGATAGAGTAAATGCAGTATTCTCCACATAGAGATATAGACTTCTGAAATTCTAAGATTAGAATTACTTACAAGAAGAAGTGGGGAATGAAGAATAAAAATTTTTACTGAACTCTTCTTCACCCCAAAACTCCTCACCCTAAAGTTCGAACCCTCCCAACTAAAAACTGTTCCAAGAACATTTTTGAGATAAAGGCCTCCTGGACGTAGATTCCTTTGGCAGAACTCCCTAGTGATGTAAACTTGTACTTTCCCTGCCCAGTTCTCCCCCCTTTTGAGTTTTACTATATAAGCCTGTGAAAAATTTTGGCTGACCGTCGAGACTCCTCTACCCTGTGCAAAGGTGTATGAGTTTCGACCCCAGAGCTCTGTGTGCTTTCATGTTGCTGCTTTATTTCGACCCCAGAGCTCTGGTCTGTGTGCTTTCATGTTGCTACTTTATTAAATCTTGCCTTCTACATTTTATGTATGGTCTCAGTGTCTTCTTGGGTACGCGGCTGTCCCGGGACTTAAGTGTCTGAGAGAGGGTCTCCCTTCGGGGGTCTTTCATTTGGTGCGTTGGCCGGGAATTCAAGAATCTTTCAATTAGACACCCCTGGAGCTGGAATTACAGCAGTTGTAAGCTCACCTGACTCCTTATTTATTTATTCATTCATTCATTCATTTTTTTTTTTTTTTGGAGACAGGGTTTCTCTGTGTAGTCCTGGCTATTCTGGAACTCACTCTGTAGACCAGGCTGGCCTTGAACTCAGAAATCCACCTGCCTCTGCCTCCCAAGTTAAAGGGATTAAAGGCGTGAGCCACCACCGCCCGGCTATTTTTATTAATAGTGGTAGAGTACTGCTCAGTTTGTTTGTAACTTCCTGTGTAAAGAGTACCTGGTTAGAGAAATCACCTTCCCATTAAGACCCTGATTGGCCACAATGTCCAGGAAGAAGCTGGACAAGAATATGTGGGTGCGCTTTACGTGCCAGGAAGTGGAAGACATGTCATTTGTGTGTTCTAGATGTGTGTTCTTCACGGAGGTCTCAGAACTGTCCCAGTTAGGCTTCTCTGGTGGCAAGTCACAGATGCTGAGAGAACTGAGTGAGCCAGAGCCAGGCTGACTCCATGACAGGCTGCAAACTGGCAGTTTGGGAGACTAGGCCTGAGTTTCCCAGAAATGAGAACCTGGGTCCAGTAACCTATGATTAGCCAACCACAGCCAAGGGCAGCCAATCCGAGGACACCTTGTCATCTGGCCTGATGTAAGAGTAGGTAGTTTAAATGAGTAAGAGACCATACTGGCAAGTCTCCAGAGCCTAACCAATTATAGCATCAGGCAGACCTCTAGAGATACAGCTAGCCAATCAAGGTAAAAGGACACACATCTCTCCCTGAAATCCCCTTAACTGTCAATAAAAGCTGGGCCTTCCAGTTCACTTGGTGTCTCCATTCCAAAATGGTGAGACCCCTGCATGAAGGAAATTCTGCTGAATAAATGCTCTTTGCTTTTGCATACTATTTGAGTCTGGGGTATCATTCTCTCTCTGGGTAAGCCCGGTCATCCAGGGACTTACCAGAGGGATGCTATTAGAAGCAGCTCTCAGAGAAGAGGATGAGATCAATTTAGGGAAGGATGGGAACTGAGGATAGATAGTATATGAAGTTTTTGCTAGGGAACTCAGAGATTGGCTTTCCAAGATACTCAGTCTTGGGATTCAATGGCTGCCTAATGTCACTGAGTGTGACATTCACAGTTATGGGAAGGAAGTGTCTGATTTTTCTGGGATTGGTTTGTACTTATGAAATGGCATGCTATACAGGGCAACTTCTCTAATAGACTGGGAACAGCATGGAGGGTAGGCAGCTGCCCCGCTCTTGTGCTGCTTAAGGCTTATTGTAAATATAAATACATGCCTAGAGGACTCATATCATCCTATGCAGGAGTGGGGACCGTGAGGAAGCACTGGGGTCAGCCAGCAGGGAAATGAAAGACAAGTGTGGCCAAGTGGTTTGGTCGTGGTTTCTGTGGGTATAAACAGGCAAGGATGGGTAGGTAGGCTCAGGATTGCCTTATCGGGATACTTTGCATGCTCTGGGGCACAAGGGATGTTCCTCTTTGGTACCTGGCTCATCTTGGAACCCTTAGAACCTGTGCATAGGATGAGAACTCAGTAGAGATGGTGGCTGAGGATACATCCTGGACTGGTTGGTTTGTATCTGAAAAGCATCCTCACCTAGATTTTTTTTTTCTCACCTACCATTTACTACATCTGGAAGTTGACCAGTTGTGGGAGGAGCCAAACCACACCTGGTGTGAGGTCAGCCACACCTGGTCTGAGGTCTTTCTCAGTTGGCAAAGCATCAGAATATGGAAACTAACCATGGGTGTGGCTCAGTGGTATAGCATTTGCCTACCATGGCTGGGGCCCTGGGTCCAACCCCAGTTCCATCAAAGAAAGAAAGAAAGAAAGAAAGAAAGAAAGAAAGAAAGAAAGAAAGAAAGAAAGAAAGAAAGAAAGAAAGAAAGAAAGAAAGGAAGGAAGGAAGGAAGGAAGGAAGGAAGGAAGGAAGGAAGGAAGAAAGAAAGAAAGAAAGAAAGAAAGAAAGAAAGAAAGAAAGAAAGAAGAAGAAAGAAAGAAAGAAAGCAAGCTAGAAAGGAAGGAAGGAAGGAAGAAAGAAAAAAAGAAAGGAAGAAAGCTAGAAAGCTGGTTATACCTGGAATTTCTCATCTGGGAACTAGAAGCAGAATGATCCCAAGACCTGCATAGCATGACTCTGTGTCAGAAAACAAGCCAGAATATGGAAAAATCAAAGCCATGGTTATATATAGCATGGTGGGTCCCATTCTCTAGAGCAGTAATGTGAAATCATGACCACAATTAAAAGTATGGTTATATCCCCCCAAAAAATTCAACATCAATTCTGAGACATCTTTTGAGAACAAGATGTAAGACTCCTTTGAGTGTACATCTTGAAATAAGACCAATTGGCCTCACACTTTTTGGTGATCTTTCTGCCTCCTGTGAACTGGAATTACTAGAATGAGGCACCATGCTCAATTCACAGAGACTGATACTTTTATGTGTCAAATTGCTTTAAGAGATATGTCAGACCTTAAACTATATTAATCAAAATATTATTTGTCCATCAAGTTATTCTTTTTTATTTCCTTATTGGTGTTTTTTGGTTTGTTTTTTTGTTTTGTTTTGGTTTGTTTGTTTGTTTGCTTGTTTGTTTTTGAGACAGGGTTTCTCTGTATAGCCCTGGCTATCCTGGAACTCACTTTGTAGATCTCAGAGGTTCACCTGCCTCTGCCTCCCTAGAGCCAGGGATTAAAGGCGTGCACCACCCTGCCCGGCTAAGCTATTTATTCTTTTTGTTTACTTGTTTTAGACAGGGTTTCTCTGTTTAGCCTTAGCTTTCCTGGAACTTGCTCTGTAGACCAGACTGGCCTGGAACTCACAGAGATCCCCCTGCCTCTGCCAATGAAAGGTCTAGAAATCTAGCGAATAAAAAAATTCAGTTCCCCGGGAAGCGGACTGGGCACCTCAAAAGGAGCCACCGACAATGAGCCTTTTAGTCAGTGACGGCGCTGACTTAGGAAGATGAGGCTGGAGCTGAGTCAGCTATTGGACACCTGGCTGGAGGAGATAACAAGGCCAGAACAGAGCTGCTTTCTGAAATTCTTCAAGGACTCAGCAATTACAACGAAACTAACATAGCTGCCAATCAAAACTGTACTAATGTCCTTGCTTTGCTCCTACCAATCATATTAGAGATTACCTAAGCCTTCTGGGAAATTCCCTTCGCCCTGCATAAAAGAGGACTCTGAGCTTGTCTGGTCATCACCATTTTGATGAATGATTGGCCCCTGAATGCTGGTAATTTCTACAGAATAAGCAGTCTTTGCCTTCGCATACTATTTGAATCTGGAGTCTTCCTTCAGCGATTCTTGGATCCTAACACTGAGATTAAAGGCATGCGCTACCACTTCCTTGCTAAATTCTTCTTTCTTACATCAAGTGGCAATCGCTTGACATTATGCTTAATTTAGATCGTTAACATTTGATAAGCCTATTCTTTTAGTGAGCTAGCGCCATCTAGTGGGGGAACCGCTGAAAGCTCTGCATTCTATTTCTGAAGTCATATCTCAAGAATGCAGTTTAGCCTGCCTATATGACTAAGGCAGCGTGTTAGCCTGGATTCTCGAGAGTAACAGAACCAAGAGAACGAGTCTATATTCTTTTTTTATATTTTTCAAAAGATTTATTTATTTTTATATGTATGGTGTCTTACCTGCACGTATATCTATGTACCACATGCCTGGCCCACAGATGCCAGAAGATGGTGTCAAATCCCCTGAGACTGGAGTTCTAGATGGTTGTAAACTGCCACGTGGGTGCTCATGGTCTAACCTGTGTCCTCTGGAAGACCAACCAGTTCTATTAGCCACTGAGCTATCTCTCTATCACCTGAATGAGTATTTATTCTAAAAGGAGATTTATTAAACAGCTTCTGTAACAAGCAGATCTAGTAGACTGTGAGATGCTAGGCCATTAGGACGTCCACACAAGATCTGCCTTTCAAATACGCTCAACTACTCACTCAAACATTCTTCTTATTACTTATCTATCTATCTATTTATTTATTTTTATTAAGGCATTTTTATTAGATATTTTCTTCATTTACATTTCAAATGCTATCCCCAAAGCCCCTGTACTGGCTAGTTTTGTGTCAAGTTGACACAGGCTGGAGTTATCACAGAGAAAGGAGCTTCAGTTGGGGAAATGCCTCCACGAGATCCAGCTGTAAGGCATTTTCTCAATTAGTGATCAAGGGGGGGGGTCCCCTTGTGGGGGGGCCATCCCTGGGCTGGTAGTCTTGGTTCTATAAGAGAGCAGGCTGAGCAAGCCAGGGGAAGCAAGCCAGTAAGTAACATCCCTCCATGGCCTCTGCATCAGCTCCTGCTTCCTGACCTGCATGAGTTCCAGTCCTGACATCCTTTGGTGATTAACAGCAATGTGGAAAGTGTAAGCTGAATAAACCCTTTCCTCTTCAACTGCTTCTTCGTCATGATGTTTTGTCCAGGAATAGAAACCCTGACTAAGACAGCCCCCATACCCTCCCCCCTCCAGCCCTGCTCCCCAACCCACCCACTCCTGCTTCCTGGTCCTGGCATTCCCCTGTACTGGGGCATATGATCTTCACAATACCAAGGGCCTCTCCTCCCATTGAGGCTGACTAGGCCATCCTCTGTTACATATGCAACTAGAGACACAGTTCTGGGGGGTACTGGTTAGTTAATATTGTTGACCTTCCTATAGGGTTGCAGACCCCTTTAGCTCCTTGGGTACTTTCTCTAGCTCCTTTAGGGGCCCTGTGTTCCATCCAATAGATGACTGTGAGCATCCACTTCTGTATTTGCCAGGCACTGGCATAGCATCACAAGAGACAGCTATATCAGGGTCCTGTCAGCAAAATCGTTCTGGCGTATGCAATAGTGTCTGGGTTTGGTGGTTGTATATGGGATGGATCCCCAGGTAGAGCAGTCTCTGGATGGTCTTTCCTTCTGTCTCAGCTCCGAACTTTGTCTCTGTAACTCCTTCCATGGGTATTTTGTTCCCCATTTTAAGAAGGAGCAAAGTAGCCACACTTTGGTCTTCCTTCTTCTTGAGTTTCATGTTTTTTGCAAATTGTATCTTGGATATTTTACGTTTCTGGGCTAATATCCATTTATCAGTGAGTGCATATCATGTGAGTTCTTTTGTGATTGGGTTACCTCACTCAGGATGATGCCCTCCAGGTCCATCCATTTGGCTAGGAATTTCATAAATTCATTCTTTTTAATAGCTGAGTAGTACTCCATTGTGTAGATGTACCACATTTTCTGTATCCATTCCTCTGTTGAGGGGCATCTGGGTTCTTTCCAGCTTCTGGCTATTATAAATAAGGCTGCTATGAACATAGTGGAGCATGTGTCCTTCTTACCCTTGGAACATCTTCTGGATATATGCCCAGGAGAGGTATTGCGGGATCCTCCGGTAGTACTATGTCCAATTTTCTGAGGAACCGCCAGACTGATTTCCAGAGTGGTTGTACCAGCTTGCAATCCCACCAACAATGGAGGAGTGTCCCTCTTTCTCCACACCCTCACCAGCATCTGCTGTCACCTGAATTTTTTATCTTAGCCATTCTGATTGGTGTAAGGTGGAATCTCAGGGTTGTTTTGATTTGCATTTCCCTGATGATTAAGGATGTTGAACATTTTTTCAGGTGCTTCTCAGCCATTTGATATTCCTCAGTTGAGAATTCTTTGTTTAGCTCTGTACCCCATTTTTAATGGGGTTATTTGATTTTCTGAAGCCCATCTTCTTGAGTTCTTTACATATATTGGATATTAGTCCCCTATCTGATTTAGGATTGGTAAAGATCCTTTCCTAATCTGTTGGTGGCCTTTTTGTCTTATTGACAGTGTCTTTTGCCTTACAGAAGCTTTGCAATTTTATGAGGTCCCGTTTGTCAATTCTCAATCTTATAGAACAAGCCATTGCTGTTCTGTTCAGGAATTTTTCCCCTGTGCCCATATCTTTGAGGCTTTTCCCCACTTTCTCCTTTATAAGTTTCAGTGTCTCTGGTTTTATGTGGAGTTCCTTGATCCACTTAGGTTTGACCTTAGTACAAGGAAATAGGAATGGGTCAATTCACATTCTTCTACATGATAGCCACCAGTTGTGCCAGCACCATTTGTTGAAAATGCTGTCTTTTTTCCACTGGATGGTTTTAACTCTCTTGTCAAAGATCAAGTGACCATAGGTGTGTGGGTTCATTTCTGGGTCTTCAATTGTATTCCATTGATCTACCTGTCTGTCGCTGTACCAGTACCATGCAGTTTTTTTGTTTTTGTTTTTTTTTAAAGATTTATTTATTTATTATTATATGTAAGTACACTGTAGCTGTCTTCAGACACACCAGAAGAGGGAGTCAGATCTTGTTACAGATGGTTGTGAGCCACCATGTGGTTGCTGGGATTTGAACTCTGGACCTTCGGAAGAGCAGTCGGGTGCTCTTACCCACTGAGCCATCTCACCAGCCCACCATGCAGATTTTATCACAATTACTCTGTAGTACAGCTTTAGGTCAGGCATGGTGATTCCACCAGAGGTTCTTTTATCATTGAGAAGAATTTTTGCTATCCTAGGTTTTTTGTTATTCCAGATGAATTTGCAAATTGCCCTTTCTAACTCAGTGAAGAATTGAGTTGGAATTTTGATGGGGATTGCATTGAATATGTAGATTGCTTTTGGCAAGATAGCCATTTTTACTATATTGATCCTGCCAATCCATGAACATGGGAGATCTTTCCATCTTTTGACATCTTCTTTGATTTCTTTCTTTAGAGACTTGAAGTTCTTATCATACAGATAACTTTGTGGGGAATGTTAAGAGACCACATGAATGAAGAAAAAGGGTTTTGTATTTTTTAAAAAGGATTTATTTATTTATTTTATGTATATGAATGCTCTATCTGCATGTACACTTGCATGCCAGAAGAGAGCATAAGATCTCATTACAGATGGTTGTGAGCCACCATGTTGTAGCTGGGAATTGAACTCATGACCTCTGGAAGAGCAGCCCATGCTCTTAACGGCTGAACCATCTCTTCAGCCCAAAGAAAAAGTTTTACATCAAGCTTAACAAAGTTTTCTTTGGTAAGGTTAAATGTAGTATACAACTGGCTGGACCATGGACCAGAGTTTGATAGAAGAGGAGGGTAACTGAAATTAGCTCTTTGTTACATCAGACTCCTGCATCAGGAACAAGACCTGGAATCTTTGTAAAGAAAGTCGGTTAAATTCTGCATCTAATTTACAATCGAAAGGAGAAATAGAATCCTACTGAGTCATTTTTATAAGATTGCTGAGTAATTTTCCAAGGCTGTGAGTCCGATGACAGAGAATCTGGCAGCCTCTTTATCAGGGAACGGGTGGTTAGGGTATGGATCCTGGGATTTGATTTATAAAAGGAAGGATTGAAAGCCAGGATAAAGGACATTTCCAGTTGAACTAGCAGCAGGTTTCATACCAGTCGGGCTCCTCACATGTCAGTTCAGAAGACACTAAAGGCAGAATAATTACTATTTGCCTCTCTGGCATTTAGATGTTGAGGATGTAGTTGCAGAGTCTAACATCTCCCACTGGAAAAGAGACCATTGCCCCGGTCCTATGAGGCAGAAAGAATAATTCATCTTTCCTGTAGATAAGGAAGAGGGTTTTCCTGGTCTGGCTTACTTAGCATGAGCTGCTCAGGCCTGCAGAGGTGGAGACAGGTGCAGCAAACTTCTTGCAAGTCTTATTTCTCTAAGCATCCTTAACCTGCAATGGGGCTTGCATGTAATTTCCTTTATGGGGTCTATGCACCGTCCCAGGAAGGATACTATTGGAGTCTGAGGATGTCCTGCCATGCAGATGTGTTGTAAATTTAGCACATTTTACACAGACATTCAAGTGTCGATAATCAGGGTTTTAAAAAATATTCCTGGGGTTGGAGAGATGGCTCAGCAGTTAAGAGCATTGATTGCTCTTCCAGAGGTCCTGAGTTCAAAGCCCGGCAACCATATGGTGGCTCACATGGTGCCCTCTTCTGGGGTGTCTGAAGACAGCTACAGTGTACTTACATAATATAAATAAATAAATTTACAAAAAAATTTCCTGATTTGGAATATTCTTTTACATTAAATAAACTTTAACTTTAAACTTGTATTGAGATATTTGTTTTAGTCCATACACAGAAGACTATATAATGGGAGATATAAAAATGGTCTCTCTCTTCAAGCTTGTCTCTGTAAATGAATTTCATTTGTACTTAACATGACTACAAACATAATTCTGAGCTCATTAAAGAATTTGGTCATTTATAAGGTAACTGATCATTAACTTTAATGTCTTAACTACCTTTAATAGTTTACAATAGATTAGTAACTCTCATAAGATTAGGAATATATGCATGTATTTTTTTTCTTTTTTTTAATGACTCTTTTTTAAAAGATTTATTTATTATATGGAAGTACACTGTAGCTGTCTCCAGACACTCCAGAAGAGGGCATCAGATCCCATTACAGATGGTTGTGAGCCACCATGTGGTTGCTGGGATTTGAACTCATGACCTCTGGAAAAGGAGTCAATGCTCTTACCCATCTCTCCAGCCCATGTGTAGGTTTTCTGAGAGAGGAATTCTCTGTGAAGCTCTGGCTGCCCTGGAACTAACTCTGTAGACCAGGCTAGCCTTGAACTCACAGAGATCCACTTGCTTCTGCCTCCTCAAATGCTAGGATTAAAGATGTTCGCTACCACCACCTAGTTTAGATTAGGATTTTATATTCTTATCCCTATTCAGATTTTCAATTACATTCAGTTAAATATTCAATTAAAAATTACGATTTTGAATTGAGCTTTATTTTAGTATCAAATTAAACTTTATAGATACAGTCCATGGAGAAGGTTGCGAACCTTGTTCCCCTAATCCTTTGATGGTGTACTTTACACAATGTCACAGTTTTTTTGTATGGCTCAGTTTTTCCAGTTAGCTAAAGCTCAACAAAGCTAGCAAAGACATAACTGACTAGACATACATCTTTCCATCAGCTACTGTTAGCATGAATAGACCATTATAAACTTGGGACTTTATAAACCTTAATCATAAAACATGTTATTCTCAAGTCCTATTCTCCATATACCTTGTATAACTTACTCAGACCCTCTGTGACTTTGCTCTTTTGTTTGTTTGTTTGTTTGTTTGTTTGTTTGAGACAGGCTTCTCTGTGTAGCCCTAGCAGTCCTGGAGCTCACTCTGTAGACCAAGCTGGCAGGAAAGCTGGAGGCAGGGTACCCAGAAGTAAGCATCCTGTGTCGTGGTTAGGGAAGCATCCAGTTGGTGCAACTCTGAGGGGGCCCAAGAACCTAAGCCTCAAACGGAGCGTTAGCAACTCTCCCGAGGAAGTCCTGACCATTTGAGTAGATTGCTCCACAAGTTGTGGTGCGATTGATATGGCTGAGAGTTTTATCATATGCGGTCTGGCTTTGTTCACCAAATCTCTCATCATCCCTAAAGCAGCATGAAGAATATAACTAATTCCATGAAGATATGACAAAGTTGAGTTTACAGTCTTAAAAGAAAGGAGTGTTAGAATAAAACCTGCTGAATTGGTGCCTGCCACCTGTTTCTCAGGGTGATAAGATTTTAACCTTTGGGATTGTTTTTATTGTATTGTGTGGGTCTCCCTGCTCTTGTGGGTCATCTGCTGATATGGCCCACTAGGGCAGTGGAAGCAGAGATGACCTGGGGGGGGGCGGGTAGTGTTCATGGGTAACCGGAGTTCTGTGAGAATGACCATACTGGGACCAATTATCAGGAGGCAGATCAACTTTATTAGGGTGATTCGAGGTTTATAAAGCTTTGTGGGTCTGCAGGTAGGAACATCCAGGACAGGCAGAGGTCATTGGTTGAGGGCTTAGGGTACTTAAATGCTTCATTAGCAGGGGAAACATTTCAGGAATCTCAGGTGCTAGCTGACAGGTTTTACTAGGAGGATGGAAATTGATCCTATAATCTAATCGAGGGTATGTGACTTTCCTCAGGTAGAGGTGTATGTGTGGGGGTCTTGAATTCCCCAGGCAAGGTCAGAGAAGGGAAGCCCTGCTAATGAAGGGAGTCTCCCACATGGCACCAAACCCAGAGGTCATGGTGGACTTCGGCCTTAATTAACAGTTTCCCCACAGTATTGGACCTTCTTGTGTCCAAAGCAGACACCCCCAAAATGGCAGTGCTGCTGCCAGTGTCATCAATGACAGTCTGAGTTCAGCTCAGACTGAATTCTGACAGGGTAAACAGGAGGATTGATAGTGGATAAACAAAAGCCTAAATTAATATTTCTCAGAAAACTGTGAAGTGGGTCTCTGTTTTTCAGGAAGAGTGTTTCATCGCTTCTGCCTCTATGGCCCATCTCTGGCAATGGAGCATCTCGTTCCCTGTCAAAACATACCTGTGACACTCGTCAGAGTCCCCACACTAGCTCCCAGGCTTTTCTGGACTAGCCCTCTCTCCTCCTGCTAACCTTATTTCCAGGCTGTTCCCACTTCATGCTTCCTCCTGCTGCAACTCGTCCCTTTAAACCTAGCAAGGTTGCCAAGATTGGTGGTGTTGTAACCCCTGGATTACTGATACCAGAGAGACTTCAGTGTTGTACAGTTTGCCTCTGCCTCCCCCTCCCCTAGCATTAGAATGGCACCACCCATAAAACCCCCCCCTTAATGAGGATGTTCTGAGGAGACATCCTCTCCGCCTCTGTGTCTCCAAAAACCAAACACTCCTGCTGATAAGCAGCAACACTCCAGGTGCCTGTCCTTGAGACCTTAGAGAAATAACAAGCTCAAGGGAGACCATGGGAAAAAAGTAAACAGAGGTCAGGTCACAGTTACGAATGGCCATAAAATTAGTCCTTGAACAGACACCCATTAACACCCCCCCAATTCAGTACTATTCTACCCTCTACTCCCCTTTTCCATGAATATTCACACTATTCTAACTATATTGTATATAAATCCAATGTTTTCTGTCTGGACTCAGGGTCGCTTGCCAACATTCACGCAGTGAGTGCTGGGTTGACTATCTGAGTTCAAACTTGAAACAATAAAAGACTCTTTAGTGAGTTGCAGCAGACTTTGACATTCTTGGGCTCATCTGGGTTTCCTGTGGACTCAGAGCACAACAATG
Organism: Mus musculus; assembly: GCF_000001635.26. Taxonomy (NCBI): domain Eukaryota; kingdom Metazoa; phylum Chordata; class Mammalia; order Rodentia; family Muridae; genus Mus; species Mus musculus. The sequence continues at coordinate 33,729,911 of NC_000074.6, forward strand.
GCAAATGCTCTTAATCCCAGCAGAGCGTGGAGGCAGGGGGATCTTTTCCTCCAATCCCATTGCCTCTACATCAGCTTCTGCCTTCAGGTTCCTGCCCTGACTTCCCTCAGTGATGGCGTTAAGGTTTGTATAAGCTTGGCCCAGGGAGTATCATTATTAGAAGGTGTGGCTTGTTGGAGTAGGTATGGCCTTGTTGGAGTAGGTGTGTCACTGTGGTGTGTGGGCTTTAAGTCTCTCATCCTAGCTGCCTGGAAGTGAGTGTTCTGCTAGAAGCCTTCAGATGAAGATGTAGAACTCTTAGCTCCTTCTGTACCATGCCTGTCTGGATGCTGCCATGTTCCTGCTTTGATGATAATGGACTGAACCTCTGAACCTGTAAGCCAGCCCCAATGAAATGCTGTCCTTATAAAAGTTGCCTTGGTCATGGTGTCTGTTCACAGCAGTAAAGCCTTACTAAGACAGATGGACTGTTACCTGGACGTGTAAGCTGAAATAAACCCTTTCCTCTCCAAGGGTTTCATTACGTTGTTTCATCCCGGTAACCCTAAGACTGTATGCATGTTTGGCACTGGATGTATACAAGAGGGGTGTGGTGAAGAAACTGCCAACATGACCACCCCATGTTATGGCTAAGGTTTTTATTGGAGACATGAGAGTGAGAACAGCCACAGGGATCTGGAGAGTCCAGGGCAGAGAGAGAAAGTAGTAGATTGACCATGTGTAGCAGACTGGGCTTTGCCAGGACTGTCTACAAGAAACGGGAAAATGGCCACTGATAGAAAATAGGGGAAGCTTATTGAGAAAAGCAGCAGCAGGAGCGGAGAAGAGTGAACAAGAAGAATGAGTAATCGGTGGGCGGGTGGGAAGGGCCAGGGGACTGGTGAGCAGGCTTTGAAATGTATAAGTGCTTGTAGGGACTGAGGGAGTCTGGAGGCTGCCGGGCTTGCACCTTGTGCTGACATGTTAATTGGAGAGCCATAAGTCACTTTTGCTGGAGGAAAGGGAAATGAGTCATTTTCCTAGACAGAAACTAGAGCTTCACAAGTTCCGGAGGAATGCCGCCGTCTTTTGTCAGTTGTTAGAACTCCTCGTATAGTCCAGATTAAGTTAACTAGTGGATCTTCGGACTGTCATTTGAAGTTTGAAGAATTGGACTCTCCTTTGGACCTGACAAAAATTTAGTTATACAAAGTTAGTTTCTGCATCATCACTAGTATCCTATGTTGGGGGGGGGGCGGGACATACAAAACTAAGACCCAAAGTAATTAGTACTAATAAACTACAGCTATGGGATATTTAAATACTGGATTAGGCTGTACAAACAAGGATAGTTGTAGGGTGCAGGATGGGCCAATTATTATTATTTGTTGTTGTTGCCAAATATCGCACCCACATCTTATATTGTCCCCCAAAAAATCAAAGACAGGTCACAGGTATGAAAAGAGCCGGTGTTCGAAGCGCAGAAGCTGAGCTGTAAGTTTTGAGGTTGAAGTCCAGAAGTTGAATTCTATGTTGAGTTTGCCTTTGCTAGACTGTCCCTCCCACCCCCAAGCCCCCCGCCACTTGTTAAAGGTGGTTCTGGTGAGTGGTATTTGAAATAAAATAAAAAAGCTTGGCATGGAGCAGCACTTGGTAGGCCGAGGCAGAACGATCTCTGCAACTTTAATTCAAGTTCCAGGCCAATCAGGGCAACACAGGAAGACCTTGTCTCAAATAACCAAAACCACCCACCCTCCAAAAAATATGACAGATTTATTGGTAATGTTGCCGGTTGGGTTAGACTCCAGAGCCGGCTGAAGGAGCTGCTCCGACTTTGTGCCAAGAAAAGCGGCTTTCCGTTCTTCCCTAGAGCAGAGCTGGTAGAGTAAACGTGGCTACCGGCAGCCTTTGAGCGCGCTCCGGTCGTCATGGAAACTCGGGGCGGAGCACGCCGTGACGCAGGCGCCTTTTCGGAGCGGCGTCGCGGTGGTTGCTGGGAGCGAGCGTCCTAGCCGCCGCACCAGGAAGTGGAGGGCGGGGCCGGGGCTGTGTCGCCAACGCCACCACCACGGCCGCCTCGGGTTCGACCCCCTTGGCAGGTCCGTGTTGGGCGTGCGCGCCGCGACGGCGGCGGGGGGCGGGAAGCGGGCCCGCGGTGGGCGGGTGTGTGCGTGCGTGAGTGCGTGCGTGCGTGCGGCCGAGGCGGAGGCTGGGAGGCGGCGCGGGCTGCGGGCGCTGAGGTAGGGACTGCGGCGGCGGGCGAAGGGGGACGAGTCCCGCGTGGGACTCGGCTGCCCCGAAGCGGGACGCGTCTTCCGAGGGGACGCGCGCGTGGACGCCACGCCGCCGAGCCGTTCTCCAAAGCCGAGCCCCCGAGAGGAGGGGCTCGCCCCAGCCAGCATTGTCTTTTAGGCCGGACGTCCATACAGCAAACTTTCGGGTTGGAAAGCGGGAAGGATTCCGGGTGGGCGAGCGGATGGTGCCGACCGCTTCTTGGCCACAACCACAGCAGCCGAGCTCATCCCTGTGTGGAGTTGGGGGGACCACCATGGCGTCCCCTCCCGACTGGCTTTTCTAATGCTGCTTTAAACTTTTTGAGGTTGTGAGTTTTCGGAGGAGTCGAGAGGTATTTTCCCGATCGAACTCTGCGCTCCGTTTTCCTGATGTGCTCCGGTACTCGGGGGCGAGCCGTGAAGCGAGAGACAGAGTAGACAGACAGGCTGCTGGAAGATTGCAGATTCTGGGGTAGGAAAGAACTGGACAGTGGAGCCTGAAGATTTGAAATGTTAGTTTTCCGGTAGCTATCCACCGTGAAACGTACCAGCTCTCGGTCGTAACATCCTGTTCGGGGCTTTTGATTGACCAGATTAATGTAAAGTAGACGTGGATATAGTTTCTTTACCACCCAGGTTAGCCCTAAGATGTGCACTGCAGTACAGATGTTGGTTGCAAAAGGAGGAAAAGTTAGTTGGAACTCCGGAGAGTAAACCGCTTGCTCTGGGTGCCTTTGTTGGTATCATCATATAGAGAGGTCTCTCTTATTTCAGAAAGCTTTGCTAGGGTTCCAGGGCTGGGACACATGACTTCTTACTTAGTTGTGCCACTTCTATTCAGGTTTTATGTGTTAAAATTAGCCATAGCACTAATGCTTAGTCTTTCAGACTTGTGGGCATTATGTAGTTAGGTTTTTCTAAGTTGTACAGGTTTGATCTGTCCTAAAGTCTTTATTTGACGTCCAGATTAGTCATCTGACCTTATGAAGTAAAATGTTCCTGTTTTAGGAGTTGCAAACTGCCTGTTTCCTCAGTCTTCTCACGTTGTGAATTTTTTCTTATTTTCATGCTTTCCCTACTCATACCTCTCTCACTTGCATATTAAGTTAATGTTAATTTCTTACCTAATACAACCAAAATAACAATTACTCTTGAAAAAAAATCTTTCATAAATACTTCCTCACTTTTAGAGTTGAGCCAAGTATGTACAACACTGATAGTGCCCCATTCCCCAGACCTAGGAGGAAACTACATTTAGAGCAGTTCTGTAGATTATTTGCTCAAATGTTAGGAATTGAAACTGGGAGGAGCAGATGTTTTACTCTTAGACCAGGGACTCTTCGACTCTTCTTACATAAAGTTCACAGTGAGTTTTCCATATGAGTGCTTTTTTTTTTTTTTAAATCCCTTTGGATCAAGATTGAACCTGTCACACTGCCACTTGCCTCCAGCAAGCTATATCTCCAGTCTCCATCTCCCTGTTATTTAATCAAGGAACTCAGTGTGTGTGGAACCAGTTAGGATGCTCCGGCTTTCCTGAAGATGTACGTGGAAGCAATACTTAGTAAAAACTGAACTTGAGGTTAACGCTGTTTTGCTAGGCTAGTGACTTAGTACTTTAATGATGCTAGGCAGCTGCCGTGAGCTCCCAGTCGATATCACAAAGGCACAGTTGATATGCTGTTGTGTACCAGGTTGCTAGGCATTTATGTTCAGTACAAAAGATGGATTGAATGCATTTTTTTTCAACTTAAAATATTTTCAGTGTATGAAAGGGTTATCATTGGAAGTAGCCTCTGTAGAGTGGTCTTTCCCCCCTGACTGAACACTAGTGTGAAATTCATTCACAGGGGCAAGAGTGAGCTTTTCTGAACCGTGCTGCAGAGTGCTAGGAAGAGAAAAGACTTTTTGTAAGATTCATGGTGATTCAACTGGTGGTTCTTGTGTTCTGGTTGTGTTGAGATTGCTTAAAAATGCTTATAAAACTACAGTTTTATAACTGGGGGTGGGGTGGGGGGGAGGAGCGGGAATGATCATTTAGTTTTACCTCCTAAATCAGGAATTTTCTGTACACTTTTACCCCTCCAGTGTCTTTCTATGTAGTCCTGGCTGTCCTAGAACTCTGTATGTAGACCCTTGCCTTGAACTCACAGAAATCTGCTTGCTTCTGCTCCAGGTTAATTGCTGAGATTAAAGGTGTGCAACCACTATGCCCAGCTTCTATAGATGTTTTTAATACCTTAATCCAGCTTTCTTAATTAATAAGAGGGCACTGGTTTTTAAAACACACCATTTAATTTATAGCAGTTCCACTCCTCCCCTTTCCTTCCCTTTTCTTCCCTTTCCCATCCCCTCCCCCTTCTCCCCCTTCCTTCTTCAATGAGCCTAAATATGCTTTCTAACTTCTAGAGCACTGGTACACAGTATATAATGTGAGCTTCAAGTGTGAGTTATGCTTGTAATTAAAATTTGTGTGTGCTGAGGATTTAACCCAGGGCCCCATGAAACAAGGCAAGTGCTCTATCAGCTGAACTATATCCTCAGCTAGAGCCAGCTGGGGAGGATAATTTCTCTGTCTCTGTGTGCGTATGTATATATAATAACGTATATATGTATGTATACATATATGTATGTATGCATGTGTATTTTATAGAAATACTTAAGTCATTTATTGCCATTAAGTTACAAGTCTGAGTCTATACACTGGAAAACACTGAAACTTTTTACCTCAGGAAATTATTTGTCAGTATTTGGCTAACTGAAGGATATATTGTTGTCATTAAAGAGAAAGTCAAGAATTTTGAATATGAAAGTTCTTACAGTTACAAAATTTTGTTCCCTTTGATTTTTATTACACAAATCCCAATATGTGAACATCACTATATATGCATACTCCATATTACTGGAGATAACCACCATTCAGAATTATTAGTTACATATTTTGGACTGCTCTTGAAGGTAGCTGTTTACAACTGATAAGGCAGCAGACTTGGCTTAGGGTTTCTTGGCTGTTCTATAAAGTTAGCATGGTTATTAGAGATAGCATTCTGTGTTTTCCCCTCAGCGAGACTATTTACAATGACCTGTGGTTTGGCAGAAGTGACTGGGCACTGTCCCTTTTAAGAGCTGGTTCTTGTATTGCTAATTCGTCTCACAGTTGATAAGCTGTGCTCCCTGAAGGAGCTGATCTACTTCATTTGTTACATGATGTGCAGATAGAAGCCAGATTCCAGGTTATACCTTGTAGGCAAATCTCATGAATGTCACAGTGTGGCAACAAAGGATGAAAGCCATCTATCCACTGATGATCTCTGGAGACTTCTAAATGTCATTGATGGCTGCAATGGGGAGACCCTAGTTGGCAGCTGGTTCCCCGAAGTGCTCGCTCATGAGGTAGCCCTGGAAGTCCTTGTGCACACTGCTGCAGCCCTGCTCATGCCACTTAATGTGCAGCTGCTGCACAGAACAGTGACACTCTATGTTGTGGGAACTAACTTGCCAAGGGCTGTAGACATGGCATGTGGGTTTGAGTGATCTGAATATATATTAAAGGTTCGTGTTTGTCTTGTAGCATTATGGATCCAAGCCTATTGAGAGATCGAGAGCTGTTCAAAAAACGAGCTCTTTCCACTCCTGTGGTAGAAAAACGTGCTGTGCCTTCTGAGTCACCCTCCTCCTCCTCATCCAAGAAGAAGAAGGCAAAAGTCGAACATGGAGGATCCTCAGGCTCTAAACAAAATTCAGGTGAGGAGAACTGTTTTGGGACGTCTGTTACTATTTTTCGGGAAGCTAGTAATGGCACGTTCAGTTTCTCTTTTGAGATATGGACTCTATGCAGTTCCTGGCTGGCCTGGAACTTCCTATGTAGACAAGATGGTCCCACAGAGTTGGCTGCCCTGCCTCCTAGAGCTTTAATAGACCTGTGCTGTCACACCAAGCAAGCTTAATATTCTTAATGAGTTTCTTGGTTAAATATAAAAGATGAATTTAAATCCATAGTATGTTTTCAGAACCCATACGACAGCTTGCAACTACCTTTAACTCTGGTCTCCATGGGCACACATGCTGGCAAAACATCCATACAATAAAATTAAAGGGCGAAAAAGTGTATATACCACTCTTACTGGGGGAAAAGTTTTAAAAAACAAAAGCAAAAACCTACACTTTACTGAGGGTTGGGTTCTAGAACACGCTATTTACATTTTAAAATTATAGGGCAAATCTTTTTTAGTAAATATAGTGCAACTAATTACTCCCATTTTAGAACATTTCCATTCTCATTCAGTGGTCTGATGTGCTCGTTTGTGGTGATTTCTGATCCTAGCCCCAGATAACCAACCGTCTACCTTCTGTCTGTACATTTGCCTTCTAGACAATTGCTATACATAGACTTGTATACAGGGAGTGCTTTTATACGTGGCTTCTTTTATTTAGTATGTTTTTCATTTTTATCCATGTTATTGGGTGAGTTAGTATTTTATTGCCAAAGAGTATTCCATTGTATTGATATATCACAGTTTGCTTATTTACTGGTTGATGGAGTTTGAATACATAGAATCTTGCTGTGTAGCTTAGGCTGACTTGGAATTCACTAGGTAGGTCAGTATAGTCTCAAATGCAATAATTCTCTTGCCTAGATTCTTAGAAAATTCTTAGAATTTCTGGATAATGTGAATTTATGTTTAACTTTTAAAGAATCTATCAAAATGACTGTTGTGGTTTGGTCTTTTTGTTGCTGAGCTAAAACACTGACTAGAAATACCATGGGGAGAAAAAGATTTGTTTGGCTTACAGCCCATCATGAGGGAAGCTGAGGCAGAAACTGAAGCAAAGACCACTGGGTATAGTGCTGCCTACTGGGCTGCTTCCCCTTGTCAGACTCCTCCTCTTCCTCCTCCTTCAAGATTCACATATGTGAGTGTTTTGTCTGCATGTATGTCTGTATACCACATGCATGCCTGGTGCCTATGGAGGACAAAATAATTAATTTGATTTCCTGGGACTGGAGTTACGGAGTATTGCAAGCTACCATGTGGTTACTGGGATTGAACTCCGGTTCTTTGGGAGAACAGCCTGTGTTCTTAACTACTGAGCCATCTCTTTAACCTTAGTCATGTACAACTCAGGAGCACTAGCCCAGCCAGGGGTGTCACTGTACACAGTGAGCTAGCCCTCTCACATCAGTTAATCATTCAAGATGGTGCCCCACAGATGTGCTGTGCACAGAGCTAGTCTTGATGGAGGCAGCTCTTTGATTAAGGGTCCCTCTTTCCAGATGTGTCAAGTTGACAATCAAAGTTAGCCATCATAGTAAGTAGATTGTTACTTTTCACCAGAGACGAATGAAGGGCTAGCTATTTCTCATCCTCACGAGTACTTAATTCTTTCTTGTCTTTTTGTTTATAGTAGTTCTTGGTGGATGTGAGTAAATATTATTGTGGGAGTATCATTGTGCATTTTTTTTGTTTTGTTTGTTTGTTTTTTGTTTTTCGAGACAGGGTTTCTCTGTATAGCCCTGGCTGTCCTGGAACTCACTCTGTAGACCAGGCTGGCCTTGAACTCAGAAATCCTCCTGCCTCTGCCTCCCGAGTGCTGGAATTAAAGGTGTGTGCCACCACGCTGGGCATCATTGTGCATTTTTATTTGATTTATTTTTTTGAGACAGTCTCTTATTTTGTATTCCAGGCTGATGTGTAGTTCATTGTATAGTCCAGGTTAACATGGCAATTCTCCTGCCTCATCCTCTGATGCTGGGGTTATAGGCATGAGTTATGAGCTTCATTGTGTTTTATTTTTCTTCTTTATTTTTTAGGTCCTTATTTTTGTGAATATTTACCTGCATATGTGTGAGTGTACTTCATGTGTGCCTGGTGTTTTCAGAGATCAGAAGATGATGTCAAATCCCCTGGAATTGCAGTTAGAGATGACTGTGAACCATTGTGGGTACTGGAACCCAAACTTAGGACTTCTGCAAGAACAGCAAATATTCTTAACTACTGAGCCATCTTTCTAGCCCCAAAATGGGTGTGTGTGTGTGTGAGTGTGTGTGTTTACACTGATCCTACATGCATACCTGGTTTGATCTCTTAGACAAATTTCACTGTTCTTGGGCAAGCTATATCTCAGTTGGTAGAGTGCTTGCCTACGATGTATGATGCTCTGAATTTGATCCCCAGCATTACATAACCTGGGTATGGTGGCACAAATCTGTAATTTCAACAAAGGATCAACAGTTCCGTTATATTCAGCATTTTTAAAAATTATGTTTTCAATGATATATTTGAAATGCATTGGTGTTTTGTGTGCATGTATGAGTGTGTGTCTGTGAGGATGTTGGATCCCCTGGAACTGGAGTTACAGACAGTTCTGAGCTTCCATATGGATTCTGGCAATTGGACCTGGGCTCTCTGGAAGAGCAACCAGTGCTCTTGACAGCCGAGCTATCTCTCTAGCCTTGTTTATTTTATTTAAAAAAAAAAAAAAGGAACATAGCAGCTTCATGCCAGGTATGGTGGCACAGGCCTGTAATCTCAACACTCATGAAGCAGAGGCAGGAAGACTCCACAAGACCAAGGTCAGCCAGACCCTGCCTCAAAAAGAAGGAAAGGAAGGAAGAAGGGAGGAAGGGAGGAGAAGAGAGAAAAAAGGAATAAGGAAGTTCTCTCTCTCTCTCAGTATTTTTCAAGTAAAAGTTTCTCTGTATAGACCTGGCTGTCCTGGAATTTGCTCTGTAGACCAGGCAGGTCTCATACAGTGATCTGCCTGCCTCTGCCTTGTAAGTACTGGGATTAAAGGTGTGCACCACTACCACCCGGCTTTCTTTTATTTATTTATTTTTTTTTATTTTTTTTTATAATATTTATTATAATATTTATTTATTATATGTAAGTACACTGTAGCTGTCTTCAGACACTCCAGAAGAAGGAGACAGATCTTGTTACGGATGGTTGTGAGCCACCATGTGGTTGCTGGGATTTGAACTCCAGACCTTCAGAAGAGCAGTCGGGTGCTCTTACCTGCTGAGCCATCTCACCAGCCCTTTCTTTTATTTTTATGTTATGTGTTTGTACGTTTTACATGTGTTATATGCACTATATGTGTGTGCCTACTTCCTACATAAGCCACAAGAGGGCATCAGATGCCCTAGAACTGGAGTTGGAGACCTAACTTCCATGAGGGTTCAAGGTAGTGAGCCCAGCTCACTTCAAGAACAGCAAGTGCACCTTTAATCCCAGCACTTGGGAGGCAGAGGCAGGCAGATGTCTGAGTTCGAGGCCAGCTTGGTCTACAAAGTGAGTTCCAGGACAGCCAGGGCTACACAGAGAAACCCTGTCTCGAAAAACCAAAAAAACAAAAACAAAAACAAAAACAAAAACAGCAAGTGCACTTGCTCAGCCATCCCTCCATCCCATTTCACTTCTTGTTACCCCAATGGCCACGCAGAGAACAGTTTACATTCTTAATACTGTTTTACTATCACCTAAGAAAACCATTACACTACCTTTGTGAGGAATTAGGCTATGCATAGACAGGCTAGTCTCCAGTCAAGCTGAGGTCTGAACCCCGAAGGGTGATAATTCACCTACATGACACGGCATTCCCTCATGCTCCTGGACTGTGGCTCCTGCCTAAGTTACCACCCCCCACAGCCCCCACAAAAAAAGCATGGCTAGAAGTCACATAGGCAATGGCCCAAGCTTCTGACCTTCAGGCTAAACTCCTCCCCAGTTACCTTAGCAACAGTAAAGACTATTAAAGGGGCTGTTAGGCCCCCACCTCTCTCTCTCACTTCTCACTCTCACCCTCTCCTCTCTTTTTGTCTCCTCTCCTCTCTCCCTCTTACTCTCTCTCTAGCCTTTCTCCTCTCTCTTTTTCTACCTTTTCTCTTTCTCCCTGCCTTTCTACAATAAAGCTCTAAAACCATAGTCTCTGCTCATCAAGGCTGCACTTACTCTCGCCAGTGTTGGGAACCTCTTCCCTCATCCCTCTCTCCCATAACCCTGGTGGCTTTAGGGGTTCCCAGGGCTTTAGCAAAGTAGCTCCGGGGCTCCCAGGTAGGGCTACCCCTTAGCGCACTGAGAGAGAGAGAACTTCCTTATTCCTTTTTTCTCTCTTCTCCTCCCTTCCTCCCTTCTTCCTTTCCTTCTTTTTGAGGCAGGGTCTGGCTGACCTTGGTCTTGTGGAGTCTTCCTGCCTCTGCTTCATGAGTGTTGAGATTACAGGCCTGTGCCACCATACCTGGCATGAAGCTGCTATGTTCCTTTTTTTTTAAAATGTGTGTACACACTTGTAACATGAAGAGTAGAGGCCAGACAACAGCTGTAGATGTCCCCTGTCCTTCCATCTTAAAGGAGTCTCTTCTTGTTGCTGTGTTCCCTAGCTACTTGGCCCATAAATTTGAGGAGGTCATCTTCTGCTATATGAATGCTTATGAATGCTGATTACAGACTCGAGCAATTGCCTTTATGTGGGTTCTGGGGATCTGAATTTACTTCCCCATGGTATGGAAAGTTCTTTACCTACTGAGTTTATCTTCTAACCCCCAGACTGCCACAGTTCTTAAGAGATGCTTAATGTCTTTAATACTCTTATAAGAGACAGGTGTGGTAGTGTAAACCTGTAATCCCAATACTTGGAGAGTGGAGGCCAGCTTTGGCTGTATCTCAAAATAAAACAATCCCAAGTCCCAGGGGACTGGAGAGATGGCTCAGAGGTTTAGAGCTCTAGCTTCTCTTATAGAATTGAAGTCCACGCCCCACAATGGAGGCTCAGTAGCACCTGTAACTGTAGTCCCATAGGATCTGAAGTCTCTTCTGTACATGCAAGAAAACATTCATATACATAAAGACACACACATACACACACACACACACACAAATCAATCTTGCTGAGTATTGGTGGTACACGCCTTTAATCCCAGCACTCAGGAGGCAGAGGAAGGCGGGTTTCAGTGAGTTTGAGGCCAGCCTGGTCTACAGAGTGAGTTCCAGAATAAGCAAGGCTAAACAAAGAGAAACAAATAAATATAAAATAAAATAAATCCCAAACCAAACCCACCCACCCCCCAAAACTCTGTCAACTCTAACAAAAGCTTTTCACCTTTCTTCTTTTCTCTTTTTGGTTATTTCGAGACAGGGTTTCTCTGTATAGCCCTGGCTGTCCTGGAACTCACTCTGTAGACCAGGCTGGCCTCGAACTCAGAAATCCACCTGCCTCTGCCTTCCAAGTGCTGGGATTAAAGGCATGTGCCACCACCACCCAGTGCTTTTCACCTTTCTTAACAGTTTTTGGTGCATTGAATATCTTTAGATCCTGATAGAGTGAATAGGAGAAGTAAAAATAAAAGAATACTTTCAAGAAATGTAATTTATAGCACATAGTAGTGTGTTTTAGTTTGGAAATACCCTAGACTTTTGGACCCAAAGCAAGTCAGTTTGTGGGGATCATATTTGTGACCTTCCTGACCATTGTGAGTACATTCATATTAACACTAATGCTGTCTGAAAGGCACGCCATTAAGAATATATTGTTTTCAGTCAGTTTTACAGTACTGGAGTTTAAATAAATAGGGGCTTTGTGCTGTGGTGCTACATGCCTGTAATCCCATTACTTTGGAGACTGGGGCCTATCGATTGAGGTTGACGTTAGCCTGGGCTATATATCAAGACTGCTTCATCCCCTTCCTTGTGCTATAACAAAGGGCTTCTGTATGGACATGTTTTATTCTGGGTTTAGAGGCAGGCACATTTTAATAGAGGCACAATTTAGGTAGGATTTTGCTACCTAAATACTACTTTTTAATCTGTGTGACCTTGCCTAAGTGACTTATTTTAGCTGTTAGTTGTGCTTCGTTTTTATGGTCTGCCTGGAAGCTGCGGCTCAGTGTTGCCAGTGGTGCATGCTGGGGGTGCTCATCTAGTTTTCGAGTTGTATTAAGTAGACTGGTAAGTTCACATTATGGACTGCATATTTAATGAGGATACATACACAAGAGTGCACATTTCACATGGTTTCTTTTCTACTAGAAATCTTTTAGCCACTCAAGTCAGATCAGTTTTGTAATAAAGTTTGGCCTCAGGAAATTTTCATTTTTCCCAGAAGAGGCAGAGGCTGTTTTTAAAACTTTGTTTATCTTCAGTGGAAGGCTAGACCACCTCACTGTCACGTTTTCTGATGTTGTCCATCATACTTCTGAGAGGATTCGGCTCGCTTTTCAAGTCCTTCACGGTTTTGTTCTTTGCACAGCAGCAGCAGTCAAGTACCTCATAAAGGAAAGCCAGCACAACTAAGGACACCACAGTCATTATGAACAGAAGCAGGATGACAAAGCAGGCAGTGTTCCAGTTGTCATGGAAAGGGTGAATCTGTTGGACTTGAAATCCAAGGTACACAGAGGTGGTGGTTTCGTTCCAGCGGCCAGAAGCCATCCTGGAGACTCCACTTCCTGTACTCCTGCTTGGAATCTGCACCAAGGGAGAAAATGAACATATATATATGCGGTGCTAGTGTTTCCAGTTCCTTCCTGTCTCACTTTTGTTTTTTTGTTTTTTGCTTTTTTTAGTTTTTTGAGACAGGGTTTCTCTGTGTAGCCCTGACTGTTCTGGAACTCACTCTGTAGACCAGGCTGGCCTCGAACTCAGAAATCCACCTGCCTCTGCCTCCCAAGTGCCAAGTCGTTTTTCTAAATTGCAGAGATGTCTTTTATGTGTATGTTTTATGTAAAGAAAATGTCAACATAGTACATAAGAGTATAATACCCTTGGTATCGTGGTACATGCCTGTGGTCCAGGCACCTGGGAGACAGAAGCAGTAAAAACGTGAGTTTGTGGCCAGCCTAGGCTACAGTAGGAGTTCCAGATGGGTCTTAGCTTTATAGTTAGACCTTTGTCTCAAAAAAGCAAAAAAGAGCATGTAATGAGCCTCTGCGTGTTCATATTACATCTTTATCAGTTGATGGACACTCTGTGGTTACCCACTTGCTTCTGTGACATGCGTCATTGGAAAGTAACTCCTAGACATTATTTATGTAGAAATAATTCACTGATCTTTTGTTTGGTTGCTATTTACTTATTTATTTATTAATTAAACAGGGTTTCTTTTGTGTATCTCTGACTGTGTTGGAACTTGCTCTGTAGACCAGGCTGGCCTTGAACTTAAAGAGATCTACCTCCCTCTGCCTCTCTGAGTGCTGGGACTAAAGGTGTGTGCCACCACTGTCTGGCTTTCAGTACTTATTTCTAAAAGATTGAGACTGTTTCTAAATACAAGCATGGTGTGTACACATCCAAACTGTGAGTTCATATTGGCTAAGTTTCTTGGTCGTCTTAGTAAAACAGAATTTAAAATTTTATACTTATGTTATATAAGGTTTTAGTTTCTGTTCTAAATCAAGTTTGTTTTTACAAAATTTCACCTCTCTGACTAGCCTCTTGCTTACTTCCTATATTTTGAAGGCTTAGATTCATTATCTAAATCCAAAAGTAAAGGTTTAAATACCTGTTCTGTTTGTATTTAAGACTTCTGTCTTATGGTGGTGCATGGTTATTCTTCAGTGAGAGACAACAGGTTTAGTGGGTGATAATGTAATTGAATTACTTTTGTTAGTTGAGGAACATATAGAGTTGCTTTGTCAGTAGGTGAGGTATGTCACTTCATGGTACATTTCATTACTCTTCAGTCTATATCTCTACATCCAGGATTTCAAAATTACCTTATCCTTGAACTGTTCCCTTGAGAGTACATTCCTTTTTTTTTTTTTAATTAAAATAGATTTTTTTCCATACAATATTCTGATTATAGTTTCCCAGCCCCGTATGCCTCCCAGTTCTTCTCCAATACCCTACCATCTGGTTCTACTCCTCTGTCTCTACTTAGAAAACAAATAGGCATCTAAAGAGTGATAATAAAAAGAAGATAAAACAAAAACAAGTCAGTAGTACAGAAAAGCCAAACAAGAAGAAGAGCCAAAGAAATAGCACAAGAAACAAATACAGAGACACACCCATCTGCACATACAGGGATCTCATAAAAACATAAAACTAGAAGCCATAATATTTATGCAAAGGACTTGTAAGGTTAAAAAATAAGGCCTTTAAAAAAAAAAAAAAAGCCCTGACCTAACTTTATGAACCAAAGAAACCTCCAAGGATGTCATTTGAGTTTATTTTGTGTTGGCCACCTACTGCTGAGCATGGCTCGTCCTACGTACGAGTGCTCTGTTTCCCCAGTGAGATTCCTCTAGAGAAAATGGGATTGTGGGTCCATTTCTCCTTTTAGTTGTAGGACCTCATCTGATGCAGACCCTGTGGAATGCATTCTTACGGGAAAGGACCAGCAGTTGCCTTGGGCTTTATGGTACCATTGCCTTATAATGCAGTGTTAAGTGATGCCTCTTGTGGGATGTGGATGCCCCTTAGGCTGTTATCCCACGTCTGTGTTGTCAGTGTCTTGGGTCAGAACAGTATGGATGCAAATGTACAAGTACTCAGAAACCTGGTTACATAGAGACAAAATGTAGGGGTGTGTGTGTGTGTGTGTGTGTGTGTGTGTGTGTGTGTGTGTTGGCCTTTTTAGTAAAGGCACATGCTTGTGCAAACTTCCCATGTGACTTTACAATAGTATAATGTGAATATTCTTGCAAGGAGACCACATATTGTCACAGTTGCTTTTATGTTAACATAAATGAGTTTTCAGATTCTTTTTGAAGAACAGAGGTAATAGTGATGGATAGAAAGACTCGGATTTCAGGAAACTATCAAACCCAGGGCTGGGGAGCACTCTGTCACTGTCTTATATACTGACCCTAGACAGTGTACTTTAGTTACATATGAACATTCATATAATGATTTGCCGTGACCATGGAGTAACAGAATGTTTACAAAAGGTATTTATGTGTTTTGCTGAAAGTGTCTAAGCAGTTTAAGGAGGAGTATATATGAGTAAGAATGGTTCCCCATATGCTCATATATTCAATTATTCCAGTCACCAGAGAGTGTCATGATTAGGATTAGGAGGTGTGGCCTTGTTGGAGGAAGTTTGTCACTGGAGGTGGGCTCTGAGGTTTCAATAGCACATTCCGAGGCCCAGCCAGGCTCTTTCCCTGTGGATCAGGATGTACTCTGAGTTATTGCTCCCGTACCTGCCTGTATGCTGCCATGTTCCCCACCATGATGATAATGGACTAACCCTCTGAAGCTGTAATCAAGTCTTCTGTTAAATACTTTCTTATGTAAGAGTTACTGTAGTCATTGTACAACAGTGACTGAGTTTATGTATATGCTATGACACTTTGCCACTGTGGACAGTGTTGAAGCTGATGGGAATTCAAAACAGTGTTGCTTTAGTTCACTTCTGGACACCCGAAACAAGTAAACCTGGATAGCAGGCCTCACTGCCCTTCAGTTAAGTGTGTGCTGCTCCAAAGTATAGAAAAGCTCCAGTAGGCTTTGTGTGTGTTAGTTTTTAGGTAAAGACTACATCTTATGGCAATGGATTTGGTGTACTTAGCACCTGAAAGAAGTATACCATGAGGTTGTCCTATTCTGGACTACATTTTCCAAGTGAAAATTAAATTTGTATAAAGGAAGTGCTGTAAGCATATTATAAAAACTGGGAGAAACTGATTAAAAATACAATCAATAACAGTCTGTACTTTGTGGATCCCCCTTTATAATTTTATTATAGAAATGGGAAGCTTGAAAGAAGATCATATTATTATTATTATTATTATTATTTTTTTTTGTTTTGTTTTTTTGTTTTTTCAAGACAGGGTTTCTCTGTATAGCCGTGGCTGTCCTGGAACTCACTCTGTAGACCAGGCTGGCCTCGAACTCAGAAATCCACCTGCCTCTGCCTCCCAAGTTAAAGGGATTAAAGGCGTGCGCCACCACTGCCCAGCGAAAGTCATATTTTTAGTTAGGTTTTGTTTTATGTTATTTTTGCTATATTCCTTGTACCTATTTTTCTATCATTTTCAAAAGGCCCCAGTGGGATATTTATGGGGATTGGTTTTGTGACCCTGGATCACCAGATTAGAAGTTATGATTTAGCTCTAGTTATGGTGAAAATTGGTAAATTAAATTCTCTGGCACTTTTAAGCACATCACTTTGAAATATGATCAGTTAATTGTACTAGCCTTTAAATTATAGAACCACTAATTGAGTTCAGACTCTGAGACTCTGAGATAAGGTATACTTGAAAGATGATGAACCTCCATGTATGCTAATAATAGATATAGACTATATGAAAATGTAGTCTGTTAATGAGTCTTAAGGCAATTTGAAAATATAAACCATAAATTAACTGTTAATTGTTAGTTATTTTAATATTACTTGGCTCCCATACTGTATGGTAAGCAGAATGGTTTCTAGGTAATTAACCTGCTGTGCCGAACTTGAGAGGTCTAGTATCTTGTTACAGCAACCTTTTGAGTTTTTCAAGAGATAATCTGTCTGTGTAACCTGAATGCTAAGAAACAGAAGGAATAGAAAGAAAAGCAGAAGTTAAAAATAAAAGAACCTAGGAGTAAATATACTTAGCATCCAGGTAAAGGGCAGAGTTGGATGTTTAGATTGTTAAGTACTTGCAGAACTGGCATCTGCTGAGTAGGGCTGACATCTCTAGATACTGTGTGCAGAAATGTGGATGATTATGAGCTGGGGAAGTGATTTTACTAGGGAGAGTCACTGTTGTACCTTAGCCAGCTCTCCTAGGACACACTGGATTTTAAGATGTGCTTTATCAGAAAGACTGAATTTGTGTGGATCAGTACCTGTTTAGAGTAACCTAGTTACTTTACATTTTTGTGTGCCTTGTAATTTAAGGACATTTTAAAAGATTTTTGTTTGATAGCATGGCTTGTATTGTAAGATTTTACTGTGAGGAATTATTTTAACTAAGATGTTAGGAAAATCTGATGATTTATAAATTATCTCTGCTTACAATATAATATGACTCACATAATGATACATGTTAAAAATTTTTATATAAAAATTATAACTGGCATTTTCTTTGCTTTCTCTACATTAGTACTCAAAGTCAAATATAAATAATTTGAATTATCTTCTCCTTTGTTGATATACAAGCTTTCTTGTAACTGCTTTTTACCAGCCAATATAATTTGTACATATAATCAGAAAGCTTTAGCCAAAGGCTTTGCTATTTTAGATTTTTTTCCTTTGAGAAACATCCTTTGTTAAGACAGACCAGACTGCTGAAATAAATTTGCTTTGAGAAAATGAAATTAGCAAAGACTCAGGTTAAACATCAAATGCTTTTGTCCTACTTAAGGTCTGGGTGGAGATCAGATTGGTAGGAAATGTAATGAATTTCCATTAAGGCACAGATGGTAAGGATGCTTATCAAATAGCATGAGGCAGTCGGCATTTTCATGATAAAATCTTACCAAATAATGGGTTAATACATTGTTTTTACGTCTTTAGCAGGCATAGTGCTTTCTGGCTTTCATGGTAAAATATTTTTTTACTGTTTTATAAGGGTATGAGCTACTGAATAAAAAGGATCAAATAAACCTACCTCTTGTCTGGAAAGATGCTGTTGAAGCGATGGTACCGTCTGTTTGTAATGCGGTCTGGTGCACAGCCAAGATGGAGCTGTGCTTCTATTGGTCCGACGCATAATGCAGCTGACAGTTTCCTCTGTGCTCATTTGCATTATTAAGTCCTGCCGTCCTGAGGAGTAGATCATTCATAAACTTGAATAGGGTTGTCTGAGCTGTCACCTGCCACCTCTTTAAATTGTTTGTTTGTTTGTTTTGTCTTTAAGCTAATTTTTCACATAGGAACAGTTGCTGATTTCCTAGATTTTTTTTCCCTCTATAAAATTTAACGTATCTCTGAACAGTGTAGTGCTAAGGCTAGAACATAGTCTCTAGAGGTAGTTACCTAGGAAACAACTGCTCAGGTTAACCATTTTAGTAAAATGTTAGCAGGAAATGGTCATAAAATCTCATAAGTAAGCTTAAAATTAAAACAGTTTTTTTTTTTCAATATGTTCTCAAGTCTTGATTTCTAGAGTTATGAACACTTGTATTTGGGAGAAATTTTGAGAGAAAAGAAGTAGTATTTTAGTTTTTTTAGTTATAGTAGAGTTAATTTAGGTGGGTAATTTTTTTTTCTAAATTTTAAGATATAGACAGCTTTTATGTTTTTAATTGGGTCTAGTCCAACTGGCTTGGCTATTCATTATTTTTAGTTATGGTGAAAAGAGTTTGGCCTAATCATAGCAGAATCAAGATTTACTTTTAATTAAAGGAGTAGTAAGAGCTGTACATGGTGGTGCACACTTGTAATCCGAGCATTGAGAGGCAGAAGCTGGCTCGGTCTGTATAGTGAGTTCCAGATTACATACTGAGACCCTGTCTCAAACAAACAACAAAACCCCACCAAAAATCAATCAATGGAACAAACAAACCAGTGGGAGATTGGGTAAATATATATATATTGGATATATATAATCTATTTATTTATATATTGTTTATATCTATAGATAAATCACTATTTATAACATCTATAAATATATAGATAAATCATAGTAAAGGTAAATAAAAATTTATAGGTAAATCATTATATTAGTTTCTAGAGCTGTAGCTCCTAGCTATAGGAGTTCATAGAAATGCCCTTATTATATTGTAGTAATCCTTCAATAAATATTTGAATGTTGACTTTGATTGATTAGCATTGACTTAGTACTAGGGACATTGTGATAAAACTATATGTGGTTCATAATTGATCATTTGTTTGGAGTTTTTAATATACTGTGAATTTTTTTATTTTTTTATTTTTAGTTTTACCAGTTTTTCTTTTCTTAATACAGTATTGTAAGATAAATTTAATAACACTAATTATAATTAAAATGCTTTTCTCAACGGTACGGGCCTATCATCCGGCTACTCAGGAGTCTGAGGCAGGATCACAAGTTTAAGACCAATCTAAGTAACTTTAAAAATACTTATTATTTTATGTCTATGGATGTTTTGTCTGCATGCATGTCTGTGCACCACATGTGTGCCTGGTGCCCAGAGGCTGGAGGCAGGTGTCAGATCCCCTGGAGCTGGAGTTACAGGTAGTTGTGAACCTCTGTGTGGGTGCTGGGAATGAACCGTAGTCCTCTGCAGAAGCAGCAAGTGTTCTAACCACTGAGCCATCTCCCCGGCACCAGACTAAGTAAGTTAATGAGACTATCTCAAACAAAAATAAAAATGGGGCTGGGGTTAATTTAAGCTCAGTGGTAGAATCCTTGTCTAGGATTCGTGAGGTCCTAGGTTAATGTCTATTTATGGATGTCTTTGTTCTGACAAAGTGGCCTATGTCAGATGGGATAATGATGTGTAAAGATCTTATGTAGGGCAATATTCAGGGTTTACAGCTTGATTTAAATCAATGCCTCATTATAACCCTCACAATGTGTATGTTTGAAAGAGAGCAATTAGAGCTAGGGTGGTGGCTGAGTTGTGAAAGTGCTTATGGTGCAAGCAAAAACATCTAAGTTCAGACTCCAGCATCCATATGAAAGATCCTGGCACCCCAGTACTGAGGAGGTGGATACAGGAAGATTACTGGGGCTTGCCAGCCATTTGGTGAGCTTCAGGTTCCATGAGACACCCTGTTTGGAAAAATGTAGGGGCAGGAGGGCTGGCTTAGTGTTAAGAACACTGGCTGCTCTTCCAGAAGATCTTGGTTTGGTTACACACATGGGTGCTCACAACTGTCTGTAACCCCAGCTCCAGCCATCTGATGCCCTGCTGTGGCCTCAGGGGGCACCAAGGCATTCAAGGGGTAATAGGCAAAACACCCATACACGTAAGACAAAATTAAAAAAAATAAGCTAGAGAAGCAGTTGAGGAAGACCAACCCCCCCCCATACTAAATAAATAAAAGAGGAGGAAAAAAGCTCTTAAATTGATTTTTTCCCCCCATGAGGATTAAATGTGAAAATCATTTAGTGTGATGTTTGACAGATAATAGGGACAATGAGAATTACTATTATTAAGTCTTTCAAACGTCTTGGGGGAAAATAACCATATAGTTAGTATTTCATAACTGAAACAAATATATTATTATTTTTGAGACAGTCTCTTTTGTAGTCCAGGCTAGCCCTGGAGTTGAGATATATATATATTAAACTTTTTGTTTTTGTTTTTTTTTTTCGAGACAGGGTTTTTCTGTATAGCTCTGGCTGTCCTGGAATGCACTTTGTAGACCAGGCTGGCCTCGAACTTAGAAATCCGCCTGCCTCTGCCTCCCAAGTGCTGGGATTAAAGGCGTGTGCCACCACTGCCTGGCTGACCTTAAACATTTTGAAAAATATTTTTTATGTAATTTTTATATGTCTGTATGAGTGTATGCCATGTGTGTGTGAATGTCCTTGGAGTCCAGAAAAGGGCATTAGATTTCCTGGAGCTGCTAGCTAGAGCTACAAGTCATGAGCTGCCAGAAGTGGGCGTTGAGATTGAATTCATGGCCTCTGGAAGAAAAACAATCTTGTTTTGTTTTTATATTTTATTTTATTTTATTTTAAGATTTATTTATTTATAATGTGTAAGTACTCTGTAGCTGTCTTCAGGCACCCCAGAAGAGGGCATCAGATCCCATTACAGATGGTTGTGAGCCACCAAGTGGTTACTGGGAATTGAACTCAGGACCTTTGGAAGAGCAGTTGGTGCTTTTAACCACTGAGCCATCTCGCCAGCCCATTTTTTTTTGAAATAATAGATCATTTTCCTTTTCTTCTTTCCCCTCCGTCCCCTCCTATGTACTTCCTCTTTTGTGATCCTCCTGCCTCAGCCTACCAAGTTCTAAGATTATAATTATGCTACCACCCCTGGATTTTGAAACAGTGTATGTAAAGGCATATCAGCAGATCAGTAAGATCAATAAGGCATTCTTTTCTTTTCTTTCTCTCTCTCTCTCTTTTTTTTTTTTTGTGGGGGGAGGGTGGTGGCTTTGTAGAGCAGGCTGGCCTTCCCAAGTGCTGACAGGAAAGCATTTTTCGTGTTGCTAGTTTGGGAACATGGTATACTTTAATGTGCCAATTGAGTTACTTTTTTCAAAATGATAGGCTATTTCTAAGGGAAAATTTCAAAGGACATTGTATTTTAGTATTAAAGGAAAGGAAACATGCAATAAAGACTTTTCACTAATTTCAAAGGAGTATTATATTACATCTAAAACTTGTTTTGGATCTCTGACAATTGTTGTGTTTGACTGTGCAATCTTTTGCAATCTTTTGTTTAAATGGTTATTATCTAATGCAATCTTTTGTTTAAATGGTTATTACTGAGCGGATGCCAGAAATAGCCTCCCGTCTTTCCTTATTTAACCACTCTCTCTGTGGACCATCCAAGTGGAAGTGTAGATCTGATCTGATAGCTTGCTAATAGAGTGTGTGCTTCTGAAATTCTTTTCTTGAATTTATAATGAAATTTTTAACCCTTCTGGCTGTGACTCAAATGCATTTGTGATACTGTGATGGCATTAGGGTTCTTTCTGTAGGGAGGCAACACAATGGTAGATGTTTTGAAACAACACATAAGGATTTCTGAGAGGAGAGGGGCAAGAAGGGAGGCAGATGAAGAGGAAATTTTAGGGAGATAGATACCAGTCTGACTATTACTCACTTCTTGTGTTTATAATATTCTCTTGTCTAATTATTGGAGGCCTCTAATCAAGTTTAAGGTAGGAGTGGAATGAGATATACGTGCTTAGAATTGTCTTTTGACTTGGGTGTGGTGGCACAGAGCTTTAATTCCAGCTGAGGAGGTTGAGGCAGGTGGATCTTTATGAGCTGGAGGCTACAGTGGTCGAGTAGTGAGACCCTGTCTCCAAACAGACAGCAACAACAGAAGATTAGTATTGGGGCTCGTGCTGCAGCTCAGTGTTAGGGTGCCTAATTCATAACAAGGCCCTGAGTTTGGTTTCCAGCGCTCTCCTTCCCAAGCTATATTTTAGTGCTTTTAAATTACATTTAGCATAGGGGTATGATGTAACCTTATAATCCCAACACTTTTGAACTGAGGTGGAGGATGGTGAGTTTAAGACTAACCTGTATACATAATGAGACCCTCTCTCTAAAAAGGGTAGGTGTGGGGTGGGAATTGATAATTCAATGCACATGCATGAATCTTGTGAATTTTGCCAAAACAAAGCAGGATAGACTTCATTAGATGAAAAAATTCAAAGAAGAATATTTATTTTCACTGCTCAAATCATAAAACATTATATGAAATGTTAAAATAATTCATTTGAACTTCATTTTCAGATCATAACAATGGATCATTTAACTTGAAAGCTCTGTCTGGAAGCTCTGGATATAAGTTCGGTGTTCTTGCTAAGATTGTGAATTATATGAAAGTAAGTACTTACATAACAAATCATTTTTTTTTTGGACTAAAGGGGAATTAGATCTGGGTTTTCAGAAGTTAGATATTTATATAACAAAGCCAGGAGTTATTAAATTATGCATTTTAGTCTGTAGTTTATTTTATGTTGAGTATACTTCAAGAAAGCCCTAAAAGATGTAATACTTACAGCCTTTTGTCCTTTATTAAACTGGCATTCCAGCAATGCACTTAACTAAATCTAGTTGATGTTAGAGTCCAGTATACAACTTAAGCGCACCATCTGCCCGAGCAATAGAATGGAATGCTTTTTCAAGATATTTTCTCTATTCATCTGAGCAAATGAACACATACTTGAAGCAGATGATGGTGACTGGTTTCTGCTTGGAGAAGAAAGTTAGAGAATCAGTCCAGATCTTAGTAAGCATTGATGCAAAAGCGTTAGAAGCTGGGTATCTGGCTGTGTTTGAGTTTTGTAGTTTGTACTTGATCTCTAATAGAAACATTTTAATTTATATTTCTCAGTGTCAGATGATAGTAAATTTTGACTGTTCCTTTCATCTATTGCCCTATGTGTAGAACAATTATTAAAATCTACTACTGATAGTAGGATAACAAGAAGGACTGTCCTCCTGGAGAGCTGTCAATCAGTTGAAAGAAGTTGACAGTGCTTTACAATCTAATTAGCTCTTTAATTTTACTTTCCTTAGTAATATACAAATAAGTTAGCAGATTTATTGTGATGGCAAACCTTCTGATTTGAGCTGCTTTGCAATTATTGATAAAGTTGATTAGGATAGGTTGGTTGTTTGCTTTGTATAGACCAGTCATCCATCCCACAAGGAAATGAATGTTGTTTTATCTTTGTTGCAAGGTCTGGTGTATGGACTTTGTAGGTGACAACTGTGTCATGATGTCAAAAGGTTGAATGTGCCTGAATTTACACAAAAAGCCTTGCAAATTATGAGTGGAAGTAGGCCGTATCCCTTCCCTTCTTCCTTTCTCCCTCCTTCCTCCTAAGGCGTGTTTTGAAAGGACAGATGTGCATATCTAATAGAAGGTAACTTGTAAACTGGCAAGTTTTGTCAGTTGTCCTCTCCCTACCTTTAACTTCAAAAGCAAAATAGGTAACTAGAACATCAAAAAAGCTTGTAATAGACTGCTTTAATTGCTCCCCAAAAACCGTGAAAAGTTCAAGGAGCATTATAGGGGACTGAGATAGATACAGTGATTGTGTAGTTCATGGCTGTGAAGAGACACCATGACTAAGGCAGTTCTTATAAAGGCAAACATTTAATTGGGACTGGCTTACAGTGTCAGAAGCTTAGTTTATTATCAGCATGGTGTGAAGCATGGCGGCGTCCAGGCAGATATTATGCTGGAGGGACTGAGCGTTCTGTATATCCCGTCTTGATCCAGAAGACAGCAGAAGGAGATTGAGTTCCATAGTGGGCAGAACTTGAGCACAGAGGATCGCAATAAGTCCTCCCCCAGTGACATACTTCTCCCAAGGCCACATCTCCTAATACTGCCATTCTCCATGGGCTAACCATTCAAAAACATAGTCTATGGGGGCCTAACTATTCAAATCACCACAGCGATTTTATAGCAAGAAGTGAGAACCTGGGAGAAAGTGCTAGCATGAATGTGCATGTGCACACACACACACACACACACACACACACACACACACACACCCCAGACTAAAAAGCACACAGAAAAGACAGATGTAAGAACTTTGAAATCAAAACCCAAGAGCATTAGGTATGGGGTTAAACTGTTCAGTATATGAGATCCTGAGATGGTTATTATATCGTAATCTGGCAATTTAAAACAGAAACTGAGACAAGGTGGTTAGATTATTATTGGAACTGTTTAGGAAAATAGAGAAACGTGTCCATTTTAGAAGATTTTTTTTCTCCCCAAGACACCGGGTTTCTCTGTGTAGCCCTGGCTGTCCTGGAACTCACTTTGTAGACCAGGCTGGCCTCAAACTCAGAAATCCGCTTGCCTCTGCCTCCCAAGTGCTGGGATTAAAGGCGTGCGCCACCACGCCTGGCAGAAGAATTTTTAAAAGTAGCTAAAAGAGATTTTTTTTATTGTCTAAGTTTTAAAAGTACTTCGAGCTAGGTTGGAGCGATGGCTCAGCGGTTAAGAGCACTGATGGCTCTTCCAGAGGTTCTGAGTTCAATTCCCAGCAACCACATGGTGGCTCACAACCATCTTTTATGAGATCTGATGCCTTCTTCTGGTATGTCTGAAGACAGCTACAGTGTACTCATATACATAAAATAAATAAACAAATCTTTAAAAAAAGGAAAAAGTACCCGGAGCTGCCCTCAAGATTGCCGTGTGAGGAATGCCTTGTGTATGAGATTCTAGGTACAACTGTGAAAACCACTGCTATTCTTTTTTTTTTTTTTAATGATTTATTTATTTTATTTATATGAGTATACTGTCACTGTCTTCAGACACACCAGAAGAGGGCATCAGACCCCATTGCAGATGGTTGTGAGCCACCATGTGGTTGCTGGGAATTGAACTCAGCACCTCTGGAAGAGCAGTCAGTGCTCTTAACCACTGAGCCATCACTCCAGCCCCCACTGCTACTCTTATATTCAGTTCCTTTCCCAAACTAGAGAGCATTGCAAGGACTGTCCAGATCCAGCGTTCTCTTTGATTTCTGACTAAATTCATGATGTGCATGTGTGTGGGGATTGAAGAAGAAAGTACTTCACACACTGGGTTGTGAAGCACTCACTCTTAAGTTTTTTTAAGACAAGGTCTCAATTCAGTTTTCCAGACTGGTCTTGAACTTAATTCTACTGCCTTAGCCTCCCAAATTCCTAGGAGTGTAGGCTTATGCCAGCGGGCCTGGCTTCAATTGGTCTTTTAAAGAAATATTTTTTACCTAAATCTTATAGATACATGTCTGCCTTGGCCCCAGTATTGGGAGTGTTGTTGCTGCTGTCCTTATCCAGATCAACACATCTTCGTCTTGTTATGTAGCCTCTACTAGTTTTGAACTTACTATGTAGATTAGGCTAGACTTGAACTCATCATGTAGCCTAGGCTGGTCTTGAACTTTTGGTTATCCTGCCTGAGCGTCCCTCATGCTGGGGTTACAGGTGTGTACCCTCCATACCCGACTTAGTTATTGATTTTTTTTTCTTCTCAGTTTATCATTTGATTTTTTTTATCAACCTGATTTTGTATGATTTCATGTTCTTGATCCTGGTATTCATACTGTCTCAGATATCACATGTTGTATATTCCTGAAAATATTAGTTTATATATGACTTAGTGAACGCATTTGAAAACTTTGCTACTAGACACGACATCAGCGGGGAGATACACATCCTCTAACGTTGGAAGAGATTCTGGATGAGACACAGCACTTAGACATCGGACTCAAGCAGAAACAGTGGCTGATGACGGAGGTAAGAGCAGTCTTTTTTTTTTTTTTTTTTTTAAGATTTATTTATTCATTATATGTAAGTACACTGTAGCTGTCTTCAGACACTCCAGAAGAGGGCGTCAGATCTCGTTACGGATGGTTGTGTGCCACCATGTGGTTGCTGGGATTTGAACTCCTGACCTTCGGAAGAGCAGTCGGGTGCTCTTACCCACTGAGCCATCTCACCAGCCCGGTAAGAGCAGTCTTAACACTAATGTAAACATTACTTCATTACAGAAAGGTGTGTCTGCTACAGAGTTCTTTTTTTGTGGTGAGTGTGGTGCTGGAGATGGAACCCAGCCCAGCATGTGCTAGAACGGTCCACTGTCAAGTCATCTTCAACTGTAGACGTGTTTTACTATTTTGGGATGGGGTGGGTGTCTGCACATGTGTGTGTGTCAGACGGGGAGAGAGGCGAGGAGAAAGGTGGGTGGGAGGCAAGGTCTCATATTGTCATCCATGTTGACTTCAGGCTCAGTGCACTCTGTGCTTTAGCTTCATGAGTCAATGTGCCTGGCTCAGAGTGGGTTTTTTTTTTAATCCTGTAATTTGTTAATATTTTTTACTTTTTCTTAAGAGACTTGATGTATAGTCTTGGTTGAATTTAAATGTACACATTTTTATAATTTGTTTGGCTGTTGGTTTCCATATAATTTTATTTATGTTTTAAAAGGTCCTCTAAGACTACAGTAGAATTGTGAAGTCTGTGTACCAATTTTTCATTGTCATAAATAGTATTTTGAATTGTCAAACTCATAATCTTATATACTCACAAGTTATATATTGCATATATGCTTTAGAAAATTTAAAGCCTAAGATGGGACAGTAAACCATTTTATTACATTATTAGCATTCTGTGGTTTGATAAATGAGTTATTTTTTCTAGTTACTTAGAGAAATAATATGATTGTTAATGTTTAAATAAATACATACCATTTGAAGAACGCCTAAAACAGTCTCTGACCATGCCAGTTTGCAAGTGAATGAATGACAGCTATTTTAGTATTTGCTTCTTTAAAGTTTATTTTATTTATTTTTTTTAAGGATTTATTTTATTATTATATGTGAGTACATTGTAGCTGTCTTCAGACACACCAGAAGAGGGCGTCAGATCTCATTACATATGGTTGTGAGCCACCATGTGGTTGCTGGGATTTGAACTTAGGACCTTCGGAAGAGCAGTCAGTGCTCTTAACTGCTGAGCCATCTCTCTAGACCTTCTTTAAAGTTTATTGGTGTTAACGAATACTACTTTTCAAGATCAGTGATGTATCTGCGGACCCAATGTGAGCTGGGATGTAGTTGTACATGTCTGTAATCCCAGCACTTGGGATATAAAAGCAGAAGGACCACGGCATCATTAATCATAGTGAGTTCAAAGCCAGTCTGGGCTACAGTAAAGCAAACAACACAAAAGGAATACCCCCTAAACAACCAGATGTAATCATTTATTTATTTATTTATTTGAGGCAGATTTTCTCTCACAAAGATCCTCCTATCTCTGTCTCTCAAATGCAGGGATTAAAGACATGTGCTGGAGTAGAGAGATGACTCAGAGCACTGGCTGCTTTTTCCAGAGGTCCTGAGTTCAATTCCCAGCAACCATATGGTGGTTCACAACCATCTGTAATAGGATCTGATGCCCTCTTCTGGTGAACATGAAGATAGCATACTCATATATATATGAAATATGTATATATATGAACTCATTTACAAAAATACATAAATCCTTAAAAAAAATAGATGTGTGCCACCATGACTGGCCTAATTCAATTAATTTATTTTATCAAGTCAGATGTACTTCTTGATTTTCATACTGTGAAGTGATTTGACTTAGTCCAAGTCACAGAAGGTCATGTCTGCTGTCACTTACTCACCAGTGACTAGAAGCAGAACCTGCCTAAGACTGTTGTTTTTGTTTTATTCTTTTTATGTGGGTGTGATTTTTTTGTTTGTTTGTTTATTGATTGATTGATTGATTGAAACAGGGTCTCACTGTGTAGCTCTGACTGCCCTAGAACTCACTGTGTAGACCAGGCTGGCCTAGAACTCACTGTGTAGACCAGGCTGGCCTCAGACTCACTGAGATCCATTTGCTTCCCAGGTTCTGGGGTCAAAGTTTTATGCCACTACTTCTAGCTGAAATCTTACTCTGTAATATAGGCTGGCTCACACTTGGCAGTAGTCTCCTGCCTCAGCTTCCTAACTGCTGAGATTATAGGATTTGAACTTAGGACCTCTGGAAGAGCAGTCAGTGCTCTTACCTGCTGAGCCGTCTCTCCAGCCTTACTTTGTCTTCTAAAAGAGTAAATGTTCTTCAAAGTAGCTATGATAAAACGAGTTTCTCTCTAAAGAATGTATGCAAATAATGTATGAAATTTTCATTTGCTTTTAAGTAAGAAGCAAACTTTATGCTGACTCACTTGGTCTGGGATCCTAGATATCTGGTGTTTTAGGTCTGCTAGTTTATGTTCATATGATTCTTCAGGATGCCACTGTGTTGGGTGATGCTAGAATTTAAGAACATACACATGGGGTTTGCTTTTTATAAATATATCCAAATTGTGTTATTTTTACAGGCTTTAGTCAACAATCCTAAAATTGAAGTAGTGGATGGGAAATATGCCTTCAAACCTAAGTACAACTTGAAAGATAAGAAGGCCCTGCTTAGGCTTTTAGACAATCATGACCAGCGGGGACTAGGAGGAATTCTCTTAGAAGACATAGAAGAGGGACTGCCTAATTCCCAGAAAGCTGTCAAGGTAATGTTTCTTTTCCTCCTGTATCATAACTATAATTTGAATTAGTAATGTTGTGGTTTTTTATTTTCCTGAGACAGGGTCTTACTATGTATGTAGCCCTGGTTGTCCTGGAACTGAGAGATCTGTGTGCCTTTACCCCTGAAAGTGGGGGTTACCATGAAAGGTGGCTACCATGCCCAGCTTCTTATGCTTTTTTTTTTGGTTTTTTTTGTTTTTCGAGACAGGCTTTCTCTGTGCAGCCCTGGCTGTCCTGGAACTCACTCTGTAGACCAGGCTGTCCTGGAACTCAGAATATCCGCCTGCCTCTGCCTCCCGAGTGCTGAGATTAAAGGCATGTGCCACCATGCCCGGCGCTTCTTATGATTTTAAGATACACTTGTTTTTATGCGTGTATCTTTGGGTAGCTGCCCATGTCAAGGAAAGGAGAGGGTGTTGGATCCCCTGGAGCTAAAGCTCACACTGCCTGCTGGGAACTGAACTTGGGTCCTTTGGAAGAGTAGCAAGGGCTTTTAACTTGAGTCATCTTTCTAGTCTGCTCTTCATGGTTTTAAACTTGAGAGAGAGAGAGAGAGAGAGAGAGAGAGAGAGAGAGAGAGAGAGAGAGAGAAAGAAGAGGAGGGGAGAGGAGGGGAGGGGGAGGGGAGAAGAGAAGAGGAAGGAAAGAAAAAAGGGAGAAAGAAAGGGGAGGGAAGAAAGTGGAGTTATTTTTAAAGTCTTTATTCTGTATACATGGGGCTTTAGTGGTCCAGTTAAAATTTGAATTTTGTGGAGCTGGAAGGATAAATGGCTTAGCAGTTGGGTTTGTTCCCAGCACCCACATGGTGACTCACAGCACTGTCTAACTCCACTTCACAGGGATATGACTCCCTTTTCTGACCTCTGAGTGCACTAGGCCCACACATGGTGCACATACCTGCATTTAGACAAAGCACTTACACACAAACTAAAAAACACTTTGTTCGGTGCCACAGAGCAGGAAAGAAAATAATCACCTTTGTGTAATGTTAACAGGTTTTTCGGGGGGAAGGGGGAGGCATGTGTTTTGTTTTGTTTTTATGTTGCATAATGATTTAGTTCTTCAGATTTCTAGAAAGTTTTTCACAAAGGCATTAGTGTTTCTCTTGTTATTTGAAATAAAAACTCTTCCAACAATAGTATTTGATAATGCTTACCCAAGGAACTAGAGGCATTGAAACATACCAGGGCCATTACTTACTAACAAGTTCTGATGTCCTAAGGGGTTGGCAGTGAAAGTTATGGTCATGAAGAATACATTTTCGGGATTAAATTTGAGGCTCACTTGTAAAAGCTGCTTGTTGCCATTGCATGTTTGGCTAGTGCTGTGTCACTGAGCTGTATCTCCAGCTTGCCTTGCATCTTCCTAATTGATTTATATGTAAGTTGGAAAAGCCCGAAGTTATGAAATTGTCTTTTGGGGAGGCGTGGCAGTGGAAGAGGGAGACTGGGTTTCACTATGTAGTTCTGCCCAGCATGGAACTCTGTAAACCAGGCTGTCCTTAAACTCACAGAAATGTCTGCCTCCTGAATGCTGGGATTAAAGGTGTGTGCTGCTTGTCTTTTGATTTTTGAGACAAGAGTTGACATGATTGGCCTTAAACTCCTGGTCCTCATATTCACATCCCCGGTGCTGAATAACAGATGCACACCAGCAGACTTGCTCCTCACAAAGTCAGTTTGTTGCTCAGCTTTCTGGCACCACAGTGAAATAATTGATATAGTCAGATTTATAAACAACAAGGTTTATTTTAGATTATGACTTTAGAGGTTTCCGTCCATGCTCAGTTTTACGAGACAGCACACTATGGCAGGAACATATAGTAATCCCCAGGAAGGAAGAGAGGAAGGAGGGACCGAGGCCTCACAGTCCCTTTCAGAGTCACTCCCTTGGTGGTCTAAGGGCTTCTTATCTTACCAGGCTTCTACTGTGCCACCCTGGGGGCCTTTTGGGAGATATTCAGGATTTAACGTGTAGATTTATCAAAAGTAGAACTATCCTAAACTTTAACTTTACAGTATCAAATTTTAACCTGTACAGATGTTGCAAATAATGACTTGTGACTTGGGCTGACTGGTTGTGTATGTGAGTCGTGTGCATGCCTTGTGCTGGTGGTGTGCAGAAGAGGTGTTGGATCCCTTGCAGCTGCACTTACAAATGCTCATGAGCCACCAAGTGGGTGCTTGGAACTGAACAAGTGCTCTTACCTGCTGAAGCAAGCACTCTCCAGCCTGACCTTACTCACATTGTAATGCTACAAGATTCCCTGGACCTTTATGTTCTGCATAACTGAAGAGCACCCGGCAACAACTACTCTTTTCACGGTGTTTCTAGTCATTACCAGTGTGTTTGAGTCTGATTTACCAGTGTTTGTTTTTGTAACTAGCTTGTTTTTATATCCTTACAGTTCAAATGTTGCAGCAGTTGGGAGGATTTCCTCCCTTTTGTTTGTTACATGTGGACATTTCATTTTGTTGATCAAGTTATCCACTTTTATTTCTTTTGGTTTTGGTTTTTCTAGACAGGGTTTTTCTGTGTAGCCCTGGCTGTCCTGGAACTTGCTCTGTAGACCAGGCTGATGTCAAACTCACAGGGATCCACCTGCCTCTGCCTCCTGAGTGCTGGGATTAAAGGCGTGTGGTACTACCACCTGGTTTAAATTTTGTTTTAAAAGGTGAGATTTGGGGGACTGAGGAGATTGTGCAGTAGTAAAATGCTTGTTGTACAATCATGAGAACCTGAGTTCAGGTTCCCAGTGCCCACATAACAGTGCGTGCGTGTATCTCCAGCGCCAGGGTGCAGTAAAACAGGAGCCTTAGGGCTCTTCAGCTGGCCAGGCAGCCTGTGTTCAGTGAGAGATGCTGTCACACAAAACAAGGTGGAGATCAGTTGATCAAGAAGACACCCAAAGTTGACATCTGGATTCTGCATTTGTGCAATCACGGTCAAGGACACATAGACACACATACACCTTTTTGTTCTTTGACAGATATCTGACAAGTCTGACAGCATCCTTGAAGATAAAATTACTGAAGAAAGAAATTAAGCTCCAACCTGGGGCATGGAGACCCTAATGATTTACTGTGGGTCGAAAGAAAAGAAGCCTGTTCTCTCTCTCCCCTATATATAGATACAGGGGGGTGTGTGTGTGTGAGAGAGAGAGACAGACAGAGAGACAGAGAGAAAGTATGTGTATTGTGTATAGTATATATTTTTAAATGAGTAATTTGATGTTAAAATTTTTTTATCTTCAAGGCTTTAGGGGACCAGATACTATTTGTAAGTCGTCCTGATAAGAAGAAAATACTATTCTTCAATGATAAAAGCTGTCAGTTTTCTGTGGATGAAGGTGAGCCATTTTGTGCAGATCTTACAGTTGGAAACATATTTCAGTTTTGAGGTGATAAAGCTTGCAGTACTTACAGTTGTAATTTAATATTGTGATGGTGATTTTTAGCATCGCCATCTCTTAGCCTATAGCTAAAAGACACATATCTATTATATCATATCTTAGAATGCATTTGAAATGCTGACTTGAAAGGTTTTAAGTAATTTGTACATGAAATTACAATGTAGCAGTTTGTGCTTTAACTTTTTTTTTTTTTAATGAATGTTTGCTGGCATGTATTTTTTTTTTGCACCACTTGCATGCCTGATGCCCACAGAGGCCAGAAGAGTGTATTAGAGCCTTTGAAACTAGAGTTACAGATCATTGTGACCCACCTGGGTACTTGGAATCAAACCCAGGTCCTCTGGAATAGCAGCCAGTGCTCTTAACCAATGAGCCAACTCTCTAGCCCTAGTTCCTGTTTTCTTATGCTGATATCTCACTTGTACAAAGTAGAATTTAGTTTTAAATCCTGTGGCTGTTTCCTTAGTTTTTATTTTTAAAAAGTTTTACTACTGGCCCTGGGCATGGTGACCCAGCGCTCAGGAGGCAGAGGCTGGTCACTCTCAGTGAATTTAAAGCCAGCCTGGTCTATAAACCTACTCAAAGTCAGGGCTACACAGCAAGACGGTTTCACTGTATGTGGGGCTGTATGGGAAAGCATTTCATAGTGTGTATATTGTGGTAAGTGTATTTCCCTCATGACTTTCTTTATGTTCTCATCTTCCATGGATTTCTTTATTGTCATCATAAGCTGCTAAAGACTTGATGCATGATATGAAAATATAAATATTTGTTGGTGACTGATATTCTCTTAGGAATCTTTCAATTACCAAAGTTTGTAAGAAAGAAATTCATGTTTTTCCTTTGTGGCAATTATATAGTTGTGGGCTATGCTATGGTCTTCAGAATTTGTGAGGGGTGTGTGTGTGTGTGTGTGTGTGTGTGTAGTTGAATCCAATACCTCAGCTTTGCTGGGCAGGCACTCCCACTGAGTTCTGTGTCCAAGCCTCTAGCGTATTCTTCTCATCTCTGTTTCAGCATCTCTTTCTCTTTGTCCAGCATGAGTATGTCTTAGTTCATTCAACCTTTCCTGGGCACCTTTGACGTAGCCACATATTCTCAGTCACAGCTTTTCGTGTGAAGCTTGTTCTGCAGCATGTCTGCTCTGGAAGACGTTTGAGTCGAGGTCAGTTGTTGACAGAAAAGAGGTTGGAATAACCCACCAGCCCACTGAAAACTTCTCAGGAGCAGTTTGTGGAGCCATTTCAGGAATATTATTTGTTTAGCAGTAGTTAGACCATATATTCTTTTTTTCTTTTTTTAGATTTATGTATTATGTATACAACATTCTGCCTGCATATATAGCCACAGGCCAGAAGAGGGCACCAGATCACATTAGAGATGCTTGTCAGCCACCATGTGGTTACTGGGAATTGAACTCAAGACCTTAGAAGAGCAACCAGTGCTCTTAACCTTGAAGCTATCTCTCCAGCCCCTAGCCATGTATTCTTATAATCTTCCCGCTAAGCTATTAATATTTCCTGTCTCTAATGTGATTTTTCTAAGAATATTGCTCCTTAGCTTTCTTAGCCATTTTCTGTTTTGTTTGTCTTTTTCTCGCACTTATTTAATATTGCATCTAGTTTAGTTTGTCATTTTATATATCCTTTGTTGGTCTAAAGTCTTATTGTTTGGCTGACAGAGACAAATGGGAGTCTTTATTCCCTCACCTCCCCAGATTAGATAAGTAATGTATATGATGGTATACATGTGGTAAAGTTTCACATACTAAGGAACAAATTTTGTTAGTAGCTTATTCTTCTAGTTTGATCTCTGCACTACAAGTATTCTCTAATGATGTATAGTCTCTTCACAGCACGTGATAAATAGATGCTACAGTGTTTGCCAGTGCTACAGTAAGTGTCTTGTATGGTGGACAAGGTATATTGGTGAAGATACTGGAGAGGTAGACTGAGAAAAATAGTTTTGCTTCTTTTAAGATCTTTGTTGTTGCTTACTTATTCAATATATTATGAAATGTTTTCCTAGATTTCTTAATACTGAACCATGGTCAACACTCCTGCAGTTAGACTAACCTTTGGTGTCAGATATTTGGTCTCCATCTCTGTCTCATTTGAATTCAACCTGGATCAAGAGCAGTATGCACTCTAAATGATAGAAACATTTCTCCGGACCCATTGCTCAGATTTCTACTTCAGATCTGTCACGTCTAGGTTCTTTCCTGCTCACCTTGCCTTCTGTTGTTTTGTTAGAGTATTAGGTTCCTTGCATACTTGAAAGAGTTCCGTAAGATATACTGGATTGGTTGCCTTCTCGTTGACGGGATTGTTAGTGTCTTCTTTAACTGTATTTATTTTATTTATTTTTCTAATTTTCTGTTTTATGTGTCAGCCACACTAAATGTGCTTTCTTTCAAAATAATTTATTTACAAATTACATCTTTAATTGTCGCATCCACCCAACACCACGTCGACCTTCTTCAAGCAGGTTTATTCAGAACACTTAGCATTGCAATGCAGGAACAACAATCCCCTCTAACAACCCCGGGGCGCGCCTTAAATACCCTACTGACTCCTCCCAGTCACCCCAGTCACGTAACGGCAGTCCATTGGTTCACGCGAGCTGACGAGGCATGGCATCTGCGCTGTGCAGGCGGCTGGGATGTGGCTATGTCTGAGGTAATGAGAAAGTCAGGTGTAGGTCATAAGACCTGGCAGCTGTCGGGGTGCCATCTTGGGGCAGCGGCGGTAGCCGCTACACCCGCTCCTTACATTTAATGGCAACAGATTTGCAGAAGATGGCTTCTAGAACCTTTTTAATTTTCTCTGTTATTCTGCTTCTTAATTGCCAACTTTTTATACTTGGTATGGCTTCCTCAATTCTTTGTCAAACTATTATTTGACTTTTATTGCTTCTTGTTGTTTTACTTTAACAACATATAATCTGTCAGATCACTTGCTACCTGTTAAAAATTTGACTATTTACTCTGAACAATGATTAATCAGACATTGAAGTTTCACACAGTTTTAATAGTTGTTGATTTCCTTCAGTACTTGTGTAATTGATGTGTTATATATTTTCATGCAGTTTTAAACCTGTGCATGTTCTTGAATGATAATAGCTTAAGGATTATGTTCATACTCATACAGTGTTCCTCTCAGTTGCATTGTGTTATTTTACTGCTGTCCAGTTCTTAGATTTTATCTATCTGTAGCTCAGCTCACTTGTCATAACTCTTTCCCCTTTATATGCTGGACACCTTTTTTTGCCTGGCTTTTACTTTCACTTGTATCTTCTTGTTTGAGACATTTCTATTGTGGGTGGCTATGGTTCTCCTTAGCTTTTTTTAAAAAATTAATTTATTTATTATATGTGAGTACACTGTACCTGACTTCAGACACACCAGAAGAGGACGTCAGATCTCATTATGGATGGTTGTGTGCCACCATGTGGTTTCTGGGATTTGAACTCAGGACCTTCGGAAGAGGAGTCAGTGCTCTTACCCACTGAGCCATGTCTCCAGCCCCTATCCTTAACTTTTAAGACAATTTTATGTGTATGGATATTTTGCCTAGATATATATCTGTTCACCAAGTGCCTGCCTGGTGCTGGAGGAGGCCAGAAGAGGGAGTTGGATACCCTGTAAACCACCATGTGGGTGCTGGGAATTGAACCTAAGTCTTCTCAAAGAGCAGCTAGTATTCTCAACCACCTCCTGTCTCTTCAGCCCCTCTTTAAGATTTTTAATCAGTTCTAGTGCCATTTTATATTTGTCTTTTATGGGCATCCTACCCTTCCTTTATTTTGAAAACTGTACAATTTTTTTTCTCTTACTCTCTACCAAACTTTTTTGGTTTTCTCTGTAGCCCTGGCTGTCCTGGGACTCACTTTGTAGACCAGGCTGGCTGGCCTCGAACTCAGAAATCTACCTGCTTCTGCCTCCCAGGTGCTGGGATTAAAGGTGTGCACCACCACGCCTGGCCCAACTTTTTTTTTTGATACAAGCATCTCACAGTGCTATTCTGGTCGTGTAGCCTCACTCTATCCCTGGCTTTGTAGATCAGGCTGGACTTAAAGCTTCCTAAAGTGCTGGGATAAAAGGTATATGCCATCACACCAGGCTTTCTACAAACTTTTCTGTTTTTGACAGGTTCTGGGTTTTTGCTTTAGTCTCTGAATGCTTATTTGTAAACCTACTAAATAATTTGTTCTGTGTGCTGTAGTCATTAATTGAAGGCATTGCACTAAGGGGTTTATTCATTTCTTCTTAACATTTGTTTATCTACTGTGTGGCAACGTGCCCTCCGTGGCACACATGTGGAGGACTGCTTGTAGGGGTCAGTTCTCTGCTTCACACATGTGGGTCCTCACAGCTGAACTCAGGCAATCAGGCTTGGGGTACAGTGTGCCATCTCACCAGCCCTGAAGCTTACATTCTGAAGAAGACGATACACATCTAAAAATTTTACACAGTCCGTACACTAGCAAAGACATAAGTGTTTTGCCATGCTTGTTTAAGGGGGAAGGTGGGTGGAGTTCATAGGTGATCTCTGTGAAAATAGATGAGGTCAGCTGAAACCGGAGCCACATGCAGGCAGCCAGGAGCATGTCCGTGTGTCTGATGGTGCAGAGACACCTGCTGGGTCTCGTCTAATGATGTTTGCTTAATCAGATTTAGTAAATTGTCTTTTTATGACAGCCATTTTGTTACTCTTATTCATCTGAAATTTAAATAAACATATAAGCTTTTTAAAAAATATTTTTAATTTAATTTAATTTTATTTTATTTTATTTTTTTTTTAAAGATTTATTTATTCATTATATGTAAGTACACTGTAGCTGTCCTCAGACACTCCAGAAGAGGGCGTCAGATCCTGTTACGGATGGTTGTGAGCCACCATGTGGTTGCTGGGATTTGAACTCCTGACCTTTGGAAGAGCAGTCGGGTGCTCTTACCCACTGAGCCATCTCACCAGCCCTATTTTTAATTTTATGTGTGTGGGTGTTTTGTCTTTATCACATATCTGCATGTTTCCTGTGGAGACTAGAAGGTGGCTTTGGGTTTCCTCGCACTGGAGTCTCAGCTATGAGCTGCCGTGTGGGTGCTGGGAATCAAACTTTAGTCTTCTGGAAGAGCAGTCACTGCTCCTAACTACTGAGTCATCTCTTGAGCTCCAGTATAAACTTCTAATATATAATTAGTTTAAAAGTCAGTAGAATACCCTAAATGCAATGTAAATGATTATATTTAACTTTTTTCTTTAAATATTAATAAGTAATCAGGCATAGTTAATGCCTGCAACAAAATATAAATGAAATAACTGTCAACTTAAATGTGGAGTCACCATGACTCCACATATATGATACCTGATAGCTATAGGTAACCAGTAGATGTTTGATGCCTGGGCGGCATATGTGCTGTAACTTGTGATTTCCTTCAGCCGTTCACAATTCTTGGTCAAGTTCTAGAAGGTGAAAAGTGTACCTTTTCTGTGATTTACAATAGCAAGCTATTCTATATACAGTATACAACGTAGAAAATGAAGAATTAAAACAACACAAAATAGTTGTGAACAGTATTGTATTATAAACTCCATTTAATATAAACTGATATTTTTCAGTAATTAATACCTTCCAGGAAAGATGATGGGAGCAGAATTTTCAACTTTGGTAGCATTAACATTTGAGGCTAAAATTTTTGTTGTTGTTGTTGTAGAGGGTTGTTCAGTGCAATATAGAACCTTTATCAGCATTTCTGGCTGGTTTAACTGTCAGAGACACAGCTTCCCCATGGTGTGAGGCCATAGCTGCCTCTGTATATTACCAAATGTTCCTTGGGGGACAGACTGTTCTGCGTGAAGAGTGGGTTAAAGATTCAGTTAATATTTATAAAAAAGAAAATGGATTGAGATATGTTCATGGGTTCAATTATTTAGTACACTCAGTGAATATCGTTTTTTTTGACCTTATAGGCAGTGATGTGAGAACCACAGTTTGCTAAGTGTGCTATTCAGTAGCTTAGGTGTATTTTAGTTTGTATGTTCAACTTACCAATGAGTTTATCAGGATGTAACCCATTCATTGTAAGTCAAACATCTGTATGGTGTAACATGTTGCATGATAATTTTATAATCGTAGAATGCTCAAGAGACATTGTAGGGAACAGTCATGGACAAGAGCCCTGAGGATAACATGAGTTTTTAGTAGATATCGGTATAAATCACCGATGTAAAATTAATTTGAAAAAGTTTTTGTTTATGATGTAAATATGTATTTCCATGTAAGGCCAATTGAAAATCTACAGGTTTTGGAGCTGGGGTATTGTAGTAGTGTTTGCCTAGCATATATGAGGCTCTGAGTTCAAGCCCTAGCCCTGTGTCCTTCTACCCTCAGTCATGGCTCATTGTGATGTTTGTCTTTGATATGGTGGCATCAATGGTGATGTTTGTTTTAGCCCACTAGGTGTCAGTCTCCAGTAGAGCAGAAATGCTCTTGAATGGACAAGCAAGTGAAAGATCACCCTTAGTTTTGTCTATAATAAAAGCACGTGTCCTATTGTTTGTTCTGTAGGGATTTTCTTAATTAAGAAGTAAACAGAATATTTAAACTAAAGCATGCATTTAATTTCAAAAGGACATTTATTTCCTTAAACCAGACTCTTACTAATTTAGATATAATATAAATGTTGGTGGTCAAGAGAATGTAAGAGAACAGTCCAAGGAATTAAATCTATAGCTTCGATAAGATCTCCTTTCCCTGGAAACTGGGGATTTTTACCTTGTGAGTTTATGATAATTAAATAGAAAGGAATCTGGTTCCTAATTAGTACATAGAAATTGCTAGCTGCTAGCAGTAGTATTGAAAATATAGTATCTAAGAGGCTTAGTCCACCTATCTGGCCGCTTGTTATCCTAACTCAGGGTTTTGTAGTTTTGGATTTGACTAGCTAAATAGGAAAGAAGTAGATGGATTTTAGAAGTCTGGGCTGTATTTGCAACTCTCTTCTACAGCTACATCGTTTAGTGGCTCTTGGTATTTCTGATGAGAATCCCTGTATGGGACGATCTCCTCATTGCTGGTAGTTGGTTTTAGAAGCTTAAATGTTTTATCTTTATTCCTAGAGTTCTCGGATTCTTCTAGCAGCTATCGTTGTTGAGTCTTTACTTTGCACTCTGTTGCTCTTTTAAGTGATTATCTAGTTTTATTTTTGTGGTGCTGTGGATGGACCTAGGGCCTTTGGCATGCTGGGCACATTTTCTGCCACAACATGACGTCCCCAGAGCATTATATTTTGATGGTTTGGTGACATGCATGTATTTTAGCGCAATTTTTACGCCGATTGACAGTTTTCTTGTGTCTGTCTCTGTCTGTCTGTCTGTCTGTCTGTCTGTCTAGCCATATGCTTTTATGAGTGAAGCTTGGTGTCATGTATACATATGGCCAGTTTGTTTGTTTGTTTGTTTGTTTGTTTGTTTGTTTGAGACAGGATCTGTCTACATAACCCTCTCTGTCCTGGAACTCACAGCCTTGGCTTCCCACTTGGTTGGACTGTAACCTGTAAGCTGAAATAAACGCTTCCTCCTTGAGTTGGATTCAGTCAGTGTTTATCACAGTAACAGCAAAACAGAACACCTTTGTTTCAGAAATGCTTTCACAGGCATAACCAGAGGTGTGTCAGGCCATCAGTGAGGGTTGTGTCTGGGACTGTCTACCTAACCACCAGCTTATCTATCTGAGGTAACAGTTTCACTGTTTCCACTTTGGTCTGTTCCTGAGTTCAGTCTAGTTCCAGGGTTATAGTGTATCCAACCTATTTTTTTTTTTTTTTAAGCAACTTGACAATATTAGAGAAAATAAAGGTTCAGCTGGGTATGGTAGTACACACCTTTGACCCCCCCACTTGAGAGGCAGAGATAGGTGGGATCTCTGAGTTTGAGATTACCCTGATCCACAAAGTCCCAGGACAGCCAGGCTACAGAGAGAGATACTCTGGGAAAAAAACAATGACAAAAACAGCAAAGTAACCAAAATTACCTTGGTTTTTAATTTGTAGTTTATTAGACATGTTTTATAAACTTAAAAAGTTTTTCCCGGGCTGGTGAGATGGCTCAGCGGTTAAGAGCACCGACTGCTCTCCCGAAGGTCCTGAGTTCAAATCCCAGCAACCACATGGTGGCTCACAACCACCTGTAATGAGATCTGATGCCCTCTTCTGGTGTGTCTGAAGACAGCTACAGTGTACTTACAGATAATAAATAAATAAATCTTAAAAAGGAAAAAAAAAGTTTATCCCACTTTGCACCATTATTGAACAGTTTGTATTCTCAAATATGTTAAAAATCAATTAAATTTGGGGTCCTCTCAAATACTACTGAAATTTGTGATCTAATGTTCATCTTAAATATTTGAGTAGCTATAAAATATCTGTATAGTTTCATTGATAACACATCTTGTAACAGCATTAGGCTAAAGAAAGGCAAAACAATAAAAATGTTTTATTTTTTTATAATGCTGAGTGTGGTACATGCCTGTAATTTCAGCACGTGGGAGGTTGAGGCAACAGGCTTGAGAGCCTCAGAGCAGGCCGAGTTATATACCCAGACCTTGGTTTAAAGCACAACATAGTGTAATACAGCTCAATGGTAGAATCCTTGCCTGGTATATGCAAGGCTCTGGGATTGGTCATTAGCACTGCCAAAAGAGAGAAAGGAAGGGAGGGAGGGCGGGAGAAAAAAGTAGGTAAATTCAGGACAGAGAAGTCAGGAAATGTTCTCTGGAAATGATTTATTAGCCATGCTATAGCGGGAGAGTTGAGTTTTGTTTTGGTGCATGAGCAGTATTTATCTGAGGTTGAGTTACTGTTGCTCCACCACCATGACCAGAGCAGGCTGGGAGGAAAGGGTTTCTACTTACATAGAACACATAGAACTGTTCATCATAGAAGGGGATTAGCACAGGGGCTCAAGCATGGAAGGAGTCGCTTGCTTTCTTACCACACCCAGAAAAAATAGCTCAGGGCTAGCACCACAATGGGCTAGGCCTTCCTCCTCCAATCACTAATTAAGATAATGTCCTGCAGATGGATCTTATGAATGCATTTTGTCCCTAGAAATGAGGTTCCCTCGTTTTTAGTTAGTGTCAAGTTGACATAAACTAGCCAGGACAGCATATATTTTGAGGTCCTGTGTTAATGAACAGATTCATTTGTCACACCATGGCTAGTGCTATTCTTGTAGGGAATGCCTCTGTGACTGTGTAATAAGAAATCTTTAGCATTCAAGCTTTTTTTCCCTTTGTTTGTTTGTCTGTCACTTATTCTGTAGGCTTAGCCTGGTCTTGAACTCACAGAGATCCATCAGCCACTGCCTCCCGAGTGCTGGGATTAAAGGCATGTGCCATCACCCCTTGGCAGCATACAAACTTTTGCACATATCAAATAAAAAGGCAGGTCAAGCAGTTTGTTTTCAGAGAATTTAAATTTTACAGTGTCACCAACAGAAGCATAGTAAGAAGTCTCTGGAATGAAATTAGCCAGTGAATAAGTGATATTATGAACACAGCTTCTTTCCCTTTTGTTTACACAGATAACACACACACACACATAAATACACACATACATATATACACAGATGGGTTAATACGCAAAAACACGTTTTTCATATGTTGGTAAACTAGAATAAAGGAAATTTTGGTCTAATGCCAGAACTATTATTTTGTATAGTATACTTTTTTATTTTTCAAGACAGGGTTTCTCTGTATAGTCCTGGCTGTCCTGGAACTCAGAGATCCGCCTGACTCTGCCTCCCGAGTGCTGGGATTAAAGGTGTGCACCATACTTCTTATAACAACTGAAATAATTAAAAACAAAATAACAATAGTAAAATGTAAAAGTTATTTTGTGTGCTTTATTGGAACTAAAAAGATATTGTTTGATCTGTCATTACTTGTAAGTGAATGCTATATATTCATCTCATGTAGGCAGAATCATCACATTGTCTTAAAGTTTGGCTTTTAAGGGCTGGAGAGAGGATTTAGCTGTGAAGAACACCGATTCCTCTTGTAGAGAACCCAAGTTCAGTTCTCAGCAATCCCAGCAGGTACCTCCAAAGTGCTTGTAGCTTCTTCCAGTTTCAGGGGATCAGACATCCACTTCTGGACTCTGCAAGCAAATGCCCGCATGCATGCATGCCTGCCTGCAAACATGTATAAATCTGTATGTGCATGCACACACATAGATACATATACTGATCATTTAAAAAGTGAATCTTAAAAAAACCCTGGCTGTTAGGTAGTTGGGAACTTCTAACTCCCTCTTAGATCCTACCATTATGCCAGTGCCAGGAATCTGAAAATTTAGGACCTTCTTAGTCTATCAGGGAGCTGAGGTTACAGAACAGCTGTCTGCTCTGCAGTCTAT
This sequence comes from Mus musculus, assembly GCF_000001635.26. Taxonomy (NCBI): domain Eukaryota; kingdom Metazoa; phylum Chordata; class Mammalia; order Rodentia; family Muridae; genus Mus; species Mus musculus. Next base: position 33,772,584 of record NC_000074.6, read on the forward strand.
GAATAGGTATCCCAAGAAAAGACGAGGTATGGATACTCACTTACCTGAGACAGACAAAATGAGCACTAATCAAAAGAATGTAGTTAAGAATTTGAAAGTATTGCTGAAGACTGCACCGATTAGTATGAAGACATAGGTCTCAAGGCTGGTATGGATTCAGAGGTTCAAATTCCCCACCTCCAAGCCCTTCTCCATAGACTCCACCAGATTCTTTTTTTTTTTTTTTTTTTTTTTTGGTTTTTCGAGACAGGGTTTCTCTGTGTAGCCCTGGCTGTCCTGGAACTCACTCTGTAGACCAGGCTAGCCTCGAACTCAGAAATCCCCCTGCCTCTACCTCCCGAGTGCTGGGATTAAAGGCGTGGGCCACCACGCCCGGCTCCACCAGATTCTTGCAGTGAAGGTTGAGGCTGTTCTTTAGGAGAACCCATGGTTTGATTTGATTCCCAGTACCCATCTACATGGTGGCTCACACCCATCTCTAACTCAGGTTCTAGGGGCTCTGATGCCCTTATGGCCTCCACTGCCTTGGTCACATATGATGCATAACATACATGCAGGCGAAATACCCTTAGCAATGTGAAGTTCCAAAACACTCAGGCAGACTACAGGGGAGCCAGTGTAACAGGGAAACCCAAGCCTGGAGGGCAGCAGCCATGGAAAACACTTAGGACAAACCAGGCCCTGTTCTGAACACAAGGAGTGGCGTAAAGAATTGGAAGCCAGTTTATTATGGTGAACGATAGCAGAAGATGTTGCTGACCAAGTGTACATCCTGATTAGATTGCCTCACTGCAGGCTTGGCAAAGGAAAGGCGTTCCCATTTCCAGGCATACAGACTATTACCTCTGATTTCAGCTGGCCACAGAGGATGTCCTGCTTGGGAAAAAAATGCATAAAAAGAGACAAAGGAAAATATTATACTGTTGAGACCAGGTCAGTAATGAGACCAAATTCTTAAGACACAGATATTTAACTACTAGATAAACTGCTAAACACAGAATTTAAAATAAAGGTTAATGTTGACCTAAGTAGTAGAAAAGGCCAGACCAACTGTATGATGAAGTGGAATATGTCACTAAGAACATCTAATGGAAAGTGTGGTGACAGAGCTGAAGAGCAACTCCAGTAGCCTCTCAGGACACATGACGTAGTAGCCAAGGGGACATTTTTAACGATCTGTAGGACAATATCACATGGTCTTCAATTATCTTCATGGATAATTTGAGTCTGAAGGAGATGGTGGAAGAGAAAGTTGAATATCAGTGGCCAAGAATTTTCTAGAATTAATGACATCAAACCAGGATGGATCTAAGCACGTGAGATAAGTCATGCCTCTCCAAGCCAATGAAAGAGGAAAACATCAGACTTGGTTTATTCAGACTGCTAACTACTGAAGATGAAGACAGTGAAAGAAGAGAAAGAGTCATTACAGAGGAACAGATAATTACAGCAGAGCTCTTAAAAACTCTGTGTGTGTCTTTCTGTCTGTAATCCACATCCAGTTGACTGCTGCACATAGTATGAGATAAAGAGCCTGCCTTTCCTGCTTGTAGATTCAATTATTTTTCTGGCACACTTTGTGTTTTGTGTGTGTGGATGTTTTGCATGCATGTATATCTGTATGCCACCTATGTGCTTCGGACCCGCAGAGGCCAGAAAAGAGCCTAATCCCAAAGCCGGAATTAAGAGATGGCGTGAGTAAGCCACCATGTGGGTGCTGAGGGTGCCAACCAGGGTCCTCTGGAAGAGCAGCTGGTGCTCTTAACTGCTGAGCTATCGCTCTGGCCACACTGACTCCCCAAGACATTATTAAAGAGACTGTTTCATTTTCTGCTTTTACATTATTAAAAATCAATTGAGATATTTACTTTAACTGATATTAAGATAATCCTCTCTGTACTCTATTCTGTTTTGTAGGTTGACACTTCTTTATTTTTATGCTGTTTTGATTACTGTAGCTTTGTAATGTGGTTTGTGGTCATTGTTGTCTCTTGCCTCCAACTCTGCTCCTTTTAGCTTAAGATTGCTGTCTTAGTCTTTTATTAAGAAGTGTCACAGACTGGGTGAATTATAAAGCAAAGAGGTTTATTCAGAGACCTTCTTCCTGGTAGAGTTCTGGGGTGGTGTAGGGTGTCACATGTAGAAGGCGTGGGAACATACCAAACAGTAGCCAGACTGGCTGTATGAACTTTGACTCTTGAAATAATGCATTAGTCGCTTGCATGTATTCACATGCACTTTAGTCACCATTTGTTTGCTTTAGATTGAAAGTTTGGGGAAAAAATTATCTTTTTTATTTTTTTATTTCTTGCATGGGTATTTGGCCTGCATGTGTGTTGGTGCTCTTAACTACTAAGCAGAGCAGTGGAGGCAACACGAGCATGAGAGCCCCTAGACCTAAGTTAGAGATATCTGTGAGCTGCCATGTGGGTGGGTACTGGGAACCAAGTCATGTCTCCTTGAAGAACAGCCACTGAGCCGTCACGTAGCTTGCATGGTAGTGGAGTGGCAAGGAGGGGAGGTGTGTGCTGGTGTAGGGTTGGCAATAGTCAGGCCTGCAACCTCCTCGGCTATGGTGAACAAGAAGCCTAGCGCAGCATTAGGGGCTTTGCCATTCTCAGTCCCCAGAGCACACTGTAAGGCTTTGCTGTCGTCACAGGTGGGCTGTGTGTGGGAAGGGCTTCAAGGCTCTTAGTGAGCCTGCTCAGTACAGCTAGCTGCCTTTAGGAGCAGAATTTAAAGCATAAACGATTATTATTTTATACATGTCTAGTATAAGAATGGGATACGTGGCTAGACACCTACCTTTTTCCTTTGTTCATAATAGGGAGTGTTCTCAACCTACCCTCCTCCTCCTCTCCTTCCTCTTCCTCATTGTTGTTGTTGGAATGGAAGTGTTAACTGCTTCTCTTCCCTTTGAAGGTGGGAGAAGCTTCAGTCACACAGCCTTCTTCTAACTAAATCATAAAAAGCAGAGCACACTGGTGGCCCTGTCACTGCTGCCTTCCAGGTCACACAGCCTCCAGCACTTGACATACTTTTGCCGTTTTCTCTTTCTCTTGTGTCCGTGTCTCTGTTTCACTCTTTCCTTCTTTCTTTGTTGAGACCGTGTCTCACTATGTATCCTCATTGTTTGCCTGGAACTTGCTGTTAGGCAGGGCTGGCCTTGAACTTGTGGAGGTCTGCCTACTTTGCCTCCTGAGTGCCTGCCAGGGTTTAAGGTATTTCTTTGTTTTCTTAGTTAAATCTAAGATGTACTAATTTAGGCCCAGGACAGATACTATTCAAGGTGAATTTTGATCACCAAAAATGCTGTGGTTTATACAAATTTATGGTAAAATAATTACTGTCTTGGTACAGAATTCCAGAAACTGTGGAGGAGTGTCACTGTGGATTCAATGGATGAGGAGAAAATTGAAGAGTATCTGAAGCGACAGGGTATTTCTTCCATGCAGGAATCTGGACCAAAGAAAGTGGTATGTATTCTTTAGAAAAGCAGTTTAGTCGCTTCTTCTGAACGGTTAGCTGCTCCTCATCCTGCTGTCCAAGAGTGAGGGAGGGATTCCCTCTGATGGAGACAGCACAGAAATTCATCGCCTCTCATTTTACTGACTTAATGCCCAGGAGAGTTGTGTTTTGCTTTTGTGCCTGCCTGCTCTTTTCCAATGGAGGTTTATAAAGCCTTGTGGTATCAGAAGGCACAGCTCTAGATGGAGGCTGGGTGTACTGTGAATGGGGTGTTTGAGGTCGGACCTCCAAGCAAGAACCAGGAAAGGCTCAGAACCCTGTGCTTTGAGCTTGTTGAGTAAATCTTAACCTTCTGTCCCCTAGGGTCACTTGTGTTTAACTGTCTTTACCTTGTCCTGCAGGCCTCTATTCAGAGAAGGAAAAAGCCTGCTTCACAGAAAAAGCGACGGTTTAAGACTCACAATGAACACTTGGCTGGAGTGCTGAAGGATTACTCGGACATTACCCCGGGCAAATAGGGAACACTTTTATTCCTAAACACAGTTACAGACACGCAGTCGAGATCTTTCTTGATGCTTGGGATCTCAAGACTGTCTGCCTTCCTGCCTGCTCCTCAGGCCTGAGAGAGGAGCTGCTCAGTTTACAGAACAGGAGCGGGTTACCAGACTCATTCTTTTCATCCAGCAGGCTAGTGGGAAGGAATGGGTGTTCCTGTTTAACTTTCTGGGTTTGTTTGTTTTATTTTATTAGAAAGACACTTATATGACACTCAGGTGTCTGCTATTTATCTTGATTTCTAAATGGTTCTGGATTCCATGTTTTCTCTATTCGTTTAGAAGAAGTTGGAGGATGGTGCTGAATGCAGTTTTGTTTATTCCAAGAAAAAATATTTATAATAAAATCATTTGTAGGAAGATGTTTAAGAAGTTAGGAAATTCAGTTTGTCTCTTACTTCTTGAAAATGGCAGGGAGCAGCTGCAGCCCCTGACTTGTCTGGGGGGATGTTTAGGATATGACAGAGGTTAGAGTCAGTACTGTTGGCGTAAGGATTTCATCTTTGGAACACAGGGTATGCCTCTGGTTAATAAGCTAAGCAATAAAATTACACGAAATATAAATGTTAATGCTTTGTTTTAAAAAGCTAAGCCAGCATTTACTAAGTTGGATTCATGATTTGCTACCACCCTGAACATGGATAGGGAAACTCCTTGCCAACCTGAACATCAGCTTCACCATATCCTGGCTCTCCCCTGAGAGCTGGCGTGGCGGACTCTGGTGAGGGCCCTCTGTCACCTGTTAACAGTCCGTGCAGTTCCAGTCAGAGCCATTACCAAGATGGTGAAGTTGGAGGGTTCCCTCTGATGTGTGCCACGCTCCTGAGGGGAGTCACAAGTCTCGTCTTACATATTAAGTGATGTTGGAATACAGAAACCAGGTTTGGCGTCCTCAGGAAAGGTGGGGCTCTGGGCCTCTGGGGAGTGTTCTGGTACTTCACATCTTCCTCACCTCCAGCTCTAAAATACGGTCTAAGCAGACGTCAGTCTGGGTTCCCGTAGTCAGAAGGTAAGAAATTTACCCCCTTGCCTGGTGTCTGAAGGCTTTTGCTGGTAAGGATTTATAATAGTTATGGCATCAAATTAGCTTTCCCCATAAAGCTAGAACTCACTTATCTCCCAGCAGGTACCTCCATTTGCAACCATGTTCTCCAAGCTAAGTTATGGCCCAGGTCTGAAAGTGCAAGTCTGTCTGTCTTACTGCTTTGTCTGGCTTTATAAGGAGGCAGACTTGAGGCCTGCTCAGATACATGCCTTACCACCAGGTCTGTGTCCCAGTGATTTCTAGCTCAGTCTGTCTCGTCCTTAGGGACTGGCCTGATAATTGATTCTAATTTTTTATCTCCACAGAAATGAAGAAACTAAATCTAGCAAAACAAAGTTTGTTCACTAGTTGGCAAACTTGCAAATTCTCTGATTTGGTTTCACTCACTTGCATTGTCTTGCAAACAGTTCCCTTTGTTATTCTCTCTGCTGAAGTACTAGACTATATCCCTGGGTGGTGTGTAGGGAGTAGGTGGTTGTGTTCAGTGACCATAATAAAAAAGAAAGGATTCTGGCAGCAGCTCTTCTGGGTGACTAAAGACAATTTCAAGTTGAAGTCTTGGTCTCACCTCTGCCAGTTTGTGTCAGATCTGCTGCCATTTAGAAGCAGGTGGGAATGGGCATGGTTGGGAGAGTTAAAAGGCATCTGATCTATAATTCATCACAATCACAAGAGGCTTTTAGGGCTAGCTAAGAGAGATGTAGTGGAACTTAGATAAAGTATAAAAAAAATGACCATTTGGCTGCTGCTGTCACAGCCTGTAAATATGGTCAGATGATGGGTGGACCCAGGGGATGGAGAAACACTCAAGACTAGTTGATGTGAGTGCTGGGGAAAGCCGATGGAGGGACTTTGGTCCCGCTTCTTCTAGGGAGTGTGTGGATGCAGTCCTGGATTCCTCTCCTGAGCCTTTGTTTGCAGTCACTAGAGTGGAAGAAGCTTGCTCTGAAGGTAGGCACTCATGTGGGACAAATACATCTGGATTGTGAATTTCCCAGTCCTTATAATGGCAATCATACCAGGCATAGAAGGTGAAACTCAGTGCCCCTTTTTTTTCTAGTACCGCTTTTTTTTACTTTGGTTCATTTTGGGGAAGTTTGGGGTTTTTCTCAGGTTTCACTGACTGCTGTTTGCTAGCTGAGACTAGTTCTGTGCCTGGGAAGCAGTGACGCCCTCTTGTCTGTCTCACTGTTGTCTGTGCAGCTGCATGTGCTGCACGTGGGACAGGTCGTCGCTTCCCAGACGGGACAGGGTCTGACTTTGCCCCTCTTGTGGTTCTAGAGTAGAAGCACACTTTCCTTCATGAAGGGTTTTCCACTAGAAATAAATAGGAATGGCTAGTCCTTGGCCATAACACCTTAAACATGTCTTGTCTTGGAAGCTGAGTGTGATCTGGCACAGTTAATACATGTATAGGAGGAACACGTGCCTCCTTAGCAGACTGACAGGCCCTCTGGAAGTTGGTTAGCACATTCCTGTGACCTTGTGACATTTCACCTGACCAGGACACTGCATACACGTGGCTCTGGGTAAGTACCTAGGACCTACACAACAGCCAGCTCTAGAAATATCAAAAACTGCTTTATTTTTGCACTTGACTAATACTGTAGGACACTGAACATGTTTGGCAGTCCTTACATTGAAATCCTCTGTTGTAGTTTCAGGAGAAAACTGCTCCTTTGTCCATGTAAATATTTTAATTTGAACATTATCTCAAAGGGCATTTAGGCCTGTTTTTGCTCAAAAGACACCTTGGGTGAAATTTAAGCATTTGACCTAATCATTTCTCACTGGGGATAGGGCTGGGGAAGGCCTGGCTTTGTAGTTCATTTCTGCATCCTATCTCAGCTCCATGAACGCCAGGGTCACAAGAATGTGTTGCTGTACCCAACTTCTAATCTGCATCACATCAGTGAGGCATGCATGTGAGCAGTTGAGACAAAGGCTACACTATTGGGTTATTTAAAGTTCTCTCTTAACAAAACAAAACATGCATTGCCTACATGTATGTCTGTGTGAGGGTGTCAGATCTTGGAGTTACGAATAGTTGTAAGCTGCCATGTGGGTGGTGGGATTTGAACCTGGATCCCCTTAAGCACCAAGCCGACTCTCCAGCCCCTCATTTTGTTTTTTTTTTTCCCAGACAGGGTTTCTCTCTGTAGCCCTGGCTGGTTTGGAACTCCCTCTGTAGACCAAACTGGCCTCAAATTCAGGTCTGCCTGCCTCAGGTGCTGGGGTTGGGTTAAAGGGATGCACCACCACCCAGACTTTACTGGGGCTTCTTCTGGTCAGGTTATGTTAAGAGTTTGTGAGAAGACTTTCCACCGCCCCCAATAAAGGTACAGCAGTAAAGGAGAGCTTGTGGGTATCACTGGGCTACAAAGGAGGACAGTATGAAACCGTTCTTGCAGGATGGCTTTTGAAACCTGGGCAGAGCAAGGCAGTTGATGGAGGGTTAGTATTGGTTCTGGTTGATAATTTGGATACTTCAATCAAAGTGCCAACTGCATATAGTTTGTTTAACACCAGTCATTAAAAGTTTTAAGGGGGGCTGGAGAAATGGCTCAGAGCACCAACTGCTCTTCCAAAGGTCCTGAGTTCAAATCCCAGCAACCACATGGTGGCTCACAACCATCCGTAACAAAATCTGATGCCCTCTTCCGGAGTGTCTGAAGCTACAGTGTACTTACATATAATCTTTTTTAAAAAAAGTTTTAAGCATTTTGAGTATTTCAGAGAATCAGTATTTAGAGATCATGTCACTAGTTAGTGAAATCCTCCCGTCTTCCAAAAATATCGTAAATTGTTTTGTCATTGAGAACATAGCCCTAGTTTAAAAGTTAAAGAAGGAAGAGAGCTAGTTTCACTGAGCAGTTAGCAGCTGTCTTGTCCCAGTGGCCAGGAGAATGGGGCACAGCTGTCTGCATTTCTAGCATGGAGCTTGTCTTGCCTGAGCTCTCAGCAGTCATCGGGCTTCGGTTACTTAGACACAAGAAGTCATGATTTTTGAAATTGAGAATTCAGGGTGCTGGCTGGCTTTCTCACTCTTGGACTCAGGCCTCCTGGGCTTATGAACCCTCACCACCATTGTCTGGTTAGTTCTGAAGGATGTTCATTGTGCCACATAACTAAGTATGCCACATGTTGGAATGGGGCAGTACTAGTTGCAAAGTTGTTCATGAAATGTGGGCAGACATGCAGGCACTGGGTCCGGTTAATCTGAAGTACAGATGTGATTTAACTAGAGGCGTTCTCATTTGGACACGTAAGACTCAATAGTCATGTCAGTTGTGATGCAGTTGTGGGGAGAGTCCATTTGGCTCAGTTACCATTCCTTTTAAGCCTATGTAAAGTGAGACCTTTTGAACCCTTTCCTAATCCCAAGTTAACTGGTTCCCAAAGACCCTGCATTCATTTCTGCTCAATAGTGAGAGCAGCTGTTGGTGCTTGTAGAGAAAGTTAGTGAAGTAGGTGTTAAGTGCTTGGTCAGTGGGTATGTATCTGACTGACCCTCAAGGCCTCTTGTGGAAAATGCATACAGATGTGACATGACAAGTTAAGATTGCTTGAGGTAGTGACCCTCCAGTGATTAGCCTGTGTGTGGTAGTCTCTGGTGTCTTAAGAGTTGGAGCCTCTAGACTAGTTAGGAACAGCTAACTTGAAGACAAAGCCACACAGATCAGTTTGTTCACACAGAACAGTCTTCGTTAATAATTCCAAGAGCTGGAGGGTGTTGGTGAAAGATACACTAGTTGTCTTTGTGAGTGCCAAATGACCAGAAAGCAGTGACTATGTCTTGGTTTTGGTGGCTAGTCTCTGAAAAAAATATCAGAGCCTAAGACTGCAAATTATCAGTGTTTAAGACTGCAAGTCACCAGTGACTACTGAACATTTAAGAGGTGAGCGTCGGGCTGGAGATGGAACTCAGGTACTTGCCTAGCAGACTCCTAAAACCCTGCATGCCAATCCTGGGAATCCTGCACTGGGAGGTGAGGCAAGGAGCACCAAAAGCTCTGGGGATCCATAAGACCTGGGGTGGAGTAAAGGGTAACTGAGAGTATGTAGAATACTATCATCTTGGCTAGATCAGCAGCCACGTTTTTTCTAGATGTGATGTGGGTGGTCTAAGAGGATATTATACCCATGGACCTCAAGTTACTGCTGGGAGTCACTAGATCTAGGTACTGGGAACCTCACTCCAGTCCTCTACTAACTTCTGAGTCATCTGCGTCGTGTGTGCGCCCCCCCCCCCCCCCGCAACAAACAGGGTCTCAGTGTTTGGTTCTGGCTGTCCTGAAACTCACTATGTAGACCAGGCTGGCCTCAGTCTCCTGGGATTTAAGGTGTATGCACCTGTGCTTGGAAGAACCATAACAATTTTGACTTCAAACTGTAAAGGTCCATAATTTGCCAAAGAATGACACCCTGGACTCAAATAGTAAGCAAAGAGTACTTTATTCTGTACAAGTTCAGAATGCTGGGGTGTATGTACCATGTACCAAGGTGGATGTACCCCAGTGAGCTTGCAGGCCTGATTTAAAGTATATTAGGGGAATTCGGGGTGAGTGTGTGTCTGTCGGGGGGTGGGGTGGGAAGGAGGTGACCTCTATCTTAATCTGTTGGCTCTATCGCTAGGGACGTTCCAGAACCATTTCTGAGGTGTCTGGGCTAGAAACTGTTGCTGATCCATTGCCTTTGCCTCAGGCCAGGTGGCAGGGCACTTTCTGACTGGGTGCCTGAGGAGGCCTGGTGCTTTTTTCGGGAACTGACTTGCCTGGTCTCCTGAACTGCCAATCTGAAGCCTGTCATGGAGTCTGCCTGTCTCAAAACTTTGTAGGTTAGGGTGGCTGGTACCTTTTACTGAGGTCCGTGGGTCCCTTGGTGGCAGCTGGGTGTGTCGTAATTACCTTGACTCCCATCACTGGCAGAATCTTTGGAAATCTGTGCATCCTAGGACATGCCTGCTTGATGTAAGTTGTCAGACAAATCATGTAATGGCTGGAATAAACTTTTATTATTTTTTTTAAAAAATGACAATACAAAAGTACCTTTACACAATTTATAAAAGCATAATTGATGATAAAGCAAGTAGGAGTCTCACAGTCAAGTGGCACGGGGGCTGGGGCCATGAGCAGTCCCTGAACACCAGCTTGGATGTCTAAGTTCCCAGTGCTGCCTGCCCCCGTCCTCTAGTTTACAGTGAAAAGGCCCATATTCCAGGCCTTGGTGTTTCTTTTTTTAAACCTTTAAAAACTTGACATTACTTCTCATGAAAAATAATGAAATAACCCTCCCAAACCACTGACAAAAATCATTAAAATATGACCCTTTTCAACACAACACAAGCAGATCAAAAACAAAGATACAAAGATTGTGATTATGTCTAGTAACAGCAGCTGGGAATTCTGAGGTCAACATAATAATACATAGCTCTTTTTTGAGGAGCAGGAGAGGCTGTGCTGTCACAGCCTCTGGAAATGTGTTGCACATAACACAAGACTAACTTTGGGCCTTGAAGTCTTGAAGCAAGGGTATTCATTGCAGAGGGCCACTGTTTCATTCCCTGCCCTGTGCAATGTAGTAGGTAGTCTCAAGATGAGCACGTCCAGAGAACATGATGGGCGGTCTATCTGACATGGCTGCCAGACCAGCTAGCTACTCAGGTAGGCCAATGCTTTGCTGAATCACTTGAGAGAGATGTGATGTCCACTGCAGGCTGAGTGGGCAGGGCCTGCTCCTCTTGAGGCAATGGTTACCTCCAAACTAAGGTCCCTCCCCTTAAATATAAGGTTCCACTGGGGAAATGGAGACAGTTTATGGAAGGTGGGTGATATATATTAGGTTACACACTCTGAGGGTGCTATCATAAATGCTAAGTATAGAATGTCACTATGTCCCTGGGCACAGTTGGTATAGTCTCAGCTGGAGTGGCCATGGGTTTCAGAGACATTACCTAAGTAGTCTTTGCCCAGTGGTGAATATACTACAATGGCAAATGCTCTTGGGGGCACTGATTGTCTTGCAGAGAGATCCCTGGGAGCCAGGATTACAGAGCTAGTACTGCAGAAGCTCATTTCTACACCGCGTTACTAATAACAGGGCCTGACACTGGGCCAGGCAGAGGGAGTCCACACATTTACAACACAATTGTGGAAAATTTTGATGCTAGAGATATGCTTCAAACATGCATCTTATTTCAGAAGAAAAATAAGATAAACACCATTAAAAGCATTCAAAACTCAAGCGAAAAGTCGTGATATAACCTAGTGTAAGAATCCATCTGTCCATTCTTAAAATGTCTTTATAAAAATACTAACGATCTTGGCTTTACTGTTGCTGTCTTTGTTCTATGTCTTCAAACTGTACAGAAATGTCAGACCATGCATTCACAAATAACACATTTCTTAAAATTATACAGTGTAAAAGAGCAAAACACATTTTATTATATATATTTTTTTCTTTGAGGAAAACAGATGTGTGATAGAGGCTGTTGTGAAGTCTTGAAGGGGTCAAAACGGGGCAGGGTGTTTTCAAGCCTGAAACAGAAAGAAAATGTGTTGGGAGAGCATCTTTGAAAATCCCATACAGCACTGTCACTGTGCCCCAATAAGACTGGTAGTCTCAGACTTGTGAGTAGTGGATGAAGACTTCAAGCTGGGTGCAGTCCAGCACTGGAGACCTGAGGCAGGAGGATCAGCTGGAGTTCCATGCCAGCCAGGGCTAGAGAGAGACCCTATCTAAAGGAAAAAAAAGCAAGAGGCCCAGCTAGACAGATGGCTCAGTGGGTAAACATTAGCTGTCAGTGACCTGAGTTCAATCCTGGGGACTCATGTGGTAGAGAACAGATTCCTGCGAGACGTCCTCTCCTTCCCATCTCCACACACTAAAATAAAGACAAAAGTCCCTCCTTTCCCTGAAGTTTTAACAAAGGCTTGTGTATTTTGCTTTGTGGCAGAGCTGAGACTGGTCCTGGATTTTTTTATCTGAGAGGAGCTTGCTCACATTCCTCAGTCCTCCCGCTGAGTACTGCCAGCCTTGGTTCTGGCACCCAAGCTCTGTAGTGCTGCCTGGGATACTCTGTAAGCCCATTTTATTCTGTCATTCATTTTATAATCCCCAACTTCCATTTTACTGACAGGTTAGACGCAACACAGAAGAGATATACATATCTCTGTACAGAGAAATGTTTACGTTGTAACAATAATGCCTACATGCTTTAAGGGCCAAATACAATCACCTGTGGAGTTTGGAAAGACAAAGCAAGTTGTGCACAGCTTTCCAGAGCAGAAACTGACATGCATCAGTGTACTGTGCTATTACTCTATGCTTTTCTGTCTCTCCCAGTTGTTGCAAATATGGAATCTTGGCACATCAACAGCTACTTCCTGTAGAGAACCGTAGGAATGCTTTAGCCTTGTACAGAGTGACCACTTCCTTTTCCCTGTCCTCTGGCAGCAGCATTCTGAGTTGGAAGCATTTATCTAGCAGGGATAAACAACTAAACCTCTTTAGGGAATTCTCTCTGCTTCTTGGCATTCTCCCATTTAGTGCCCTGTGATGCTCAAGTGAGGAGACTCCATCTCTAGATGGGGGGTGCCTTTAATCCATAGGCATGGGCCTGGGATAGTCAGAGTTCCATTTATTATTTTCAAATCTAATAGACATCAAAGAACCACACTCTCCCTGGGAGTGGGACTCGGGCAGAAGGTGGCATCACCTTTATGGTGACAGCAACAGTAGTTCCTTGGTGAGCCTTAGCCTCCTAGTTTGACTTCCTCACATCACTGACCTGCCAAAGGGGCTTCTGCAGAAGCAGTGGTCTCCACACCCCTGCCTTGCTCCCCATAGACAACTGGTCCACACATGCCACAAGTCCTACCTCCTCCTAACCCTGAGCACAATCCATCAAACTGTGCTGCAAGGGTTCCAAGAACAGAACGGATCTGCAATTCTCCTGGCTTAGAGAGCCACCTTAGGAACGCAGCAAGCGAGACAGCAACTGTGACTTAGTGTGATGCTGCTTACAGAGACCCCAAGAAAAAGGACAGGATTGGCAGGAACCTGCTGCTATGGGCTGTGCCTGGTGGAGTGGGGACAACAGTCTACGACAGCCTTTGTGCACTGGGCCTACTTACTGCTCCATAGTCAACTCTCAACATCACTCTATCCCTGCACCAAGGCCTGGGTAGCTCTGTTCCTTACACAGATGCCAACATAGCTCTCACCAACTTCTAACTTTCATTCTAAAGCCATTTTGCCTTAAGTAGCAAAATGAAAATGATTCTTTCAATGGTTTTCCCTATCCTTAGATAGGTTCTCAACATTCCTAATGCTATGAGCCTTTCATGTTATGGTGACCCCTAATCAGAAAATTATTTTGTTACTACTTTGTAACTTTAATTTTGCTACTGTTATAAATCTCAATATAAATATTTGATGTGACCCCGCTAAGAGGGTTGTTGGACTCCCCCAAAGGGGTTGAGGCCTTCAGGTTGAGAACAATGCCTTGGTACATTCAAGACTCTGTCTCAAGCTTTTTTTCTCCTTCCCTTTTCTTACCCTTTACCTCTACCCCAGCATTTATAAACTGTCTTTGAAAACTCAACCTTTTCTAGGTCCCTCAATCCTGAAGGGCTTTTCTCTCAACAATGTTGTAGTCGGCAGAGAGGGCCCTGCACAACCAGCTCAGGGGCAGCCTTCTATAGGAAGCTGATCCCTGTAGGGCAGTAAGCGCTGCACCTCTAACAGGAGCTTTTGAAGTTGGGAAAGGAGAAGTGCAGAAACTATAGTCATCAGCTATCCAGAACCAACCGTGGAGATGTGATTCTCACATGGGAAAAGAATGTAGCCACACTGCCATCTATGTCCCAGACGGAACACAAGGTCAGAACCGAGCTATTTCAGTCCCTGTAAACAAGAGCTTTAGCTAGGAATGGAGTTCAAACCTTGGAATGTGTTAACAAGGACATTTAAACAGAATCCAAAGACATCCGGGAACACAAAGCACCACAGAGAGGGACAGCAGGCTGGGGTGACTAGGGGCAGATTCTTTTCATACAGAGAGCCTTTGGGAAAGGGGGCCCAGAGCAGCGTGTAAATCATCTCTCCAAGCCCAGAGGAAAACGCAGCTGGCAACATGGCTCTGCAAACACCTGACAGACTCCTGCGCTTGAACCAGCTCCTGACGGTTGTCCCAACTTCCGCTTCTACACACACCCTACAATTTAAAAGCAGCAACAATCATGTCAAAGTTGCATGTGTTGGGGGAAGTCCCAGCTGTTCACATGTGAAGCCATTGGAGACTGATAGTTTAAAGCACTGATCCTCAACCTGGGGGTAGGTCAAATGACCCTTTCACAGGGCGTCACCTAAGACCATGGAAAAATAAAGACTTATATAGTTCTTAACAGCAGCAAAATTACAGTTATGACGTAGGAATGAAATTAATTTTGTGGCTGGGGGTCACCACAGCATGAGCAAGTATATTAAAGGTTTGCCATGTTGCCATGTTGGAAGGTTGAGAACCACTGGCTTATAAACTATATAAGCCATTTGACTTCACCTGTTTTTGATGTGTAAGCTCACTAGGGCACTCTGCTGACTGACAGCTGAAGGGTACTTACAGGAGAACAACTGTCTGGGGCTTCTACATGGCTAAGCCACACTCCTGGCCAGGACCAGTTAAGCTTCTCCCCGCAACCCTGCTTTCACCATCTGCATGCGCTCTGCCTAACAGCTTAACTTTAACCTGACATTCAGTTTCGCCAGGTCAGGTAAGAAATATTCCCCCCCACCCCCGCCCTGCTGCCCCGAGTCCAAGTAAACAGGAGACATTTGGCAAATTAGTTTTGATACCTGTCTGCTTAATTTAATCAAGCACACATATTTATGATAAGTGAATATTTGAAACACTTCAGTGTTTGTAGTCTTCGGTAGAAGCCAGTCTCCCTGGCTGTTTACTCATCATTTTATCCCTAAGGGCAAATGGACCACCTTCCCTCCTCAGCTCAGGTGTGCCTCAGTCTGACAAGGATGGCTCACATGAGATCACCTTAGATCGGTGTCACCTTAGATTGGAGACAAGAACAGCCTTTACATTCTTGCCTGTCTGTAACCACAGTACCAGTGCCCCCCACCCCCCTCCCACTGCCATCACCTGGTGAGCATTCCAGGGGCACGTGACCCTCTAGTCCTCAGCCCCTGCCTCCACCTACTACTTTAATATTAGGTCCTTCTGGTATCAGGTATGATGTTCCCACCTACTTCTGACAAATGGGCTGGTGGGCCATGAACAGCTCATATTTTGGATGTGTTACTGCATTTATGTCTAGCACTAAGGAACTCTGGGAGAGCACTTGGCCTAGCGCACAAAGAAAACCCACTGGGGAAAACCCACTGCCATACAAACTGCAAGAGAGGCTATAAGGTGATCTTTAAATTACTCCAGAGAAAGGAAAGCCCTTCAAACCAAACCCACCCACGAAGATGGTACACATTATGGGCACTCCCTCTGAGAGCCATGACGAAAAGAGAGAAGTTACAAGGGCATACAGCTAATGGGCAATCACCAATGTCCTACGTGATGTATGACATGTCAGAAAAATACAATGTTGGAGGTGCGCACTTTCTAAACAAGTGCCAAGTACTCAGCATAAAGTCACTCAAGACCCCCCAGATGTGGTAATGGCCTCCTTGGACAGCTGCCTGATCCTCCACCCTCAGCAGCAATCTCTCAGCCTCCCTTTGACTCTTTTTTTTATAGGCACCTCAGAAGGAATGAAATTCACGTCCTTATTTGGGCTGAGGCATGAAGTGTCCCTGGCGTTCTGCTACCCACAGCCAATTTCTGCAAAGCCACTGAAAGCTGCCATATGAGGTAGCAGCGGGTAGGCTGTCTCTGGTAATGAACATTATATTCATTTAATGCCTTCTGCAGAGGGCCAGGCTGGGTGGGACACACCTGTACACTCGCATTTGGAAGGATGAGGGAGGGAGGGAGGGAGGGAGGGAGGGAGGGAGGGAGGAAGTTCCCAAGTTTCACACTGGCCTGAGGCATATAGTGAGAGTCTGCCTTCCTAACCTACTACAGCCTGAAAGACAGGCCATCAAAGCTTACCAGCCAGAAAAGCACTGCCAGAGAGGAGCCCCTGGAGAATCCCACACTCTCATCCTGATTTCAGAAGACCCTCATAAAAATGTCCTCTGATAGAGAAATGGCTTCGTTCCACTTCATGTAATTGGACAGATAGGAAGGGAACATATATGTTATGTCTCAGACTTCCAACAAACTGCTAATTTCAAACAAAGGCTTGGGAAGTGAAAGCGAGAAAAGCGCTTCATTTTCATATGAAATCCCCATAGGCCATGGTGCTACTGGGGTAACTAATGTGAATGGAGCCAGCCTTAAGAAGGCCACGCATGGCGACGCATTGCCGGGCATGGTGGCATAGAACTTTCCCAGGGCTACAGAGGCTGAGGCAGGACAAGATTAAGGCTAGTCTGAGCTACATAGTTTAAGATACTATTTCAATACAAAAAGCACCCATCAATAAACCCAAGGAACAAAACTACCTATTGCTGGCTGACCTAAGTGGTTGGTGGCTGGGAGTGACTGGAAAGGCCTGCCAGACAACTGGAGAAGGTGGTATGCAGGTGCCATGGGCCTATGCAGAGGCTGTAGTTCCAGGAGATACTGGTGCCCATCCTGCCCACACTGGTTGCCACCTGACTTTGGCACTCACCAGCAAGCTCCAGTTTTGCAGAACAGCTGGATGACAGTCGCCACCAGTGAAGACCGCATTAATACCCACAAGACAGATTGCAGCCGCCATCACACACCCGAGACCTGGGTGGACAGAGAGATCTGTTAACTGCACATGGCAACCTTTTCCATGGGCCTCCTGCTGCCCTGGGTCATGCTGACCAGTCTGCTCTGTTGGGACGAGGAGCTGAGCACAGCTGCCACTGCACAAGGACCTTGCAAGCAGCACAGAATGCTTGCAGACAGGAAAGTGATCTTGGAATAGGAGAAGGCCACTGGGACAGAGAAGTTGCTGAGGTAAGGGCCCTAGCACCAGAACCTGGCTGTCTAGCCTGTGGGGACTCTGCCTCTCAAAGCCTGTCAGCCAAATCATGAGATCTGAAGTCCTGCACAGACTCAAGACAGTCACCAGTTCTGGGGGCTGCCTCTGATCGTAACAGCTTCGGACAGCCCAAGAGCCGTGTCACTAAGGTCTGCTATGAGCAGGAAGCACATCTGACTGTCCTGGGAGGCCCACGGTGCTAAGAGTTGTGAAGCCTGAAGGTATAGAGACCAAGCTGACTCATCTTTAATACACCTGGCAGCGCGGCTGGCCCAGCTGGGTTCTCCAAAATTCCTCACGCGCAAAAAGAAGCCCAGCTCAGTGGGAACGGCCAGCGAAGATCCTACTGGAGTGCTTCTGTTTCCATATACTCGATGACTACTTCTTTCCTAGACTCAGGCGCTTTCTAGCTCGTAGGGCTACCTGTCTGCTGGAGACAGGAGCAATTGCAGCTTATGTGGAATCTGCTCTTTCTAGAATTAGGAATGAGTCTGCAGGGCTTAGAATAAATGGCAAAGATTTCACTACAGAAACATTCGAGGAGCAGGCACGATTCTGGTTTCGTAGTAGACTCTGGGTTATTTCAGGAGAGAAAATATACCTAATCTCTCCCTCACCTTTGCCACACTCCCACAGGAACCAAGGGTGCCCCCCAAAGCCTTGCTGGCAACAGCAGGCCCAGGAAACCTCCTGAGGTTTCCAAACTGCACTGAGTTGTGTGGGTGCCCACTGCTGCTGAAGTCGCACTGGTGGCTGGCTCCCTATTGACTTCCGTATTATGCTAATCAGGAGGACTAACCCTCTTGCGTTCACCAGAACATGGGGCTTGACCAACAAGCTGTGCACACGGGGGCTCACAGGTGGTAGTGGGCAAGAGCCAGCCACACGGACAGTGATGACCAACCACCAGGCAAGCAGCGCCCCTGAATGTGTGCATTTCCCACATCTTGCTGAGCACAGCAACCCTCCAAAATTCAGAAGATGTGCAGGAACCGGAGGGTGGGACAGAGGCTGGCCAGGTATCCTGCTCTCAGTATACAGTCTTCACACACACGGCCATCCTTAGAGATCATGAGCAGGCTACAGCTTTTGTGCACATGGCTATCTGAGCCTGGGTGTAGGGATGAGCCTGGGGGTCATGGCGGGGAGCAGATGTGCTGGGCTTTAGCTTAGCAGGTTTGGGGGATCTGGGAATGGCTGGAAGGTGCATGTAGTATCTGGCAGGGAAGAGGTTTGCAGCCTTGTAACATGCGTGTAACCACAACAGACCTAGGCTCAGAGCAGTAAGAGCGAGACCCCTCTCTTCCTGTTGAGGTGACAGAAGGAGTCCAAAAAGAAGGGCTCTAAAGCCTGTAGTTGCTTCTTCGTAGGCTTCCCTGAGGCCATTGGCCACTGCCCAAGCCTATCTACTTTTGTTTATTTGTTTTTCAAGACAGGGTTTCTCTGTAGATCTCTGGCTGTCCTGGAACTCGCTCTGTAAACCAAGCTGGCCTCAAACTCAGAGATCTGTCTGCCTCTGCCTCCCAAGTGCTGAGATTAAAGGCCATGTACCACCATTGCCTGGCTCCATCTACTTTTATTTAGCCATGGGAGAGGCAAAAGGATTTGAGTCATCATGTTTCTAGTCCAGAGGGATCTGCTGGGAAAGATCTGGCCCTCTAGGTAGACCAGCTTCCTACACGGAGCACTGTAAGCTGTCACACCCCAGCAAGAGACTCCATGTTCCCCACTACACTTGCCCCTATTTGACCTATTATGTTCATTCCCGTTCTGCCTTAGCACACTGCAGTTGTTCAGTGGACGTTTACTGCTATGACATCAGGTGTGATCCCATGAAGTAGAAATGTGAAGGGCAGGTCAGTCATAAGAACTGCTTCTCAGTACACTGCAACATGGAGCTCAGCCCTGGGTGTCTCCTGAAGGAGAGAGTAGAGGAGACTGCTCTGCTACACAGCATAGAGACAAGAACAGACCAGGTTGTTCCTCCCAAACCAGATGTAAGCACAAACTGCTACACATTCCAGCTGTTTTCTCTCCCACTGTTTCCTCTATGTTGGTGAGGCTGTAACAACACGTGCTTACAATTTCTGCGCCATGGTCCTGGTCGAAGGCCAAGCGAATCTCACAAGTTCCTAAGAATATTATCTCATCCCACACCAATTCCCAAGCTCTCAAAGAATTAACTATATTTGGATATCCAACAAGGAAAGCCGTCACTGTTTCTTGTGAAGAATGACAGAAAACGTGTTCGTGCTCTCTTGTTCTTGATGGAGCAGGGAAATTGGTAACTTTCAAAACATTATTATATCTTTCAAACATCATCATAGTTCTCTGTCACATGGCTGGACCATCACCAAAATCCTAGTGATGGGGCGATTCAACATGCAGACAGACTAAACATCACGCAACTACCGACTACATGCCAAGCGAACATAAGCACGTTTGGGCCTCTGGCCGCTCTTCCAAAGTTCCTCCTCACACTACCAGTGAGAGCAAACCCACAGACCCTTCTCTGCAGGCTGAGCCCAGGACACCCCGAGCAGTTGTTCTGTGCATACTGTGTCCACGGCGCTCCCCACGAGAATGGAGGACACAGCAGGTACAGCCCACATTTACACAAAGAGTAAAGAACTAGTTTAGTTTAAATTTCTAGTTTAATCATTTCACGTTAGCACTAAGGAATCAAAAGCAGATAAACTAGAGATCCCACAAGCTGTCAGGCATGCATGGCACACGCCTGTAATTCCAACACTTGAGAGCCAGAGGCAAGAAAATCTCAAGTCTAAGACCAGGCTGCTACATGAGACTTTGTCTCAGAAAGCCAAATACAAACGGAGAGCCTCTACGGCAGCAGGCCATAGGCTGTCCAAGATTAGAAGGTCAGCAGCCAACACTCTTTAACATCAAGAGTGACAGTATGATGTCTGGTACTGCCCACCTGGCCAGCACTGGCCTTTCTGACATGTGCCTTGGTCCATGTCTCTATTAGGTCATCAACACCAGTGTTTCCAACTCTGTGCTAAGTCCCCAAGATTACAGGGCTTGGGTTATTAGCTGACTTGGGAAGGACCTTATCCAAGACTCTGGAAGGAGCTGCAATGATGGCTATACATGCCTAGCTCCACGCAACAGTACTAGGCACTGCTCCACAAGTGCCTTCCAGACTACCCCCACAGGACACATACCCCAAGAGCTCACATGCCAGCCAAGCTCTGGCCTGTGGCCCACGTTCAGCTCAGAAGAGATGACTCATTTTCAATAGATGCCACACTGTTTGGTTTGGATCTCTCTAGGGCTTTTAGACACTGTCTGTTGATGGCACCCTGCTCTGGTAACTACCACCACTGGGCCTCTGGCTGACAGCTACTTTAATGGGTCTGTGAGAAACAACAGTTTGGGAGAGAACATGACCATGCTAGTACAAACTATAGGGTCTTTTAAACTAGAACCCATACATTCTTCCTTTACGCCTATATAAACAGTAAGCAAAATGAAACAAAAAGAGAAGCCCTACCTTAAGCTCTGTGCCACCACCAATGGCCAACTTGTCCACCACCCGGAAGCAGTGTTCCCAGAACACCTACCACAGTGGATAGAAGCCGGGTGGCTCTCTGGCCACACTGAGTACACTACATGTACTCCTGCTGAGTGGCAGCTCCCTGCCACAGGTCAGGAGCATGCTGGCAAACACTGGCCTTCCTCCAAGGTGAGGACTCCGCAAGTGTAGTCAACACTGAGCATTGATGCTGTAAGTTGAGCCATTGCCACCTCGGTCTTCAGGCCAAAGGGGCCTGAGGGAAGTAAGTTGCAGGGCTCTTCTCTCTCCTCAGGAAGGCAAGGCTAGCCCACCTCCACCATTCCTATTTCCTTTCTCCAAGAGTGCTTACAAATATGTAGAGTACCTTAGGGCTTGTTCATAACACATGGGGGCCGCTTAAGGCCCTGTCAAAGACCTACCAAAGGACTGAGACTCTGGCTCTGTGGCAGGAGAAGGGAACAACAGTTATATGTAGCCTACACAGAAGGGCTCTGAGAGCCTGTGACTGTCAGCATCAGCACATGGGCCAGCACCCCTGCCAGGAGAGCATGAGTACCCACCAGGACCCAAGCTTGCCCCCCGCCCCCTTGCCAGCTGCTCCTCTCCCTTCCTGCTTCATAAAGAGCAAGAAGCTGCCCAGGATGGCGACACTTCATTTTAGTCAGAATCCCCATCAAATTACATACAGCCAGAAGTATGGTGCTTCATGCTTAATCAGAAATTCAGTCAAGATGCTCAACTACAGAAGGCAGCTGGGGTTTTGTGGACACTCTGACTTTACAAGAAACAATCCATCTGACTGTTGTCTGAATTGAAGTTAGGCCTAACTTGGCACAAAGATGCCCTTTTAGGACATTGTTTTTACCACACTTAAGGGCAGGCCCCATGACCAGCATTTGGCCAGCATAAAACAAACTCAGTGGTATTTCTGTTGACTTTTCTTGCCTCCTACTGCTTTGTCTGGGCATTTTCATCTTACTAGTCCTTTGCTTGTATATTAACTATAGTTTCTTTTTTTATACAGGATATGTTTTGTGTATGTGTCCATGTTTCTTGTGGGTTTTTTTTTCCTTTTTCTTTTTTTAATTCTAGTTTTTCTGTTTGTTTTCTATTGGGAGGGTGGGGAGGTAGGAGGAGTTGGGGATGGAAACTGTGATCAGAAATATGTTTAGAAAAATTCAAATTCAATAAATGGAAATGGAAAAAAAACATTCTTTTTTAAGTGAGGGCTGGAGAGATGGCTCACTGGGTAAGGACACTTGCTGCTCTTGTATAGGACCAGAGTTTGGTTCCCGGAACCGACATGGTGGCTCACAACACCTACAGCTCTACACTACAGGGATCAACACTCTCTTTTGGGCTTTTACTGACTGCATGTAGTGCATGTGCACTCATGTAGGTAAAACCAAAACGAAACAAGAACATCATACACGTAAGGAACAAACCTAAAAATACTGAAAAGCTACTTTTTTGGGTCTTACAGTCTTAAAGCAGGCCTTGGCGCCAGCGCCTTTGCCTTCGGGTGTGACGTGTCCTGATATAGAGCCAGGACGGGTGATGGGATCGGGATGGGTTTCTGTCAATGCTAAGAGCAGGTGAAGCACAACTGAGTGACTGAATTCCCTGATGCCTGGTCCGTAGACCCCAGCACTGCTGCTGGCCCGTGCTGGGCCTGCTCCTCATGGTCCCACAGCAGGTGGATGCTCAGGAGACATGCCCCAGTTCTTCTCGGATGGAGGAAGCTGCGGATTACAGATATCCGCCAAGAATGGGCTAGGTGCGCTGACCGTCCATGCCCTAGGGTACTTACACAGCCTCAGCAGAACTGCCGGGACTTCCAGCCCTGGGAAGTGGCCTCGGAGGGAGGGATCCAGCGCATCTGAAAAGACAGGAGAGGCCGTGAGGCAGGGGCCCCACCTCATTCTGGGACTTCAGACCCTGTTGCTTCTCCAAGACGGGTCAATTCACACTGGCCAGGGTGGCATTTCCTGCCCAGGGGTAGAAAAGTCCCACAGCAGCATCCTGAATGTCTAACATGCCTTATGAAGACCAGACACATTCACAGGGCAGCCCACTTCAGCCAGTATTAGGGTTCTGTCAACTACCACTTCTTTTTCAAAGCTCCTCTCTATACTTCTTCCCAAGCTGGGAGACTTAGTTAAACAAAATGTAAACAAAGGGAAGGGTACTTCATGACCCGCCTGAATGGAACTGAACCTTCTCTGAGAGCCTGTTCTCTCAGGAAAAGGGTCAGCTTTCTGGCATGCTGTGTTCACCAGGCCCCAAGAGGCACCCGTAGCCTGTGACAGAGCTGGACAAAGGTCAACAGT
Source organism: Mus musculus (assembly GCF_000001635.26). Taxonomy (NCBI): domain Eukaryota; kingdom Metazoa; phylum Chordata; class Mammalia; order Rodentia; family Muridae; genus Mus; species Mus musculus. Next base: position 33,795,602 of record NC_000074.6, read on the forward strand.
AGTGTTGCCTCTTCTAACCAACCTAACACAGCCAGACTGAGGGACACTCTTTCCACCCGGAAGGACGCTCTGGGATCTTACACTACACAAAATCTGAACAATAGAAGGGCACATATGTGTCACCCTTACCACCCATCCGCTGACAATGCCAGTTTTGTCTATAACCCGTTGGGCAGAAGGAGGCATGTTTACCCATGTCCCCACCCACCATTCTTTTTTTTTTTTTTTTTTTTTTGAGATAAGGTCTGTCTTCCTTAGCCTAGGCTAGCCTCTAACTCACCATGAATTACTCTTGAACTCCTGTTCCCTGTCTCTGCTTCCAGAGAGCTGGGCTTACCAGGCTAGCTCCTCTCCCATTGTTAAGTAAGAGGGGTGGCCTCCCATGGAGTGCAATGAGCAACACAGAAAAGTGCTTCTGGGGACAAGGAAGACATAAAGGACAGCAAAGAGGGGAGAGACCTCAACAGGAGACAGGTTTACTCAGGCTCCTGAAACATCAAGTTGAAGACGGAGCCACTCTGGCTGTGGTGGAGGGACACCTGGGCCAGAGGCAACTCACAGACAACCCTCTGAAGACTCGTGCACTGTGGGGTTGATGGAAACTGGCCGCTTTCTCTCTTTCACAAGGGTGGGAAACAAGCCGTCCCAGAGTCCAGCTCAGAAGGCAGAACCAGGCTCTGCTAGATCTTGCCGAGCTCTAAAGGCTGAGAAGCCAAGGAATTGGGTCCTAGGGAGAAACTAATTCTTGCCCTGGTCCCCAAGAGCTCCTCGTGTTTTCCTTCTGACTCAAGGACCCCACAATAGCAGCCATGTCCCCTAGCTGCCAGTGCAGAACAGGAGGGGCCAACTGTGGCCCCAAAGAAACCAAACCAACCCCTAAGGATAAGGTGTCAGCTTCTGGTACATCAGCATCTACCTCAGACATCCCTTAGGCCATCTTCTACACTACGCTTCCTCAGGGACTGTGTCAGATGTTATTTCCTCAAATACTGTGAGGGTAAAGCTATATTGCTGGGAGCCATCGGAGCCCCCAAAGATCCTGGAAGCCAGGCAGGCATCTTTCCCACCAGGCAGGACGGGGTAAGAGATCAGAAACATCCTTACAGACAGACTAAACACCCACACTTGAGTGTCTGTAGAGCAAACGGACCCACAGACAGACAGACAGACAGACAGACAGACAGACAAGAGGGGACAATGTGGAAAGACGTGGGTTAGGAAGGCTAGAGACCAGGAGCAGGAAGGTGGAAGACAGAAGCAGCACGTACCTACCCTTGGTCATGGCTGTTCGTCTCAGTCCGTTTGCTCACTAAGCAGAGAGCAGAGCTGGGGCTGCCTTCCTGAGACAGCTGGGAAAGGGCAGCCTCGGGGCCAGAGCCCTCAGGCCAGGGATGCTGGGAACCTAAACCCGAAATGGTCCATGTGCACTGTGTCAGTGTGGAGCAGTGGTGGCAGTTGTGCGGCCTGGGTGTGGGGTGGGGATGTAAGGCCCTGCGGCCAACGTGGCATAGTGTTCACCAAGAGGGTCACAGGGAGGGGCTGGCAGGGAGGACAGTGAGCTGCAGGGTAGATGGCATGGGTTTGGAACTGGTGAAGGTGACTAAGAAAAAGAGGGGTCCTTGCTGTCTGCCACCCTAGCCTCCCAGGCTGCCTCTCACTTCAGTACTCCCCACCACCCTTTGTGAGCGAGTGTGTGCATGCATGTACGCACACGTACGCACACACACACGCACACGCACACGCACACACTCACACACTCAAGCACCCTCAATCATGCAGTCGCTGATGGAGAAAAGATGGACTCCCACATCTGCCGGCCAAGACAGCCTGGCTCTTGCTGAATTTCAGACACGCGAGGCACCCGCCTTCCTGCAGGGGGCAGCGCATGCCAGGCCAAACAGAGCAGCTTCCTGTTCTTGCACCCAGTGAGGGACCGAGTGCGAGGGGCGTAGCCAGGAGTATGGGCAGCTGGCCCAGAAGAACAAGCTGTTTGGTGCTAACCGCAACAGCTTCACCTTTACTGCATTTTGGGCTGTTTGTTCGGCTGTAGCTTTTGGCCCCAGGTCACTCCTGTCCATGTCCTGGAGGCTGCTAGACTCCTCATTATCACTGACTGCAGGGGCCACAGGCTACTCCAGACTTGCTCAAGCTCAGCTCTTCAGAACAGTTAAGTGCACACATTGAAGCCATGGAAGAGCTGGGGTAACCCTGGCGATTTCTGCACTATCAACAGAAACGTGCAGGAAAACACACACACACACACACACACACACACACACACACACACACACACACACACACACACACACTACTCACACACTACTCACACACTACTCACATGCCTATATATAATCCCAGGGCTTTGAGGCCCCCAATGAGAACTTCTAACAAAATATTTAACTAACACAAACCCTGACTTAGTGTGCGCCAGACAGAGACAGTGTCAAGTGTAGCAGACCAAGAAGCCTAGAGGCCTGAAACAGAACAGCACAGTGACTCAGTTCACTGCCTGCAGCCACACTGTACGGACTCACACTCAAACACTTCTCACAGAAAGGCAACTTTGTCAGGCTCCACACTATCCCACGTGGTGACAGACCAGACAGGAAGAGCAGATACCTGGGCCATGAATAATCAGGAGGAGAAAAGAATCACGCTGGAGTCGATAGTGAATACTTGGGAAAGATGCAGAGTTGAACACGACACCTAAGCACCGCACAGAATATATGTTTCTGATGACGAGGCCAAGGACAAAAAGGCCTGACTGTCTCCAGGGTGGAACTCCCACTCAGTGCACCATCCCTGGCACCTCGTGTACACTGAGCAACACAGGGCAGGGCTAACAGTCACTGGCCTTGATGGTCCCCTCTCTAGTGACCAGTACCACTGTCCTCTTTAGATTCCAAGAGTGATGAGGAAGGCAGGGCAGGGCGATCAGTACAGTTAGCTGATACCCTTTGGTGGCTTTTTCCTCTGCTGTCCCTGGGCCATTGGGCTTACCTTGGCCTTTAAGAAATGCAGTCATTCCATGGCTATGGTCCAAGTCATTTCAAACCAAGAGACCCCGTTTATTTGTTCATGGATTTATTTCTATGTGTGTTAGGAAGGAGGACAGCCTGGCCCAGTTGGCTTGCCTAGTGGCAAGCACTTTCACCTGCTGACCCATCTCACTTGCATTTCAAAGTGCCCTCTGGGCTGCTGGCACGCACTAATCCAGATATGAGGTACCCACTCTTGACTTAGATCTTCAAAAGTGTGACTGGAAAAAGACCCGGCTGGAAAGGCTCTCCAACCCAGACAGTTTGAGAGCAACACACCGTGTCCTGGGGTTGACAAACACAAAGCAGTGTGTAACAGGGTTTGCTGTGACATGGAGGGACTTGTTCCACTGATTCCCTGGGCATCCCAAGGTCATCTGACCGCACAATCTTTTGATTCTCTGCCAGCTATACCCATGGAGCTGAGAAAAGCCAGCTTGGGGCCCGGTCAGTGGTGATGAGATTGAATCCAGTGTGGCATCCAATCTTCCTGGTCTAGTGGCCATGGAACAGAGCCCAAAGCAAGCCCACCCCCTGACTGATACCCTGAGCTCCATTCCTGCGATTTGTATGAATTGGTCCAAGGCATCAGTCCATCATCCTATTCATCCCAGCAGCTGGAGAAGGACCAAGTGAGAACTTCTTGGCTATAGGATGATATGTATAATCCTAGCTAAAGCAGGAGGATTGCTGTGAGTCTGAGGCCAGCCTTGAAGCCATGGCAAACACGATCTCAAAATACCAAACAGTCTCAGCTGGAGAAGGCTGCTTCTTCAAGGATGGCTAGCCAGGATGACTGTGTGTCAGTCGCTGGCCTGTGAACCTCACAGTCAAGGTCCTAGAATCATGAGCCCCCTCCTCAAAGACCAATCCCTCTCTCAAGTCTCAGCTCTTCCACCAGGCTGTTCTGAACACAAGTTAGGGTCCTGTGTCCAGGCAGGTGTGTGGAATGTGCTCCAGTGTCTCCCAGTTCGCTGGGACGCCACTCTGGTCGAGAGCACCCAAGCATGTAACACTCTGCGTCAGATTCGGTCCACAGTGGCAGCTTACCATCCGTATTTAATCTTGTCAGCTTGTTAATTTTTAACTATGTTTGCTAGCAAGGGCCATTAGAGGTCCCTGGGCGCTGAGCTTAGTCAAGCGGGCAGAGCTCGTGCACAATGTATGAAGATTAAAGTTGGGGTGCCCCACTTTCCCATCCTGTCACTGGGTCCTGGCCTTCCACCCTGGCATGCACGCTCTGAATAAAACATGATGCCATTTGGAGTCAATTTTCCTTTTGCTCTGTCAAAACTTGTTTTCCTCAAAGAGAAAAGTTCAAGGTCCCCTCTTAGGAAGCTTGGTGTTGGGTAATCACAAAGTTTCCTTGCATCCCTGGCATAGGGAAGCTGAACTAGAACTCACAGTGGAACCCCGAAAGTCACATAGTGGGTACCTGGGAGCCTGAGCCTCAAGAGGCAACTAGAACCTACCATGGACCATCTGGTGCCTCTCTGCCCTCACGGCAAAGCTCGGGGCGATGCGCCCACTCCTTCTGCTCTTTCTGTCACCCCTGGCCCCAACAGGTGCAGCCCAAAGGACCCACTCACCAGGTGCTGCTCCAATGTTCCCGTTCTACACATTCCTCCCATTCACCGTGGTAACTGGGAGCCTCTAGTAACTAGAGGCCCCGCTCTGGCAAAGGCAAGGTGCGGAGAGGCTCTTTAGTGAGTCCCGAATGCCACACACAGTGGTACTCTTCCCCTCAAATTAACGTTACGTGACAGATGTTCGTTCTTCTGCTTATACAGAAAGAAACGCAGGGGCAGGAGGATGGAGGACACGTGCCTACGATACCAGGTTTAACAGTTCGGGTAGCAGCTGTCATTAAAAAAAGAATCCTGTCTACAGATGGGGCTAGCTAAGTGGTTCAGCAAACAGAGAGCTTGGGGGGGAGGGGGGGGGAAGGCCAGAAAACCCAAGTTCAAGCCCTGGAGCTCACAAAGCTGCCCTCTGACCTCTCGGTGTGCAGCACAGTACAGGCGCCCAAACACACAATCACAGACACACAAAAAGTAATAATTAATAAAAAAAATCCCTTTTGTGAGCTTTGGGTGGTGGCCTGCCTGTGACCCCCACATTCAGGAGGCCTCTACAACAACAAAAGGATCATAAATGAGAATGGCCTGGACCACAGAGTGAGACCCTGTCTCCAAAACCAAACAACAAAATTACGGTTGCTTTCCTGTTTGGGAGACTCGTGATCTTGACTAGTGAGTGACCTTCCTACTTTTAGGTCCTGAAGGTTGGGATCACAGGCGACATCCCAGCGCTGTGACAGTGACAAGGTCACAAGGACAGAGAGAGGGCTTCCTTAGCCAGGAGCAGAGTTCCTGGGCTCGGATCACAGCTCTACTCAATCCTTCTAAGGTGGCAGACATGACCTGAGCCAGGAAACAGAAGGAGCGCGTGGAAGGCGGCGCCAGGGCCCACAGGGCCTCCTCTTCTGCAGCTTATGTGACAGAAGGCCACAAAAGGGTCCTGGTTCTGTGTGGAATCAAAAGCACCATGCTGGTCTCTGGGATGTCCTAGTGGCCTGGTGCCTCCTGCCAGGATTGGCTTTCTACAGGTGGGTGTGTGCTGGTGTGGCTGTGGGGGAGGGGAATCGTGTAAGAGGCAGCACACTGCAGGGTGGCGCAGTCACAGGGCAGCAGTGAGACACCTGTCCTCTGATAATGCATTTCTCCCTGATTGTCACTCTTCTGGTTTCTGGCTTTGGTGTCTCAGGTGGCTTTTGTTCTTTTACCAAGCCAGGAGAGCAGGAAGCTTGGGCCGAGTCCCTTTCTATGCAGAAAGTTCAAACATTTCCTTAAAAAAGGCTAAACTTGGGGGTGGGGGGAGAAGAGGGGAAGGGGTGAAATGCTTGTCTAGAACGCTCTATCCCCAGTACTGAAAGCAAATAAATAAACAAATAAATAAATCCAGCCAAAGGAAAGTAAGCAACATAAAAACCCAAACTGCAAGTCACTACAACGCACCAGACATTACTAACGCTTTAAGATTCTTAGCCCCACGTTCCTGAAGCTCTGAGATGTTTAAGGCTGAGGTTGGCCAGGCAGCCCTGGAACCCGCACATGGCCCTGTACTACCACTGCCTAAAGGAGGGCCCGCAGGAAGAAAGGACTGCAACTTGACCAGCTGAGGTGGGTACTGGCCCCTACAACTCCAGCCTCCACAGACGGCCAGGGTTCCCACTCCGGAAAGCCTGTCAGGCATTGAAGACTAGAGAGTCACAGTATGTAGGGGTGCCTTCCACAACCGTGAGCTCACAGACCTGCAGGGTGGGGGGTGCCACTGCTCAGTAAGGCCTAGGCTTCCCTCAGCCCCTTAGGGCAGTCCTGGGGGGACATGAGGAACAGCGAGTGTTCAAGGACAAGCCAGGACTGAGAAAGGGGATCTGTGGTTCATAGCAGTACACACCCCAAATTTCCATGCCCCTCCCTGACTTCTGAGAAAGGATATTACTAAGACATTAAACTCCTTCTAGGGGTCAGAAAGGCCTAGTTGACGGTCCTGACAGGACTGGCCAACAGCACTAAACTTGCTACTACCTGCTCAGCGGAAGATGAGCAATACAGAGTATGAAACCTTGGTCAATGGGGCCCAAACCAGGCACCACAGTTTCCCAGGGTCCCTAAACCCTTGTGCTCTTGAGGAAATACCTTGTGTGCCCAAACCTTAAGTCTATGTTCTCTGTTCTCCACAGGGCAGTAGCGACTAACAGCAAGATGAGAAATAATTAAAACAAACAAAAAAACACTGTAATCCAATTCTTGTTAGTTTTATCGTGGGGCTGGGAAGATGGCTCAGAGTATTGTTTAAGTCTGCCTTGAAAGATGGAGGCAGGGTATTCTCTGGAGCAAGCTAGCTAGAGAGTCCCACCGCGTCAGTGAGCTCTGGGCTTGAGACAGAGCCTGGTCCTCAATGAACTGGGTCTAGACTGCATGACTGCCCTCGCATATATTCACAGCACACACATCAAAATGGAAAGAGAAGACAGTTACACACTACTGGGTAAACAAACACCCAGCTCTGGTGACAAATGGGTACAGACCTGCAAGTAACCCAGACAGCCTCGAAGTCTGTCCGTCTGTCCATCTAAGTTCTTTATTTGTTTGCCTGTGGCAGTTTCCTGTGGACTAGCTCTCAATTTGTTTGGAGTGAAACCTCTAAAAAAAAATTTTCCAGGGGTGCCTCAGGGATGTCTCAAGATGCACACCTGAGAAGTCTGCAATAATTTACAGAGTGTCTGTCCCTTGGGGAGGAGCCCCCTGAAACAGCTGACCTCAGGACCTTCCTCGACCTCGCTTCCCTGACAATCATTCAGGCCCAGCTCTGGGGCTGCTCTAGTGGGGGTGGGGGACAGGGGCTCCACCAATGCTATGAGGTGAGACCAGCAGATTCACAAGGCAGACCGGTGACCGAGGGTCTGTATGTCGTCTTCCCCTTCCGGAAAGTGGAAGATGAAACATGTCTCTGCTGCCCAGTGAGTCACACAGTGTAGTTTGCAAACGTTACACATCCATGGCCTTGAGGCTAGATAATCATTTAAAAATGCTAATGACAGATTTCTGACACTGGCTACAGAGCCACACCATTCTCTGTATAAAATGCTAAGGCAGCACCCGTGCTTTGCTGTCCTGTCTCTTCATCCAACTTGGAGAAGGTGGGAGTTGTGAAAGAATCTTACTAAAGCACAGGCTGGCTAGGCGCTCTGGAGTCTTCTGTCTCTGCCTCCCACGCACAGGGATGACAGGTGTGTGCCACCATTAGATCAGAACCACTGGCATCTGGTGGCACAGAAAGACCTTTAAACCAGAGCGGAGAATGGCTGCTCACGGCTAGAATTGAACCAGAAGTGGATCCAACTCCGTTTTAAGGGCAGGTCCCGTTTCTTGGCTCCTCCCTTCCTTAGGAGCAGAGCAGGAAGGCAAGGAGGATGTGTCCACTAGGGAGATCTGTCAGCCTTGTTCGGATGCGAGCACTTCCGGTGGCGGATGACTTGTTGGCACGAGCATCTTCTAGTGTAAAACTCAGGGTGGCTCCGGAGCTCAAGAAACAGGCAGCAGCGTCGATGAGGCCCGGGCCCTGGGCACAGTCTCCTGGGGCACTCTTTCAGAGTCTGCTCCCATGGGACATACAACTCAGTTGCTATGGGCCTGGTCCTCCCTCACAAACCTCAGCCAGAGATGAAATACCTCGGCTCCAAAATTGTAGCACCGTGAAAACATAAAAAAAAAAACCAAAAACGCTGTAGTCTACTTGAGACCATTTTTTTTTGCTCTGATTAAAATTTTTATTGAAAGCTCTCAAATATTATCAAGAAATAGTTTTTTTTTGCAAAAGGGGGAGGGAGGGGGTTGCTAATAAATTCAACACGGGAGCTCCCTCTGCTGGTCTGCAGTAGGTTGATATGTGACAAACACATTCCCAGAGACAAATCTAATCTGCTGAAGAAGTGGACAAAAGACAGGTGTGTTGGGCTTTGCCTCTGGAGAGAAACACTAGAAGAAAAAAAAAAATCCACGTCTCAAAACAGAGCACAACAATCAAAAAATAAAAAAAATAAAAAATAAAACTAGAAGACTCTCCAAAACATTAAGTTTCCAGAACAAAACACCACTCGGCTAGTAAGGGGCCGCCCACTCTGCTCCCTCCAGTTAGCATCTCGGAAGCCATCTTTGCCTCAGAGTCTCTTCTGACAGATTTCTCATCTACTTAGAGGGGAAAGTTCCAAGGAGTCATTAGAGCGAGGCCTCTCCGAAATTCCAGTAAGAGCAAGTCTCTGGTGAGCCAGCGCCTTGCTGTGTTAGCCAGCAAGGAGAACAGGTGACACTTGCTCGGGTCACCTGTGGAAGCGCTGCGCTTTGGGGACAACCTTCCATCTTCTCAGACCCGTTTCCTCATTGTACAATGGGCTGGGCCTGCTGTCTATAAAGCCTCTACTGGGTCACTCCAAGTCCCAGCCTGGACCAATACATTCGACAAGAATGTTCTCTTAAGTGACTCCAGAGAAGAAGTGGGATTCCAAGACACAGGCCTCTCACCACCGCAGGTCAGAGTTCCACCCAGTCTAGGCTGATGGCTGAGTCAAGAGGATGCCGGGCTGGGTAAGTCTCAAGAGAAGGGGGCCATCTAGGTGATGCGAGCCAGTGAGGCACACGGCCAAGATCCAGCGAATCTTGCACTGTCTCTCCATCCTTTCTCAGTGGCGTAGACTTCCTAACTCTCCCACGAGATCCTTGTTAGAACCTTCACCCTCCATATTCCCCAGTCACTCCTGAGTCCATCTGTTACATCAGGACCAGAGCCAGCGATCCCCGTTCTTTCTGGACACTGCCAGGTCCTGATTCTCCAGGGCAGTGGTGAATGGCCTGGTTGCGGACTACCCAAAGCCACAGATTCTATAGACTATGTGTAACCTTCTATCATTCTATGATGCATGCCTGCCCCTAGTGGCCTCAACTGTTGGTTGCTCCTTTTGAGAGGGGGCACAGCACCCGCACATGAGGTATGGGACACACACAAAAGGGGCTTTTAGTTGCTCTTTGCTGTCAACAAAGATCAAAAATATAAAGGACTAAGTGACAGACAGTCACAATTTAGCCCCCCACTTGCCCGCTATCTGTCGGCTATGACGGCTACTGAATACTGAGGCAGGGATACTGGGCAGAGCACAGAAAAGCAAAAGGCACGTCTGGTCGTTGACTTCAGCTTGTTTCCTGGACCACGGCCACTGCCGGCCACTCCCTGCCACCTTCAGCACGTTTTTCCTCATTCCTCACACTGCTGTGTAGCTTCCCCAGGGAGGATATTTTGGCCTGTGGCACAGGCACTGACTGAGGGCTTCCTGCCTGCCTACAGCTGATAGGCCCCCGGAGAGCAGCTCAGAAGGGCAGCTGCCAATGCAGGCAAGAAACCCACTGCTCTGTCAGATTTAGAGTTAAAGAGCACTCAGCCCTAAGCACTTGGGGCTGCTCACAGGGGTTTCTTACAGGGGCCTTAACCAGGACTGTCCTGTGCAACATGTTTCACCAAGCCCTGGAAACAAATACCAGGCAAAATAAACATAGCCCCACCTGACCGGGCTGATAAGCTAAAAAGATCGACTGTATTTGTCTAGTGTGCATTTGTGTGTAGAAGGCAAGGGACAACCGGAAGTCAGTTCTCTCTTCCATCGTGTGGGTCCTGAGGACTGAACACAGGCTTTGGCAGCAAGCCTGAGGAGCCATCTCGTCAGCCCCATAGCCCCGCAAGTTTTAAAAGGCCAGGCGGAATGGAGGATTAGTGAGAAATACGTACAAGTGTTTTACTTGTTAATGACTGGCATTTTCCATAGGTCAATCAAATGAGGGGTTACTTCCAAGGGTGAAGGTCAGCTCTGATTATTATCCTCATACGAGACAGACCTCAGGGAACCACAGCATCCGGGGGAGAGGAACCTTCCTATGCCTCAGACTGTTCTTAACTAAGCAAGAGAAGCTCGCAGCAGATGGCTACCTTTGCCACACACTGGGCAATGAACAAGCTTTTGTCTTTCCTAGAATATGTTTCAGGCTTCTCCATGGAAGCCTCTCTCTGGTCTCTCAGCTCCCTGGGGACAAGAGCGCAAGCCTTTTAATCCACACACGCCAAGCACACATTAAAACCTGTGTCAAGTGCACGCCTCCCTTCCACACCGGATGCATGGACACACGCACTCACGCACGCCTTATGCCCCTGTGGTGCCCTTTTGCTAGCTGGGAGCCAAGGAGGGAAACCTGCTCGGTCTTTGAGTGTGGCATGAGGGTGAGATCATTAGGGAAGAGAGAGGTGGTCCTTTGGGGGCAGACATCAGGCAGTGGGTGGGGTCATGGCTGTCAGATGGTCCTCGGAGGTCCCGGAAGGGGGTCAGCTGGTCGGAGAGGGAAACCATTCACTTCCTGGAGGTGGATCTGTTAGCTGGGTAGGTGTTAGTCACATGGTGTGCTCTGGGGGACCGGGTCTGAAAGGGCTGGTGGTGGGGTGAGTGGAGAGGTGGCCGATGGGCATAAATTACCTGGGCATGCAGTGAAGCGGGGTAGGTGAAAGCGGCAGGAGGAGGAAGAGCAGGCGCTAACTCCGCTGGGTACAGAGGGTACGGGGCCCAAACTTCAGGGCTACTGGGGTAAAGTGCAGGTACTGTGAGCTCATCTGCAAGAGAAGAATAAGGGAGAGTTAGAGGTTACCACAGGGCTGTGTTCACATCGGAAAACTAACACCCAGCAACCCTTGAGCCCGATCAATGCCAGAGGTCAGAGGTCAAACACCCTCCTCCTCCTCGTCCTCCTCCCCCCCACAATCTGATGCTTTGCTTCCCACAAACTCTAAGCAAAGCACTTTAAGTACAGAGCAAATTTGTTTAGCGTCTGCTGCCTGCCTGGCGAGGTCGGTCGTGGGTCTGGGCTCTGCCCTCGAAGCTGTGTTGTCTCTCCAGCTTTTTAGCTGGGGACCCAAGAACAGTGGGAACTTCCTGCTGAAACAGAGCATGGTCCCCTGAGGAATGGAAGAGAGAGAGAGAGAGACAGACAGACAGACAGACAGACAGACAGACAGACAGACACAGTGTGTGCCTGCAGGAGACATCTCACGAGAACCTTCTGCATGCCTTTCAGGGAACGATGGGTTACCGGCGGGACCCCAACAGGCCAGACCTCCAAGGCCGTGTGTGTGGATATCAGTATTGTTATGGCCAAATAAACCATGATAAGGCACTTTCCATTTTGTCCTCAAAGTACAGGGCCAAATACTGGGACCACAGGACACTTAGAACATTACAAACTAAAATGTCCTGAATGTCCCAATTGAATCTCCCGAAAGATGGAGTAAGGAGGTTTATAAGTGGCTTCTTCTGACTGCCTGGGCTAAAAGTTCCCTGTGTAGCCCAGACTCTATTCAAGCCAACCTGCAGTGGTCCACTGCCCAGCAGCCCACTGCATCCGTGAGCAAGCTGTTAAAAGCAGTAAGCTCTGCACGAGCAGACCCACGACCGCTCGCTGGACCTTGAAGCAGCAGTCTCGGTATTTGCTTTTCTCACCTGTCAACATCTGAAACCACACACACTGAGATGCTTCCCAAGACAGCCGAGGGAGGCAGGAAAGGGTGACTGTAAAAAGCCATTAGTAACTGCCACACTGGACGACCCAGAAATGCAGGGGACGTGTGTGTGACCAGAGGGCAAGGGTTACTTCCCTTCTAGCCATCTCTAAGCAACCAGCCACCCTCCATCCTCCCCCACCTCGGAAATGCTGGCTTTTGTCAGGACCTTTAATACTAGGGAAGGGCACGGAGGATAGCAAATGCTATCTATGCTGGGTGTGCTGTGGGTATAGACCCACGACCAACGGGCCTGCAAGTATGTGTGCACGAGACAGGCACGGGGCGGGGGCAGAATGCTGCAGGGACAGGAGAACTCCTGGGCTGGCAAGGGGGATGGATAACCCTCAGTCAGAGGTAACTCTCTTTCATCTCCAGACACAGCAAGGATCCCAACACTGGCTAACGCACCAGGGCTGGCCAGGGCTGCCTCCTTCCCTCCCTCCCTCTTTGCAGCAAGATCATTAAAACTCTGGTGAACACAGGCTTAGAATCCAGGAGGCAGAGACCAATGCTAATTGCTAGGTGTGAAACTAATTGTAACCACTTAGCAAGGGAAATAATAGCGCCACTAATCACTTTTAAAAATTCACCGGGCTGGAGAGATGGCTCAGCGGTTAAGAGCACTTACTGCTCTTCCAGAGGTCCTGAGTTCAAATCCCAGCAACCACATGGTGGCTCACAACCATCTGTAATGAGATCTGACGCCCTCTTCTGGTGTGTCTGAAGTCAGCTACAGTGTACTCACATATAATAAATGAATAAATCTTTAAAAAAAAATTCACCAAGTCTACCTATGTACTTCAAGGTCCGGGGTGTGTTGGTGCAGCGGAAGGCTCAGGGGATCCCTGAGAGGGTGGAGAGAGGGCTCTGCAGACCCTGACTTTCCTGCCCTGAGGGGACAGCTCCATCAGAGCTGCTCTTGTGGGAACCAGGCGCTGCTGGGACCAAGGCCACGGATTTTCAACAACCAACCAAGCTCAGAAATGGTGAGCTATTATTGTTGTTATCGTTATTTTAGCTACCAGACTATTTTAAGACATTCTGCGTCTTTTATAAAAGTCAAGAGAGTCTCATGCCCTGGTGCACTCCTAGCTAGCTCAAGTTTATTGAGCCTGATGTGACAGCAGGAAACCTTTGAGCTGACTGTCAACCAGCAGACAAGCCAGCAGAGGGGAGCCCTTGACTGCAGCTAGTCTGTGGTCCCCAAATCACACTATTAGTGGGCGGTGACTGACTCCAGGGGCTGGGGGGAGGAGCCACTGCCCAGCCCGATGATGCAGGAAAAAAAACAACCACATCCACCAGCACACTGCTGTTTTCTCAGACCACCCAGGAATATTTTCAACAGCTATTTTGTAAATGTAAGAATTTTAGTAGCTCATAAACACTCTGAAAGAAAAATCCCACCTCATCTCATTTAAGAGTCATTATAAGCCGGGCGTGGTGGCACACACCTTTAATCCCAGCACTCAGGAGGCAGGGGCAGGCGTATTTCTGAGTTCGAGGCCAGCCTGGTCTACAAAGTGAGTTCCAGGACAGCCAGGGCTATACAGAGAAACCCTGCCTAAACCTCTCCACCTTACCCCAAAAAAGAGTGAAAGGGTGAAATTATTTGCTGGTTATTTTCTTGGCGCAACAATAAAGTGGTGAGATGCTGAGCCATAAGATGATCGACATTTCTCCAGAAGGTTAGCTTATCATATACTCACAATACAGAGCGAACTAAATGTGAGGGGCAGGAGGACCATGAGGACATGGTGGCATTAGACTTCGATCTTGACCTGACTGAAGACTAATGGAAGACTTCCAAGCCTTTCTACACATTCATCCTGACATGTGACTTCTATCACATCTATGTGGTATGTCTGGATGCAGCTCAGCAGAATGGGATGCACTTGACATTCATTCCCTAAGGGCAGGTGATGAGCTGGCCAAAGCACCATGTGGTTAGGGTGAGCCTCTGGGCACATCTGAGCATTCCTCTCTCCCTGTTTCCAAGTAGAGATTTTCCATTCCTTGAATGTCCAGAGACTGCTGCTACTTGTATTACAACCTACACCTGGAAGTCCCCACAGGCTCAGAATCCAAAAACATCCCCTTCTAAGTATCTGGCTTTCTGCTTGCTAATATGGTCTTGAGAAAAAGACAGGGTTTCAGAGGCAGACCTGCCCTGGGGACAGCACTTAAATCGAAGAGTGGGCAGAGCCCTGAGTACAGCAACTACACCTGCCCTAACCATCCCTCCTTCTGCCCAAGCTGGCAGGGTTGGGAAGAGAAGGGTAGCCCAAGGGCCAGGGGATGAAACACAGGCCAGAGGCAACCAAGCTCCTCTTGAGTATCCTTTGCAGGCAAACGGGGAGGGGGGCAGGGAGAGCTTTACATCTGGGTTTGGTCCAAACCTACCAAGAGGCTGGGCAAGTTCTTTGCAAGGCATAGCTCACCCTACAGACCCATACCCTTTCTCCTTTTACAACTCTAGATGACTTGTAAAGGGCCGTAAAGATACAAACAAGCCCCAGACCTAAGAACACGTGGTCTAAAAAGCTCCAGTTATGGTCTGAGGAACAAGGACTGCAGACTCCTTCTCTGGAACCTCTCCACAGAAGGAAAGCGCTGATGGAGGTTTATGTGAGAGCCCTGGGGCTCACCTCAAGTGTGGAAACAGGCAGCAGGCAAGCTTGTGGTTCAAGGGGAACCTTTAAGGGAACCAGGGTCAAAGAACTTCCCAGATATTTATTTTGCCTCCTAGAAGGTTCTACCTGGTAAGGCTGCTCAACTGCATGACACACAAAAAACACGCCGGAAGCACCTGCCTGCCTCCCTCCAGACTCTAGAAGGATGCCACTTAGACTGGTGGCCCAGACAGCAGGCACCCTAGACTGTCACCATGGGCCTTGATTCAACCTTACATTGCAGTCTGATTTCAGGCACTCATAGAGCATTAGAGAGCAGGGTCTCTTTGCCACCCCAAAATACATAATCGGGTCTCATGGTACCCCCCCTTCCAAAGTCCCTGTGCAGGCCCCTTCACTCCCAGGATGGTCTAACAATCCCTGGATTTCTTGATTCCCCTGTGGTCTAGGCTCAGACCGCATTCCTACCCAAGCAAATCATAGGGCCTCTCTCGGGATAAGCTCTTACTTATAATGACTCTTAAATGAGATGAGGCGGGATTTCTCTTTCAGAGTGTTTATGGAGCTACTAAAATTCTTACATTTACAAAATAGCTGAAAATATTCCTGGGTGATCTCCAAACAGCCATTAACTCATAGTAACAAAATAAAACAATTTAATGCTGGTAGCAGTAATAACATTAGATAGTTATGGTTGACTGTGTCCATTCTATGTCCTGTGCTATGTAGGTATCATGAGCACCAGGCCCTTGCCATTCTGGGGAAACAGGGAGGCAGAGCAGTGTCTTGTCCAGTCACTTTAGGCATGTGTGGAACTGGAGCAATCAAGATCTGCACACCGCACGCAGACCCCTCGCTGCACTTTCTTGCCCTCACATCTAGGTCGCTGCCCTTCGCTGGCTGTAAAGAGGCTTCTGCTTCACCCTCCTACTTCAGCCTGAGCAGGCACCTGGCTGTCAGCAGGTCACCTCTCCAGGTTTGGCCGAACACAGCAACAGGCCCACAAAGGAAGTTGGCTGAGCATGTGCCCAAGGCTGCCCGGTCTTCAGTCCTCCTGACAGCCACATTCCTGTGTGGGACAGCCAGTGCATCACAGTTTAAAAGAATCTGCTTCCTCTGTGAGAGGTGGCTCATGAAGGAAGAAAACTATCCCTCCAGAGACACCACAATTTTCTATTCTTGTTTATTCCATGGGGAGATTTCTCTTCCTGTTTCACCCTGTGGCCTGCAGATGCAGTGGTGAGAGCTAGCTAGTTCTCTCTGGCCAAGTCCATACCCAGGCCTGCATGGACTGAACTCAGCCCTAAGCTTCTGCTAGCCCAAAAGTCAGCTGCAATCAAGCTGTTGACGACGAGAAGCCATGTTTTCACAAAGCACTAGTTTCGTGTCACGTGAGCACCATGGGGACATCTGCTAGGCTCAGCTTGCCAGAGGTTGTGATCATCTGGGAAGAAGAAACCTCAGATTGGCCTGTGGCAGCGTCTGATGTGGGAAGACATGGTTCACAGTCAGGCCAGCTGTTTAAGAAAGCAGTCCTAGCAAGCCACAAAGAGCAAGCTAGTAAGCAGCACCCCTCTATGGTGTCTGCTTTAGTTCCTGCCTCCTGGTTCCTGCCCAGACCTCTCTTAATCATGGACTGTGATGGGGGTTGGGTAAACCAAGTAAGCAGCCTGCCTGCCCCCCCCCTCTCTCCAGGGTTTTTCTGCATAGCTCTGGCTGTCCTGGAACTCACTCTGTAGACCAGGCTGGCCTTGAACTCAGAAATCCGCCTGCCTCTGCCTCCCAAGTGCTGGGATTAAAGGCGAGTGCCACCACTGCGCGGCCCCAGGCTGCTTTTCTTTGTGGGGTTTTATCACAGCACCAGAAAGCAAACTCTGTCTGCATACATGTACTGTACGAACCCTGACACTGTATCATCTGTTGTTGTGTAAGTAATTCTGAGCAAACAAATAACACGTGAAAAGGTGCCTAGCACACCATGTACAAAAAAATGTAACTACCTTTAGAGACACAACAAAAACCAGTACCTAGCTTATAAATTTATCATAATTAGAATTATGAATTTCTCACCACTAGAAAGTAGGTTCCCAAAGGCTAAGAAAGGAGCAATATTAATCAGCCATTAAGATCCTACTTGAGTAAAAGTAAAAACATTTTAGATAAATAATTGAAAAGTTGTAATGTTTTCCCAGATCCTCAAAGGAATTTCAATCAACGCTGTAATTAGGATCAGCAAGATGGCTTGGTACATCAAAGTGCTTGCTGTGTACATGTGAATCCTTAGAACTCAAGAAAAAGCCAAATCTGACAGCAGGCACCTGGGACCCCAGTGATAATCCCCAGAGACAGGGGAACTGCCCCGGAAGCATGCAGGCCACCTAGCCTGGGACACAGTGAAGCTGTGGGAGAGACTTTGCTTCAACATGGATGGTGGGAACCGGCTACTTTATGGTATCCTGTGAGCTCCATGTGTGTACCCAAACTCACACACTCTATACATTATACATGCTTGTGTACACACACACACACACAGAGTACAGTGAAGACAGGATGGTGGATCACATCTATAATCTCAAGATCTGGTAGAGGCAGAAGACCCTGCCTCAAAAAAAATAACTACAGAACCACCCGCTTGCCCAACGGAACGCATTAGCAATTCTGAGACTGAGCTAACTCTGAGCTCCTAACAATAAGAGTCCTTACCCCACCCTCAGCAGGATATCCGCCTCCTTCCCGCCCTCCTAGATGCAGGGCACAGAGACATACATCTGAGTGCAAACAGAGGCCAAATCAAGAGAATAGCATTTGAAACCAATGTGTCCTCAATATCAAAAGGTCCCAGGCACACATGTGAGAACATGTGCTCCCACCCCTTCCTGCCCCTGTCGCAGAAGACTGGCTTGGGGGATTCGGATCTCCTGGAGTGTCTCAGCTCCACCTCTGCTCTCCAGAGGCCCCTCCCTCTGCCAGCACCGAAAAGGTAAAGGGTTTAAAAGTATTTAAATTATCGTGTAGGTTAAGCAAGGTTACTTTTAGGGATGGAGTCTACTTTAACACAAACTACAGAAAATTATCTTAGAAGCTACAGAACCTTTCTAGTATCAAAACAAGGTTACAGCAACAGAAATGGTCATTGGGGAACATGTTTGGGAAGGCTATGCTGCACGGCTGTTTGTGCAGACAGGGTTTCTCTGTTTAACCGCCCTGGATGTCCGGGAACACAGAGGCTGCCCTAAGTGCTGGAATTAAGGGCATGTGCCACACCATACCTGGCTCAAACGGTATCACCTACTGGTTTTCTGTATGATTTAGCTGTCTGTGCTTAATTAAAAGCCACGAAAATGCTGACGGACTTTAAAGAAAGGCCTTTAAACGGTATGATTAGTGATTGAAATTCTGCTTTAAAATTGTGTTAAGGGAGCTGAGAAATAGGAACACACTTGCTTTAGACACTGCACGCCATCTATCACCTTGTGTCCAACATTCATGCCATCTGGGGAAGCTTTAGTGACTTGTGATTGGAGATGACACAGCTCACCCTGGGGCACAACGGGGGGGGGGGAAGAGGGGTGCTAGACAAACTGTAACCTTTCCTTTACACTACCACTATTCAGGAGACCCCCTTAAGTGTCCTCAGGCATCTCCAACTGGAGAAGAGGAGGGGCCAAATAAAGCCCAAGTCACAGCCAGGAAGATCTAGTCTGACACTCTCCAAGGCCCTGCTCCCTAGAAGATTAATTAGCATATGCAAATGTCCTCCTCAGCCCTACTATAGCTAGAGACCAGCAACCCTGCTATACAAAGGGAGCATTCCCTCTTTTCCTTGTGTTTCCCTTTCCCAATTGGTTTCCACATTAAAGATACAAGGAAATTATGCCATGAGTTTGTGAAGCTGAAACAAAACCAAGCTGTTGCTTCTACAGGGGAGGGTCACCTTTAAGAGTGCTTCATGAAGACCAGAGATAGGGCAATCAGAGAAAGGAAGAAAGAGGGACAGAAGAGAGAGAGAGAGACAGACAGACACACACACTGACTCTGACTCAAAGAGAAACAAATAAACCAACCTTCTTAAAGAAAATGGCTTTTAGGGCTGGAGGGCAGTGGAGGCAGAAGGGGACCGGGACCGTGCAACCACAGAACCTGAGTCTGATTCTCTAGCGATTGGAACTAAGCTCTCTCTAGAACTCTCTAGTTTCTGACCAGGCATTCTAGTCAGACTGGTAAGCTCCAGGCCAGTGAGAGAGAGGCTCCCCTCAAAGGAAGTGGGTGGCATTCCTGAGGATGGGAAACAGGGGCAGCCAGTGTATATGCACACCTTAAAAAGAGATTTGCACCGGGCAGTGGTGGTGCACATCCTTAATCCTAGCACTTGGGAGGCAGGGGCAGGCAGATTTCTGAGTTCGAGGCCAGCCTGGTCTACAGAGTGAGTTCCAGGACAGCCAGAGCTACATAGAGAAACCCTGTCTTGAAAAACCAAAGGTTTGCTTCTAGATCCTGATTCCTATGGGGGCTCATTAGCCAACGAGTGCAAACTTTCTGGGCAGGAGAGATGCCACAACAGTTACAGGCTGACACAGAATAACCATGTGTTTTGGACTTGGACCACCGAGCAAACAAACAAGTATCAGCCTGCAACATCCCGTGTCAAAGTAACAACCAATAAAGCCAACAACCTTCCCCTCTATCAGTTTTGTGGAGGGTTTTGGCTTTGGGAGTTGAACAAGGCAACAAGAACGATCTCTAGGTAAAATTAAAATAAGCGCATAGAACTAAAAATAACATCAATTTGTTCAGATTTTGGCCAACATCTTCAATACGTAATGTGAACCAAACAGCAGATAGAAATGATACTTTTCAGTCCCAACAGCTTGCTGATTCTTACTAAAACTGCCGGTACCCTGGACAGCCTGGCACAGTATTGAGAGCAATGTACTTGGAAAACAAAAGAGACCAGGGCCAAGTAAAGCCAGGGCAGCAGTCTACTAGGGGGACAGGTCACCAGACAGGGAGATAACCCGTGAGAGCAGGCAGGTGAGTAACAGTGCCGAACAGAACCAAAGCAAAGACATGGAAACGGGAGGACTTGTAAGCAGGGTTTGGTGGGAATGAGATGAGAAAAAGGGAGGAAGGCATGAACTAAGAAAACACTGCACACATGAAACTGTTCAGGAATGGGGGCGGGGCAAACGAGGTTACAAAGCACAGAAAACAGAATCCGAGATGCACACATTAGGGGTACACTAGCTGGCACTCGCATGAGAAAGGAGCTAGGGTACAATCTGGAGATGTGATCAAGGTTGGCCCTGCCCTGGGACATCTATTTGTCTTTCAAAGATTTACTTTCATTTTTATTTGTGTGTGTGTGTGCCTGAATCCCTTGAAGCTATATAGTTACAGAGAGTTGTGAGCTGCCTGCTGTAGGTTCCTAGAAGCAAACTTGAGTTCTCTGGAGGATCTGTGAGCATCTGTAAGCATCTCTCCAGCCTCCAAGTTCATTCTCATATAGGAAAACAGATGATGAGGCCCACATCTGGCCACACTCAGGAACTCAGGAAACTTCTCTGGAGCGCAGTTTCTCTTCCTTTCTTTTGTGCCCTGTTTGGCTTGTTTGGCTCCTTTTGCCTCGAGTTGAGTTGTCCTCAATTTCTCTGTGTGTACACCACGATTTACATACAGCTTCACGTTTACAATGCACAGGGCCCTTTAAGAGCAGAAGGCTTCCTTTAAAAGGCTCCATGCCCTCCAGCTGTTCCCAGGGACTCTGACTTGCTCAAAGGCCTGGTTCATTAAACAGCCACTCAAGTGTTTTGGGAGCATCTGACTCCATCTCCTTGAGCATCCATCCAAGGCCCCATGCTACATTCCCAAAGCAGCCTGAGGTATCCATGCACCCTGCCCTGACTGGTCAGGCTTACTTGCATTCCGTTCTACAGAGATTTCACAAGTTTAAGAGCCATAACAGATGCCTGGGTTTCAATAATGAAGACTCCGTCACATGGTCGACCACCAGTGAGATAGACAGTTATGACTTTGCAAATGCTGACCCAAGAAAGCCCCTTCGCACCCTCTCATTCCTGAGGACTGTACTCATTCCTGGGCAGTGAACGACAAGCAGAGTTCACTTACAAAAACAGGGCACCCTAACCTGGCTAAAGGCAACTGAATGTCAAAAGGAAACTGGAGGCTTTAGATAGACCAAGGCTCTGAGCTTGTGTCTCAGGATGACCAATGAGCCGGTGACGAAGTGGGAGCTTCATCTCTAAAGGGGGCTCTGCTCTGTCCAGTTGGTAGGATGGCTGACAGGGCCTTTTCAGGGCAGGTAAAACACACAGGAGCCATGCGGGAGTCTTCTATGGTGGCTTAGCCAGCTCAGTGTAGTGAAGATCTATGCTCCCTTGCCTCGGGCCAGAAGTCATCAAATGAGGAAGTGGAGGGCACGTGGATCTAACTTAGTTGCATGGCTCTTGCCTCCTAAAAGGAGGCCTTGGGCTTGCCAGGAAAAATGAGACATAAATACATTTAATTTAATTAAGGAAGAAAAGGAAAAAGGAAGAAGGAAGAAAAAAGGAGGAAGAAGAGAAGAAGCAAGAAGATAAGAGGAGGGAGGAAGATGCAGTAGCAGAAGCAGCGGTGGTAGCAGCAGCCGCCACCGTCAGCTCAGGGGTCCCTGTCACCTAAGATGCAGGACACTAGTCCAACATACAGAAAGACAGGTGTTTGCGCATTGCTGGGGTTGTACTACACAGTCACATGATCTAGTTTTCATTTGCTGTTCTGTGCACATCCTTCATACTTATAGACACAGTTGTCTTATGTTTAACCATTTAGCACAGCTCTTACATGTCGTTTAATAGTTATACAAGCGGTCCATAGGGGTGAGTTAGGGAGCCTTCGTCTTGTTCTTTGCAACACTCTTTTGCAATGCTTACTTACCCGATTCTAGCTCAGGGTCTGGGCAGACCTTTTCCTGTGCCATAGAGGAGGGAGACAGGAAGGAAGATTTGAGGGTAGCCTCAGATTATACAGATCATCTCAACACACACATGCACAAATGTATGTGTGTGTGTGTGTGTGTGTGTGTGTTTCTCTGAAGAAGCCAGACACAGAAGGTAAACATTACATAATTCTACTTATACCAAGCAGCTTATTGGACCAGTTCACTGTGAGGGAAGGAAGGGGAAGCTAACAGCTAGGATCTGTGGTGAGGGAAAAATGTGAAAACTGAGATAACTGTTGCAAAGCCTTGTGTAAATAATTGATGTTAAAGTGTATGTGTGAGCATACACACATAAAAGGAGGTCAGAGCGTAGCCTTATGAAGTCAGTTCCTGCATCTATGCACGCGCCTGCCTGCCCGGTGAATTATTACATTTAAAATTGAAAGTTTTCTTGTACTTTGCCACTTCTCATCTGCTAAAAGAAGAAAACCCGAGACTGGACCCTTGGTTTGTTCTTGTTTTACGACAGGATTTCACTATGTAGTAGAGGCTGTGAACTCACGCTGTAGCTCAGGCTGGCTCCAAATTCACTGTTTGTTATTCTCTGGCCCTTGCCTTCTTTGCTTGACTTTTATTTCTATCTGTGTGCCTGTGCAGGGGCGTATGCATGTCACGGGTACCACAACACATATGGGGAGGTCAGAGTACAATCTGCAGGTTTTATCTTCCACCATATGGGTCCCGGGGATGGAATTAAGTCGTCAAGCACAGTGCTCACCGTCTCATCTGCTGGGCTAGCTCCTCACTCCCTGCCTTTCCTTTACAATCCAACACTGATTTCTCTCATAATGGAGATATCATAATCCTCGCAGATCCTGCAGCTGCCACCACCTTCTGGGCTGGAGACACTGCTCTTCTTACCTTCGTCCCCTTGCCTAGGTCAGCAGCGTCCTAAACTCACAGGCTTCCCCAAGGCATCATGGGAGCTTAAGGCCACTTTAAGGTTTCCAGGCCTTCAAAGTCACTACAGTTGAAGCCACACCCTGCACCTAGAGTTCCTTTGTTCAGGCAGTGAGCTGTTGCCACCTTCCAGAGAGGCTCTGCCTGCCTTTCCTTAGGAGGTGATCCTCTCTTCCTCTGTAGTAAGCTCACCTACAAACATACCTTGGTACAAGAAAGCACTTTTCTCAACATTCTGCTCTCTTTGGGGGAAAATCGGTCCTCAGAAATCTAGAGTTCTCAAGGAAGCGCCTATGAGCACAAGTTCAGAGCACACAGGTCTTGGTCAAACAGTAACAGAGATGAGGCTACAATTAATTAATAACACGTATTTATTACACACCAACTATGTGTCAGACACTATACAAAGTCTACTCTACTCTTACCACAAAGGGAACCCAGAGGCTAGAATAAAGGATGGAAAAGCAAGGCCTAGAAGGACGTATCATTTGTAATCCATGCACATGAAGGGGAGATGAGGGGTGTGAGTCTGGGATAGCCTGCACTACACAAGACCCTGTTCTATCACCACCACCGCTGCTACAAGGAATAAAATATGACAGACGCAGCAAAAGGAACAGTTCTGTAGCAGCAAGCCCATGTCATGTCGCAGGGCAGTTAACCCACATGTGGAGAGTCCCACAGGGTCTACAGAGGGAGTGGTGGGTAAGGGGACGTCTGAAGGACAAGCCGCTAGTCATAAAGGAACTAGATCATGGCCAGACAGTGATGAGTCTGAGGAAAAGTTCAGAAGCAAGAGAACATGGCAGACTCTCTTTGACCTTTGAATACTCCTGCTAGTCTGGCAGAGAGCGAGCCCCGGTATGAGGCTCACTGGTGGGGCCGATCAGAGTGTACACGCTGTGAAGATACCATTTAGGGGCGACGCTGCTATCTTCAGGGTTTTCAGACTGTGAGGTGGCTCAGCTAATAAGGCAGCTTGATGTCCAAAGATCAACCCCTGGACCCTGCATGGCAGAACAAATTCTCCTCAAGTTGTCTTCTGATCCCCATACTCATGCCATGGCATGCACATATATGTGTATGTACGTATACATGTGCACACACAAATCATGCCTATTATCATGGCCACTATTAATCTAAAACAGAACATTTTAAACAATTCAACACATAGATGTATATGTCTAAGTGGTGAGGAATTCTTTTTACACACCTATAGCTATTCAGAAAAGAGTCCAAGTGAGCTGGGCAGTGGTGGCAGATAGATCTCTTTGAGGCCAGCCTGGTCTACAGAGCAAGTTCAGGACAGCCAAAGCTACAGAGAGAAACCCTGTCTTGATACTAAGTGAATAAATAGGGGCTGGGTGGTTAGGTAGCTGGCCCCACGATGGTGACAGCCTTGAGGGGCAGCTGGCTAGCAGCTATGGCTGATGGCTCTCGCTATCTGGATGGACGCTGACGTCATCCATCATCCATACGCCCAGTAATGCAGAGAACTAAATCAAATGTGTTTGCCAACAGCATTAGCCTACCTCTACCTCTTGTTTCCTTCAAAGACTCATCTCATCTAAAACACTCCTGAGTCACTTCCAGGACTCACAGAAATCCCAGGAAGTGAGGGAGGGCACTTCACATTTCCCAAGTGAGAAGCCTAGTTTGTATCTCTAGGCTATCCTATGGCTCTACCTTACAACTCGTTTGCATCTGCTTGCTGTGTCGGCGGCCCTGAAAGTATCTGACCAGGGGGATGAGAGAAGAGGACGGTGAAGGAGACTCCTCAGCCTCCACAAATTTGCTCTGAGTTCTTCACAGGAGGAGGAAGGACCATTTATTATATGCTTCCCATTCTTTCTTTCCAAACCATCACAGTTTTCTCTTTGAATATCTTTCCTGGCATTTGTTGATATCACTGTCTGGGTTTTAAGCAAGGTCT
Organism: Mus musculus; assembly: GCF_000001635.26. NCBI lineage: Eukaryota > Metazoa > Chordata > Mammalia > Rodentia > Muridae > Mus > Mus musculus. Next base: position 33,820,259 of record NC_000074.6, read on the forward strand.
GTGTATTTTAGTCCTTTAAAAAGTTCCTTTGGACTTAGGCTAGAAGCAGGAGGGGGTTGACGTCTAAACTGAACATCTCACAATGACTGGAGGTTATTTATTCAGTCAGCATTTGCCGAGTCAAGTTACATTGCTATTTTAGGGAAAGAACTTAAGCAAGTTAAGAAACATTCATTGTATAATCAAATAATCCTTTAAATAACATTTAACGACAGTTTATCAAACACATCTATACTAAATTTATCCAGAGGATATAGTCACTGTTCAGTGGAAACAACAACTTACTAGGAAACAAATGGTGCGTGCTCAGGAAAGATGAGGGACCAGGCTTGGAGTGCGTGCCTATGTTCCTGGCACTGTTGTTTTTTATGGATAGACTTGATCACCGTCTTTAAAAGGCACAACAGAAAGTGGACACAGAAAGCAATCTTATTAGCAAAGGTTGAAATTAAGATTCCAGAGCTAGCTGGGCATGGTGGTGCACGTCTTTAATCCCAGCACTCGGGAGGCAGAGGCAGGCAGATTTCTGAGTTCAAGGCCAGCCTGGTCTACAAAGTAACTCACAGGACAGCCAGGGCTATACAGAGAAACCCATGCTTGAGACAGAAGCAAGACTGTACTATACTCTACTGTACTGTCTTCTATGTGATGTGGGGTGGGGGAGGGCTAGGAGCTCCAGTTCATTTTATAAAACAATGGTTTGATACTTAAATGCATGACTGTTGTCTATGTAGAAAAAAAGTATACTGATTGACACACACAATTCTTTAATCTCAAGAAACGTTAAAATAAAGGCCAAGTCCATAACCAAATGCAAGGAGAAATGGGCTGCAGTCCATCTTGACTACCAATCATCATCAGAGCATTGCTGAAAGGATCTCATGAGTACCATGTGCTCACTGATTTATGCTCACTTCACATTAAAAGGCACCCCAGCCCTTGGCACACTGTCCAGACAGGGCGTCAAACTTTTATGTAGCTGAACCTTGTGAAGCGCCTGCCTCTACCTCTCAAGTGCTAATTTTTTTTTTAAAAAAGATTTATTTATTTGTTATATGTAAGTACACTGTAGCTGTCTTCAGACATTCCAGAAGAGGGGGTCAGATCTCCTTACAGATGTTTGTGAGCCACCATGTGGTTGCTGGGATTTGAACTGGGGACCTTTGGAAGAGCAGTCGGGTGCTCTTACCCACTGAGCCATCTCACCAGCCCTCAAGTGTTAATTTTATAGACATGTATATTGGCCTTCAAAACAAGTTAAATTACAACCAACCTCTATAGCCAGTCTTAACTACTTTGTGGGTTCTTTTTTCCCACTGTTTATCCCATCAGTTTCACCCCCATTACTAGATAGAAATGAAGGATACAGGGAGAGAGACCCCTGAATCTAATTTCTTTCCCTTTGTTTCTTCTTTAAGTATGACCAACCCCCCTAAACAACCATCAACCACCTACCCCACCTATGGGGCTCTAGCATTTGAATTATCCTCTGGAAAATTCCCAGCATTCCAGACGCCACACAAATACAGCTGACAAAAGCACGCCTCTGGTAGAGCATGAGGCAAATCACAATCAGCTGCTTCAGAGTCCCATGTCCCACACCCTGGTATTAAAACAAAAGCGTATTCTTAGAACATTTCTGTGTTTTTAAAGAAACCAAAGTTTCTGCTATAAACCCCATCCCCCATTTTTAGAGAAAGGGTCTCACGTACCCCACACTTTCCTCCCACCTCTGAATTCTGGGGTTACAGACCTGCACTATCCCAGCTCACATGAGTGAGCTGCATGCATCCCTGGCCCTAAGGTTTTTGTTTGTTTTTTAAAATTGATCCCTGCAGGTGGTGTTTCATTTCAATTTTACCAGAGGAAACTACTAGAATTGCAGGAGTTTCACCACGCTGTTTATTACTGAGAACACCCGAAAAATGAGAAGAGAAAAAGCAAGCCATATACAACCCACTTGCATTCCCAGGGTTCAGAGGCAGTTCTTAATTTAAATTCTTAATTAAAACACGTCCTTTCTAAAGTTCTTCAAGGGGAAGCTATAGAGGTGTCTTCCTCTGTAGTTACAGGAGTTGCATTAGTCAGGACTACATCAGCGACCCCGGTTCATGGGCACCTGAAACCATCCTTCAGAGCCACATAAACCCTCTCCTTTTTGCGTGATGTGCACACTAAAACTTAACTTCACTGAGGCAATGCTGTGAGTCTTCCTCCATCAAAAAATGTCGCCCTTGCCCTGCCCTCAGACATTAGAAAGAATGGCTATTACACACAAAAGCACCCTGAGAATGTGAGTCCGTGACCCTGAAAGGCAGGGGGAAAAAAAGAAATTCAAGCCAGCCCTGATGGTGTACACCTTTGATCTCAGCACCCGGGAGGCAAAGGAAGGCAGAGGTCTATGCATCTGAGGCCAGACTGGTCTATACAGTGAGTTCCAGGATAGCCAGGGCTAGACAATGAGAACCTGTCTCAAACAGCAAAAGAAAGAAAAAAAATTTAAATGAGTGGAGGAAAAACCCAAAACTCACCATAAAAGCGCAAACACTAATCCAAGTGGGGCAGAGCTGCCTGTAAACCACCAGAATTTTAGGGAAGCCAGACATCTTATGCCCAATGAAGGAATGGGGAAAAGGTCAACGGACAAGGTTTTAAGATGAAGTTGGTGTGGTACAGATCTATAATTCTGGCACTCAAGAAGGAGAGGTAGGAGGCTCAGAGAGAGGCAAGTTCAAGGTCAAACTAGTCTACAAAGGAGTTCCACGCTTATCATGGATGTACACAGACACTGTCTCAAAACAACAGCCAATCAAATTGATAAGGAACATAAGATGAATGATGGATGGACAGCCGGATGGATTCACTGCCTGAATCCACAGTCCCGCCTAGATCCCAACAAGGACTCCTGTTCACAGTTGTCAGGAGAAGTGACCATGTGGACCTAGGATGCATTCTTGTTCAAAAGTCATACCTGAACTCAAACCTAATCTCATTGCCCTTGATTTTAAAGCCAACAGAGGGGCATGGGAACCGAGAAGGACTGTGAAGACGAATAAAACAGACCCCAAAGAAGGACTTTTTTTTTCCTTTTAATCAAGAAGGCTAACATCTTATCTTTAAAAAAATCAATAAGAAAATGAAGGGTGGGAAGAAAGTGCCCTAGACTAAAGCCAGCTAAGAGACATAAGTGGGCGGCACATTGCCCTGACAAGAGTGATACAACCACAGAGAGACCCCCAGAAGGGACTGTCGGTAAATAATGGCCAAAAGTCTATTCTGCAGGAATGGTGCATTTCTGTTATTGGTTACACTGTTCTCTTTACATTTGGTATATGTGAAAACACAAGGGTGTGTGTGTGTGTGTGTGTGTGTGTGTGTGTGTGCCTGTGTGTGTCCCCCAAGCTCCTCAGCAAAAATAAAATACCTACCATGGAGACACTAATGTTTCTGTAGAACAGGAAATAGCTCAGTCAGGAAAGTGCTCGCTTTGAGGCTTCCCGAGTTAAAATGCCAGGTATGGTGGCCTCATGATGAGGGTCCTCACAGGCCCGTTTCCTCTAGCTTAACAGGAAAGCACAACTACTCTCTCCTCGCCCCAAATGTTTGCCAAACTCAAGTGAAAGAATTAGGAGGGGAATTCACTGCTGCTTTCTGTACTGGGCTGTTAATGTTTGATCGGCTTGATCTCCTTGACCTTCAAGGGAATATTTCATTAAAGGACAGAGAGACACTCCTCCACCTCCTGCCACTAATTAAACTACTTTGTAGAAGCGGGCACACATTGCTTCTGTCTTTGTTGTATTACAGCTGAGCCCTGGGAGCCTAAGTTACTGCAGGACACAGAGAGGACCCAAGACTTCAGTGGTAAATGCATCACACCTTTGCACGCCTGTCTCTTGCCTAACAGAGGTGGCCTGCCCATCTGTTTCCGAATGAAGAGCCGTGCTCACAGGGAATTCCAGGATTAGGAATTAGCTACATGTTCATGGGTATGAAATCCACGAGGCTTAAAGCTTGCAATCAAAGCACATGTTAGTGCCGCAGGAGTGGACAACCCCATTCAATCAGCCATCTCTATGTTTATGTGCTGTTCTTCACCTACCAGATTAAAATACTCTCTCCCGGAGAAACACAGTTTTCTGAAAATTTATTGTTAAATTAAAAACAGTTACAACACGATAAGGGAGACACCAAAGAATATGAAAAAAATTACGTTCACGCATTTTAAATATGTTATGGTGCCTTAAAACTGCACATGCTTAAATGTTCATGTCTAAACTTCTTGAGATATTGGCCTTGGTAATAAATGGGAAAGGCAAATAGGCAGGGTCACTACCATGAGGAGTAACTTTAAGAATACACAGGTGGCAATATGCTACACCTGGGCAACGGGTATCCTTGTTCAGTAAGGCACAAGCTTGCAGAGTCCCAGGCCCTTCCCGTGTAAGCTCTAGTGCTGCTACACTCATTGCAGGCCCCAGATCTATCCTGTTACATGCAGATTCCTGAGGTCACTCAACCAGGAACAGATGGTAACATTACAGAAGAAAAGTCTTGTGTAGCTCAGGATGACGGAGCAATTCTAACCCTCCTGCCATTTAGGGGTTGAAGCTAGACATCTCTCTCAGATGGGCTTAGTTAGAACCCTCTGTGTCTCAGGTCATTGCCAAACTTGTCTGGAGGCAGAAGGTCTTAGAAATAGATCTAGGAACAGACCTGTGCAGGGAGAGCAAGCCAACAGCGATGACATTCCGGGCAAACAATCAACAGCTCCAAAGAACATGTATGAGAACGTCCCAGCACTTGGGAGGCAGAGGCAGGCGGATTTCTGAGTTCTAGGCCAGCCTGGTCTACAGAGTGAGCTCCAGGACAGCCAGGGCTACACAGAGAAACCCTGCCTCAAAAAACCAAAAAATAAAACAGAAAAAAGAAAAAGCCATTAGTGAAGTAAATGGAGTGTGGGGTGAGGTGGTGGGAGGTGGGGGTGGGGGTGGGCAGGGCACCCTTCACATTCCAAGACACTAAGAAAAGGCTTTCGATCTGCCTTCTTGCCAATCTCTTTAGTATTTGGCTTACTAGAAGACAATTAGACCCTCACATCTGCTTCTAATTAAACCCATTTCAACACACAGTTTTGGTTCTAGTACATGAGAAAAATATGGCCTTTGGACAAGCTGCAGACAGACGCCCCTTCATGGGTACCCTCGGATATCATAACAAACTGTGACAACGAACAGCTCTTAAAAGTGATGCTCTCTGTCAGTGAATGAAATAATGGTCTGCAATACACATTTTTGAAAACGTTTTCATTGCTTACTTATTTGATATGCACTGGAGGTGTTGCCTGCATGTCTGTCTGTCTGTCTGTCTGTCTGTCTGTCTGTCTGTCTGTGTGAGGGTTTCTGATCCCTGGAGTTACACACAGCTGTGAGTTGTCATGTGGGTGCTGGGAATTGAACCCAGGTCCTCTGGAAGAGGAGTCAGTGCTCTTAACCACTTACTACCCAGATTCCCCTGTTCTTTGCTTCTGTTTATTCCTCGCCCTCTTACCCTCACTCTCCAATCCTGCCATTGTCCTCTCCCCTCCAAGACTCTTTTTGTTTGACATCATGGATACAGTCAAATCCAGATTTCATACACGAGAACATGTTACATGTGTGCCCTCTGGGTGTGAATGGGTGGGTGGGTGCCCATTACCCTCTCTTACCTCTCCCCGCCGCCCCCCTCCCCCAGACTGGACAAGTAGTTGCATCATGGAATCTAAAACATAACAATGAATTTCATGTTCTGTTACATTAGTAACAACTGTTACTTTTAGGATTTTCTTCCACATCCAATTTTGTAATAAATCATGTCATTGGAAAAATACTGGTTGAGTTGTGTGGATCTTCCAAATGTTGACTCATTCCACGGTGCAAAAAAAAAAAAAGAAAAAAAAAAGAAAAAAAATCCATTAATCTCACAGCTATGAGTTGGGAAGCTGTCACTCATGGTAGGAGAAAAGTTTTCTAACTAAATGTTAATTAATTAAAAGCTTCAATGTCTAATTTTTATTTCTAAATGTTTTATCATGAGTTATTTTCCTTGAAATGGCAAGCATATCTCGAATATTTGTGAGAAAAACTGTTTGCCAGATCTTCATGTGAAGAGCCAGTTTATCAGTTTCCATTAAAATAACATTAAAAATGGGAAGCACTCACTGCGACATAAAACTGCAGAAGAACTGGTTTTTATTCATTCTCTCTCTTTGTCCTTCCGTCCGTCCCTCCCTCCCTGTGTACTTGTAAGTAACACCATGAGACGTATGAATGTGTGTACTTGTTTTTACAGCGCTGGAGATCCAACCAAGGGTCTCACTGACTCTGGCCAAGTAACCTGCCCCCGAGTTACTTCATCTGCTAAAAATAATACTTCCTCATTAAGGATATTAGAGAGAAATCTATTTTTTAATAGTGAAGGTGTAAAGAATATAATTTTAACTGGCAAATCTTGTATAGAAGCGCCCTTAGCTGTGTCCACTCCTGTACATGGGAGAGGAGAAACGAATCTCATGAGAAGACTTCGGCTGAGGGCTGCAGTCCATGGAGCTCAGCGAGGGAAGAGAGGGCAGAGGCGAGGAGGAAACACTTTAGACTTCAGAGACCATCTAAGGGTCCGAGGACCTTACTGCCTACTGCTGTACTGTACAAGTTGCAGCTGCTGTTTATTCAAGGACCTCAGGATGGAAGAGCAAGAACAAACAGGAATTTGCAACAGTGGTTAGCAACATAGTAACACCAACAAACAGTGGTTAGCAACATAGTAACACCCACAAACAACTGCAGCGAGCCCCTGAGCCTCCAGACTGGAGCATAGACCTGTCTGTCATCACAATACTTAGAAGACCCAGGCCAGCCTGAGTTACATGAGACCTTGTCACAAGCAAGCCTAATTAAATAAAATGCTACCTGCTCCTTCCGGAACAATCCTGTATGCTTAGGGCTTCTATAAACGCTTTCATCAATAAGCTTAGTAAGAATTACCTGGATTACAAATTCTATGATTTTAAAAAAGATAGGCTAGAGTTATTGAGGTTTTCTTAACGCAGATTTGAAGCATTCGTGTTAGGAGAAAGAGAGGTCTTCAGGGAGAAAGACATACTCCAGGTCCCTGGGTTCTGAGCTTGTTTATAGCAGAGCTGTGTTCTGATGGTGAAACAGATACTAAGCCAGGCCTGATCTCTTGGGAGGAAAGGCAGAGTGATCAGGAATTTGAGGTCAGTTGTGTAACAATTTATCTTCCATTTGGGGGAAAAAAATAATCTGTGTCCATATCTAGATGCAGTATCAACAGTCTGAGCACCTCATAATGTCATTAAATTATTAAAACCATAAACACCAACCACTACAGGTCTTCCTAGGTTTGGCGTCAGGAGGGAAAAGGAGGGAGACAATGTTGGGTGCTAGAGTTACGTCTTGAATGTCCCCCCAGAGGCCATTTCACAGGCTCACTGTACATAGTGGAAACTTCTAGTCTGACCTCATGAGGTCACCGAGAGAGTATGCCCTTTCTTTCTTTGCTTCTTGGTGATAAATGGGTGTTTTGTTTGGCCACATGCTCAGCTATAAAGAGCATGTGCCGAAGGCAATGGGCCCAAACCAATCACAGCTCGAAATCATGAGTCAAGATAAACCTCTCTTCCTTGTAAGTCAAAGTTTCTTAGGTATCATTACAAGACAGGAAGTGAGAAGGGGAGAAGGGCTCAGACAAAGATGGCTCCTCCTTACAACAGTTGGTTCTGGCATCTGTTGGGATGGGCTGGCTGGGCTGGCAATCCTTGCTTTCCAGGACCTTGGTACCTGGTGTCATCTTAAGCATCAATCCTATGACCTCTTGGTCATTTTGGGGGAAGAGGCAAAGGGGTGAGGACCAGTGTCATGTTCCTGTGACTGTCATGAACTCAGCCGGTCCAAGCTGTTTTCAGGAAGGATGGATTCCCCAGGCCTGAGTCCCATGACAGGGCTCTCAAAGAGAAAAGCTGAAAGCTACATCTCTTTACCTCCTGCAGTACTGCCACAGGGGGCCTCTATCCGCCATCTGAGGTTTAGGGGAACGTGGGGTTAAAATAGGGGCTCTTGTGCCCCAGGCTGTCCTGGAACATCTGCACCATTGGCTTCCACATGCACCAAAATGTTTCCTCCCCATTCCCAGCTGCTTCTAACCCCCTATGACATTTCCTCTCAGCCCTCTTTTGTTTGTTTGTTTGTTTGGGGTGGGGTGAGGAACACCTCATACCTTAGCCCAAGCTGGCCCCCAAGTCGTTGGTTTTCCTGTCTTGGCCTCTAGGGGCTGCAGTCGGGAGCTGCCGAGGTTTGCTGCCCAGCTAGTCTAGCCAATCGCTGGGCTACAGGTTCAGTCAGACCCTGCTTTTTAAAACTAAGGTGGCCAGTGACAGAGAAAGAACTTCTGTCCTCTGCATTCACCTGTACAAAAGTGTGTACACACACATACATCACATGCACATACGACAGAGGTTGTCACAGGAAACACTCAGATTTTTCATCACCAGAGGAAAAGTTCATATCAACCCCAAAGCTGCTTCCAGAATCCACGGCTCAGCTCTCAGCCCCCTGCAAACCTGCGAGTCAGTATCTTTTCTTTGCATCCTATCTCCTGCCCACTTGGTCAGGTAGATAGTTCTCCTGCCCTGTTCCTACCTTCCAGGAGGTCATGGCACTGGCACTGCACCCAGCACACTGTCGGGACAAGCATCTGGACAGACGAATGTTTAGAGAGACTGCAATGGCAGTCTGTGTTGCTGCTCAGGGAGACCAGCAGAGTTGTTTCCTGGTCAGTTTGGGTTTCAGACAGGGAGGCTCCCAGCCCCAGCCCCAGCCCCAGCCCCACACTATTATGGACTGCGCTGTCCTAAACTTTCCCGGGATCCCGTGAGCTGGGAGACTCGGACAGGGCTGAGTGAATGGGAAACTCCAGTCGAAGGCCATGGAGGCTGCAAGGGCAGAGGGAAGTTAGGAGAGTAAAGGCTGTTCAATTCCTTGGCCTACTGATGATTCCCAAATACAACTGTGTGCCTAACAATCCAGAGGTAAAGGGTGGCGGGACAGCTTGGTCAGTCGGGAATTCAAGTTTTAGCATCCACACAGAAAGCCAGGCCAGGCACAGGGGATTGTGCCTGTAGTCCAGTGTTGGGGAAGCTGAGTCAGGGGATACGTGACGGTTACTGGCCTAGCCGTTCTGGTTAACAAACTGTAGGTTTCACGGAGAGAAACTATAGGTTTCACACACATACTCAGCCCCAGCTTAGATCCCACAGACTCCTGCACCCCTAGGGTTGAAAGCCCGGGCGGAGGATTGCTACAGAGTCTGTTTATAATCTGCTCAAGATGGAATTGAGGGCCAGGGATGGCGCTCAGTCAGCAGAAGACTCAATGCCCAGAACTACAAAAAACATGGTGGCGGTGAACGGTTATCTCAGCACTTGGGAGGTGGAGGCAGGAAGACCAGGAGTTCAAGGTCATTGCTTCAGGCACATAAAAGAGGTTAAGGCCAACCTGTCTTTAAAGAAAGAAAGGAGGCCTGTGTAATTTGAGCAAACAAAGGCCCTTTTAGGTGTTGGCTGCCTCTGCCTTTAGGAGCACTGCAATGTAAGGCACACTGCAGTCTAGACTGAAAAGCATTTATTCTATTCAATTCCATATGCACGATGACAAGTATGACTATACTGCGTAAATCCTGGCATATGCTGAAGTGCACACAAGACTGTACATCCTGGGGCAGGTCACTAGGAAGCTGGCTCAGCAGTTAAGAGCACTCTCTGGCTTCCAGAACCTGACTGAATTCGTTCTCCAGCTCTCACAAGCTGCTCGAAAGACGCCTGCTCCTCCAAGGGATCTGATACCCTCCCCCTGGCTTCCACTGGCACGTGCACACACGTGTCGGGCGTACACGCACACTTTTACCGGCTTCTTACTGCGCGTAGCTGCTTCTACATCTTGCTGGCAGCAAGCAACTATGAGATTTTAAAGTACAAAAGCAAATCCATGACGTGTTAAAAAAAAGAATTCCAATAGCACCTCTAGCTGCTTAATGGTGAGTGTCCAAAGGCAGACAACTGCAGGAGCAAAGGCACACAACACACATGGTTCTACACACACACACACACACACACACACACACACACACACACACACACACACACAGAGGGCTGCCTACGTGGCCACTTCTTACATACAGCAGTAAGCCTGTGGGTGACTAATCAGAATTGGCATTTTGTATCTGAGAAAGCAAGCCCACAATGAAGTGAGATGATTAGAATGGAGTTATAAGGGATGGGGGTCTTCAGTTCATCACCTGACATGCTAGTCGACATCAACAATCTGTGCAAACAACAATCTATTTGTCTCACGGGCTTTCGGATGGACAACCAAGGCCAAGGCCTGGCAGGCTTGATTCTCCTGGGACCCCTCCTACACACAGAGGGCTGCCATTTCCCATGCACACATAGGGGCTTCTCTCTACATGCCACAGAACTCTCCATCCCTCCCTCCCCCTCCCTTCCTCCCTAAGGATAATGGTCATATCGGATTGGGCTCCCTACCCTTGGGTCTCTTCTGGGTGGTGGAACCACCTGCCTTTAATCCCAACACTTGGGAGGCAGGGGCAAGTGCACCTGAGTTCAAAACCAGTCTAATCTACAGGGCGAGCCTCCGTGTCAGGACAGCCAAGGCTATACAGAGGGACCCTGTCGAAAGAAGGCTGGGGATGTAACTAACTCAAAGGCAGAGAGCACTTGCCTAGCCTGAAAACCTTCGTTCCATTCTTGACATTGTGAAAACAAGCAGGCAGGAAAACTAAAACTGAACACTACCACAAAACATGATACAACAGTGGTTACAAGGAATACTAACTTCAAACGAATGACCTCATTCGTGAAAATACAGTTAATATGGCACATGGCTATAAACAGGACTGAGAGGCAGGCAGGCAAGCAGGAGAATGTCCTCAAGTTCAAAGCTAACTTAACCTTCCCTTGAGTTCCAGGCTACCGAGGGCTACACATGGAGTCCCTGAATGATACGCTGCCCTCATCACCCTCCAAAGTTAGTTAGGAAGGAAGACTTTCCTAAGCCTGCAAGGAAGAACACTTGGCCGTAGCCATACGATGTTGACCCACCAACTAACGGGGGAAGAGCAGCAACCCAAATGCTCTGTAAAAATAAAACTGGATTACATCTGACATTCACCTGCTACACCACAGAATATTTCTGTCTTCCTAATCCTGAAGGGGTGATCTTGTGATACGGCTTTGTTAGCTCTGACTGCAATCATGTGACTAAAAGGAAAGTTAAATGTTTCTGTGAAGGTCACTCAATGTGTCAAGAACAGGCAGAGCCAAGGCTACCTACCTACCATCACCCACATAAGTAAAATCTGGTGCCATGCCAAGTGTGGTCGGTCAGCATACATAGGAGTCAGATGCCATTAGACTAGGCTGCAGCACTTCCTTCATGTCCAACAAGGCCAAGACTCCCTAACAACTGCGATGGCCACCAACTTCTTGGATTAATGGGTCTGGTGGGCAGCAGCCACAGCTAGCTTCATTCTTTCCTAGTACATTACTGATTCCCCGTTTCATTCAACAGGGTATCCATTGAGACCTGAGAGCAACTGCTTGTGGTACAGTTGAGTCAGAGGACACGCTTCCTTTAAAGATGGCGGAGAACTTTCACTGTGAGAACACTGGCAGCCTTCACGTCAGTTCCTCGGAGCCAACAGCAGGAGCCCTCAGAGCTTTGCCAGCCCGAGAATGAACCAGGAGCTCCACCTGACAGGTGGTTAAACAGACCAACTGTGCAACATAACTGGACCCGCTGGGCCACACCCACTTGGCCGTTTAGCCTGGGATAGGATTCTCAGAAAACAGTGATGCTAAATAGGATACAAAAGTCACAGTTCCCAGAGGGACCTCTGGTGGATGGATGATAAGGTCAGCTGAGTCACAGGCTGTTTGTCAAGGCTGTCGTAAAAAGGAGCTATATAAAGGGAAAGCATGCTTACTTTAATTTTCTCAAGAATCACTGTTATCTGGGTTTTCCAAAAAAAAAAAAAAAAAAAAAGAGAGGGAAAAAAAGGCTTTCTGATTGTAGTTGTGGGGACAGGGTTTTGGGGAGGGTACCCCAAAACCCACTATGTAGCTCAAGCTGACCTCAAACCTCTTGCCACCTTCTACCTCATCTCACCACACCCCAGCACCCACCACCCCGTGCTGGGATTACAGGTGTGCACCACCACATCCAGCTTCAAGTTTGTTTTGCCAGGAGCTGCCCAGGAGTTTTCACTGTGCCATGGAGACTATCTGAACACTTCAGAACTCTGTTCTATTGCCATGCAAGGGAAATAAATGAACAGAGAGCTGAGCTCTGCCGACATGCGCTCAAGGGCCTAAGGGTGGCCAGTGTGCCACCCGGATGTAGCTTTGGGAGCAGGCCGTCTCTCTCATCCTTAGATACATTCTGCACAGGTTTGAATTCTATGAAAAGCAGTCAGCATAGATACGAAAAGCTGAAGTTTAATTTGTCACCACGGCGACACTTCCTATTTGAATCAATCACGTTCATGGGATGAGAACCAAGGCAGGCAATTTCTATACACAAAAAACCCCAAAGCATCCGAAAGTATTTTTTGTAAATGTCCTGTCAAGAAAGAAAACTTCCAGACACAAAGAAACATAAGTGTACATATTTCCAGGATTAAGACATCAAAATTCAAACCTCAATCTACTCATCCACGTATTTTAATATAGGTTTGTTTATAAATAAATACGTATATCAGAAAGGACTGGCTGTATCCTCTGTAATGCAACTGCTCTATAAAATGCAGCTGTTTAGATTTCCTTCCTAAATAGGCAAGCTTCTCTAAGAGACAAAAAAGAAAAAAACACACCCCACCACCCCTACCCTTCCCCACGATGACTTTCTTTTCTGGCTTCACAAGGACCTTTGTGTTTGGCAGTGGCAGGGATGAAGCTCTTATCTCCTGTTTCCCTGCCAGCGCCAGCTTTCTTAAGCTGACTGGGGCTCCAGATAATTAGCTCTCGGGAGGATCTGATTGAATTCGACACGCATATGACACGGGGTGAGCGAGGAGGCCACGTGCCTTTTAACTACGCAGAGAAGGGTACGGCCGGGGAGGCCGGCAGAGAGGGTCAGGACTGCGTGCTCTGGAAGAAGACAGGAACCACGAGGCAGAACATTCCGGCTAACTGTGCGTAGCCTGCACGGCTAGGAGTGCCCTGCCACATCCAATCACATACGGCTCCGTAATGAAAGGAAAAACTTAAAGTCTATCTCACGCCTCAGTTCTGCCACTGATAGAGCTGAACAAAGAAAATGAAGTCAGCCCCTCTGAAGTTACTCACTAAAGGCAGAAGTCTTCATCTCCACAGTTAAAGGCATAAGCTCGATCACGTGAGGCAAAAATCTCGCTCAACAATTAGCCAGCGTCCTTAAATAATTCGAAACAGAACACCAGACTTTGCTAAAGCTTCACTGGACCTGGAATGCTGAGCGGACTGCCCGCGTCTACTACAAACCCTCTATGCGGCCACTGCTCCCCTACGGTGCTCAACACAGGTCAGCTTGCTCCCAAACATCAGTTTCTTTTACTTTCAGTATTTCTCCAAAGCCAAGGAACTGGTGTCCTTGGGCAGAGTACGTCAGTGCAGTAACCCAGTTGCTCTTCCCAAGAACGAGGGCAGGGGGGACGACAGTTCCAGGCCACCCTCCCAGGGGCCAACGGCACAGCAAGCCAGCCCAGGAGATGCAAATCTGGAAGGCGTATCTCGGCTCGAGCTGAAGCACTGTTCTACAATGGCCGATCTCCAACAAGAGTGCCCTCAGAATTTAGACAGGAGGAACAGGCCATTTCTTCACCAACATGGAAAACAAGAACCAGCTAGCCTGGCAGCCCACGGTGTCGTCTCGAAAGCACCTCTTAACAGTCCTTTGCTGTGGCTGATTTTCAAAAGGAGGAGTAGATCGACTTACATGGCTCCCTGGCAATGAACTGAGGTACAGTGTTGGGCAGAGGAGTACTGGGGTTTGGAGTCCCTACGAGTTTGTTCTTGGCCATCTTCGTGTTTGCCTTAGCAAACTCTAGTCGTAGCGTTTGCGGGATTTCAGGATCGAAGCGGATGCCCTTTGGAAGAAAAAAAAGAAAGAAAGAACAAAGGGGAAGATGTAAACCAGAATGGTGACAAAGTAAACACATCATAAACTCTGACCTATCAGGGAATGGGGTTGGCAAGGGCTCTCAGCCTCAGCATTTACCCAGAACACACAAAACTCACAGTGCAACATGGCCAGGGAGCCAGGCAGACTTGGCCACTAGGCTCTTCAGTTACGTAGACATGCAAACATCCCCGTTCTTCCTGACCATTCTCCAGTCTGATTTAAAAATCCCAACCAACAAGTTCCTAACACAGCTTAAAAGCATGGACGGGCGGCTGCTACTAAGCATGAAGACTATGACTGTGCCCCAGTGAGTGACACTGGCGAGGGGCAGCACTGGAGAATGACACTGAAATCTGGAGGAGGTTGCACTCTGAATGGACATTAACGGTGAAGTCTTCAGTGCTTTTAGCGTGGTTCCCATAGAGAAAAGGCATTCTGTCTCCAATTCAGCTTTACAAAGGCAGTACAAGGCCACACATGCTGGGAACACATAGCTAGAGCATGTCGAATGTAACCGTTATCATTTGATTCTAGGTACTTCATGAATTTGCTAGACTCAGGAGTGGTGAAATCCCGAAGAAGTCTTTTATGGTTGGCTTTCAAGATACAACAACGGATTCCATAAGCCTGACATGAAATCAAGTTGAGCTGCTCATCCCCATCACTGCAACTGACCTTTAAAAAGCAAGAAAAGCTTTCAGCAAGTATGTTAGCGCACGCCTTCAATACCAGCCAGAAAGGCAGAGGCAGGTGGCTCTGAGTTTGAGGCTGGCCTGGTCTGCAGAGTGAAGTCCAGGAAAGCTAGGGCTACAAGAAAAAACTCCTGCCCCACCAAGAGAAAACAACAAAGACCATGTTTAGGAAAGCGGACTCCAGGCACTCTAAACTACAAGATCTACACATCAAGTGGGCTTCAGGACTCCCTCACTCAAGAACGTCTCCATGACCAAGCAAAACTAGCAATCTAGTGGAAACCGTTCAATGCCAGGAAATCTGAGTACTACCAACAGTGTCAAAAAGACACACCAGATCAGACCCCGCGTCTGTCTCAATCCTAAAATTGGATTATGCTAAGAATACAAACTTTTCATTTCTGTGGCCAAGAGGTCCCCACAACCCTTCCTTAGTTTTCATTTAACTCGAGACTTTCCTGTATGTGCACCACACGATACCCGCCTTTCTTCGTTTAAAGAAAAGTTAGGACTGGTTTTATAGGAAACTAGTAAGACTCTCGTAGCTCTGCAGACCAGTGACTCTGAACTTCACAGGTTCGGCTCCAAAGACACAGGAAGAGCCAGTGACTGACAGTCACCAGAACCCGCATTGGGCAGCTGCGGGCAGACAACAGCCCTGACCCAGAGATAACCTGCAGTAGGAGAACCTAGTCCTGACTTGGTTATTTTCTGAGAAGACAACCATTAAGGCTAGATAACACTAGGAGGGGCAGTGAGCACTGCATCTGTATACATCTAACCAGCAAGGTCAAAAAGAGAAGGACCAGGTTTATGAAATATAAAAAAAAAAAAATCAAACTTGGGGGACGGGGGGCTGGAGAGATGGCTCAGTGGTTAAGAGCACTGACTGCTCTTCCAAAGGTCCTGAGTTCAATTCCCAGCAACCACATGGTGGCTCACAACCATCTGTAATAGGATCTGACGCCCTCTTCTGGTGTCTCTGAAGACAGCTACAGTGTACTCATATAAATAAAATAAATAAATTAATTAAAAAAATAAAAACAAAACAAAACAATAACTCAGGACCCTTAGTTAGTAAACTGTCTGACTGTACTCCCACAACATACATTGGGAGACAAGGCTGTTGCCTGGAGCAGCAATTGCTTCTGGGATCGTACAACTGAGAGCCACTTCCTCCCACCACACCTGTTACCACCAGCTCCCGTCAGGAATCGTAGCTCATGGGAGGAAACAGAGGCCATAGCATTATCATGAGTTCGGGGATCGCATGGGCTACAGAGTGAGACCCTGTGTTGAAGGAAAACAAAACAAAGAACTGTGTTGCCCTTACAATCAACTATTCCCAACTACGGACTACTGCGGTGCCTTTGCTGAGAGGTAACCGTTGTTCCTCCAGAAGACCCTGTGCATTCACACCAGAGCACATCAGACACAGCAGCAGCACGTAATTCACAAAGTTCTTTCCTACACTAACCCCCACCAACCTTCTTTGAAGCATCCTTTAGTCCTGAGCCTGTATCAACCCGAGGAGAGATGACAAGCCTCTAGGCCCTATAGCATTTGTCCTTAGGTCTTGGGGTTGAACGTCTGAATTCCACCCTTTGGCTTTCTTATGGGTTTTCTAGGACCCACCAAGACGGTCAGTGTGCTTGCTTTGTACACAGCCAACCTAAAACTTGCTGGACCGAGCCTCTGTCCTCCCTGCCCCCCCTCCCCATACACTTCTCTTGTTCTAGCTAAAATAACATCAACATCATGTTCCAAATCAAAGTTCCAGCATCTTATTAACAAAAACAAAACAAAACAAGAAAGCTCAGAAGTTAAAATGACCTAATTTGTTTGGCAGCTCATTGGGCGGCCAGAGGCTCAGAATACAAGCCACATTCCGTCAGCATCCTTTGCAGCAATACCATATTTGGTAATCAATATCCTGCTCCACTAAGTTTCTATCCATAGGGATTAGCCAAGACCCAAACATTTTAAATGATACAGGGTGATGAGCTGCGGGAGGAAGAACATGCTGGAAGGGGGGGGGGGGGCACAGATAGGACATGGCATGCGGGGAGGGAACAAAAATCAACTCTGGACCGTCCAGCTAATAATTTATCAAAACTTTATTATAATGTAGCAAAACTCCCTTGAAAACATAAATGGTAGGGCTGGAGAGATGGCTCAGTGGTTAAGATCACTAACTGCTCTTCTGAAGGTCCTGAATTCAACCCCCAGCAACCACATGGTGGCTCACAGGGATCTGATGCCCTCTTCTGGTGTGTCTGGAAAATAGCCACAGTGTGTTCATATAAATAAAATAAATCTCAAATATATACATATATGTCAGCCTATTTACATGGGCCAAAAAGATACTTTCTAATGATCAGTATAAAGTAATAAAAGAAAGAAATTGTTATTTACAAGTCACCCAAACCAACTGCTATGGGGGCAGGTGACAGTCCCCAGCAATCCAGATCTGGCAATGACTTAGAGGCTGAACCCTTACAGGGCAGCCTGTGCAAGATGGCATGCCACTGCGAGCAACAGCGCACCCTTGGGAGTCTGCTGCATATCAGAGAACACAGGGCAGTTTCAGGTCAGGCAAGGGCCTGGGAGAATGAGGGAAGTATAGTGCAAGATCAAAGCCCAAGTTCACCAGGAGCAGAGTCACAAAGTGGTGGTGGGAGTGGCCACGAGCACAGGTGAGCTCAGACAGGGGTGTTCACACAGGAGGGCTCTGCAGTTCCTGTGCGGCTGAGGTCCTCACAAGGCCGAGTGAGGACTTGCTTTGTTTGCAGGGCTGGGGCACTGCAATTTCTGATGCAGTACTTCTGTTCTAGGACTGGAAGTCCTATTTCCCAAGACTGCCGGGTAACGCTGCTGCCACCCGTGCAGTGGTCACGGGATTCATGGCGGTCAGCAGGAAGACAGGAAGAGACTGGAGCAAGAAGAGCTGGTTGGGAAGGTAGCTCAGTGGTCCCTCTCTAGAGTGTGCACGAGCTGCCCTCTGACCTCCACATGTGCACCTTTTGTGGCAAACACTAAATAAATTATCTTTAAAGAGATCACATTAGAACTGGCACGAAGGACTGCTTAGGGGGCTACTGGGCCTGGAGCCGTGTCCCAGTAGAGATTCCAGCACACAACAGTCAGTTGGCGCTTTCCCCTTACTTCTGTGGATAAAGGTGTGAGATCGACAACCTAAGTTCTACCTCAGGAACCCATGTGAAACTGGAAACAAGCTAACCCTGCAAAGTTATTTTCTGACTGCCACATGTGTCATGGCCTGCCCTCCTACCTACCTTCCTATCTATGACTTTAAAATTACTCCAAAATTACTGGCAACTAAGAGAACAGATATGTAGTACACACAAGTTCCTGAAACGCTGGCACATTACCACACATACTTCACCTCACTCCTCCTCTTATGCCGCCATACACAGCCTCTCACCAAGCTTTTTAAAGTAATATATTAGCTTTACTGCATCGTCACTTCCTGAAAAGTGGGTTTTATGATCCAGCATCTAACCCAGGGGCATTCACCTGTCACTTGCTCCATCTCCTTGACATTCTGACAGTCCTGGCCATTTGTTTTGTAAACTCTCTCTCAATTCAACTCTATTGTGTGTGCAGATTCCTGGTTTACACACATCATGGTTTCAGTAGGCACAAGATGTCTTTCTGGTCCCCAAGTTAGTGACAGGAGCTTTGATCAGTTGCCAGACTTCCTCTAAGAGTAAGGTTTCTAATATTTTGCTTTTGGAGTTTGTTTGTTTAAGGACAGTGTCTCACTCTATAACCTAAGCTCAGAGAGATCCTATCCCAGCTTCCAAAGCCGGCATCGAGAGCCACCATGCCTAGCTAGCTCTTAATTCCTAGGTGTTTCCAAAGAGCGACCAGGCTTGAGAAACACTGTGTCTCCCCAAGTCTGCCAACGGCGTAAGGCTCACGCCTGATTCTTACTGGCCAATGAATAGTGGGGTTGATAATTGGATCTGGCCCTTTTTTGTGTCGCCTTTTGTCTCACTATGTACCTTTGGCTGTCTTGGAACTTGCTGTGTAAGCCAGGCTGGCCCCAAATTCACAAAACTTTTTGCTTCTCAGGGCTGGGACTAAAGACACGTGCTACCAAGTGTGGGCCCTTCCCTTTCTGGATGGTAATTTCTTCTTTGCAGGAAAGTCTTTCAGTTCTACCCTTCGGGAATGACAGACAAGTTCAACCTACCCGAACCTAGTCTGCAGGCTTTACCATCCGGGGAGTCAATGTTTGCAAACTGAGAATACCTTTTTTTTTTTTTTTAAATACAGAATATCCAAAAGAACAATGTACCATGTGCTAGTTTTTAATGTCAACTTGATATAACCTAGACTCTTGTATGAAGAGGGACATTGGATTGGGAAATTGCTCGGATAAGACCGACCTAAGGTCTTGTCTGTGAGAGATCATCCTGATCAATGACTGATATATCAGGGCCCACTGTGGAGGGCAACTGGATGTAAGAAAGTTAGCTTAGGAGCAGGGTTCAGTTCCAGCATCTCCACGGCGACTCTAAACTGTTACTCCAATCACGATATCCTCTGCTAGCTTCTGTGAGTACTGTTCGCAGGCACACGAGCGCACACACACACACACAAAAGCAAACAAGACTAACATACATAAATAAATCAACCTGTCCGAGCACTGGAGCACACACCTTTGTTTCAGTGGTAGGGAGGCAGAACCAGGAGAATCTCTGTATTTTAAGTCTAGCCAAGTTTACATATGGAGGCAGATGAACCAGAGCTAGAGTCCCTATCTTTAGACATAAAAAGAAATACATTTAAAATAATAAAGCAAATGAGCGAGAGCTTCCTATCTAGCAAGGCAGTGAGCAGCCGCAGGCAGGGTTCCCAGGTAGTTTCTGAGTTCCTAATGTGAACCCCTTCTGTGATAGCACAAACCCTTCCCTCTCAGAGTTATGTCATGTCTATGTGACTTATCACAGCAAGGAAGGCAAAGAGAGCACAGGCTGATGCACACCCTGTATGCCAGGTCCTGGAAGCCAAGCAAGAGGACCTGTAATCGAGACCAGAGATACCGTTTTAGAAGGCAAACAGGCAGAAATACCTCAGGGAAAACAATCAGAATGCTGCCCTACTAAGTTCCTTTCCTTTCATTATTCCTGAACAATACAGGAAGCCCCAGTTCTCAAGACATCATGATGAAGTCCCATCTCTGACTCTGGGTGAGTGACAAAAGCATACTAGAGTTTTCTTTCCCTCAGGAGTTGATTCAAACGGGCGGCCTGTAAATCACGTGACAGGAAACCACCTGGTGGGAAATTTAGGCACCTGACTGATTATCTTTTTATTGAGGGATGCTGAGTCTGATTATCTGTTTAAGGAGATACATGCCCACACATTCCAGAAGCCCCTCCCCTGGCCGTGGTGGCTCCAAGACTCTCAATGCTAAGCCTCACAGCTTCTCTGAGGTCTCACTTAAAAAATAATTCAATTTTCCCTTTCCAACTTTTGATTTCCTTTGGAAACCAGCCAAAACCCTAAGCAAGTGGCTTAGACACCCTGTGTCCTCTCCTTTTTCTGAGGACCCCTGCCACCTCCACACAGCTGCTGGCAGGCCTTCCCTTTCTTGTGTTCTAGCTCAAAAGGCACAACTTTCTTCTCTCCTTCAACTCCCTGTTCCCGGCAGCTGCCAGGAATTACAGCCTGCTTGCCCTGCTGATTTTCTCTCAAACTCTCGAGTAAAGGGGTCCTCGGGCTTTCATCAAGGTTAAGAACTCGTATTCTCGTAGTAAGCTCTACTGTCCAAGCCCAAATTCTAATGAATTTACTGATAGACAGGGTCTTCTCTACTCCAGACTGGCTCCAACTCTCAGGCCTCTTTGCCTCCCTCCCCAAGTGCCTGCATGGGTCATGGGGCTTCAACCACACCCCAGCCCACCGGTTCTCAAGTGTGTGCTCTGATGAGCAGTCATGTGGAACTGTCTCTGTTGAGAGCAGCACTCCAGCCCCACAAAACTCACTGTCAAAATCCCCCACTCTCTCTCACAGGCTAGTGAGCCACAGGATGGGAGAAGCATGCACAGAAAGCAAAACTTACACTAGAGCTGCCACCTCCCAAGGCTCGGCTTGCTCAGACCCTTCCGGTTGAGAGGCTCAGACTGTCCTTTCTCTACACCTAACTAACACCAAATGGAAAAAAACCCTCTTCCGCTTTAAGGAATGGGGGTTCCAGAAGTAGCCAGGCAAGGTGCTTACGTTGAGGTGGGGGACAAAATAGCTTTCTGCTTAAGCAACCAGGTTTTGCCCAATCCACTCTTACTTTCAAATACAGAGTACCAGAAATTACACGGAGAACCGGAAAACAGGAAAACCCGTTTTCTATTATAGTGGTCAGCTTGGCTCTTCCTTAGCCTCGGACCATGTTCAGGGCTGGAGCCATGGCTCAGCAGTAAAGAGTAACAGAGCTCTTTGTAAGGACCCGAGTTTGATTGTCAGTACCCTCCTCTAGCCTCTTATAGGTACTGCTCTCACATGCACATACCCACAGACAGACGGACAACACGCGCGCGCGCGCGCACACACACACACTTTAAACAATCCTTTGTAAAAAGATCATCTAACTTCATAGCGTATCAACAGACTTCCTAGGATCCCAGAACACAGTAAAGAACCCGACAAGGCCCTCAAGGAAAAGTTAAGCTTGCTACTGAGTCAACGCCCTTTCTATCCTGGTGACAGGGCCGGATCTTCTATTGTTCCTTCTGCTCCGTGACTTAGGGGTAAAATCTCCTATTCTGGAGCTCTGCTACAATCTTTTGGTTTTAGCAAGCAAAGGAGGCTATTCTACAACCTACAGACAGCTTCTCTATGACCCAGTCTCTACCATGAAGCAGCTGGCCCAACGGGCTCATCCCTGCGGCTCTGTCCTATCCCTGCCTACACACAGGTGATGTTCATGAACTCTGTCTCATCTCTCTTTTCCAGAGCTAACACTTCCCTGCAGGAAGGCTTAAGAACTCAAAAGGTGAGACTGCAGGGAGGGGCAGGAAAGTGATTTCCTGCAGGGTTATCAGTAAATACCAAGCACTGAGAACAATGAGTTGAATCAGCACTGTTGGTTACTGTCAGCAGTAGCAACAGAAAACAGTACCCGGGGGAGGAAGTGCTACCCAGCTCTCAGGAGTAAACAGAGTGACCCGGTGGACGATTTCCTAGGTTTTTAGATTCAGGCTCAGTGAGATCACCACTTGGCTGGGCTTGACTAAACAGTGACTAGTCTCCCAGCAACCTGCTTCTCCTATAAGGAACTCACTCCTCTCCCCTACAGTTGACCATATCGGCTGAGAGACTGACCATTAGCCATTCAGAAACACGCTAGACTCAAGTTTTCCGATCACAACAGCGTGTGGGAAAGCCACAGGCAAGAGATCCAGGGATTGGAGGCCATTTAATTATACAATATTATGTTCAAAATATTTCTTTTGGCTAGGTGGGGTGGCATCTGAGAGGCCAGAGGAGTTCAAGTTCAAGGGCAGCCCGGGCTAAGCAATGAAACTTGTCTCAAAACAGATTTCCTGGGCTTCTCTTGTATTTCAAAAATAAATTCAGTACCCATTAGCAACTACTTACTCTCTTTCTCCTTTTTCTCTCCTAATTCATTCCCCAACAAGCACAAATAATAATGCATCCAATCTGAAGGACTATATAGCTCAGTTAAATTTGCAGAAGTAAGATGCAGCAGCATGTAGCCTTTTCTGACAGGACCCTTTAACAAGAATACGGTTTTCTAGGGTTAGTTATGTTGTCCAAGTACACACTAGTATTTCACTGATTTTTTTTCAATTGTTGAATAATCATGTTATTTAACATCTTTCACCAGTTAATGGGCATTAGATTGTTTGTATTTTAGGGGGGGGGGCGTGCCCAGATGTGCACACAACTACATGCCTCTTGGTGCTTGCATGTCAGAGGAAAACCAGTGTGGACCAGTCTTCTCCTACTACCACATGAGTTCTAAGGCTCCAACTGGGGTTGCTAGGCGTGACCACAGGGGCCGTCGCCCACAGAGCTGCTCACAACCCTGTTTCAGCTTCTTTACTGTGTTATGAATGAGGCCACTTCACACCTGGGAACAGGCTTGTGTATGAACACACACTTTTGCCACCCTCGGAGCAGAACTGTAGCATGAGGTAATTGTATGCTAACCTTTCTGAAGAAGAGCTTTTCAGACCACTTCAGTTCCCCCACAAATACCCAAGCCTCCTGATTTCCCCACACCCATGACCAGACACTACCTGCTGCCAATCTTCGTGCTGGCCACCCCTTGGGTATGAAGCGGTACCTCTTATGGCTTTGATTTATACTCCTCGGACTGCTGTATTTCAAAGAGCGTATAGAGAAAGTAGGTCTTCTGTTTTCAAAGGGCACTTTGGTCACAGAGCGAGGCAGTACCCCGGGGACAGGGCTTTCAACAGAAGGAAATTAAGTTGAAAGGCCTTGCTTTTACTTTAGAAATTAAAAGCAAAAGTTTGAAATAAAAGCTGTTTTCAGGGGGGGGGGGGCTCTGAAGGGCGTGCCACTTCCAGCACAACAGGTAAGCACACACGTGAAAGATGCTCCAAGGGCTGGCGGGGGCTGAAAGGTGGAACGGATTTATAGTTTTCTGGAGTGTTATCAGCTTTCACTTCTGCAGGAATCATAAAACAGATTGAAAACAGATTCTGGCCAGGCTTTTACACAAAGCTCTCCCTCGAGGTCTGGGAAAAGAACCTTTTCATTCAGCTGAGCCTCACACACTGAATGATGACGGGGCTAAGACAAACCACTCCAGACCATCGGTTACCTGGATAGGATTCATTCAGAGACAACAGCTGGCAGTTACAGAGAGTGTGACCCATCGCAAACACAAAGAAAAAAGCAAGACTTGACAAATGCAGGAAATGAAAGAGACTTGCAAAAAAAAAAAATCCATACCTGGAAATCTTCCTCGTATCACCATTATTTCTGAAAAGGAATTAGAAAATTTCTACCACTTAACAAACACCATTGTGTCCCAGTGAAATTGCATTAAAAAGCTGGAGGAGGCAGGGCATGGTAGTGCACTCCTTTAATCCTAGCACTCGGGAGGCAGAGGCAGGCAAATTTCTGAGTTCGAGGCCAGCCTGGTCTACACAGTGAGTTCCAGGACAGCCAGGGCTACGCAGAGAAACCCTGTCTCGAAAAAACAAAAAAAAAACCTAACAAAAGCTGGAGGAGGACAGGCGGGGTTCTGTGGTGCTCAGTGGAGGACTGAGGATGCCCAGGATGAGCCGTGTGGTGCTCAGTAGAGGGAGGGTCATCTATAGAAACAGGAAGTTCACACAATTTTATAGACTGCTTGCTTCCCAACCAATTGAGGACAACTGGAGCTGGGAGGTGCTTGTGGGCTGCTGACCACCTACCTGGTGTTAAGTGGGAGAGGTAAGAATGAGTCAGATCCACCCAGAACAGCACACACCTCACTGAGAGAGGCTGGGGTCCGAACAGAGATGGTTAGTGTCCGCCCAGCATGCGCAAGGCCTGGGGTTCAGTTCCCGGCAGGTTAGGGGTGAGAAGTGTGCGCTGTCAGGCTCAGCTCAATCGCGACACTGCCACATGAAGGAAGACCCAGCGGCACGAAGTAACCCCCTCCCGTCCCCAGGTGAATACTTAAGAAGCCACCGTCCTCCAGTGCTCTGTTTCTCCTGACTGGGACAGGCTTCTTGTTTCATAAAGACCACATTGTTCAGATAATAATCACGGCTGTTGTGCGCAGACCTAGGCGCACGTGGGTTCCAGAGAAGAATGAACAATGGGGACCATCCATTGGATGCGGCTGCGCCTCATGCCTTCCCTAAATAAGGACGCTGCTGGCAGAAACCTCAGGGCTGTTAATACCACAGTGAGGGCTGCTGGGCCGGCGCCCATTGAGAAACCATGGCAGACCCTGTCTTCTTCCTTAATCCAACTACCTCCAAGAAGTGCTTGTCCCGGCGCTACCTCTGAATAATCTAAATGTAATGCTTGCTGTCCTCGCTTGAGCTAGACCCACTTGACTGCACTGGTGCCTCTCCGTTAGTAAGATACCGTTACACTTCACTAAGCAGACCCCCCACTTGAAGGGCCGTCTCTGGACACGTGGGCTGTGGGACGATGGGCTCAGCCTCCACAGGGCCATGAATCCAGTCACAAATCCTTGTCAAAGGAAGCATTAGGTTGCTAGATATTATCTATCTGCCTTCATGTTAATCCATAAATGAAAACTGTGGGGGGAGGGGGGAGGGGGGGTTGTTCCTTTAAGAACTGTAAAACTATATTGCTTTGAAGGGACACAAGAGAGCCCAGTCTAGCATCAAATGGCCATCATTTCCAGAATGTGTAATTTTTATCTCCTTCCCCCCCCCCCCACCCCGGCCGCCTTTCTCCCTCCCACCTTTTTGGAAAGGTGTTTGTATCACTTGTAGAAACAAAGCCGATTGCATTGATACTGGGCCCTGATTTTGCCAGCTGGGACTCTTGAGCGGCGATTCAATCCAGTGTGGTGTAGTTTGAGAGAATTCCTTCAGTCCACAGGATTCTACTTCCGTGCAAGGCTGGACTCTGTTCTGCGTCTCGAGCCTGCTGTCTGCTGGTTTACAGTCTGACCTGCTCCTGGGGCCGGGGACTAACCACAGAAACTGGTTCTGATGCAAGACTGAGACAGAAAGCGAGAGGTATCCGGCTTCAGGCAAGCGAACTTGATTTCCACTAGAACAGATTGACTCTGTTAGCCAGGAGCCCCTGCGCATGCAACTGGGCCCGAGGAGAACCTGCTCTGTTTAGGATAACTATAAAGTCCGGACAGAGCCTTTGAAGAAACTATACACTCCATCTTTAACATGTCAACACAGTCGGCGCCAGCCAGAGCTTATTTTCCAAAAGGTTACGAGGGCGTGGGCATTTGAACTTTTTGCCTCTATGGCCTCAAACTCTCCTGAAAAGGATGACTGAAAAACCTGTACGCTGACAATGTCAGGAAGGGGCTGTCTGCAAGCCAAACACAGCCAGCCAGTCACTCATTAAAGCAGAATTTTACAGAGTGACTTTGAAATAGATATTGTATGAAAAGGAACATGGGCCAGAGAGCAGACGGTACTCTTTCCCCTAGGGACCACGACAATACCACTTTCACTCCATGAAGTCTGGAGGTGAATAGGGGCAACTGCCCAAGAAGGGACAGAGGTGTCCTGGGTATTATAACACAGAAATACCAAAGTGGCTGTGGCATCCCCTGAACAGAAACTCATTACTCTCTCTGCCTTCCTCACTGCTGGGACACTGTGCACACTTAAGCATGGCCCCATCCCATGTCCTGAAGGCAGGTTTGTCCCTAATACTTCCACTCAGACAAGAGGGAGTCGAGGTGGAAGCTTCACCAGGGCCAATGGATGCAGCCCAGTTAGTTGGTAGAGTGCTTGCAAAGCAAACAGGACATGCTAAGTTGATCACAATTAGCTGAGTGTGGTGGGCATGATTGTGGTCTTGGCTCCATTCAACCTTACACAGAGAGCTGGCTTAGAGATGTAGCCTCAAAATACAAACTAAATAAAACAGAGTGTGCGCTTGAGTTCAGATCACTACTGCCAGGCACAGGACCCTGGGTTCAAGCCACAGCTGCTGCCGCCACCTCCACCTCTTCCTAACCACCACCACCGCCACCGCCACCGCCACCACCACCACCACCGCCGCCACCGCCACCGCCACCGCCACCGCCACCACCACCACCACCACCACCACCACCACCACCACGACGGAATGATGCAGACCAAATTTGTGAATAGATTCTTTCAGTGATCCACAGCTACTTAATGTTGGCCAGAGTCACTGGACACCAGAGAGACGGAACTCTAAGAATTTTGGTAGTCAACCTCGCTGGGTGTTTTGTTTCTTTTACTGTTTATGAAAATCAGCGAAGTATGTCTGCGTCAATCACATAATTTATTGTACTTAAAAGGCCTATACAGGGCACAGGGAAAATCTGCAAGATTAGAAATTGGGTAAAGAAACATGGGAGTCTGGAGAGAGGGCTTTGTGGGAGAGAACACTTGCTGCTCTTTGGAGGACTTGAGTTTGGTCCTCAGCACTCAAGTCGGGGGCTTACAGCAACCTGCAACGAGGGCACCAGCACACGTGACACAGACAGACAGGTAGACGTGTGTGTGTGTGTGTGTGTGCGTGCGTGACACATGCACACACACATGAATTGTGAAAGGACAAATAATTATTCTTAAAAAATCAGAGCAGAAACAAAGCTCCGTGGTGCAGGGATGGAAATGATCTCTACATTATATGCTCAGATCACTGCCCCAGTTAACCAGTCTGTATTACAGAACCAAGTATGGAGGGTCTGTGTGCAAATTCACCATGCACTACAACTTAAAGACCAGTTGAAAGCCCAATGTAACGACCCAGTAGGTCCAGGTTGCGGCAGCCAGCTTCGAAGGTCTGAGCTCTATGTACGCAAAGAACATGGCAGAAAGTGGACTCCCAAAAGTGATGCTAACCTTCGCATGTGTGTTATCAAAACAAAACGTTAGCAAAACCTAATTTCTTTCCCAAGGCCCCGAATATACAGACAGCTAGCTTAGCTTGCACGAACCAGAAAATCCACGGTCACTCAGGAAGTGCTGAGGTTCAGGACACTAATGTCATATGCAATCTGTCCCCAAATATATAGGTGCTTTACAGACACAATTCCTTTGGCAAAGATAAAAAATGATTAGTGGTACTGAGCTAATGTTTTAAGGATGTTTTATCAGAAAAAAATTAATCTAATTATTGGAAATGAACTGGGGGGGGGGGCCTGGAGAGATGGCTCAGTGGATAAAAGCACTGACTACTTTTCCAGAGGTCCTGAGTTCAAATCTCAGCAACCACACGGTGGCTCACAACCACCTGTAATGGGATCCGATGCACGCTTCTGGTGTGTCTGAAGACAGCTACAGTGTACTCATATTCATAAATGAATAAATAAATCTTAAAAAAAAAAGAAAAAGAAAAAGAGCACTGAGATTTCTGCATGTAATACATATCTTACAAGTGGAACAAAACACTGGCCCCATGGGGAACATGTGAAGGCCCGTCACAAATTTGGAGATATATTTACTAACTTTGTACAGCATAAAAATTCACAATTATAACTGTACCCTGGAGTCTACTGCTTAAAGCATGAAGAACAATGCTTTGTAATGTGGGCAGGCTGACAAATGCAGTTAACACTCAGCTCTTAGCTTAACCTGCGGGCTTGTCAGGTCATCTGAAGACCATTTAGCTTTCTGTGCTTTAAGGATCATCCTGGAAAGTTTCCTTTGAGCTTTTAAAGTGAGTGACTGGTTGAGAAGGGTGTTGGAGGACAGGGGAGAAGAGAAAAACAGCGCCCGCATAAACAAAAGCTACAATTGAGGAAAGACAGTTAGTTGCCTGAAATTTCCAAGGCTTGTTTTTAAAAGGCTTCCATTTTAAGATTGGCCACAGGCCACAGTGACAGTGGGCCCCTCGGGTGGATGTCAAAGCCCTCCTCCTCCTCCTCCGTTCCATTTCTCTGCCGTGAATTCGCCCACTCCTACAGTCTGTGCACTCCAGGATCCCCAACATTAATGAAGAGCAATCAAGTACGGACATACAATTATTCTGAAGCTACACAGTCAGTGGAAAGTTCTCAGAAGGGAAAGGGTGTGCGTGCGTGCATGTGTGTGTGTGTGTGTGTGTGTGTGTGTCTGCAGCCCATTGACTTATCCTCAAAGCCATTTCCTGATGGCAACATTGACTGTATTGTGATGAGAGTCTTAAGAATACAGTAACATTTTAAAACAAAGGGGGTCAGTTTACACCTTACACCTTGCTTTGTTTTCTTTATTAAAGACAGGGTCTCGTACCCAGGTTGGGCATACATGGGTTGAGGAGTAGAGTTCTGGGGTCTGCGCCTGATCTCTGAGCACAGTGGGTGGGCCGAGTCCTCTACCAACTGAGCTGCACCTTCAGTCACTGTAGTTTTCTTTAAAATGCAGGGGATGGAACCCAGAGCCCTGCGGCTCAGGAGGCCAGGATTCTTATTCAGATATATACATCCCGCTTTTAAAACTATTTTTAAACGTTTAACACAAACCGTATAGCTTATGCACTTGTCCCAAATGAGAATTTGGAGTTTAGGCCCAAGTTGGTTGCACAGAACATAAACAGTACAGTCTAAGATTTAGCAGGAGTCTACTGTGAAGCATTTCCTGTTTTGTACAGGAAGCAAAACAATGAGGCAAAGGGCATCAGCCCCTGAGGAGTTTGGATCAAGGCTCTCCCTCACCACAGAAGAGCTGCAAGATCACTTGCCGTGACAGAAGAGAGCTGAGGCGCAGTTACAGTGCATACATATGATAACTACAAGTCAGAAATCTCCCCAGCAGCTGAATAAGGGAAGGTTCTAAACTAGAAACCCTACAGGAGGCAGGCCAGACGGGGGGGGGGGGGGGGGGGGGTTACAGAGGGGAAATGGAGACTGCAATATGACTGTTGGCCTTCCGATAGCTCAGGCCTGGGACTACTAAGGACAACACTGCTCGAAGCTCTCTGCCCCATCTCAAAAAGACCCAAGGAAGGACAATGAATGGAGTAGTGATTAATTATAAGTCAGTGTTCGCAAACATTCTGACCTCAGTGGAACTTGGAATTCCAAAGAAGCTATTTTTAAACCATTCCGCAGGAAAGAAGGCTTTAGGCATAAATACCAGAGCTCTTCGAAGGCCACCATAGCCATCGGTCATCTGGGTTTCCACCATGCTGAATGCAAGGACCTAAAACAGTTACTTCCAGGGGCTGGCGGAGGGCTCAGCAGTGAAGGGTGCAGAGAGCAGTTAAGAGACGATGGCCCTGCCAGACCTCTACATGGGCTACGCATTCATTCGCACACATGTGCATAAAATGAATCTTTAAAATTTTAATTTGATCTGTTCATGCTTCGAGCTATAAATTATCACCTATATATTGTGAGGGAGGGAAAGGGAAAATCAAAGAGTCTGAGGATGTAAATAAAGCTATGTAACCAGAATTAACCAAAGGCCGCCTGAGACAGGTCCACTGGTGGTCACGGAGAAAGCATAACTGGGTCAGAGAGTGTGGGTCAGGGGTACAGGTCAGTCTGTGCTTCCCTCCCAGGAGGCTCCTGGCTTCTGTCTAAAACAATGTCCTGACTTTCCCAACCTCCCATTCAGATTGGGATATGGGGTTTTCTATAGGAGTTTTCTATAGGATATGGAGTACTAACATTTTTATGTACAACGGCATAAACCATTCTAACATAGCCAACGATATATTTTAAATCACCAGGGAGTTGAAGGTACTTGTAACAGGCTGTCAGGGTTTGAATATGCTTGGCTTGGGGAGTGGCACTATTTGGAGGTGTGACTTTGTTGGAATGGTGTGTCACTGTGGGTGTGGGCTTGAAGACCCTCATCCTAGCTGCCTGGAAGTCAGTCTTTCACTAGCAGCCTTCAGATGAGGATGTAGAACTCTCAGCTCCTCCTGCCTAGATGCTGCCATGTTCCTGCCTTGATGATGATGGACTGAACCTCTGAACCCAGAAGCCAGCCTCGATTAAATGTTGTCCTTTATAAGACTAGCCTTGGTCACGGTGTCTGTTCACAGCAGTAAAACCCTAACCTAAGACATAGCCTTTGTGGAGACGATGAAGCAGGCAGACACAGCTGGGTCATGCCTGTGATTTTAACACTCAGGAGGCTGAGGTAGGAAGCCTGAACTACAGACGGTGTCCTGACGACAGAAGGGCATGCTAAGCATAGCACACTTATCATTCTGAGACGTCCACACAGTTGATCCAGGTATCTACGACCTGCTCTATGCCTGGTCTTTTATGTGTAAACTGTGACATTTGTCTCCTAAATGAACACTGAAATCCTAGGGAAGTTATGCTGCAGGACTTTGTGTGGGGTCTGTATATTTTGTTGTAACTTTTCCCAAGGATGTGTTGAAGTAATAATACTTTTAAACTTTGTTCCTTCATTAGAATGAAGTGTCTTTTTCATCTAAACTCATTTTGAAATTTACTCTTGCAAGGTACCTGCATACTCATTTACTTATGATTGATGTCTTATAGGCAGTAAATGAGGGGGAAACATCAGTTCTGAGAAGTTGGGTTTTAAAGTCAGGGTTTCTCTGTGTAGCCCTGGTTGTCCTAGAACTCAATCTGTAGACCAAGCTGGCCTCAAACTCAGAGATCTGTCTCTGCCTCCCAAGCACGGGGATTAAAGGTGTATAGCACCAGCCCCTGGCTTATTTTGAACTTTTAAAACCACCTTAAGAATACGTTGTCATGTAACAACAAGGAAAACATACTTTCAGGGCATTGCCTTCGTTTCTCACAACATTCGTTTACTGGAACTTCATGCTATGTTTTGAGAATTTATGCTAATCTTTTAAGAATAGACTTTGCCCAGATTTTGTTAAGAAATCTAATCATGCTTGTCAAAATATGTAATTATTAGTTATTTTGCACTTTCTCTCATTGTATGGTGTGTGTTTGTGCTTGTGACATGCACGTGTGTGTAGAGAGTTGCACATGCTTGTACATGCATGCAGAGACAAGGAGAGGATAGCATGTGGCCTGCTCCTTAAATCTCCACATTGACTATAAGACGGGGTCTCTCACAGAACCTGGGGCTAGGCTGTTGGCCAGCAAGTCCTAGGGACCCTCCTGTCTCCACCCCTACACACACACACACACACACACACACACACACCTTGTCCTGCGATTACAAGTGTGATTGTGGCCAGCTTTGATGCTGGTTCTGGGATTTAACTGAAGCCCTCACCCTTACAAAACAAGCTCTCCTGCCCAATCTCCACAGACTGTTAGGCTCACCTGTTTAACAGAGCCTGGCAGAGCTGAGGTTAGCCTTTTGCTATGTAGGTAAAGCTGCCCCGGAAACTTGATGCTCCTGCTTCAAATTCAGTTTTAAATCTTATTGTTTCTATGCTTACTCTTACTAAATATTACTTAATATGTTTCCAAATTCTAGAAACGTTTATTCTCCCTTCTCACTTGCATACAAGAAATCTTAGCTGACTTTTTTCTTTTAAAAAAAAAAAGAAGAAACCTTCATGTAGGGACGCCATTCGTGCTTGGCAGCACAGTACTGCTCGGGGTGGGGAGAAAACTGGGTCTGGTATCCAGTACAGAACAGTAAAGCCTGTGGCTCTCATTCAATGGCCCGTAAAGGCATTCAGTAAGGCACAGAGCACGCACAGAGCACGCAACTGTCCAGTGCAGACCTGTGTCAACAGGCTGGGTTGCAATCTCTGAAAAGGTAAAGGAGACGATGATACAGTGACTCCCGATGCCCAGCTGTGTTGCAGGTAAGGTGAATGCAGAGAGTCTAGAACTGCTCCTCAAGACACCCTAGCTCTCTGCCTGTCGTGTTCCACAAATACCTCATTTTTCCGGTGCTTTTTGCTGAAGTACCTGAAGCAGCCTGGAAGAAGGACCATATCAAATGCTGTATCCTTTTATCAATGCAGTTGGAATATATTTAGTAGCAGATCCTCAACCAGGACCACAATGATAATCCAGAGCAGGCACTCGCAGCCACATGATCACTGTTTTGTCTACAGAACCTTGAGGTGCCGCTGTGTAGACACCAGCACTGGGCAGGGTAAGAACTTGTGGGCTCCCCTACCTGCTACCCTCAAGACAGGAGGATCCCATGCAGATTGAAACACTATCTTTAGCTAAACCCCAAGACCATCTTCCTTCCGTGGTCTCCCAAGGAACTGCAGAAAGAAAGGTCCCTCCATCCCTAGCTCTTTTCAACTTAACTTCTGGTTGTGGGCTGGACCTTCCAAGAGGTTTAGTAACCATCCTGAAATGCAGCGTCCTTAGATGTCCAGGCTGAACTGCAGAAATCCTAGGACCCGGCTGTCACGCACTGAGTACTTGTCGCCTGGCGCTTTCAAGTCTTGTTATTTCTAAACCGTACTTGGGTCATGAGTCATTTGAGGTGGCTTGTTTTTTTATGGTAAAGCAGAAGATTGCGATAAAGTGTAGAGATTTTTCTCCTAGTGTGTGCGTGTGTGCGTGTGTGTGTGTGCGTGTGTGTGTGTGCGCGCGCGCGTGTGTGTGTGCGTGTGTGTGTGCGTGCGTGTGTGCGTGCGTGTGTGTGTGTGTGTGTGTGCGTGTGTGCGTGTGCGTGTGTGCGTGTGTGTGTGTGTGCGCGTGTACATGCCTTCCAAAAGTCAACGTGGATGTCAGAGGACAACATTCTGGAATAAGTTCTCTTTGAGTCATTAGGCTTGTGCCTGCTAAGACATCCTTGGCCTTTGGGTAGTTTTTGAAGCCCCAAATAATGCAGAGTGTTGATCAAGAAACAGACCCCACTCACAGCAGCTCAGCTTCCCCAGGCTCTGTCTAAGCACAGGCCTAGTCCCCAGACATGTGACGTCATTGGCTGCTTTAGAACTCTGAGAGGCGAGAGCGAGCCGTTATAAACAGATCTAACTGATAAACAATGGGCCAGGCTCAAGGGCTCATCCTGCAGTCCTGCAGAGCTTCCATTCAAAAGCTCCAGCTGGGTTCTCCTTAGCCAGGGCCCCTTCAACCACCTTGAGCAACAGGCTAAAGAGAAACTAAGGGAGAGAATTTCAAAAATGATAAGAAACATCCTGCCACGGTGCCTAGTGGGGGTAGGAAGGCTGAGATGGGCCATCTGGATGCTTGCATTTCTGAAGAGTTTTGTTTAGTGGAAATAATTGACCCAACTCACAAGCTGTGTAAATATTGAGATCAAAAGTCCTAACTTCCACAGCTGTCAGGAAAGCCTGTGTTACAGGAAACAGACTGACAGTGGAGGCATGACAGAAGCCAAAGGTCTTCTTCATGCATACCTGGGTACCTCAATATCTGATGACATCTTAAGGCTAAGAAGGCATAGGTGATGTTATAAGCATGCAATATTTTCAATCAGCAACTTCCCTTGACACTTCAGAATCAAGTACAACCTTACCTTACAGCTGAGGAACCCAGCACAGGACAAATGAACTTATGTGCGGAAGTTATGTGAAAGGAACGGAAGTTATGTGAAAGGTTGGAATCACTGTGGATAAATATCCTGGAACTCAAGTGTTTGCTTGAGTTTTAGTCAGAATCATGAAGATTTCCTGATGATACCATTTTTGGAGGGGTTGGGTTTTTTTTTCCCCTGGGGGGGGGGGCAGTATATAGCACTATTCAGCGCTTTTAAAATGTGTTTTAGCAGAGTGTGGTGTCTTTAATCCCAGCACTCAGAAAACAGAAGCAAGAATATCTAACTTCAAGGCCAGCCTGGCCCACATAGAGAGCTCCAAGACAGCCAAGGCAGTGTGGAGAACCCTGTCTCAAACAACAGATCGACCACCAAATAATAGGCTAAAATAATTTATCACAAAATTAAAGCTTTTTATAAAAAAATCTTATTATAATGTATAAATCAAATTTCAACAACAAAAATCACAACATAATTACACTGCGTATCCATAGCTCCGTTTTACTCATTCATACAAATCATTCAAGAGTTGGTCTTCCCTTCGGTTACTTACTAAAATATAAAACACGCTGCTCTAGGGTAAATACGGCTCCATCAATCAGACCTGCCACTGTAGGGGTGGTACTAATGCCAGATAAACAGGATCCAAGAACAATTCAAACATGCTAATAATGCAACCCGCCAAACACCAGGGCCGTCTATAGATGGTAAAGGGCACTGGCCACCAAGCCTAATAAGTCCCGGGTCCTAACTGGGGAAGGATAAAACCTGTTACTACAAACTGTCTTCTCATCTCCAAATGAACACCTACACAGTAAAACATTAATCAACGAAGCCTCGTGGTATGTGTAAACCTCAGGGCCTGGGAGAATTTAAAACAACAGTCACAGGCACTGACAGGATACAGAGAAACAGAAAATCTAACACAAGTGCGCAGAGAGGGCCAAGGGCAAAGCCGTGAAACCATCACAGGGGACAGTTTGGCAACAAGCAGCTGGAGCTCTAAAAATTCCACACCAGATGTGTACAAAACAAACAAACAAACAAAAACAGAGAACAGACAAGGGAGACCTGTATGCCCACTAGGCATGACAGTACATGACAGACAGACAGACAGGAAGACAGACGGACACCTACATTGCCAGTGTTTACCACAAAACACTCAAACAAGCTGGGTGGTGGTAGTGCACAGCTTTAGCCCCAGGACTCAGAGGGGGCAGAGGCAGGTGGGTCTCTGAGTTTGAGAGCAAGTTCCAGAACAGCCAGGGCTACACTGACATACCCTGTTTTTTTGTTTTGTTTTGTTTTGTTTTGTTTGGGGAGGGGGGTAGATAAATAATTATATCCATATAAAATAGAGTACTTCCTTTTCATAAAAGTAAGTTACATAGCTGGCAGTAACTGTAGGCAGGGAGCCTGAGTTTGGTTCCCAGTACTTCTAACCACTCTCAAAGAAGGAAAAATCAATGAATCATATTCTGAAAATGTCTCTACATGAAAGATCCTGCATGGATCATCATACTAAGGAAGGAAGAGCCAGAAACAAAAGAGAAATATGTCAGTATTTAGAATACGCAACTGGAGACAGGCAGAAAGTAGATCAGAGGTGAGCGGTGGCTGGGGCAGTCAGGACAGAGGCGAGGATTGCTTCACTGTATGGAGGTGTTGCTTGAGGTCATGAATTGCTTTAGGAAATTGCACAACCTGGACTATAACTAATGACTCTAAATTATATGCTTAAAGGTTGTTCAAATGGCAACGCCTTTGTGTTAACATAATTTCAAAATACTTAATAAAAGTGTAATGGGAAGCACTAAGTTCTACGGTGTGTGAATTATACCAAGAGTTATTTTAAAACAAAAAAACATACTGTCAATTAGAGATTGCGCAGATCAATGAGTACATTCTTCTGAGAATATGCAAGGCAGGAAACAAACAAAACAAAGGAAAAAAACCAACATGCTGGGCAGTGGTAGTGCACGCCTTTAATCCCAGCACTTGGGGAGGCAGAGGCAGAGGCAGGCATATTTCTGAATTCTACTGCCAGCCTATCTACAGAGTGAGTTCCAAGAGAGCCAAGGCGACACAGAGAAACCCTGTCTCGGAAAAAAAAAAGAAAGAAAACAAAACAACAAGAATACTGTCGGGCTGGTGAGATGGCTCAGTGGGTAAGAGCACCCGACTGCTCTTCCGAAGGTCAGGAGTTCAAATCCCAGCAACCACATGGTGGCTCACAACCATCCGTAACAAGATCTGACTCCCTCTTCTGGAGTGTCTGAGGACAGCTACAGTGTACTTTAAATAAATAAATCTTTAAAAAAAAAGAAAAAAAAGAAAAAAAGAATACTGTCAATCAGGCTGGAGAGATGGCTCAGCGGTTAAGAGCACTGACTGCTCTTCCAAGAGGTCCTGAGTTCAAATCCAAGCAACCACATGGTGGCTTACAACCATCTGTAATGGGATCTAACGCACTCTTCTGTTGTGTCTGAAGACAGCTACAGTGCACTCAGATACATTAAATAAATAAATCTTTAAAAAAAAAAACTGTCTGGGATCACGTGGACCAGTGAACACATTCTATAAGTACACACGCTGCTACACAAGCTTAATTAACAATGAGGGTCACAAGGGCAAGTTGGAGAAACATATTGACTTGATTCTTTCAGCCCTCTCTGCTCTGCTATAACTCAGAACAAAGTCTAAGCTACAACCTACGTGGGAGTCGCTTAAGACAAGGAAAGGGAAGACACTCAGTTAATGGCATATATAAAGATGCCTCCTCATAGAACCTTGGCCAGGATCCACTGACACTGGTTGCTCTGAGGCACTAGCTACCATCATTCTTATGTACTAAAATGAGAATCCTAGTATGCATTGAGGGGCTCAGCTAAGAGACACCCAGAAATAGCATTCCACCCTGCTCGAGGGCTTGTGTGCTTCTGCTAGAAATTTCCACAAACTGGAATTTTGACTAAATCGGGCTAGCTTCAGATTATCACTATATTTACCTTCCAAAAGCACAAACAAACCCAACAAGTGATGTGGTCCCAGTCAGCTTTCTCATCCATCTTCCATGGGAAAAACTAACTGTGCCAATCTGTATGCAAAGGGCAGAGTGCTAGGCATTCTTCTGCCATGTTCAAGGACAGAACGGGTTTCCAGCCATGTGGCTAACAGGGCGGGAACAACCAAAAGGAAATCTGGGTTTTAGTTGTTCGCAGACTAATTTGGAGCGTTTCCTTCTACTCTTGGG
Source organism: Mus musculus (assembly GCF_000001635.26). NCBI lineage: Eukaryota > Metazoa > Chordata > Mammalia > Rodentia > Muridae > Mus > Mus musculus. The sequence continues at coordinate 33,857,511 of NC_000074.6, forward strand.
GATGTGAGCAACCTTGGATCATGGCTCAGTGCTACCACAACCTGAGGACACTGCCCCAGTCACTGAAGCTCCGGCTGGAGGTGCCAGAAAAGCCAGTGGACTTAAAAACATTGTGTCCAGAAGGTTGACACTAATCATTTAATTAGGCAGTAACGGAGACAAAGTAACGAGGAACACTCCAAGCACAGAAGCGCTCCCTGACTGTCCATTATTCTATAAGAGACACTTTCTGGATCAAGGTTTACATTTCTCAAGAGTGGAACCAAACTGAGTATTACACCACTTGACTAGTCCAGGGAAGGCTTTGAAAAGAGCCTCAGCAAAGGACACAGGGAGCATTGGGCAATAGCTGCGGACAGCACATATTTTTAGCTCATTACAAAAGACGACCCTGGGAAGAGCAAAGAGGTCAGCCCCCAGAAAGATATGGAGTAGCTTTTATGTTTCAGTCCATTACCATGAATGGGCCCGTTTTTCTCTGCAAAGAGGGGTAACCAGGCTCCACGGTCACATACCAACTTCATCATGGCTATTTGTTCTGGACAGTGGGAAGTAACAGTCTGTAACTGCCATCAGAAATACTGTAGCAAGGAGCCAGGACAGAAGAGATAGGACACTAAGATGCTGTCTTAGGCCCTCCGGGTATAACAGGACTAGGGTCCGACTGTGAGTCAGTCACCCAGTTCCAACCCCACGCCCACTCATGCGTCCACAGTTTCCCTAACTGTGATTCTGTGGGTTTCTTTCTTATCCTTCTCTGTAGAGCAGACTGGTCTCAAATGCAGAGATCCCCCTGCCTCGGCCTCCCAAGAGCCGCCACCGCCCAGCACTACAGAGGTTTCTAAGATACAATGAGGCTCTAATGCTACACACACACATTAAGAACATTAAGGAAGAGATAGATGATCCAGGCACTCGGTAGATACCTTCTTCTCAAGTCAGCCCTGAGCAGCAGCAACCCCAGGCTCCCAGTTGGACACATTAAAAAGAAGCCCCCTCCACAAAGCCAGAAATTAGACTTCTATTATTTGAGATTCTTAGCAATCAACACAAATGACTATGACCAAAGGGACAGGATGCTACTCTTATAACAGACTTACTGCTAAAGAGGAGAAAGAGAACCGGAGACTCACATGCTATCACTGGATTCAGGACCACAAAGCTCAGTGCCCAGGAGCTTGCTGGCAGGGGGCAAACAGATTACGCCTAGACGCCAACCAAAACTGAAAAGATGTCACAGTTTGACAGCCATGGACATTAGAACAGGAACTTCACCTATATGCTTACTGACAATGTCACCGTCAAAGCCTACTGTGTGGGATCTGTGGCATCCTTACACAAAGCAGGAAGAGGGAGGGAGAGGCGACCTAGAGCTGTGCAGGCCACACCTGCCTTCACAAGAACAAAGAAATTAGCTTTAAAGGGCCGGCATGGTTCTACATTTACAGGATGACTGCATGGGTGGAACAGAAGAGAGCGTGCAGCCTACACACAACTGGTAGTCTTTGTCTAAAGCTTGGTGGTATTGAGAATATTTTGTTTATATCAACATATAATGAAAAATTATAAAAAGAAAAAATCGTGGGGCTGACAAATGAGTGAGGCCCTTGTCCCTGCTGGACACACCCTCCGTTTCTGAGCCCCATAAAGTTATGGTAACATTACAATATCCTATAACATGCTGTGCTTCGCTGGGCGAAGCAGGTACTCAGTAAATAACGGTTTACATATTGCTCTGGAGAAGACAGTACTTCTGACCAGAGGTCTAACTCAACACAGGACAAATTCTACACTGTTTAGGACATCCTGGAGTTCTACGTCACCCGTAGATGGTATACAAGGATATACGCATTTTTTTTGTTTGTTTGTTTCAAACCCTAAAATCCTGTGTCGCCATTATACAGGGTAAATATTCAGAAGGTTCCTTGGGACCTCCGAGTCAGTTTCGGGTCTCCCACGACTCACAACTTGACTTTTTGTTTGTTTGTTTCAAACACATGGTCCCCTTGACATAGTCTTGGCTGTCTCAGAACTCGAAGACGCTCCAGCCTCTGTCACCTGAGTGCTAGGATTAGAGGTGTGGTCCACCACACACAGCCAACAACAACTTTTCATAAGTTCTACTATGGTGCATCTGGACGAGTGCCGGAAGCGCATGGACTGCAGCGCTTGGGGCCCTGCAACCACCTGCCTCTTAGGAAAACCTGGTTCACCTGAGCTGCCATAATCAACGCGTCACTCCTTGCTGCTAACTGCCTGAGGCACGGCACGGCCATACTTCACTGAAACTCAAGGGCCACCAGCATCAGCAGCCGGCAGGAACTGAACTCAGCTGCCTTCACTCCCTTAGGGATGCTTTGTTTCAACATACAAAAGGAGGGAAATTCTCAATAGGAAAATGCTGGTACAAGATGATAACAAGTATGGTGAACAAATGTCCTTACAAGTGCCTACACGGCAACACAGCGTAACAGCGCAGAGCCTTCTGAGAAAGCTTTAGGTGCAAACTTTTATCTAAAAGGTGAGCAAGATGACATAAGGCAAGGTTTTGCTCTGTTCTTGGCTCAGGTGTTTAGGGCACAATGGTGATCAGGCTATGTTCTGTTTCGGCCTCTATGCAGCAGACAGACACAGATGCATGCCATCACGGATACACTATGGCTTACACCAGCTATCCTGAGCATTTCAGTAAGACTGAAGGAGAAAAGCCAAGTGTTACTTAATAATTTGTCTGGTTTTGATTTAGGAAGAAAGCTCAAGAGGGCGAATTAAACTAATGAGTCCCTCGCTATTGGCATTGGGCACTCGCTCATATTTCTTCTATAACCATCCTGGCAGGAATAAAAGTATTCTTTTTTTTCTTTCTTTCTTTCTTTCTTTCTTTCTTTCTTTCTTTCTTTCTTTCTTTCTTTCTTTCTTTCTTTCTTTCTTCATGGTACTAAGGAATGGAGCCAGAGCTTTCACTTGCAAGCAAGTGTTCCACCATTAAGCTATAGCCATTAAGTTTTGGGTAGGTGGGATTAGAGACAGGGTGTCCTATACAGTCCAGGCTATCCTCAAAGTCACTTTGAACTTCTAATCCTCTTGTCTCTGTCCCTAAAAGCTAGGATGATGTCATACTGAAATTATGTCACCACACTGAAGTTTGATGGCATGCTGGAGATCAATGCAGGGCTTCCCGCATCCCAGACAAGCAAGTGAGCTACAGTCCAGCAGCCAAGAAATTCGAAAGAGAGACAGATACTTGCACCTCGTCCCTTAGCTATCAGACTATTGAAACAAAGGACCCAAGGAAGTGCAATTTCCCTCATAAGTCTCATTCTGGGAAAGAAAAGGCTCTCAGCTAATGGAGACTATTCCCCAGAAACAAACTGCAGAACGTTGACAACTTGTAACAGAAACCAGGAACCAAGACAATGGTGGCAGTGAAAGGCAGGTGAGCCCCAACTTCATCAGGACTTCTGAGCGGTGTGTACTCCCAGGCTGTGCCCTGAATCTAAATCATTGCAGTACTCCAAAGGTGGAGTTTGGTGGGGGATTGCTGGGTCTCCTTATCCATTTCCTAGTATGGTTATACTACAAGAAAACAAAACAAAACAAAACAAACAAGCTGAAAAATAAAAGCATTTTGTGTGGTGGTTTGAACACAAATGATTTCCACAGGTTCATATATTTAAATGCTTAGGCAGGGGCACTGTTTAAAAGGATTAGGAGGTGTGGCATTGAGGTTTCAAAATCCCATGCGGGGCCCAGGCTCTCTCTGATGGCTGCCTGCGAATCAGGATGTAGAACTCTCAGGTACTTCTAGCACCATGCTTCCCGTCATAATGATAATGGACTGAAGCTCTGAACCTGTAAGCAAGCCCCCAAATAAATGTTTTCAGGGTTGTCAGAGTTATGGTGTCACTTCAGAAAAACAGAACAATGACCAAGAAAGATATTGGTACCAGGAGTGGGGTACTGCTGTGACAGGCTTGGCCACACTGTTTATTGGAGGAATGTAGGTAAACTTGGGGACTTTAGACTAAAAAAAGCAGAGGGGGAAGTGGGGTAGGGGAGCTAATGGGTCAGCATATTTGGAACATGGAGGACAGTGATGTGGGAGCCCAGCTAGAGAGGTTTCAGAGAGGAAGAATATTAGTAAAGGACTCAGACAACACTGTTGTGGAATTTTGGCAAAGAATGTGGCTACCTATTTTTATTAAAAAAATCTTTCTGATGATGGGGCTGGAGAGATGGCTTAGCAGTTAACGACTCCAGAGGTCCTGAGTTCAATTCCCAGCAACCACATGGTGGCTCACAACCATCTGCAATGGGATCTGATGCCCTTTTCTGGTGTATCTAAAGACAGAAAATAAAGCTTTTAAAAAGTTTCAAAAAACAATCTTCTTGATGGTATATATTGAGATTAATGGCATTAATAATTCCAGGAGGGTCTGCTATTGGCTATGTTATGTGGTTATTAGCAATACCTCTTTTGCAGATCTATAAGGAAAAGGAACAAACTGAACAATGAGAAATAGACAAGCGTGAAGCTTGAGGAGAACAGGAGGACCATGCATGTGATGGAGCCATGTCCAGTGCTTAGGAGAGCAAGCGGAAAGGAAAGCCTGCCACAAATGGGGTCAAAAGAGTGACCTCAGTGCAAGGCCCCACCCAACCAACAAAGCTTCAAATTTATGAGAAGAAATTAAAGAACAGCGTAAGCCATGAAGAAAAGCTGAGGCAAACGTAACTCAATGTTCCAGCCCCAACAAGCAGAACTTGGCAGCTTCGGCAATGTGGTTCCTGCTTTAGAGCCAAGGGTACAAGAAACGGGTTGTGGAATTTCCCTCCAAGGCAACAAGAAAGCCCCTGAAGCCAGGTGTGCATCTGCGGTGGTGTCCCTGCATGGAGGCGCAGGAGTTATTGTCTAAAGTTGTGAAGATGAAGCCTAGATTGTATTGGAGATCCGGGTATGTTGGAGATACAGATTCATGGGACACCCACATGGGAAACCTGCAGAGCGGGTGGGAAATCAGTAAATCTTAAAAAAAAAAAAAAAAAGGTGTGGCTTTTCGGAAGAAGGCGTGTCACTAGGAGTCGGTCTCTGAGGTTTCAAAAGCCCACGTCAGACCCAGACCCTCTGTCTACCTGCTTCCTGTGGATCAAGATATGGCTGTCATGGGCTGCTCCAGCTTTACGTGTGCTCCTGGGCTCCCCTTCAAGATGGAATTGCCCTGTTCTCTGTCCTCACAGCAACAGAACAGTGACTAAGACAGTCTTCTCGGAATTACCTGTCTGTTTAATGGCGCATAGGGAATAAGAAGCCAGGGGTAGCTTGTTAGGGCTGCTGCAGCCCAGGCTTTGATACTACCTACCCTAGTGACACTCCAAGAGACCTATGATCTACGGGGCTTCCGTTACCTAAGGTACCTAAGGAAACGAACAATCAGAGTGAAGGATCAGAGCGATGCACACTTGATGCACACTTACGTTCAAAGCGTTCTTTGCGGCCTCTGCTTCTGAGCGACTGTCAAAACTGACAAAGCCTACGGGCTAAGGGAAAGAGAGAGAGAGAAATCAAGATTAAAAAAAGAAAGACCTCAATCAAGGGACATCTGTTTTCTAGGTCAAGTGTGGTGTCTAACTGAAGAACTAAGATAAAGAAATGACCACAGGCAATGGGTAGAAAGGAGAAAGCCAATCCCAAGAATCAGGATATGATGGCTTAATAAATTTCTCACGTGAATCAACGGGATGGTGAGTGTAGTTCTTGGAGGGCAAAGCCAGGAATTTAGAGAATCATGTTTTAAAAAGGAAAAAAAATAGACGTGGTTGGAAGGTGAGCAGCAGTGAACGGGGATGGAGGGAAATCTGGGCTGGAGAAGATCTAAGTTTCCCAATCAAATTCACTGTACCTCAGCTTCTTCGTCTTTTAAAATGCAAAGAGAAAGCGAATCACGTTTTGGTTCACTGTAAGTGCAAGGAATATAATGACACAGAGGTGAGAAGCCCAGGGACTACAAAATAAAGCTTCAGTCTCAGAGCCAAGCCGTGCTTTCTAAGGCATGGAAGGTCACTGCTCAAAGTCACAGGCCCCTTTTAGAGCTTCCAGTGGGTACGCTGCCTACAGCCTAGCTCACCTCTGTTACAGCAGGGGTTACAACTCACTAAAAACCCTGTCAATCACCACCTCTAGCCTGTCCTTGCTACACTGCATACCTCGACTCGTCTGTTCTGTTTTGATTGTGTGTTTGGATTTGAGACAGGGTTTTTCTGTGTAGTCCTGGCTATCCTGGAACTCCCTTTGTAGACCAGGCTGGCCTTGAACTCACAGAGATCCACCTGCTGGAATTACAGGCACGTGCCACCACCACTATGCCACCTGGTTTTCAGCTGTGCTTTTAGAGGTTTGGTGGAGAGCAGGATTATTTACCATCTAATATTCATATATAAATGGCAAATATTCCATGAAGAGAACTTGGCAAGAATTGTGACTAGGGCTGCAGAGATGGCTCAGCGACTGGGATCACTGAGAGGTGTTGATTCCCAACACCAACATGTAACTCCAATTCCTGGGGATGTATGCCCTCTTCTGGCTTCTGTGGACAATTATTGAAGAGAGAGTACACACAAGTCGGGAAAACATCCATGTATACATATATATATATATGTGCATTTGGCTATTTCAGAGATATATAATTTTCCTATACTAATTCCCAATCAACTTCACCTTTAATTCTGATAACACATAGGTAGAAAATCCTAATTGAAACAAAAGAACATTTATTGGGATTGATTAGCAAATGGGGACTGTTTTTAGAAGTTCTAAATCCTTACCTGTTTAGATGTGAGCTTTATGAGAGAACCTTCATAGCCCTGAAAAGCAAAGACCGGGTTTAGAAGAAGAAAGAGCATTACAATTGCATCCTCCACAAGTACAATGAGTTGTTAAGCCTCAGATGGTCGCATGTCTCACAAATGTTACTTGGAAAAGCACATTACAGACACCAGACACACAGGGTATCGTGTGTAGCTTAGTGCAGAGTGTTTGACAGTGTTACACAAAGCCTTTGGTTTAGTCCCCAGTCCTCCCACACAAAACCAAACCAAAGAGATAAGCATATGAAAACTCCCAGGAAGGGCTCAACAGGAGAGACAGCATTTGACGGATTTCCCACTGCTTCATGAAATGACCGATTTCCATAGTGGCATCTGATGGGCACATGAAATACTGTCCCATGCTTCTGGACGTCCTCAGATGCTGGGGGTCATTCCTGTCTTTCTCTAGCTCTCTCTTTCAGGCTTTTCTGGCTCCTCAGGAGAGAAGTCAGTACTTTTTTCTAGAAATATCAATGGCTGGTAGAATGCACTGGCAGATGACACAGTGAGCAAACCGATTATCAGTGTAGCGACAGGCTTGCTGAGCAGGGCCAGCGGCCCTGGGCTGTAATTAAAAGAGGGCTTCGAGGGATGCTCCAAGGTCCTGCCTTCAGCGTTGAGGTTTCTCAGGACAGTGCTGGGACTGATTGATCCTTCTGTCTTTCCCAGAGGAAAACTTGAGTTGCCAACTAGCTACTGTAAACATTTACATCCAAAGCCTTGAATGGTCATCTAAGATGGTCATAACTCGAAGCACTGTCTCTTCCTATTTTGCAAGGGACTCTTTCTCTTAGAAATCCCAGAGATTTCAAACCCTGATGCAAAGGGCACACAGTATTCACTCAGATAAGACAGCACTGGAATGGTCACAAACAGGAATCAAATGATTTCTGTCTGCTGTCACTGTTACTGATGCATTATGGGAATGGCTAGCTACCTGTCCACACAGGGTACCTTCTTGGCACATCAACTGTACTCTTCTCATCTTTGAGGGTCATTTCTTGGCTTTTCCTGACTCAGTCTCCTTCCCAACTCTTGTGTTTTCTGTTGCCTTATCCCTGAATAGCTGAGTCCTGACTCTCAACTGTCCTGCCGTCAGGACAGTCTTGCACCAGAAACCAAAGCCAACACCATCTCTTAACTGTAAGGTTGTCCCTGCAAGCTAAAGCCTTCTCCCTTAACTCACAGGTCCTACATTTAGGATGCATTCCAGGCCATATTCTGGGTTGGAAAGGCCAACCTTCAAGATTTTGTCTTGAGAGCACAGTTACTCCAGTTTTGGCCCAAGGTTCAACTTCCAATCGCCAACAATGTTCAGCATCTCTAAGGTGATTTTATCTCCACAGGAATGATGGGAAACTCTTAGACGGTCCATTAAATACCAGGCAAAGATTCCCTTCAGTTCATACTAAGTTATCCTCTGATGCTTTTTTAGTTGAACATTTATGACATTTGGTACAAAATGGCACAAGGTTCTTAACCCAAGCCATAAAAAAAAAAAAGATGTGTATCCATGCCCACGCAGAAATGTCAACAGAGCCACTCCAGGGAATAAAGCTCCACGTATGGACAGGGCTCGAAACACACTGCTGCATTTCCAAAATAAAAATGCAGTAAGTAGTCTATACCGTTGGTGACGTAGGGATTGCTGGGGAAATCGAACCCAGGATCTTACCCACATTAGGTAAGTGCTCTACCAGAGAACTAGTGTATTTCTGACCCAGTGTGGACCTCTTCTGCTCTGCCCTTAGGGGGATGCCTCTAACTGGAGGTTACCAAAGCTGAGAGACATGGAACAGAGAATGCTGGGGCCAGTAGCTCTCCACAGCAGTGAGAGAACAGACTGCTTGGAATACGCTATCAGAGACCAAAGGACAACGATGGTCTACCTTCACACACACACACACACACACACACACACACACACACACACACTCACACTCACAAAGTACCTTGAATGGTCTGAAGAGCAGGTACAGCTCTCGGGGCTTGATGTCCAGAGGCAGACCGCTGACAAATAGGGTCCGGACCTAGAAAAGAAATGTAACAGGAGAGTGGTCAAGGCTGTAGAGAATCCAGAGGCTACTTCTCATCTTAAATCTCAACAGATCCTGACTCCTCTAACAGAGCTATGTTACGATGAATGGAAGGAAGCTCCATATAATTTTAATATTAGTTTACAACTGTATCTCAAGGACGACAGACTCTCCACTCTTCTTCTACAACAATCAGACAAACTTGAAAAGGAAACTTAAGCAGGGCCGCACATTCTAAGGGTAGAGTGTGCCAGACTACACAGGAACCCAGGCTCAAATCATAGGGCGCATCAGATGCTAGGGAACGGAGGCCGGGCTCCGGAGGCAAGAACTAGCTACAGAAAGCACTGCCTAGCTTTCGGCTCTTACCCCACTCAGATGAGTACAGCATGACTGTGCTCCTCCTTATTAGATATCATGTTCAATCATTAATCACAGGTAAATGACAAGGAGGGAGGGAGACTACATGCTAGATTTCGAACATGTGTGTACAGAATCAAAAATCAATAAGGCCCTTTTATTGGTCCAGCACAGTACGGCGTCAGGCCATCTGCATGCTAGTGGTTCTTACATGCTGTTGTTAGATAGCAATCTCAGAATTGTGACTACTTTCTTTCAATTTATTTAAACATGTATGCTATAAGTCTTGGAAATGTAGGATTTGTTTACTTTTCACACGCACGCACTTGTGAAACCATGAAAACTGAGATAACCCATCACCTTTAATGGTGCCTCCTCAGTCTCGATTCACGGACCAAGTAGACCTTGAACTTACAACTTTCTCAGCACTCTGAATACTAACCAGGATTCCAGGTGGTGGGCCACCATTCCTGACATCACCTATTCCTTCAGTCCTCCCTCCCAGTCCTGTCCCACCATCCCCAGGTGTTGGCTGTGACTGCTGATCAATGCTCCAATGTCGAAACAGAACCACAGAAGTGCTAAGTTTGTCTGTTCATTCCTGTTTACATAAAGCTAATTTCACCCGTATTGTTGTCTATCCATCGCTTCTTACTGAGTAGTATTGTTATATGGATATACCAGCTCATTTATCCATAAACCTGCTGATACACATAGTAAGATTTGATTTAACTTAAAAACAAAAATTCTGGGGCTGCAGAGATGGCTCAGAGTTAAGAGTACCGAGTCCAAATCCCAGAAACCACATGGTGGCTTACAACCAACCGTAATGGTGTCTGAAGACAGCTACAGTGTACTTACATATATTAATAAATCTTTGGGCCAGAGCAAGTGGGGTCGGAGGGAGCAGAGGTCCTGAATTCAAAGCCCAGCAACCACATGATGGCTCACAACCATGCATCTGTACAGCTACAGTGTACTCATATACATAAATAAATCTCCTTCCATTCCTTGTTTTATGCCTCAGAGCATTGCAAATGTGCTCTGAGTTCTTTAGACAAGTGTGTGCTTTGCTAGTGTTTGATGGAGTAGTCTAATACAGTCAATTAGGTCAAGTTTGTTGACCAAACTTCTTCCGTGTTTTTCCTTTCTTCTTTCATCTCTGACACAAAGAAAGTTCCTCAGGCAAAGGCGAAATTGCTGACAGGTGCCTGAGGGAACTCTACTACCCAGGTGCTCACCTGCCTTCTCATGGAGCAAACCTGAAAACCAGCTGGGCCGTTCTGCCAGGGCCAGCCTGGGTAAGAGAATTAACCCTAACTCCACAAGGACCTGCCACATCCTCAACTCGTGCTGACCGTGGACCGAATGGAAAAGAGTTGCGCAGAAACAATGTGATATGCAGACCCTTTGTTTTACAGTTAGGACACCGTTGGGACAGTATAGTGGTCTGTGATATACATTGGTTAGGTTTGGGGAGTTCACTCAAGAAATTAACTTACATTTCTAATACTGTTCTAAAGAAAAAGGCTTTACAGACAAATGACCAATGACGCTCAGTGTATACCTGGGGACTGTGAACAAAAGACAATATGTCACTTAAGGTTCATTTATCAGACATAGGATATTATACCACCAATAAAAAATATGCCACCAATAAAGAAAATGGGTGTAAAAATAGGGTGTCAAGAATTCTCAGTAGGTAAAGCCACTTGCCACCAAACCTAACCATCTGTGTTCTACAAAGACCCACATCCACAAGGTGACCTCTGACTGTTCTCATGCATGTACTGGCACAAATACAAGAGGACAGACCAAACAAACAAACAAACAAAAAAGGAAAATGTGCAAGGAAAAAAATACCGTATGGTTTCAGTATTTAGAGAGGAAGGCATCTTTTGGGATACAGATGCAAGTGTCTAGGATCAGCTAAGAGTGGTAGTAGAATGGCGTCCATGGTCACAACAGCTTTGTGTTTCCTCATTCTGTGAGAATAATAACCCAGTAACACGCACTGTACTTGAAGGTGTTTAGAGTTTTTGCTTTTAGACAGGGTTTCCTGTAGCCTAGGCTGGCCTCAAATTTGCTATGCAGCCAAGGATAACCCAGAAGGTAGGGTTAGGGGTCTGGGTATTGGTAGGGGTAGTTGTAAGGGTCAGAGTAGGGTAGGGTAAGGGATAACGATCGGGGTGAGTTTAAGGGACAAGGTAAGGTAAGGGTGAGGGTAGGAGTTGCAGTTAGGGGAGCTCACTGCACCTCAGAAGCCTATCTCACTATCTGGGGATCTCCCACACCTTCTCCCATGACAGAACAGATGAGGGAGCTGATAAAGGGAAATAATTCTTGAATATTTACATTATACATTGCCATTCAACTAAAGGCCACTAGCTTCAAGAGTATGGTGTGCTTACAATCCTTTCTAGTCTGCCCCAGTTTTGGTAAACTTAATCGGCTTCATTTAAAAAAAAAAAAAAAGGAGGGGAAGGGGGAGGGGGTGGGGAAGAACAGAAAGGAGAACAAGGGAGGAAAAGGGATGGAGGAGGAGGGATGGAGAAGAAACTAAAGAAAATCTAGCTAACTAACAAGTGGGAAAATAACTCTATAAATCTCAGCTGTACTTTCCTGTGGCAGCCAAGGAAAGAGTCACAGGATTTAAGACGTCTGTTTGCCTCCCTCTCAGCCTGGGTCAGCACATAGCAGTGCACTGAAATCAGAAAGACAAGATCCTCCCTGCGGGGAGCTTAAGGTCATAAACTCAACAGCCACCTCTGGCAGCATAAGCTTAGCTCTGTCACATGGTGGCCCAGCTGGAACCGAAAGATCCCTGTCTTCCTAGCAAGGACGGTGGTAGGCTGCCATGTGAACTTTGCAACAGCCCTTAATGCACCAGCGCTGTCTCGGAACAAAGATGCCCGGGGCACCACGCCTTCAACATCCCAGATGTTCCCTCTCTAAAACACGGGAAAGGGCATCTCTTAGTCCAGGACAAAGTGAAGTGTTCAAGACATGACAGATAGATCCCACAGGGGCTCTAATGGATCCTGTGGGTGCGACTTTCATTTTTGCCCTAACAAGGCTAAAGATTTAACAGAAAAGGCTCTGCTGTGTGTTAGACGGATGAACACGCCTGCCTTTGCTACCATCTAACTAACATAACTCTAGAGAACAAGGCTGGGCTTTAGGTAAAAACCACCAGGCATTGTCTGATATTCGAGTCACTTCCACGCTGCGAAAACGCAGTCATTTTAGTGACTGACTTCTTATTGGAGAAGCTTCAGAAGTCAGCGTGCAAGTCTGAAGCTCGTCTGGTAAGATCAGAAGCCTGGTCCATACTCTGAGAAGACAAAGCCGCTCTCTGTGACCCAGAATGCGATTCACATGAGGAAGGTAGGCAAGCTCGGGAGTGGTGGGGCAGGCTTAATTCTAGCCCGAGGTAGTACGCAACCAGTGGTCCCACCTAATGGGCATTTGCCCAATGTTTTGTGTATGTTTTGTTTACGACGGTTTTAAGGGGCTCCTCCATGTGTTCCCCACATTTAAGTCATGCTACAGAAAAAGGCCAATTTTCACTTTATAAAGGCCAGCCTCAAATTTACAAACTTCCTACCTCAGCCTCACTGGGATCAGATGCTCAACACACTGGGATTCAATGACCCAGATCTGTGTGTGCATGTGTGCGCGTGCTCTTGGACGTGGGGACTCCTATGCCGTTCAGGGAATAACAGTGACGAGCTGGTTCTCCTTCCACCATGCAGGCCCCTGGAACTGAATTCAGGATATCAGGCTTGGCAGCATGTGCCTTCAATCAGAGCTAACTCACTGGCCTGTCTTTCCCAGATAAATGGTCTACACCTACAGACTAATTAAAACGAACTCGGCAATGTGTTGTGTCAATCATTCCAAAGTAAAAACTAGTCTTTTAGAAGCAAGATCCAAAGGAAGGCTCTCTCTCCGGTTAGAGAAAAGGCTCTTTTTGGCAGTGTTTCACACAGTAGGAGGCACAGAGGGTGCAAGTGTCTCTGGGCTGATGTATGAGCCTTCAAACACACACACACACACACACACACACACACACACACACACACACACACACACACACGACATAGGTGTTAGCTTATCAAAGGTTCTGAAGCCGTCATGGCAAATGAGATGAAGTGATTAATTTCCCAGTCACTCGGCACAGAATCTGCAGTTACAACACCAATGACCAGTCAGTCCCTCCATGTGACAGGCCAGCATAAAACATTAGTATGTATTAACCTCTTCTCTAGTAAAATTAAGGATAAAAAAACAAACAAACAAAACATGTCATAGATTGCTAGGTGTGCCAGAATGATCAGAAGTTCAAAGCCAGCGTGGTACACATGAGACCCCGCCTCGAACAACAAGCAGATGCAAAGACTGTTAAGAGACAAGTCTACAGGGTGTGTGTGTGTGTGTACAGGAAAATACCATCTCTAACAAACACACGAAAACTAACTACATGTCTACTTCTGTTCTTGGACAGCCCACCCCCTAGCCCCCATTTTCCTGCTCATTCTTGATCCACAGGGTCAGGCTTACCTAGCCAAAAGAAAAAAGAAAAAAGAAAAAAAGAAACCAAAAGACAAAACACATTTGTGTAACATGACTCACATTTCAACTCTGACCACAAGTCAGTGTTTAGTGTCGTTTTGCTTTGTTTTGTTTTCCAGGTTGTCCTGGAACTAAGGACGTCCTTGAACTCTTGACCTTCCTGCTTTCACATCCCAGGTGCTGTTACAGGCATGCACCAGTTAAGTCCGAGTTCTGAACATCTTCATTCAGGAGACAAAAACAAAGCCATACCAACCAAAAAAGGCCACTGAGTTACGGCCCAGGGTGCAGGGTGTCATCCTGGTACCTGTCAGAAGCTATTCTTGCTTTAAGGCTGGCCCACTGAGGCTGGTAATACAAGGTCTTTAGGACTGAGACAAAGAGATTCACTTAGGATGTGGCTGATGGTGCACGCCTTTCATCTTAGCACTGGGAGGACAGGGACAAGTGGGTCTCTGGGAATTTGAAGCCAACCAGATGTAGCCAGGGCTACACAGGGCCTGTGGGGGGGAGGGGGGGGCTCCAGTTGCTTCAACACAGATAGAGACACAGACATAAATATTACGTGTTAATTATTCTCAATCATCTAATACCAAACGGTCAGCCCTGTACGCATACAAGTGACTTCCTAGAGACTGAGCAGTTTGTACTTTTGCATTTGGCAACTTGAGCGCGCTCACACGCATGCACACACGCATGCACACATGCACATGGGGAGGGGGTGCTCATGATGATGCATGAGCTGAGGACTACTAGCTCACTGCCATGGGTGGCTTTTTTTGGTTTTGACTTCCTAGTCATGTGTTGACACTATGAAAATTGATTACGCACGTGTAATAAAACGGTCTCCTGGGCACTTAATTCTAATTACAGACAAACAAGGTGAGCAGTCTTTGTCAAGCCCCAGTTTCTTCTTAAAAAAACTTTTAAAGAGTTATTATTTATGTACGTGAAAACTTTGACTACATGTGTATATGTATACCGTAAGTCAGAGAATGTCAGATAATCCCAGAAATGGAGTTACAGGTGAACATGGGGTACACTGTGGGTGCTAGGAACCAATTCCAGGGCCTCTGTAAGAGCAACAAGTACTTTTAACCTCTGATTCATCTCTCCAGCTCCAACTCAAGTTTCTTTTCCTTTTTAGAGATTTATTTAGTTTATGTATGAGTACACTATGGCTGTCTTCAGACACACCAGAAGAGGGCAAACCCTTTCCTACGGTGTCCCATGTTTGCGATTTTTACAGATTGTCCTGTGCAGATAATAAACATTGAGTGTGGTTCCTGGGGATGCCTCGAAAACCCAGTTGGTGATAGTGCACTTCATCTACCACTTCTGTCAGAAGGGAGTAGCATCTGTGTATGCCTATGATTCCGTTACATGACCACAGACATCTACGTTCTGTCTGGGTTAGCCAACACACAGCTGAAAACCCTTCAGTGCCAGCTTGTTTGTTTTGAAATGGTAGCCCCAGTTAACGTGGACCTCATAGAGAGCCACCTGCCTCTGCCTCACCCTCCAGAATGCAACAACTATTGGCTTCCGCCACCATGCCTGGAAGAATATACACTTCGTAACTTTGAAACTTTGCCTTATTTAAGATCCATAGCGGACTGTGTCATGGAAGAAGCCATGTGTGCCGTTATGGCATATAGAGCCAGTAGGTTTGCCTAGATCAAAGACTGGGACCACAGAGTTGGTAGCCCAAAAAGAGAGCTGAATATTTTTTCTCCTGCATGTGCATAAAATTGCAGACGAATGCTGAATTTAGGGGCCAAATGTAGGTTTCCCTGGTCATTGAACTTCCTGGAAACAGGTCATTGGACTTCCAGGAAACAAAAGACCTGAGATGTGCTGTCAGACACATACACATCCATGAGCCCCTACCCCACCCCTGCCACAGCGGTGATCCATCATCACTGCAGAGGGACAAACTAACTGTTCCTATGTATGCCTGAAGAGGAAGGAAAGAGCTATCCCAGAAGAGAGTTGAAGAAGCAAAGCTTGCAGCAAAGGGTAAACTCCATACGAAGAGATGCAAATAAAGGCTAAAAAATAGAGCTGGGTGGTGGTGGTGCATGCCTTTAATCCCATCACTTGGGAGGCAGAGGCAGGCGGATTTCTGAGTTTGAGGCCAGCTTGGTCTACAGAGTAAAAGTTCCAGGACAGAGAAACCCTGTCTCGAAAAACCAAAACCAACCAACCAACCAAACAAATAAATAAATATAGCTCGCAGATCCACTTTGTCAATGTTTTCACCTGTTTAACATATTACCCCCCTCCTCCCTCCCTCCCTCCCTCCTTCCCTCCAGGAATTGGCTTTCTCCTTCCATCTGTGGGTTCCAGCAATGAACTCAGGTTGTCAAGCTTGGCACAAACACCCTTACCCACTGAGCATCTTGCTGGCAGACTTTCAACAACCAAGACAGTTTCTAAAGCTGTTCTCTTCCCAACTGGGAAAAAGTTTGCAGAATTGTCAGAACCTAGGGGCATGTGAGAGATCTTTTTAAAGCGGACATGATCTGGCCCGTCAGTGACCTCTGGCATCCAGTGTGCCAGCTCAGCTCTGACTGGAACACAGATGAAGATATGTGTGGACAAAACAGCGCGCACCGTGCCAGAGACTCTCTTTTAATATGACCAAATAAAGACACAACCAACAACATCCCACACGGGCAGGTTTACCCTGCCAAAGCTTTTCAGTCACTCTTGCAAATGGCCAAACCTAAGCTACTGCCATTGATTTGGACCTCGTGGGAGAATGGCTACATCATCTACATATAATAAAAGAATTTCATCAGAAAGCCGAGACCGTTAAAAAGACGGATCTTTTTAGTAAAGTCACCACCACAATATAACACTTTTTCTACATCTCAGAGAGAACCCCTGGCCTCTACCTCCTGGGTGCTGGGACTAAAGGTGCGTGCCACTATGCCCAGCCAAGTGTAAATTTCAACAACTTAAAAATCTCAAATCAAAGCCGGACGTGGTGGTGCACGCCTTTAATCCCAGCACTTGGGAGGCAGAGACAGGTGGATTTCTGAGTTCGAGGTCAACCTGGTCTACAGAGTGAGTTCCGGGACAGCCAGGGCTACACAGAGAAACCCTGTCTCGAGAAACCAAAAGAATTCCTAAAATCATACAGTACTCTACATGTAAAGGACAGACTCAAAGGCACATGAGACAGAGCTACCTGTATCTGATCATTCATCTCTCTGTGTCATGTCAAGATCCGGGATCTTATCCATGGTTACTGACCAACAACATGACTCGAGTCTTCCCAGGAGCCAGCTTACCTCTTGCTGAGTTCAGAGAATGGGTAAGACTTTGAATTTGCAATGCTCCCAAGTAAGTGTTGAAGGCTGAACCCCAATGCAGTGATCAGTGCTGGGCTTGGGGGAAGGGACTGAGCAAAATCTGACTTAAAGAGGTGGCTTAATCCACTGACAACCAATCAATGGAGAAGTGCAGAAAGAAGGAAATGGGGCCGAGTTAGAGATGGAGGCCAGTGGGGGCACGCCCTTCCAGGGAATGTTGTCCTTGATCTCTTCCTGGCTGCCATGCTTTATCAAGGGCTCTCTGTCATCACGTTCTGCCTTAGTTGGGGCCCAGAAGCAATACAGTGGCCTCAAATATGGACCAAAACCTCTAAGACCATGAGCTAAGGAAAGTCTTTCATTCCAGAAACTGTTTTGTGGGTATTTATCAGTGATGAGAAACGGAAGGACTCAGACAGCACATGAACTATTTAGTTATAAGGAAGTGGAAGGCTGGGTTCACTACTGGGGGATAAGAGATGACAAGCCACAGCTGGACAGAGAGGCCCAATGCAGTCCTAGAGCTCGACTGGTGGAAAGAGAAGAGCAGGAATTCCAGGTCACCTTCAGTCTGAGCTACAGGAGACCTCCCAGGAGGGAGGTGGGAAGGTGAGTGGAGGGAGATAGGCTCTACCCAAGTCATACCAAACACAACCCTACACATCCCCATAGAGTCTGTCCTTCATCATTTGCCTATTTTACATCTTAGTTTCCCCATAAGCAAAATGAACACTAACACATGGCTTGCTCGTAATGTTCTTCAAAAGAAGTTAAGTTTGAAATGATGTATTATCGCACACTTTCAGAGTCTCAGCAAAACAATGCTCTGGGGAGCCACGGACCCCCTGAGTGAATGTTTGAGAGAATGGGGTCCTGATGTGCGTGTGTGAGCGCGGCCATGTTGAGGACCGACGCCTCAGACATGATGGAAAACTGGCACATTTGTGTAAGCACTGACAGAAGGCTCGGCCAAATTGCGGAGGATGGTGTTGAGTTTTCAAAAACCACATAAAAACATCCATTTATACCTACCCCACTTGGAGGAGACTGTGGCCATTGGGCTTGCTGGAGTAGGAGGACTGAGCCAAGAGCGAATCCTGCACAGGCAGAGAATTAGGTCTGCCTCATGAGAACAGATTTTGCAATTAAGTTTTATGAGCTACTTCTGACTTAGGAAACCGCTAAGCCTCTGCCTGATGGAGAGAATCACGGGCTTTCCCAATATTCCCATGTATTCTTTACTGAATATGATGAATAAAAGAAAGTAGTCTCCTGAGACACTCCCCAAATCTCTGAGAAGCCAAGTCTATGTAGGGAGGGCTGCTTCATTTTATTTTTATTCATTACTAAATATACTGTAATAAGAGAACTCTTCTGGGGCAGTTAAGAATACTGACTACTCCTCCAGAGGTCCTGAGTTCAATTCCTAGTAACTGCTTGGTGGCTCACAACCATCTGTAATCAGATGCGATGCCCTCTTCTGGTGTGTCTGAAGACAACAACAGTGTACTCTTATACATACATGGATCTTTGAGAGAGAGAGAAGGGGGGAGGTGGAGGAGGAGGAGGAGGTGGAGGAGGAGGAGGTGGAGGAGAAGGTGGAGGAGGAGGAGGAAAGAGAATTCTTCTGAGATACTCCCTAAATTTCTAAAGTACTAAACATTTGTGGTTGGTTGTTTGTTTATAAAGACTATTTGAGAAGCTGATCCACTAGCCAAAAAAACAACTGTTAGCTAATGACAGCTGAATATGCAATTAACTCACACTTGAGCACTGCTAGCATCTTGCTGGGCTTTTGTCTAGCAGACTCAACTCTGACTGGGTAGACCTCATTAGAGGCCTAAGACTCTGCAAATCTCCTTTCCTGCCTGTTCAAGTGAAGTGATGGATTCCAGGCCTTGGGAATCTCACCAGGAATCATTGTTTACATATGGTGACTGTGGCACCAACACTGCCAATCTATAAAATACACACCAAGAAACAGAGTGATGTGCACGAGGGCCTGTGTAGGACCCACAGAATCCTGGGATGCTCAGTGATTAAGAGCACTGGCTGCTCCCCCAGGGAACCTGGGTTTAATTCCCAGCATCTACAAGACAGCTCACAGAACATCTTTAACTCCGGTGTCTCCCCACAGGCACACATTCAGGCTAGACATCAATGCACAGCAATCTGTTCTAAAAATGAAAACAGAGCCAAAGCACCACCACAGCCTAGAATCCACATGGTAGAAGGAGAGAACAGAGGCCTGCAGAGGGCTTTCTGACCTCCACACTTGACACACATGCCTGCACACAAAATAAATAAATGGCTTGAGACTTGATGATAGACCTTATCTGGAGATGATGAGGAGTGACAGCACAGGACATCTTTATACTCCCGAGGCCTCTGCGAGACCATGCACAGTGTACACGCACGCACATGCACGCGCACACACGGGAGGGTGGGTTTTAATTTTCCAAGACAAGGTTTATCTAACTAGCCCTGGCTATCTTGGAACTCACTCTGTAGACCAGGTTGGCCCCCAACTCAAGAGATCTGTCTGCCTCTGTCTCCCAAGCGCTGTGATTAAAGGTGTGCACCACCTGCACCAAGAATCACCTGGCCAGAAATGATAGAAATAGGGGATGAAAACATTTGTGTTAAGTAAACATGCAGCAAAGCACTGGAACCTACCACAGCCCCCAAGATGCTCTCGGACACTGGATGTAGGCATCTCAGTAAGAAGAGCTATCTGGGAAAGAAAGATAATGAAGTTCTGACTGGGAAATAGTAATGGCTAAATGTGAAAGTGTTCTTTTTAAACAACTGTTACGCATACATAAGACACAAAATACCAAGGGCCAACTTCCCACATAACTTCTGATGTATAGCACGCATGGTATCATATGACATATGGTAGAGATGGCTGCCCTTAAAGCCCTTCAATACAAACACAAGGAACTAGAGAGAGAGAGTTGGTTGGCATCAGAGGCTGGAGAATCACTAAGCCTTTCCCATCCAGGCATCCTTGCAGAAGTCTAAAGTGACAACACAAGAAATGAAGGCTGTATCCATGCACTAACATTTCTGTTGCTTGTTTTGTTTGTTGAGACAGGATCTCACTGTGCAGTCCTGGCTAGCCTGGGAACAGTCATGCTCTGTCAAGGGCTCCCTATCACAACCGTTTGCCTTTTTGGGAAGCCAAAAGCAAGATAGTGGCTAGACCAAGCTAGCCTCAAAGTCACAGAGAACCACCCGCCTGCCTTGGCACAGGGATCAAAGGTGTGCGCCACCACACCCAGCTTTGACAGAATTCTTGAAGTTCCCTGTAGGGAGTTGAGAGAGACCATACTAGAACCATAATGGTCATGTCTATCTTGGTCATGTCTATCTTATCTATGTAAAATGCCAGAGAAGACACTTACCTTACACCTACTGACTCTGCTGTTCCTCCCCGTGACAGCTAGCATGTTCTGTTCATTACAAGCTGGATGTCTTCTCTGTAATGATAACACCTGGTACAACCATCTCTGTACAAACATGAGGAATTCATCCCTTCTAACTCTCTAGTCTGTATTGCATGGACACTGGTTTCTGGCCACTTCTGATGACTCTAAGGGACACCTGTATTGTTTCTATGACAACCAAGCACTAATGATGTCAGATGCACTCATAACTGCCTGCCTCGCTCTCGAGAGAAATGCAGCCTTGCTGAGAGATAGACAGATGTGGAGAGAAAGCACTGCACAGGTAACTGTGTGTCCACTCCACCGCTTCACTGGCGACTGCTACCTGCCAATGTGACATCTTTCTGAGCCTGTTGGATAGAATCCTGGGATCAATATATTAATAGAAAAGAAACACAAAACCAACCATTAAGATGTTAGTGCCAGACCTTAGATTATGGAATAGTTCAGAGCAATTAGCAATTTGATAAAGAGACAGACAGACAAGCTAAACAACAAAAACAAAAACAGGCTAACTGCCTGCATAATGCCAGCCTCCCAGGCCTGTGCACCTCTCCAGCCTCTCACTAGTTCTTTCTTCATGGTGTCTCTGTCATCAGCAGACGGTTTCCTGCTGGGAAACATCACACTGGACCCATTCACACTTCCAGAGCCTGAAATAATGTGAGGTATTTCCAAAGAGAAAACTGTCTGAAAGGGGGAGAGATAGTCATCTGTACTTCCTGTGCAAAACATTCTGGCTTTGCTTGACAGACAACCTTCATATGACCTATATCCAAAAAGGAAAAAAGGATCCTGCCCACTGCAAGAGAAAGACAGCTCAGCCCAGCCTAATGGGAGCAGCCCTTGATGCATTGCATCGCCGCCTCAAGAATCCCTGATATGCATCATTCTGAGCATGAGGTTCACTATAAAGAGGAACAACTGTGACACAGAGATCTGTCTGAAGAAGGATGAAACCAAAGCCTTCTTTCTCAGCCAAGGGCACAGAAATGGCAGGTGGACAGCAGAGACGAGGAGTGTTCCGCTCTGGTCCGGGCCGGGAAAAGCATTTGCTACAAACCAACTTATGGGGGGAAGAAAAAAGGAAGGGAACAGACTGAACTGTGTGCATCTATCTCTCTACAGCAGGTGGGTGGCACACACCTGTATTCCCCGTACTCGGGAGGCTGAGGCAAGAGGATCTTCCTGAGTATGGTACCGGCCTGGGCTAGTTAACCAAGGTTAGGGGAGACTCTGTCTTTAAAACCAAAGAGCCCGGAGAGATGGCTCAGTGGTCAAGAGCACAGCTGCTCTTACGAAGGAGCTGATTTGGTTCCCAGCACCCATGTGTCTCCAGATCCTGGGTATCTGATGCCCTGTTCTGACCTCCCTGGGCACCAGGTCCACATATGTTACATACACATACATGCAGACAAAGTCATACATATAAAACCATCTTTTTGAAAAAAAATAATAAAAGAAACACGGCAAGGAATGGGGTGGCATTCTGCTCTGCTGTGGCATCTAGGGCCTGTTTGAAAAGCCCTGTTTATTTTGGCATATAAATAATTATTCTATCTCTAGGGTTGAAGTTTTTTAAGCTTCATTTTTAGTTCACGTGTATGAGGGTTTTGCCCGCACCATGTGCATGTGGAAGAGGGTGTTAGATGCCCTGGAATTGGGGTTACAAACAGCTGGGACGTATCTTTTGGGTGCTGGGAATCAGAGTCCTCCCAGAAGAGTTAGCTGGTGCTCTTAACCACTGGGAAAACTCTCCAGCACCACCACCCCCAATTGGGTGTATTTTACGTATTAAGATATGCTTTAAGCAAACGAAAAATAAAGTAAGAACTATAAGGTATTTTCTGCACTGTTTCGTGTTTTTCAGTCATACAGCTCTGGAAAGGCACAAGTTTACCTGACCAGTCTCCCTATTCCACAGCTCAGGTCACCCTGCCAACAATGCAAGGAATGTGTGCTCACACCCTCAGGTCCCCAACACCACTGTCACTGCCCCAGGTGTCTGTCCAGCTTTCTCAAAGTCAAGCTCTGGTGGAGGGAGCAAAAGCAGACAGATCAGGCTAAAACAAGCTGAAACTATTAGGTAGGGTAGTCTACCTAATAGGAAACAGCAAACCCAAAGCCCCTCTCTAAGCCCTCTTCATGCTGGTTTAATTAGCCAACACTCAAGGGTTTACATATTTCACCTTAGAAAAACAACTTTTCCCTTTTCTGAGACAAGAGATCCCATCCCAAGCGAGCCTTGAACTCCCCACGTAGGCAAGAATGACCTTCGAGATTACACCCGGCATGAGCCAACGTGTCTGCGTAGTGGGGACCTAAATGAAGGTTTAATGCATGCCAGCAGGCACGCTACCAACTGAAATATACCCCTTAAACAGTAAACGTAAAAGACAAAAATGCTGGCCTTTAATCCCAGGTTTCTGAGTTTGAGGACAGTCTGGTCTATATAGCCTGGTCTACACAATTCCAGGCCAGCCAAAACTAAATAGTGAGAGCCTGTCACCTTCCTCCTCGATTTTAAAGTATCTTAACAATGTAAATTTATGTTTAATTTTGCTAAATAAGAATTTAAAGTCCATTTTCCAATCTCTCCTCTGGAGAGGAAAGTTACTTGGAAGAAAGAAACTATGTTAATAATAATTTATTTTGATGTGGGAACCTGTCTTCCATCTGTGTCCTCACTCATACCTCTTCTTGTTTAAAAGAAAGATAAACTGTTCCTTTAAAAAGGGTTGGAGCCCTGTTTCTAAACAGGACATTCTAGTTGACTTGAAGTGTAACTAAAAGTATAAATTGTAATTTTTCATGATTTTCTGCCGAAACAAATCCTACTCATAAAACCGGAGAATCTGGCCATGAGGGGTTATTTTTATAACAATGGAAAAGTACTTTAAAGAACCAATGCTAAGACACAGAGGCGCAGGAAGCCCTGGCCTGGCCTCAAGTCTCAACTAAGCGGTGGCGTTCCCCAGTGATCTGTCTCCCAATAGAGACTGCTTGGGTCCCAGGTAAGACCAACAGCATTAAGAAGACAGAGAGGAGGGGCATCACTGAGGATGCGGGAGGGCAGCAGAATATGGGACTGAGACAGAAAAGAAAGACCACAAATGACAGGCTCAAAGAATAAAGAAAATCTGGCATAGAAGGAAGAGCGTCTTAGTTCCCTCGTGTTAATAAAAGAGTCATTTGAAGAACTATAAAGTCTGTTTATTTTCCGTTTTCCACTCTGAACTATTCTTTCATCTCAAGTCAGATGGACCCCGGTGGGAATGGGTTTCAGCCAACGGAAAACCCAATCAAACTAAAAGTAGTGAGGGTAGAGTTAGCACCGGCCCTAGCTGCTGCACTCACCTGTCATTTCTCAGCATCCCCAGCTAAACACGATGGGTAATGAACCAAATCCCTTCCTTTCTGGGCTTCACTTTAGTACTAGGCCAGCCAGCAAACAAGCTGGAATGACTGACGAAAGAAGCTGAAGGTCAGAGAAGCTCTCCCAGGGTTGATCAATCTTGGGGAGTTTTGATGAATTCTACCCAGCTCAAATAAACACACTAGCAAGCACTTGGCATCACAAAGTATTTATTTCATCCTAACCCCAATCAAGTAGGTAGTCCGACTTGTTTTTCTGTCCTTGTTTTAAGATAAGGTAACAGAGGTGAGAGCTGACTGGTCGGTCGGTCAGTCTGACACCCTCTCTCACCTCATTTCTACAACTGCGCTCTGCACAATTCTCTAGGTCATTCCGAAGCCGCCTTCTCTGCACTGTTTCTACCTGAAAAGTCCGGAACAAAGGAGAACTGACACCCGCTCAACTGGAGAGGCATCGAACCGAGAGAAGGAGATGCTGGCTTTAACAACAGTACTGGAACTGTTGGCATACACCTTTAATCCCAGCATTTGGAAAGCTAGAAGTGGGTCTCTGAGTGAGGCTAGCCTAGTCTCCACAGCAGGATCGTTCCAGGACAGCCAGGGCTATCTCCGGGCGGAGACACCAACAAGTAGTGCTGAAAACAAACAGGAAGTGTTGGCCCTGAAGCCGATGATAGGATGGACACGGGGGTTAATCACAGAAATTACAAAACTTTGCAATCACACTGTGGAGCTTCTATACCTCAGTTCTATGGCACAACCAAAAATGAACACATGGGGGCTGGAGAGATGGCTCAGCAGTTGAGAGCACTGACTGCTTGAACTTCCAGAGGTCCTGAGTTCAATTCCCAGCAACCACATGGTGGCTCACAACCATGTGTGATGGGATCCGCGATGCACACTCTTCTAGTGTGTCTGAAGAGAGCAAAGTACTTACTTACATACATAAAATAAACAAATCTTTACAAAAAAAAAAAAAAAAAAGAACATGGGAACCTCACACAAGCTAAATGTTACAGGAAAAAGTACCAGATACAGAGGTTACCCTTCCAGTATCTGACCGACATCCACTAATAGGCTAAATTCTAGCCATTTAAATTAACGAAAATAACTGTGCAAACATCGTGACACCAGTTTAGGTTGTCTACACTGGGCCCCGCAGTGGTCAAGCGTGTTAATAACTTTTACTGATTGTTTTAAGAAACACATGCATTCTCACAGCAGGAGGGAATCAGGAACAGCGACCAGCCTAAGTAAACACACACTCCTGAGACGAGGAGGCAATGGACTGAGAGCTTCTGGAATGCTCCTGTTTATATGAGAGCTACTTATAATCTATCGCCTATCAAACAAAAACCCTTTACAAATGAAGTTATGTGACAGTTACCTTAACAGCACTATTTTGAATTTTCCCCCATATATACCAAATGGCATTTTCTTTAATAAAATAAAATAACCAGACAGGTGGATGGAGATGTAGCTTAGTTCGTACAATGCTACCCAAACATGTACAAAATCCTGGGTTCAATTCCCACCAGTGTATAAACTGGGCATGGGGCCCAGCCCATAATCCCAGCACCAGACTGAGGGCAATCTGGAGATACTATAAAGAAAGGAGGGTCTACTAGTCACTGTTGGGACTGTAGCACAGGTTTCTCTACCAACGCAATGAAAGGATGCAGCTCTGAGAAAGGTGCGTGAGTTCTTCTTCCTGTGTTTTCCTTTGTTGCTGCTTGCTTTTGGCAGAGAAGGAGCTCAAACCCAAGTTGTTCTTGTGCGTGTTAGGCAAGCATAGCACTCTCAACCACTGAGATACACTCCCCCAAACCATCTCGTCTCAAAAGCTATTCTATATCCTTACAGAATCTGAATTAAGGTTAGGAGATGTTTTCTCAACAACTGCCAAGTAAGAAGAAAATGTTGGTGCTAGAGAGATGGCTCAGGGGTAGAGAGCACCAACTGCTCTTCCAGAGGACCTAGGTTCAATTCCCAGTACCAACAGGGCAGCTCACAACTGTCTATAACTCCCAGGCCCAGGGGATCTGGCACCTTCAGAGACATGCAGGCAGGCAAAACAGCAATGCACATATTTTCTAGGGATTTTGGTGGCTTATAGTACCAATGGCTACATAATAGTCAGTTTTCCCCCTTCATGAGTAACCACAATTCAAAAACATTATACACTTCAGTCTCAACTGCCCATTCCCGGCAATATTTATTCTTCTAATTTCATGTACAAAGGAATTTCAGCTAGGCACATAATATTCCAAACTCCCACGCTAATGACGACCGAAACTACATTGCTTTGTCCTGGCCTATGCTGTGGACACACACAAGTGATTATCTAACTTTTAGGCTATGCTTTTTAAAGCAAAATGTTCCTTTCCTCTTTCCCATTGTGTACAAAATGGCCATGGCAACTGAGGGGCCTAAGAGGACAACTATCTGTTGAAGACAGCAGGGCATCGCAATAGGAATTCCAACATGCCATCAACAAGCTCAGAGGAAGTTGGTCACGAGAGACAATGCCTTTCAAGCAAATCAGAACCTCAGTATGCTGTCCTCTGTCTCTGCTTTCTGTCCACAGCGGTGTGAAGAAGTGCTCTCTTGTGAGCATGATACTCTACCACGCTCAATCTGGTAACTCACTGGGTAGCTCAACCTATAATCCCAGCACGAGGGAGGTGGAGACAGAGGACCAGGATCCAGGAGTTCAAGCATCTACTGCCATACGGCAAATGTAATGTAGCCTAAACTACAGGAAGGGGACTGTACCTCCAGAGGACTGGGCGATGGCTCAATTGGCAATATATCTGATCTGTAACCCTGAGTTTGGTCCCTAAGCATTCCCATAAAAGCCCGGCAGGGTAACAGCACCTGTAAGCCTAGTGCTGCGGAATGACTTATAATCCACATTATTTCAGTTTTCTGCTGCCGTGCCCAAGGTCAACCATATATACATATGCACACCGCTTTAGAATACTATAACTGTCATCTCAACACTTAGTCCATAGTGTGTGACAAATGAAAACTAATCAACTTGTATTAAACCTTAATAAAATAGAGGACTTGTAATATGGCTTCAGTAGATAAGGGTGCTTGCTACCAAGTTCCACCACCTGAGTGTAAACCTTGAGACCCGCATGATAAAAGAACAGACTTCTGACCTCCACATAAACATCTTCAATTCTTGATCTTGCTTCCATTTTCTTGAGAAGATTTGTATATCCAGAAGCAAGACAACAGGGTCACAACGTAATCGTTTCTGGGTTTTTCTGTTTTTCTTTTTGAAGCAGGGACATAACCTTTTTCCTTACAGTCCCATCAACAGCACATAAAAGTTCCTGAGGTTTTATTAACATTCCAACGCTTCCTTAAGAAAATCAATGAGCATAGTTGCTAGTGTTTGACATTCATAATGATCAAGCAACCTCAGAGGACCTGGGGGTACAAATGGGAGGTGTGAGAAGCCAACAAAATAGAGTTTAAATTTCTCCCAGCCTCTGTGGCCACGAAAAGTGCGGATAGATCCCAAACCTGGCATAGCTGGGGGGGGGGGGGGAGCACAAGTTCGGGAAGACAGGCTGTGGACAACAGATTATTCATGTCACAAGAGTTTACACATAACAGGTGTAGAAGTGCTGGGACGTTCCTTGCCCATTAATGGAAATGCGCCAGAGACTAAAGTCAAGAAGACAGATAAGGTGGTATCTTCGGTGATTCACACACACCCCTCCCTGCTGCTCCCTTTCTTTGTTTCATTTTCCTCCTCTTAACTCTGAAAGATAAACCCTCCAGAAAATTAAGAAAAAAAAATGTCCTGAAAGTTTTAGTGTCGTCAGCATTTCTCGCTCATGAGGTAAGTCTCTTAATACTAAAAGTTAGTTTGATAATCTGGTTCCTCTTGACAACATACTTTTACAGGATCTGGTAGAACGGGCACATAAAGAGGCCACAGATGTGTCCCGGGCTTACGTATACCACATTCTCTCTGCTCCTGCGGGCAATATTAAGCTACGGAATGAAAGACACATCTGGCTTTCTTGCTAGTAAGACCAGAAAGGTAGAGAGTAGCTCTGAGCCTCACTCTGGGGTTCATTTCCTCGGCTACCTCTCACTCATCCCGGGCATTTCCAGAGCGTGGGTCTGTCTGTGGCGCTTCATCCTGTTTCTGTAAATCCGCAGCCTTTCCCATTACATCCCCACCCCGAGTCAGATGGAAGGCTTTCCTGTTTGGCCACAGTGTGGTCTGTCCTCCCGGGACCCTCTTCTCAGCCATAGTCTTTCTCTGGCCCAGGGATGCATGGTGTGGGGCCTTCAGCGGAGACCGGAAGCGGAAGCAGGGGACAGCAGCTACACTTCCGGCCATAGCCTCAGAGGCAGCCATTGCTGCATGCCCAGCCAGCACCACCACACATGATGCTAAAGTGCCTGTACCGGCTCTAACTTCTCCCGCGGGTTAGCAGAGAGCCACAGGCACAGGTGGCTGTGTCTGCACGAGCAGGGCAGGTCTCCATGTGGGCACCATGCTGCCTGTCACTAACTTCACTCCACAGACAGGAAAGTCCAGTGCTCATATTCCTTAAACGCACTTGAGCACATTTCTCTGGACAAGTTCCTTACAGACCCGAGGTGCTGGCATTTGGAGCTACTAGTGCCTCCCTTAGCCCCTGGAATAGTGACTACCATCAACTTCCTGGCTCTACTTAAGTGTGTTTTCCTGGACTACACAGGAAGGATATGAGAGAAAAATGCACATATGCTGTACGTATCTGATAAAGGTTATGGGGAACATCGTAAAATTTGGAAAGAAAATAGAACAAAACAAGCATTTGGCTCGTACCTTCACTGGCCATATTATTTTTAGAAACATGTTTGTTTTCTGGTCTTTTTACCAAAAGCCAGGAGACAATTTGTCAGCAAGAAAAGGGAAAGACAAGAATGAATAATGATAAATAGCTAAAATTATACTCTAAGACAAAATTGTGTAACAGATAAATCAACTCCTATGTTTAAAAAAAAAAAGTTCTTGAGAGAAAAAGGAAAAAAAAAAGGACTGAAACAGCTGAATACAAAACTCATCTTAAGTTTGTTTTTCTGAATGTCAGCCTGATAAAATCAATTTTAATGTTTCAACCTATAATCCGGACAACTCCAGGTCAAATTGCTACACATACCATGGCAAGGGAGTACAAACATTTACAGGCTCATTATTCATTCTGTTAATTTTATGACGCACCCATATGCATGGGCCTCTGTTGGGAAAAAAAAAACAAAGCCAGTTCTATGAATTCAACATAGTGAATTATAAAAGAAAACACAAGCAAACTATGTGGAAGCCTGCCACAGCATCAGTAAGCTATGCCCCCCACAAACCCCCAGCCTCAAACAAGCACTGAAACAGGACATGGCTGAGAGCACTAATGTGGACTTTCGTGTTAAAGAACCACAGTGGGTACCAACTTGCCCTATTTAAAAGAACTGGATGTGTTGGGGTGTGGGGGTCCATCTTAGGGAAACTGGAACCCCAATGAAGAAGAGTAATCAGGTTAATAAAGGATCTGAAAACTACGACACAGAAATTGTTGGGGGACCAGT
Organism: Mus musculus; assembly: GCF_000001635.26. Taxonomy (NCBI): domain Eukaryota; kingdom Metazoa; phylum Chordata; class Mammalia; order Rodentia; family Muridae; genus Mus; species Mus musculus. The sequence continues at coordinate 33,887,088 of NC_000074.6, forward strand.
GACGTGACTATTGCCAGGTAAAGGTGCTTGCCGCCAAGTCTGATGGACAGCCTGAGTCTGATCCCTGAAACCACGTGTCCGAAAAGAAAGCACAACTCCTACAAGATTCACATATATAAGGTGTCACCTAGAGGGGACTAACACTAGCTTATCGACTCCCAAGGCCAGATGGACGGGACATGTCTTCTTTGGAAGTATTTCAAGACCCTTTTATTTTCTTTCCGTTTATCCTAGTAGAGATTATAAATTGCTTGAGGCCAGTGATGTTGTCCTTCCCCTAAACCAAGAAAACCTTTAGTTTTAGCTAATAGGTATATAGACTTCTACAAACTCACCAACAAAAGGAAAAACACCAAGAAAAAAAAAGGAGAATTAAACAACAAATATGAGCTAATTAGGACTTTTAGAAATAGAGCAGATACAACAACTGACTGATTTTTTTGTTCCTAGGGAGAACAAAAGATCACTAACTTCCTTTGCCCTCACACACAGCCCTTGATATGTTTATCTTATGTTCTACTATTACTGGGCTTAATTAACATCACAGCACTTCAGAGTATGAAGAGTGTTGTCACTCTCCACTGCTACTAACTTCTTCATTTTAAAATACAGACAAAACGTAGGCTTAAAAACCGCATAAACACCATAGCCCTAGTTTTGGCCTGCAATTCATGATTTATTCAATCATTATAAGAGATAACTTCAATAAAGACAGAACCTGGATCTCAAGCCATGGAGTGTAGTCGCTATGTCTGAAGTTACCATTTCATCAGTTTCTACCACATCCTAGAGAACTGATCAGATCCTGTACATAATATGTGTATATGTCTAGACAGACAGACAGACAGACAGACAGACAGATACACATTCATCCCTGATGATCCTGACATCGTAACTGTCCCCATTTAACAGCTAAGGTAAATGAGGCTCAGTGCCCAGAGCCAATCCCTTGGAGTGTGGCTTTAAATCTAGGCTCTGTGACTCTAAAACCCTTTGTTTTCTTTACTGGACTGGACCATTTTAAGCATTGTTCTTCTGAACTGCCCCAGGACTCTAAGACCACATTTCCCAAGTGTTTGAAGAGGTCCCAAGGAGGGAAAGCATGCTTCACTGCTAAGAGCCAAGGGCTTCAGGCCCTTCTCGAACTGGTTCCAAACAATCAGCGCACACAGAACAAAGAGCTATTCTTAGATTTGTATCGGCAAATCTTAGTAAGTCTTATGGAATTAGTTTTTCATAAATTATTACCCTTAAAAGCCACAGGACAATGTTCAGGTGAGTAACATAAATTATTCCTAATTTGGTATAAATACTCTAGAAAGATAAACCCACAAAAAAACAGGATATTTTAAGTCAAAATACAAAAATCTCTATTTGTCACATAATTAAGTGGCTATTGAAAGATAATTTTTTTTTTCAACATTCTGTTAAGTCATCTTAAATTAGGCCCGGGAACGAAATGGAATCCCTTTTAGTAATGACTTGTTTTCTTTGAAAGTTCATGTTTGGGTCAGCCAAGTTTTAACAGTAAAATTATATTGCTGTGTTGTCAAGTGGGGAGGGGGAGCCGCTTTATCTCAACCAACTGCAGGATGCCGTATCTATCAGGCTTGTACTTAAAGGAGGGGTCTAGTCCTAAGCAAAAGGCATCATTGTTAGAGAAAAGACTTGCCCAGGGTTTTTACTCAAGAGTCCACATATAAGACTCAAGGAGAAGTTAGCTCTAGAAAGGGATGTTTCCAGAGCTGGAGGTTTTCTAGGGCCAATGAAATAGCTAAGTTAAAAGATTTTCCTTTTGCTATCTTATGCTTTTAGTGAGGCAGCAAAATGTGTGGGAATGTCTCCCCCCTAATCATTTTGGGCTTGAGACAGTCTTGCCATTCAGCCCAAGCTAGCTTCTAACTCTGCCCCAGGCTCCCAACTGCAGAGATTCCAGGTGTGTCCTACAGCCTAATACAGCCACCCTTGAGGCCACCACGACAAAGAGAAGACATCCATTCCATGCAAGGAAAGACTTTAAGTCCTTAAGGAACCGTGGGCTCTTCAGTGACCACTCTTAGCAACCAGAGCACAACATAAACAAGACCTTACAAGGCCAGCTTTTCTACAGTGTGCCATCTAATGGGAGACTTAGACGCAGCTTATCACAGGCCGAGGTGAAAGGTTACATTCTGGGCTGTAGTCAGTTTATTTAAACTGTAGAATTACTTCAAGCTAAAGAAGAGCAATTGGGAGCAGACCATTGGAAGCTGAGTTGTCCCTCTTCCCTCGGTGAAAACCATGTGCCAAGCAGTAAAACCAAGGGTCAGGGGCTCGCTCTCCTCCACCGAAACACAGTCATCTGGAGCCGAGAACAAACCAAAGCTCAATTCCCATCCACCCCGCCCGCCACAGCTATCACATGTACGTACTGATTGAGACTTTTAAAGTGCAAGATCTAAAAGTACTGTAATATGCTTAAAAAATAAATAAATAACACAAAGGACTTATCCTGCCACAGCGGATTGAACGCATACTCTACCATTGACACACAGCACCTCTTTCCATTGCCCCTGCCAGAAAGGAAAAAGGTCGCCTTCATCTTTACACTTCAGCAGTTTACACAGCATCCTAACAGGAGATACATCTTTAAAAGTAACTGAATTCTAAGATGCTCTTTTAGCCGCCCTTAAGCAAGCATCCACGAGGAAGCACAGTGATGGCCTTTAGGAGAAACCACTAAACGCGGTTCACGTACACCTGTATGAAATAAAGGGGCGTCTTTACATTTAACAGCTGAGGCCAGCCACTAGGAGCGATGATGCTCTTCACATGGCATTGAAGGATCTCCACTATTGCAGTTTTTGTTCTCGGATGTACTTCGTACAGTACTTTAGGGAAGAGGTCAACGTTACTGAGTAACTCACTAGAGACGGGTTTCTTTACAAGAGTTCAAAACTGTTCCAAAATACATTTTCCTGCCGTGCACAATTAAGCCCCTGCACTCCCCGTGGAGGTACCGTTCCCACATTATAGGAAAGCACCAGGACTTGTTACCAGAGGCAGTAAGGTGACTGTTTTCATCACACTGCCTGCCATCTTACAACATCTCAGAATTATTTTTTTTTAGATTTGCCAACTTGTACTCTGTGTACAACGATAATCAAAAGTATGTTTTATTTTTTCCCAGCATGGGAGCAGGGGTTGTTCACATCCAGGCTTGGTATGCGCTAAGAAGTGTTCTATTGATAAGCGACAAACCTCCCTTTTTGCTTAAGATAGGAGTCTCATTATAGCGACCCCCGGCTACTGGGCTCAACCAATCCACAAGACTAGGCTCTGAACATCCACCAACTTGGATTCCCTTACTAAATGACAGTTACTGCAGCTTAGGTATTTAATTATTAAATTACTATTATTTAATTTCTTCTCTCCCTCCATCACATTAATCCTAGCACTCTAATCCCAGCACTTGGGAGGCAGAGGCAGGCGGATTTCTGAGTTCAATTGAAGCCAGCCTAGTCTACAGAGTGAGTTCCACAACAGAGAAACCTTGTCTCAAAAAACCTAGCACTAACATCACAAAAAGGTAGACATTCTGAAAACAAAGGACCATGGCAAATGTGCATGTCTATTTGAACATGGACTCTGGAGATAATGGAGCCACAAAGTGGAACACATGCAGCCACCAGCAATCCAAAGAACAAAGGAGACAGCTCGACTGCCAGGAACATTTCAGACCTGCTGTAATGGGGTGAATGTTGATACAAACACAAGATGAATGACTGGGTATATTTATATTCTACTGCAAAAACTCTGGGCTGGGTGTCGTTCAACCACTGGGTGGTTAAGGACTCTGACACTGTCAGTATCTTAACTGTTCCGCCATTTTATTTTATTTTATTTTATTTTTAATAAGGTGAAAATACCTTTCAGGAGGTTAATTTAGGCAGCACTAGAAAATACTACAAAAGAGAGCCTCCTAGACACAAGCTATGTCTAAATATAGGGTCTCCCAAACAGAATGAGGAAGTCCGTGCCATTGCCCCACCACTGCCCTTCTCAGATCCTCTGCCACCCATCCATCCATCCACCCGCAGGACCAGCCTGTCACCACTGACAGACACAGCCCTGACCTGGTGTTATCATCCCAGCTGCAGGGCCCTCGGCTTCTTTATCTGCAGAGGGAAAGAAGGCTACTGAATAGGTTTGGTTCTCCAGTTCTAAGACAGGATTAGCATTATGACTTTCATGGGATATTTGTGGCCTACAGACAAAAATGACAAAGGAAAAGCCGTACACTTGATAGTTTTGGAAAATCACTTGACTTGCTCTAAAAGAAGGAGACAAACGTCCTTCGTGTGACAAAGGTAGAAGGTAGCCTCCCCACACTCTCACCTCCAAAGCTTGTTAGGGCTAATCAAAAAGAAAGTTTGTCTCAACAAGGTTTTTAAATACAGTAAATTGTAAGGTAGTGTACAAAGCAGGCAGACAGACAAACAGACACACACACACCACCCCCAAAGCCCACAGTACAAACCTCTAAATGCTTAAGGGCTCACACGGTGATGGCTAATTTTGGTTTTCTAGTTATGTTGTTGCTGGAGAATCAAACTAGGGGGCCTCGTGCGTGACATGCCGGACAAATTTGTACCACTGACCTTGTGCCCAAACAGATGGGTATGAATTATAGATAATAATTCACCAAGCCTCTGTGGGAGCCCTATAGAACATACACACTTCCTAGCCAGAAATGAAGACACATTCAGGAGATGGATGAAAGGGGATCTGGCGTCTGGGGCTAGTCTGGCAACTTAGCAAGTCATCGCCTCAAAATACAAAACGGAGACAAGAACTCTGCTAGCATAGAGTCTTAATCTGCAGCACGGCAAAAGAGGCTGCGAGTCACTGTGGTGGAAAATGCAGAACCAACTCAGTCTCTACGAGACTTAAAGCATCTTCTCCCATCACACCGAGCTCTGAAGAAGCGCACCAGCATAGACTGCCTAGCGCGCGCGGAGTCCTACAGCACAGACTGGGCAGGACCTCCAGGTCTCCAAGCCCTGCCTCGATCCCCCCAGCTCCTGCAAGTCTCCAGACAAGTCAGAAGAGGCTCCTGTCTCCAGAGTCAAGTCGCAGTCTGAGTCCTGGCATCTCACCTACACCTACCTGTGTACGCTCTGGCTGGCAAACCCCCCTCGCACCTGTCTCCGTGCTGATCAAAGACACTGAAGACAAACACGTGGTTTATAGGCAATGAAGCCTGCCAAACAGGGGAAAGTCATTACAGCATAATATGTGGGCTGCAACAAAGGCCTTTAAGCTCCCTGTGGAAACAAGAGGGGGAGGCTGGGGAAGGCCTCATTTTGACCTAGGTACTGAAAGATGAGCAGGCATTTGAGGGGTGAGGGAAAGGAAGGGCATTGCAGATGTACCAGGGGCAGAGGGGAAGAGGGACGTGTGACCAGACCAACCGCACTCCTTTCCTATCTGTCCCTACGGGGCTGCTGGTGGCCAGAGAAGCAGGCTCTGCCCCTGACGTGATGACTGCTGAGAGAATGTCTACCTCATACCTTTGGATGTGTACTTCAGGCTGACTTTAAAAATGCAAAATAATCCTCGGGTGTGAGCAAAACCTGTTACTGGTTTTGCTCCCTGGTTTCTGTCTCTTTCATGATGTGAAAGCCATAATTTATGTTCATGTGATGTGTATCTTCACAGTCTGCAGAAACTATACACATTCTTGATTTTTTTAAAAGATATATTTATTTTGTTTATATGAGTACACTGTAGCTGTCTTCAGGCACCCCAGAAGAGGGCATCAGATCCCATTACAGATTGTTGTGAGTCACCATGTGGTTGCTGGGATTTGAACTCAGGACCTTCAGAAGAACAGTTCATGCTTTTAACCGCTGAGCCATCTCTCCAGCCCCTAAGGCACACTCTTGAAACCATGACTAACCAGACACTTTAGCCTTCAACACAAGGTTCAAAAGGCCTTTCAAGGCCATGCATGGTAGCAATCACCTTTAATCCCAGCCCTCAAGACGCAGAGGAAGGTGGATCTGTGAGTCAAAGGCCAGCCTGCTCTATAGGCAAGTCCAGGTTGGTCAGGGCTACATGGTGAGACCCAGTCTTTTACAAACAATAAAAATAGAAGGAGGGGGCTGGTGAGATGGCTCAGTGGGTAAGAGCACCCGACTGCTCTTCCAAAGGTCCGGAGTTCAAACCCCAGCAACCACATGGTGGCTCACAACCATCTGTAACAAGATCTGACTGCCTCTTCTGGAGTGTCTGAAGACAGCTACAGTGTACTTACATATAATAAATAAATAAATTAATTAAAAAAAAATAGAAGGAAAGGTCTTTTTAAATAGCTCAACGGTTAAAGAAAACGTGCTCTTCCAGAGGACACGGGTTCAATTCCCAGCATCTATAGATAAGGTCAAAGCCATGTGTAACTGTAGTTCCAGGGGACCTGATGCCCTCTTCTGGCCTCTGAAGGCAACAGATACAGAAGTGATGCACATACTGTGCTTCTAAGTCACTCACACATAAAAATAAAAAGTACTGCTGGGCATGGGGGCACACACCTCTAATCCCAGCTCTCCAGGGCAGGACAGGCAAAGCATTATGAGTTCAGGGCCAGCCTGGTCTACAAAGTGAATTCCAAGACAGCCAGAGCTAAGACGAGATCCTGTCTCAAAAAATAAGTTTTTTGTCTTGTTTTGTTTTGTTTTGAGACAGGGCTTCTCTATATAGCCCTGGCTGTCCTGGAACTCACTTTGTAGACCAGGCTGGCCTCGAACTCAGAAATCCGCCTGCCTCTGCCTCCCAAATGCTGGGATTAAAGGCGTGTGCTACCACACCCGACAGGTATGATGGTACAAGTCTGTCACCCCAGCACTTGGGAGGCAGAGGCAGACAGACCACTTTGATTCCAACTCCAGCCTGGCCTATATATTGTAAGACTATGTCTCAAAACAACAACAACAAAACCCCTACTTGTTTTACAACCCTTTTAGGGAGCTAGAGATAGCTCAGTGGTTAAGAGCTCAGGCTACTCTTCTTTCAGAGGACCAGGTTAGAGTCCAGATACCTGCATGGCAGCTAACTATAATTACCATTAACTCCAATTCTAGGGGAGCCCTGTATTTTGCGTTTAAGGGCAATATATGCATGCGGTACACACAGGCAAAGCACTCATAAACATGAATAAATAAAGTCTGAGATAGTCCTGTGTGGTGGTCTAATTGAGAGCAGCCCCCATGGGCTGAAATATCTGCATGCTTAGTCTCTGGTCTGTGGAACTGCTCAGGAAGGATTAGGAGATGTGACCTTGGAGCTGTTACTGGGGTAAGTTTCAAAAGCCACCCACACCAGGCACAATGTCTGCCTCTGTGTGTCCCTCTCCCTCACTCGTGTGTGTGTGTGTGTGTGTGTGTGTGTGTGTGTGTGTGTGTGTGTGTGTGTGTGTCTGGTGTGTCTGTCTACAGATCAGGATTTAAAGCTAGAATACCTGTTGCCACACTCCCTCCATGATAATGGACTAGTCATCTCCAACTGTAAACAAGTCCCAATTAAATGCTCTCTTTTGGAAGAGTTGCCTTGGCCTTGGTCATGGTGTCTCTTCACTCAATAAGTAAACCCCGACCCCCCAATAATATAACTCCTCCAACTGACTAAGACAAGGTTTTTGCCTAAGGTATATTCAAGTCGCATTATGTAAGCCTGCCACCTAGACCAGACTCCCAATGTTCCTGATTTACTGAGTGTCCAACCCTCCCGTTTGGAAGCAAGGTTTCCCAAGAAGCTTTCTCTCCAAACGGGAGCTGGGGGTAGAGTGCTCCATCCATAGGCTAGATAGCTAATTTCTCTCAACTAATCTTTTACAAGAAAACACACACACACACTTCAGAGAAACTCATTTTAATTTTCTACCACAAAATTAAAAGGATGACTGCCCCCTCCCACGAGGAAAGAGAGTCTGAACCTAAGAAGCCTTCCTTACTCCGAGCTGCAGTGAGACCCCTGGGAAGCATCAGCACCCAGCCTAACACCTGTCAAGACCCTCAGACTGTATTTCTCCAGCTCCCTCACGTACCAGAGCCTTCACTTCATATATCCTTACTTGAAAGCAGCTCACGGGGAGGCGATCTGCCTTGGTGGCTAATCACATACACTACTGCGGCGGGGCATGTAGCTCGGTGGCAGAGCGTGGCCTTCACATGAGACAGCCTATGCTCACTTCTCAGAGAGAGAGAGAGAGAGAGAGAGAGAGAGAAAGAGAGAGAGAGAGAGAAAACAAGAAGATTAAGAAAACAGAATTGGGGGTGGGGGTAAAGGAACTGTTGTGGGCATTAGTGAATACCTGGGTCCCCATGAGGGACTGAAGCGAGGCTGTCCGGCAGGCGTGGCAAGCACTTTTACCTGCTGACCGATCTCACCGGCCCTAGCAGTTAATATTTAATAACAGGCTAATGCTGTGTGTTTGTTTTCCGAAAAATAAAAGCTGTGTAAAGTTTGTGAACAGATGCTCATGACTCAAGGACACAGCAGACGAGAAGTCAGTCACTGAGCATTAATTGCTTTCACGGGGCTTTGCGTTACTGTCCAGGCATCAGGGTCACTCTGTGTTAGAACATTTGCAAGTAAAGAGTATTGGTTTTCCCCCCAATAGTTTCTGTGCAGGGGGGGGGGGGCTCACAACTCCTCAGAGCAGGTGCTGGCACTATTATTCTTTTCTCACAAACAGAGAGGCTAAAAGCTACCAGGCGCATGTCTAGAAACTCAGCTTAGGGGCACATCTTCAATTCCCAGCACCCAGCAGCTCACAACTGTCTGTAACCGCTGCTCCAGAAAATCCCATGAGCCCTCTGCTGGTCACCGTGAGCACTGCATGCATGTATGTGGCACACAGACACATAAAATCCACCCAGCCAGGGAGTACAGCTAACTACAGGCACACCTAGTTAGGAGTCTAAACCAATCAGACACTTTAGGTAACTGGTTTAAATGAGGTTTCCCGTTTCATAAAAGTTGGGATTATAGACTGATTTCTAACAGTCTTCATTTTACAGCCCAGTCCTTTTCCAAACAGTAACACGGAAGTGGCTTCCCACTCCTGACTTCATTATTCAAGTTCTATCGGGGTCTGAGCTTTATACTTAGTGATGTAACTGGAACCCAACTGTAAATCATACTGTCACACCTAACAACTAGCCTCAAAGAAACGAAGTAGCTTCCCTCTTTCAGACACGGCTTCGCTCTCCCCAGTTTGATAGCTGCAGTAACCTATGGCCTGAACCGATTAAATGGAAAATTCCAGAAATAAACAAGCCGTAAATTTGACTTGCATTCTGTTCTGAGTCTCATGAGGAAATCTCGCTCAGGATGTGAATCACCCCTCTGTCCATCCAGCACTGTCTACAAACCCCACTTTCATCGGACAGCCGCCTCAACTATTTCAACAGTCAGGTCACCGTGACGCTTGCTCCACTCTAACTTAATGACCCCCCAAGTACAAAAAGAGGTATGCCTGAGAAGCCACAGCATCCTTTTCCAGCACAGGGATAAACATTTTAGATGTCTTTCATAATTGTTGTCGGTGATCTTATTCTACTTGTAAAACAGCGATTGTTGTTAAACTGCTTGAAGTATAAATTTAACCAGTAAGTCCTGGGGCTAGCGATGCTCAGTGGTTAAGAGGACACATGCTCTTTTTCAGGCAGATCTCTGAATCTGAGGCCAGCCTGGTCTGTAAAGCAAGTTCCACAACAGCCAAGCTAGAGTGAGATGGGAAATAGGGGGAGAGGGCTAGGGAAATAGGAGCTAGTGAAGGAGGAAGGAAGCAAGACCTCTTCCGAGGACATGTTGGGTTTCCAGTACCAGTCAGCCACTATAGAACTGCTTGTCACTCCAACTTCAGGGACATCTAATGCTCTCTTCAGCGGCACACATGCACAAAATATTGGGGGGTAGAGCTTGAGTGCGGTGTCCTATATAAGCAAGCCCAACTTTTCCTGGTTCGCTGGCTTCCCTCACTAGATCCAAACAGTGGTCAGTACCACTGTACCTCCAAAACTGAGATAGAAAAATAAGCTTGTTTTCTTTGTATTACTCATCTTCCAGGCTCATATTCAACCAAGAAAGGAAAAACTAATACAACAGGCACTACCTGGCATCCCAGCTATCCACTTGAGTGTGTGTGGGGTGGGGGGTGGGGGGGTGTCTTAGGATATATACTTCCTGTGGGTAAGGGAGGCAATAGCTGATAAGCGGAAGCCAGACAGGAAGCTGGGTGTGTCAAACCAAAACTGAAGGACTCAAAGGTAGACTACAGAAATTTTTTTTTTTTTTTTTTTTTTGGTTTTTCGAGACAGGGCTTCTCTGTATAGCCCTGGCTTTCCTGGAACTCACTCTGTAGACCAGGCTGGCCTCAAACTCAGAAATCCGCCTGCCTCTGCCTCCCGGGTGCTGGGATTAAAGGCGTGTGCCACCATGCCCGGCAGAGACTACAGAAATCTTGACTGCATTCTCTGATTAGATTCCTTAAAAACTATTAATGTGTGCTTTTCTCCCCTCCGTCCCACCCCCCAGCATCTTCTCTCTTCCCAACTGATTCGATAGCTTGTCTCAGAAAAATCTAAGCTAACCTTTACTTCTCCAGGAAAGTCCTTCACCCTCCGACGTATCCCACTGATTCTTTGGTCACGGTGGACGCGACATATAAGCAGAAATGAGAAACAGTAAGATGGGGAAAAAAGGGAGCAAAGAAGCAGGAACACAGGGGAAGTGGCCTTTTGTGCCACAGTGGATGGCCCCACCGCACTGAGAAAGGCAGGCCTAACTCCTGCTTCTCCTTTCCACACCAGGCCTCACCAGGTCCTCTCAGAGGTAGCTAGGCAACCAGGACCCATGTGTACACACACACACACACACACACACACACACACACACACACACACACACACACCAGGCCAGACAGGTCTTCAAACAAACAGAGAACTGTTAACCTATAAATACCCACAAGGTGATGGAAACAGATAAGGGGCAAGCGTTTCAGTTGTCTAAGTCTAGATCTCCAACAGTGGAAAATAAAGCCCAGGAGACACTGCTAGGAAGGGAAGTGGTCACGGAGCCCGGGCTTGATTCTGTGCCTGCAGGAACCAGCTGGAGAAGCTGGGACGCTTCAAGGCAGGGGCGACCCCAGCATGGATTCTGTAGGATACACTTTACTGCTCGACGCCCTGGAGCCGGATCCCCTGGAGCCGGATCCCGGTCCTCCTGCTTGGATGGCTGAGAGGAACAGGACTCCGTAACGTCCTGTAACTAGAAGGCATCTGCTCAATGGATAGAACCCCGTGCTTTGCTCACTTCTGGAGCGCAAACGGCAGATCTAAACAAATACCTACTGAAAACACAACCTTAATCACCACTGAAGATGAAACTCTAGGGGTGTGCACCCCAGGAAGACTGAGCCTAGGGCCTTGCCAGAGAAGAGCTTTCCTGGGGAACTACGACCCCCCCCCTCCAAGTTTGTTCAAGAAGGAATATTTGTTAAATGTTTTCCCCTGTGGCTTTTTGTGTTCTAATTTAAATAATTGGGGGGGGGACGACCCTGGGCAGTAGTGACATCGCCTTTAATCCCAGTACTCAGGAGGCAGAGGCAGGCAAGACGCTGAGTTCAAGCCCAGCCCCTGGTCTGTGTAGCTGAGTTCCAGGACAGCTGGGTCTACACAGACACACAGACACACACACCCCACAAGGAAGGAAAGAAGAAAGGAAGAAAAAGGGAGCAAAGAGACTGTGTCCAAATAGGTTTTCTAAAAAATCCATCCTCAGATTATTTAAATTTGCTCAGAAAAATAATGTTGAGTTTCTCTGAAACCCTGTGTGGCTCTTTAAGAGGAAGTGCCGGGGACAGCTTCTCGTGCCTAAACAAAGCCCAGGTTTGTGTGCAATGAAGTATAGCAGCTAATCCTACACACCTCACTCTTGGGACAACTTCCCTCAACCTCCATCCTTAATGCAATGACGGTTGGTTGTTGTTACAGCCACTGGCCCATCCCAGTGTGTGGCTAACACCTAGCTAGCCCATCCCATGTCTGAAGACTACTGTAAATACCTAAAAAGATGTGTTTTCAAGTTTAAGAAAACCAATACACACGATATCATTCACATACATACATTTCAAACCTGTGCTTTGAGGAAATGTTAATGAGAAATACACTCCAACCAAACACTGTAGAAGATTCACAAAAGTATCAAACACTTCCCCCATTGTCTTTGTGAGACTTGCAGGAAGATGGATTACTGCAGACTTGCCTGTCCAGTGCTGATCAGCCCAGCTGCTGATGTCAGGTGACAAGTCACTTAGTGTCTGATTAAACTTGCTTCCCCCTAGCTCCACCCCAGATGCTAGCAAATTTGCTATACAAAAGGTTCTGCAACTGGCCAGCTCAAACAAGGCACACACAGACATAAACAGACAGACAGACAGACAGACAGACAGACAGACACACACACACACACACACACACACACACACACCCCACATGCCCTACGGCACACCAACTAACTTTGCCAAATCTTCCTGCAAGCCATTACACACAAATTCCAAATCTCTTCTAATCTCTACTACACTTTTTCTTTTGTCTTGTTCATAATTCAGCAGAAACCAATTGAAAGCATGAAAGAGGGCTCGCTTTGCGAGCTAACCGATGCCTCGGGGCAGTCCAGGAGATCCCAAACACTGTCCTCTGACCCACCTGCACATGCGCACGCGCGCGCACACACACAATGAAGCATAGAAGGAAAAGAAATAAAAACTGTTCACAAAATTTAACAAATATTTTAAACTTCTGACTCACAACGTCTCTAAAATACTAGAGAATAGCAAGTTGATCTGAGGTTTCTTTCTAATCTGCTCTCTTCCCTGCTCCTGGGACCCCCTTCCTTTCCGCCCCCCACCTCTAAACTACTCTCCTGTAAGTGAGCCACATTCCCGGGGAAGAGAGGCAGCGACCTAACCAGCTGGACTCACACTAGCTTCTTCTCTCCGGCCCACAGTTCAAGGCTATGGGAAATGTGCAGGGAAGCACATCTCCCCATGGCTTTTCTAGCTGGTGATGAGGAACCCCCAGATGAGCCTCAGAACTGCAGGCAAACGGTCAGGCACAGGGAAGCAGGAAACGCCTCTAACTGGCTTTAGCTGTGGTGTTCTTCATCTGGTGATTTTTTTTTTTGGTCTTTTTTTAAAATCAAGAACATGAAATGAGTTTAATACATAGCAAGAAAGTCCCTTTATCATAGTTCTTTTCAAAATAAATTGTGACTTTATTTACAAGTTCCATTAAGTCTTTCCATTAGATCAAGGTCTAAGGATAGAGTAAACTATTAAAAAAAATGGTGAAAAGAAATTCTTGAACATGAAATTGTTCATGCCTATGTGGCTTATTTACTCACAAATGTTTAACAATGTGCAGGTATCATAAAGAACATACTGAAAATATTAAAACGTGTATTTCTCATCGTAATGATTATATATACTAGGGAGAATTCTAATGAGCACAGTCATGCCAACTACACTGCCCAATCAGAATGTATATCTGTGCCCAAAGATACAGAGTTTCTCTGTGTAGCCCTGGCTGTCCTGGAACTCACTCTGTAGTACCAGGCTGGCCTCGAACTCAAAAATCCGCCTGCCTCTGCTGGGATTAAAGGCATGCACCACCACACCTGGCTACAAAGTCGATTCTTATAGTTTTATTAGCAAAAGCAACAAATTTTATTTGGCTTTGGGGTTTTGTTTTTGGTTTTGGTTTTTCAAGACAGGGTTTTTCTGTGTAGCCAGCAACAAATTTTAAAAACAACTCAAATGTCAGTCAATAGGAGACGCTGCCTGTTATCTAACCATACAATTATGTCAATTAAAACAAATAAGCTTCGAGGCTGGAGATGGCTCAGCAGTTAAGAACACTGGCTGCTCTTCCAAAGGACCAGGGTTTGACTCTCAGCACCCACTGGGCAACTCTTAAGAATAACTCCAACCTTTAATCCCAGCACTTGGGAGGCAGAGGCAGAGGGATCTCTGTGAATTCAGGGACAGCTTGGTTTACAAACCCCAGGACAGCCAGGGCTACACAGAGAAACCCTGTCTCCAAAAAAAAAAAAAAAAAGTGTAACTTCAGGGGGCTCTGATGCCCCTTTCTGCCTTTCATGGGCACTGGGCACACAAAATGCAGACAAAACACTCATACACATAAAATAAACAAAAATAATAAGCAATTTATGAGCTACAGCTCACACGCAACATTTGCGACCCAAGACTGTCAAGCGGAAACCTAAAAGTCCGTGATAACACACATTGTAATCCCAAAAGAGAGAGCAGAAGGAAGAGAGGGCTTCAAGCCGGATGTAACTATTTACTGTAATATGTTTCTAAATGGAGGACTACATGGAGGAGGAGACTGGGGGAGGAAGCACCTGAATTATTTGCTGTGTATGTTTCTATGTGTTTACATTAAAATAAAAAAAAAAAAAACAAATCCAGGCAGAGGCAGGGGGATATTTGTGAGCTCCAGGCTAGCCTGGTCTACCTAGAAAGACCTGGTCTTCAATTTAAAAAAAAAAAAAAGTCTATACTGAGTTACTATTCAGTGAGTAGGGACGCACTATAGTCCAGGCTGAGCTTTAACTCACAGAGATTCCCCTGCCTCCGCATCCCAAGTGCTGGGGTAAGATAGGTCTGCCACATCCTTTTTAAGTAAGAATAAATAAAAGCAAGGGTATCTGTAAGTTTGGTTTGTTGGTGTTGCTGTTGTTTGTAACTTTGTAAAACTTTATGAAAGCAGGGTTTCCAGGGCAATGTCCATGTTTCTAACCTTATCAGTTACTAAGTAGTGAAGATGTACAGGGGCTGGAGAGATGGCTCAGGGGTTAAAAGTACTAGCTGCTCTACCAGAGGTCCTGAGTTCAATTCCCAGCAACCACATGGTAGCTCACAACCATCTGTATTGGGATCTGATGCCCTCTTCTAGAGACAGCGACACTGCACTCATATATAAAATAGATAAATAAATCTTATATTAAAAAAATTGGTTATGTTTATTAAAAAAAAAAGAGGAGAAGGAGGAGGAGGAGGAGGAAAAAGAACAGTAACTCCCGTAACGCCTGAGAGTCTGGTAAAAACACCCAGTCACGTAGATAGGTCGTTTGTTTTTCTGAAAGTAAAATACTTGAACACACTAGCAAATTCTTCAGTGATCATAAATAACCAAAAGACTTTACACAGCTTCCCTGACCAAGGTCTGGAGCGCAAAGAAAGGGCCTCTGAGACAGCAAAGCACAATGGGTTAATGTTTATGCAAACACTGACATCATTAACAGAGGCCTTCGATGCCTTTATCATTTCCTTTAACTTATGTAGCCCGGAGGAGGACAAAAGGAAAACCCAAGAAGCAGCAGGAGGCAGAGCTAGCCTACTGCCCATCTTCCAACTCCCAAGACACAAACTAACCAGTGCACCCGGAAGAAACACTCTATATCCTGGCTTGCAGGGATTTCCCAATTCTGAAAATCCCCTGCTGTAAAGTTACATCTCTTGGCTGTTTGTTAGAAAGGAGATCCATTGTACTAAAATGTAGCCCTCTGCACGAGGTTATTTTAAGTATAAGGCTAAAGCAAAGCCAAACTGAAAAACCTCAGGACTTCAGATAAGGAAATCAGGATGTCCTGGGGCATTTGAAGCTCAAAGCTGGACTCCTCCAAGCGTGTGGGAGGGAGGCCTCAGATTTGATCCTCTACTCTGTTAAAACAAAACAAAGCACTCAGGATGTCCTTCCTCTGCGTTCAAGCTTGGCTTGGAGTAAAGCAGGGGAGGGGCCACAGCAGGGGAGGGGCCACAGCAGGGGAGGGGCCACAGAGGAAGCGTTCTTTCCAGGAGACTCTCTTGGCCCTGGTTTGGAGGGACGGAAGCAGGTCTAGGGACAGGAAATGGTGATGGTTTGCTGGTGACCAGACTGGTCCAGTGTCTGGGAAGATGGAGTTAAATCAAGAGATCTTCTGGGGAGCAGTGAAGACAGATGATGGGTTCCTAAAGGAGGGGAGAGACAGATGGACCACGGGATGAAGGGAGACTCCTGCAGATGGGAAGGCAGGTCTGGAAATAGAGATAAATACAAGCACAACTCCGGGGCTTTGGAACTGAGCGGAGACACCCATTTGGAGGTGGTATGGATGCTGGTGTTAATATCGGAATCTGGAGCTCAGGGGAGGGGGAGAGGGAGAAGAGAGGAGAGAGGAGAGAGGAGAGAGAGGAGAGAGAGAGAGAGAGAGAGAGAGAGAGAGAGGAGAGAGGAGAGAGAGAGAGAGAGAGAGAGAGAGAGAGAGAGAGAGAGAGAGAGAGAGAGAGAGAGAGAGAGAGAGAGAGAGAGAGAGAGAGAGAGAGACACCACAGGTGGGGGTGAAGGATAAGAGATGCAGATTCAGAGCAGACCGCTAAGGAGTAGTAGCAGCTGACCAGGAATCCAAGGGGAAGAAAGGCAGGAGCACGGAGGGGTGGCTTAGAGAAAAGAAAGAAGCCAAGAGAACTCCAGCGATGGAAAAACCCAACAGGCAACCTCTGTCAGCTCACGAATAGAAGGTGATTTTAGTTTCCTTCCTTATACTTTTTCCCAGGACTCTCAATAAGATTGTCACTTATTATGCAAAACTTACAAAGCATCTGTTTCAAGTTCTTCCGCAGGGTCTGTGGATGGGCTCACATCCATACATCCACTCCCCAGCCTCAGGACCAGGGACAAATACATCGCCCAGCCTCCGGGCCAAGGTCTGGAATCCCAGCAGGGTTAGCTGACCCATACACAGATGGCCCAGTGACCTTGAGTTCATTAGCATACTGTTCTAATCAAATGAACTAACCAGCAACAGACCCTGCCCAGTTTGTCCCACTGCCCACCGCTGCTCGGGCCAAAGTTCCTCCACTCTGAACCATTTCCTATAAACAAATGGTTGCCTGAAAACATTCACTCGGACACAGGAGGTCCAAGGCTCACCAAAAATATTTGTTCTTTGGCTCTAAATCGAGTTGATATTTACTTACAAGCTACTTGCCCCAATAAACACAAGTGTTTCGTTAATGTTAATGCTGGTAGCCATTAAGACAACTTACTGAATAACCGATATCCCAATGCCTTTTATTCTGGCCACACTGAAAAACAAAGGGGGGAGGGATGGGCAAAAAGGGTGATCAAATCCGTCAAAAGTCAACAAGGATTTAAGAAACAGTACCCTGCCTCCTACCAATCCCTTGACCCTCCTCCGTCTATAAATATTTGTCTTAACAGTATTCAACTGCAAGAGCATCCATCATGGTACAGTCTAAGAGCTATCTGTCATCCTTCCTATTTTACGTTTAAATATTCAAGTGTAGATGTCAACACTTCTAGAGAAACAGGGATCGATTAAAACAGTGTCAGCTGAAGTACTAGAGCTTTAGAGGAAGAAATGCAAGCGCGAGGACCTATTTTAAAAAGCACGCATGCACAAACACACACACAGAGGAATTAAATGCATCCCACACCTAATCCCCAACTTCAGCTCAAGTTGTATTTAGGGCCTTCCCATTCGTCACGCAAAGCTCGTGACAGTACAAATCGCTATCACTACACTGACAACCAAGAGAAAAATCTGGAAGATTCACTTTTGATTTTTGCAAATTCCCATGTTTACAGAATATTAAAAACAAAAAAAAAAAAGAAAGAAACATCTGTATAGATCTACATTAAAAGGCTGATACAGGAAAATCAGCAGACTACGTGGTCTTAACAAGCAAAAACACCCAGGTTCAATCACCACCAACAACATATGTAGGCAGTAAGCAGCCTATGGGGTCTACTGAGGACTCAGTGGATGGGGGAAGAAAGATCAAAAGTTTAGGGCCATCTTCAGTTCCAAAGTGAGTTCAAGGACACTCTGGCTATGAGATGGACAGGCAGGCAGTGGGGGATGGGGAAGAAAAAGGGGGAAACACAGAGAAAAAGGAACAGAGACAGACAGACAGAAGACAGACATTTACATTCCTTTAACTCTGAATGTAACTGAGATTACAGGCAGGCACCACTATGGTTCTGTGCTGTAGATTAACCCATAGCTACAGGCATTCTACACAAACTCTCTACCATCTAAGTTAAGCCACAGCACTAAAAATATATCTACACATACTAATTTATTGATTTGTAACGTACATAAGGCACTACTGGAATGTGTTTTACTTTTTAATAGGGGTTTTATTTATTTATTTATTTAGATTTACTTATTTATTATATCTAAGTACACTGTAGCTGTCCTCAGGCACACCAGAAGAGGGCGTCAGATCACATTGCAGATGATTGTGAGCCACCATGTGGTTGCTGGGATTTGAATTCAGGACCTCCGGAAAAGCAGCCAGTGCTCTTAACCTCTCCATCTCTCCATCCCGTTGGTTTTTTTTGTTTTGTTGTTGTTGTTGTTTGTTTAAAGAGTAAGTTTTCCAGGAAAAGAAAATTTAAGAACCTAACTTTGACTGAATGAACGCTTCTATCCAAATGGATTTGACTATAATTGGTGCTGGGGGAACAAGAATCATGAAGACACTAAAAATAGATTCTGTAAGACGTGGGGGGGACGCAGTTGTGAGACCAACACTAACAATTAGCAAAATGTGGTATCACTAGTATTAAAATAGGACACCGGAGCCCACCCTAGGAAGGCTGGCTGGCTGTCCCGGACTGCCACAGTCACCTGGGCTCTGGGGTGGCTCAGCACTTCAGGTCCTCAGCTCAGGGGACAGCCTTATAAGGAGATCATGCTAGAGAGCAGATAAGAATGCCACCAAGCACTTAACATTTCCAGAGGCCTCTGCAAATATTAACTCATTCCTTCCCGTGGAATCCACTCCAAGAGTGGGGGTGGGGGAGATCCCTGATTAATTAAACTTAGTTATAGCAAGATGGAGAGGGAGCTGGACACCTTCCTTGGGCACCTGGCTCCAGGCCAGACAAGCCTAATGAGCAGGAGGGAGGCAAGTTATTTCTCAATTTTGACAGCAAGTGAGGGACAGGCTCCCCTCCCTCTCCTATCTCCCACAGAGTCCCCACAAAATTCCAGACCTTAAAATAACTGCGACTCCCACTTGAACAGTCTATGACAGGAGAGAGGCAAAGCCCAGAGCGGGGCCTGCCGTAGACACACAAAAGGGGGTGAAATGTGCTTTCTTCTTCCCAGGAAAGAAACGGAGCAACTGCGATTACTATGCCAGTAAAGAGCAAAACAAGCCAGGGGCGGTGCCCATCTTTAATCCCAGAATTCTGAAAGTAGAGGTAGGAGATCTCTCTGAGTTCGAGGCCAGCCTGAGTTCTGGGGCAGCCAAGATTCAGCAGAGAGCCAAGACAAAGAAAGACCTTGTCGAGAAAGAGAGAGAAGAGAGGAGGAAAGAAAGAAGAAAAAGAAGAAACCAGGAGGGAGGAAGCAACAACCTATACAGTCAATGGAGGATTGGACTTTTTTTTTTAATATATAAAACTGTTGCATCAAGTGAAAGGTTGTGTTTTATTTTCTGAAATGAGCACAAAACCTCAAAATGAGTCACAATTGTTAAGTATTTTGAGGCTCTAAGATATCTTGAAGTCGTATACTGTAAATAAAGAGCAACAATTGTACACTTTAAAACACTAGCCTGCAAGCCTTGAAAGCAGGAAGTTAGAAATGAGAGGATCACGAGTTCAAGGCCAGCTCTGTCTCAGAGCAAGGCAAGCCAAAACTAATCGCTAATGTCAGACACTTCAGAAAGGCTTGTAAAGAGGCTTATCTGATGCAGGATTCTAGTGACTTGGTGTGTCCCAACTAGAGCGCAAGCTGCTCTTCACGACACAGAGACTGCTTTCTAACAAGCCACCAGCCCACCAGTCAGGGAGAACTACCATGGAGT
Source organism: Mus musculus (assembly GCF_000001635.26). Lineage (NCBI taxonomy): Eukaryota > Metazoa > Chordata > Mammalia > Rodentia > Muridae > Mus > Mus musculus. The sequence goes on from NC_000074.6 coordinate 33,907,036, forward strand.
CGATTCCTTCCAGGTGGAACCCATGATCTGAACACCACCTCTAAAAAGCCACCACACTGGAGCGGGCAGATCCGTGAACACGGTGAGTGGGTGCCCAACTGCAGCCTGACAGGGGCACAAAGAACGCCCATCCCATAGGTAAACTGGAACAGGACGCCGAGGAATGAAGAGTGCACACCAGGCCCTTAGAAATCCAGGAAGCTGGAGGTCAAATGAAACTTCCCCCACCCCACAAAGGGCAACCACACAAACGCTCCTCAACAGATGGATGAGCAAACAAAATAATTACTAACTTGATTAAAATCTAGAAACTCCTGGAAGATCAGACCCTGGATATACCTGAAAGGAATTACCTTAATTGCCATTAATGGAGGTGGCAAGACCTGCCCACCATGGGTGGCTCCATTCCCTAGCTCTTCCTTCTCTGCTTCCTTGGTGAGGCTGTAATCCACAAAGCCGCTTCACTGCCCCGTTTACCAGAATTTTGAACCACAAACTAAATAAAATAAGCCCTTTCTCCCTTCAGTCACAAGTATCACAGCGGGCCAGGCAGTGGTAGCGCACACCTTTAATCCCAGCACTTGGGAGGCAGAGGCAGGAGGATTTCTGAGTTCAAGGCCAGCCTACAAAGTGAGTTCCAGGACAGTCAGGGCTACACAGAGAAACCCTGTCTGGGGGGGGGGGGGGGGGAAGTATCACAGCAATAGGAAAAGTAACTAAGACGAACAAACATAAGTGAAGGTTACTGACACAATTATATTACAAATTATATATAAATAAAAGTAATATGTAATATTAACATGCTCAGAATTAGTCAACAGCCAGCTGAGAATGTAGTCCAATGAGTGTTTACATACACGCATTTATCAAGTCTAAGACCAGCCTGGGCTACCTGACACACCGAAAAAAAAAGATCTGGGCTGGAGAGATGATGGCTCAGGGGTTAAGAGCACTGACTGCTCATCCAAAGGTCCTGAGTTCAATTCCCAGCAACCACATGGTGGCTCACAACCATCTGTAATAGGATCTGATGCCCTCTTCTGGTGTGTCTAAAAATAGCTACAAAGTACTCAGAATGATCTTGCTAGGCAGTGGTGGCACACAGCTTTGATTCCAGCTGTAGAGGCTGCTGTGTCTCTAAGGCCAGCCTGGTCTAACACAGCAAGCACAAGGACAACCAAGACTACACAGAAATCTGGGGGGGATGGGGGGGAGGAGTCTGCCGTCAATGAGGAGAATCCACTGTGGGTCAGAATGGGATTTAAAGGTCCATTCGGGTGTAATGATGTAGGGTGAAGGAGCGGACTGTAGCTGCCTTTTGCAATTTGAACTGAACAGAACAGACTGTAAGGGGAAGGGGAGCGGACACCCATTAGTCAAGTTTCCTGTCACCTGTCCCATCTTCCGGGTCACTGCTTCTAATTATCCTCCAGCTTTCTTAACTTGATCCCAATGACCAAGTCCGCTGATCAACACACTGGTACTTTCAAGAGGCTGAGTGAGGATTGAAATAAGTGCAAGCTCATGGAATGAAGTCCTTCAAGGGAAGCCGTGGAGAAAAACTCCTCTTTCTCATCCTAACAGCTTGCACGACTTTGCATGCAAAAGAAAAAGAAAAGCTTAGCATGTCCACTATAGTGGTCACCTGTGGAACAGGACTGAGATGCCAGTGACAACAGAAAAAAAAAAATTCTTGACTGGCGGTGGTGGTGCACGCCTTTAATCCCAGCACTTGAGAGGCAGGGGCAGGTGGATTTCTGAGTTCAAGGCCAGCCTGGTCTACAGAGTGAGTTCCAGGACAGCCAGGGCTACACAGAGAAACCCTGTCTTGAAAACAAACAAACAATCAAACAAAATTCTTTAAAGTATCCAAACGTGTACCACCCCCTGGCTCCCTGTTCACACAAAAGGTCTAGACAGACTCAACTTTGCCCTGCCCTATCTTTGCCTTTATTTTCCAACTCTTTTTTTTTTATCGTATGCACAAGTGTTCTGTCAGTGTGAGTATGCATAGCACATGTGTGCTAGTGTCTGCAGAAGCCAGAAGAGGGCATCAAATCCCTGGGAAGGCTAGCTGTGCATGGATGCTGGGAATAGAACCCCTATCCTTCCCGAAGGGCAGCTAGTCCTGTCTCATCTCTCCAACCCCTCCACTTCCCAATTCTTTACGGACTATGAAACTCTCAGACTCTGGGGCCCACGTCTCTGCCTATTTAAATCTTAACACTTTCCCCAAAGCCCGTACTTCTTCCCCAAGACCGACTTCACCCCAGCTCTATCTCTCAGCTCATCCCACGTGCACTTTTCTCAGTACTGTCCAACTATATCCAATCTCCAGCCACTATCCTGTCACTTCATGTGCTCACTGGGGTCCTTCCAAATAGGCAGGAATACTGTGTCTCTAACAATTTCTACATTCCCCCAGAAAGGCCAGGGCAATGCCAGGCTGCCGGCCTGTCCTCAGCAAATACCATTCCAGCATCCCAGGGGACTCATCCGGCCTCCCAAGGCATCAACGTTCCCTTCGCCATCTATCAACCTGAATTCAAGAAAAGAAGGCAGGCACTGAGTCGCCAAAGAGCTTTCAGTTACTCTGAGAAAAGTGCCAGATGCATAAAAATTCAGTTACCCCAGGAACGCAACGGGAATTCACACTCAAGTACTATTAAGGGTAGAACATGCCAAGGCGAAGTGAATTCCACTCATGTAACGGGCGGGATGAGTCAGGACAGAGGTTTCCATTACATCTGCTCATTTCCTAGGCTCACACTCAAACGCCATGTGTGCTGGCTTTGTGGAGGGTGTGCTCCACAGAAAGGCTCTGGTAACAATTAAGGAGGCCTGTGGGCTGGGGTTAGTGATGACTGCCCTGCCCACACGGGCAGACCTGAGCTAGCTACACACTCCTCAGGCAATGTTTGGCTCTTGGTATGCTGTGGGCATCTACAAAACAGCCTTTCTGAGAGGACAACACCCTGACTGGTCTTCCACACTAGAGTTCCATGCTTCCTCTTGTCGTAGGGAAAGGCAGAAAGGAAATGTGCCCTGTTGACCACTCTAAGGAAAAAACGTTGCTATTTAAATGTAAGCTCCTTCCAGGTGTCAAACTGACTAGCTGTGTATCAACTGTAGGGCAAACTGACCAGAAATATCTACCACTGTCTCTGTCCTCACCCCAAGGGCAAGCCAATCGTGTGACCAGATAAAGAAAAAGATTCAGGACCAACCCAAAGGCTCTGAGATGCATGTCCATACCGAGATGTCTATAAACCAGTATGGTTAAGTATGCCTCAAGGGTAACACACCTGACAAATGCTGGAGGTGATTTAAAAAAAAAAAAACAGTGAATGAGAGCCAGAGATGGGCACAACTTGAATCCCAGCACTAGGAGGCAGAAGCAGGCAAATCTCTGTGAATTCAGGGCCAGCCTGGTCTACATGAAGTTCCAGAATAGTCAGGGCTATGCAGAGACTATCATAGAAGGGGGAGGAAGAAACCAAGGTATGAGGGAGGAAAGAAAGGTTTAATCTGCAGCACCCACAAAGCGGCTTACAACTATCTGTAACCCCAAGTCTGGAGGATACTATGGCCTTGGATGGCCTCCAAGGATGCCAGACACACACACATGGACCAACACTGCATCAGCAGAGATGAGCCGTCAGAAAGGCATAGTAATAAGTACCTGGTCACTTACATCACAGAACCAACATTTCTCACTGTGTCCCCCCTAGTTAGCACCTTAGCAGGTGACAACTTAGCAGGGGACAACTATGGTGGCACCTAGCACCCTACTAGAAAGCACATGTCCAGTGCTTTGAGAAGGGGTTAGAAAAGTCCCAGAGTATCACAGCTCGGTGCTGTGCATCAGCCGTGAGCATGGCAGACTGGCCACGTGTCACAGAACCCAAGGTGACAAACTATGAAGAGGCATTCTATATAATCTTTACATTTCAGGGGCAGGGGATGCAGAACAGGCCTTGGCGGGTGTTCTCAGTGCACTATTTCTAGAGAAGGCTTGGCAATGAACATCAAACGTCTTTAAAAGAATTCATGCTCTGTGCCCCCCAAAATTCCATTTCTAAGACTTCAAGCTAAGGAAACCACTTAAGAGTAGACACACAATCTTAACTAGAAGGATATACAAAGTTATGTACACCAAAAGCCAATGCCCATTAATAAGGATTGGGCAAGTTCGCGCTACGACACGGAATGAAGAATTTTAAATACTGTAACAGAAGTGTCTCTGATCGGTTTGACATCAGCTGTCACACTGCGCATGAAGCGCCCCAGTACCCAAGCTGCAGGGCTTTGCACAGAGAGAGGAGCTGAAGAAAGCCGAGACCTGGAAATCAAGGGAGGGGATCCCCAGCCACAGGAAGACTTAAGAAATCTGGCCCAAGAGCAAGCAGTCCCTTGTGCCCGAGGTGACAGTGGCCTTCTCCCACTCCTTTAAACATCCAGGTTCCCTTCAGTGACATCTTTTGCTATGTACAGCTAGAATGAAGGGTCATCTTAGAGTCTGCTGTGCATTGCAACAAACATGTCTACTGACATACTGACTGGCAGGTGTAAAATGATGGAAAAAAAGAAATCCAAGCCGGGTAGTGATGGCGCACGCCTTTAATCCCAGCACTTGGGAGGCAGAGGCAGATGGATTTCTGAGTTCAAGGCCAGCCTGGTCTACAAAGTGAATTCCAGGACAGCCAGGGCTACACAGAGAAACCCTGTCTCGAAAAAAACCAAAAAAAAAAAAAAAAAAAGAAGAAGAAATCCAAAAACACTCAGATTTCACTTGTTAAAAACGTATGTAGAGGGACGTCTCAGCGGGTAGGAGCACTGGTTGCTAACTGGTCCTGAGTTCAATTCCCAGCAACCACATGGTCGCTCACAACCATCTGTAATGGGGCCTGATGTCCTCTTCTGGTGTATCTGAAGACAGCCACAGTGTGTGTGTGTGTGTGTGTGTGTGTGTGTGTGTGTGTGTATACATATAACAAATCTTTAAAAATGTGTATGTATAGACAAAGCTAAGGTGGTGTTCTTTCTCTCTTCCCCTCAGACAGGAGGGTCTCAGTAAATAGGCCAGGCTGGCCTCAAATTCCCAACCTTCCTGTCTCCGCTCCGACTGTTATATAAGCCTATGCTACCAGGCACAACCCGTCAGTTTTCTTTTCTTTTTCGCTTCTCCACGTTCTGATGGGGTGGATAATACAGAAGAATGTATCTGCCAAGAGAAAAACATTTCGAAATCTAAGTCCCGTTAGATGAGTGGCTGACTTCTGCGTTTAATACTGTCAATCAGATAAATTATAGAGCAAAACTAACCACAAGTTTTATAGTGTCGCTCACCTGTAGCAGCTAATTCCTATAAATTCTTATTATACAATGACCCCACCCAAAAAAAATAATAAAACCCCACCAGGTGAGGGTGGGGAGTAGGCCATCCTGAGGGTACAGGAAGAGGAACAGCCAACCACAGGGCTTTCTCTTTATTCCACCACAAAGAAATTCCCTACGTTGTAAGGCAGAGGTGGACAGGGGGCGGGGGAGGGAGGTGGGAAGGGGGCATGGAGGCCGGGAGGGGATTTATGGCAGGCTCTTGGGGAAACAGAGATCAACTGCAATCTAGTAACCACTGGCTAAGTGTGCAGTCTCCAAGCCAGCACCAGACAGAATGGAGAACCTGAGGCAATCTGCACCTCAGCCTTCCCCAGTCTATGCAGAGAGTGCTCCTCCTCAGCCTTCCCCTGTCTATGCAGAGTGCTCCTCCTCAGCCTTCCCCTGTCTATGCAGAGAGTGCTCCTCCCAGCCTTCCCCAGTCTATGCAGAGAGTGCTCCTCCCAGCCTTCCCCTGTCTATGCAGAGTGCTCCTCCTCAGCCTTCCCCTGTCTATGCAGAGTGCTCCTCCTCAGCCTTCCCCTGTCTATGCAGAGAGTGCTCCTCCCAGCCTTCCCCAGTCTATGCAGAAAGTGCTCCTCCCAGCCTTCCCCTGTCTATGCAGAGAGTGCTCCTCCCAGCCTTCCCCAGTCTATGCAGAAAGTGCTCTTTTTTTCACATCAAAGTCAACAGATGACTCAGCTCTGTCCAACAGTGACCCATGGTATTACAAAAGGCACAGGCAACCTTTGTTAGCCAGATTTCTCCGGCTGTAATAGAACACCAGACCTAAAACAACCTGAGGAGCAAAGGGTTAGAGCATAGCTTTAGTCAGAAAGGAAGGCTGGTCGGTGGGGGGCTGAAATTCAGGTAGAACCCTGGAGGCAGGCTGATTATTGACTTGCCTCCCATCCCCCATCCCTACCCCACCCCACCCCCAACCCCTGCTTTTTCAGCCTCAATTTCTAATACCAGCCAGGACTACCTGCTGGAAGGTCCCCAGTGGTCCAGGCCCTCCCAGGTCAACCATTAATCAAGAAATGGCCACAGCCAGTCCTGTCCTGTTGGGGCTCTTCTTCCCAGCTAATCCAGTTTTTGACTACAAGCCAGGATTTTCAGGAACAAACAGTTGGGAGGACAGTTAATGGTTAAAACATTATGGACGGAGAGCCCAGTGGTCAAGCGCGCCAAAACAAAACAAGAACAAACGCTGACTTCTCTGCAGAAATTAGAGGCTCACTGCATAGCCCCAAGTTGTAACCACTTCAATTCTTCCTCCTCTGAAAATCTGTCTTCTTTTTAAGACTCACAATCAGCTGGGTGGATGCAGGACGAGGATCAAATGTCAACAGACACACTTCTGTTAGGTCCAATGGAGCACTCCAAAATGGCAGTGATGGTCACGCTGCTTTAGGCCCAATAAACTGAAAAACTGTTACCAGGCAAACGACCCTAAAGGTGAGTTTTTGTTCACCAGGAAACTCTGCCCTTCATCCACCCCAAAGGTCAAGTACCCTGGGCAAAGGCATCTAGTTCTGGGTCAATCTGAACAGCTCAAAGATGCTGGCCCTGTGACCGCCATATAAAATCTGCTAGCTTTTCCACCATATTCCTCTTCCGTTGCCCCTCCCTCCAGTCTTGCCAGTTTGCAGGTTTATTTGCAATAAACTTTTCTTTCTACCCCGGAGTGGTCTGGTTTGACGGTTTTGCTGCGTCCTCGCTTACAACGTGCCCTACCTAACAGTTTTTAAAAAGTACTAAGGCCTGGGTGCTGGGTTTCAGACCCCGGACAAGTGAGGAGATGCTTATCGGGCTTCCGGGTTCTCCCAGCATCCCTCAGTCCCCACCTGTTCCAGGGCGTGGCTGGCCATACCCCGCCCTCTACCCAGAACTTCCCAATCCAGGGATAGGCTTCCTCTCCCCCAGAGGCTCTTCAAGACTCTCCAGACATTTGGGCGGGTCTCCACTCCCCATCTCCTAGCGCCTCCGGCCTTTTCTGTCTCCCAATCCGACAGGAACTTCTCTGACCTCATGCTGGGAGATCAGCGGGAACCCTCCCTTTAGGTACTTTCAATTCAGCTTGAATTGGCTATTTTGTGGGTGGAGAAATCCTATCGCGGGGGTTACAGTTTGATGGGATGAACGCCTGCTTTTTTAATCAATCCCTCACACAACATTAAAAAAAAAAAAAAAAAAAAACGGGAACAGAAAAGATGAGCGTTAAGCCCGCCTTTGATCCCAGCACCCAGACGGCAGATCTCTGAATTCAAGGCCAGCCTGGTCTACAAAACAAGTTCCAGGACAGGACACAGGGAAACCGGATCTCAAGGAAGGAACAAACAAAAGAACAATAAGAAAACGACAGAAATATATCAATATTTTAGATACCGGGTTTTTCATTATGAATAACTTTCCCCTATTAGCTGAATTCCAATGTTTGGGTTCTTTTAACAGCTGGGTCGGTCTCACATCTAAAATACAGAGGTTCCCAGCACATTTAGCATACAAATAAAACCCTTTAGAACTGGGGACTGAATGGCTGCTTTAACCTTATCTCTGCATCAAGTTCACTGCTTGATGCCTGGGTGTAAATACTCTACATCCCTCCACCCCCACACAGGGGCTGTGCACAAAACATTTATCAGCTAGCCTTCTGGATGTAGCACTTAAAAAGAAAACAAAGAACCCTAAAAAAAAGTGCTTCACAAAGATATTTGTCCTTTTCAGCTGAAAACTAGAAGAAAACCACAAATCTACTTTGGGGGGAGGGAGTGTGTTTCTAGTTATTAAATGAGATTTCTACTCCTTAAAAAGATGTAGGAGGAGGGGCTGGAGAGATGTCTCAGGTTAAGAGCACTGACAGCTCTTCCAGAGGTCCTGAGTTCAACTCCAGCAACCACATGGTAGCCCATAACCATCTGTAATTCATACAATTCCCTTTTCTGGTGTGTATAAAGGCAGCTACACTGTACTCATATACAAAAAATGAATAAATATCTTTTTTAAAAAAGATGCACTGGGAAGTTTATTACTGCAAGTCAGCAAAAATTTGTAAGGGGGGAAAAAATCCTGATAAGACCTAACTACTTAGTCAGTAATATAGAGGGGGTAACATTCAAACATTGGGTGTGGACACTTCTTCATTGTGCGTCTAATATCTGAAATCCGCTGATTAAAACTGTTTTGTTGTTGGCTTAAAGACACCTCCCACTGTGGGACAGACAGTCTAGACGAAGGAAAAAGATCTGCTTTTATTTATGCACAGACAAGGTGTCACTCACTCTCCTGCAAACCTCCTGCCTCAGCCTCCTTACTGCTGGGCTGTGTCTCCCGAGCCAGCATACCCAGCAAAACCTCTTTCCTCTGCATTCCCATTCTGTTTATACCCCACATTCTGATGGGCGCCGCCTCTTAAGCAAATGTTTGAAGCCAGAGTAAAACCTACATGGACACGAGACAGTCGGTGCCTTTCTTTCCCCTTGGGGTAGAAAACCATGCCCTCCTAAAGGACTGCCAGGCCCCACCCTTAGATTTCTTGGGCTCTCAACGGTGGGTGCTGCCTGGCTTGGCCAAGCACCAAACTCTAGAGCAGCCATCCTCAACCTGTGGATTGAGACCCCTATGGGTTGCATATCTGATATTTACATTATCAGATTCCTAACAGTGACAAAAATCACAGTTACAAAGTAGCAATGAAATGATCTTAGGGTTGGCGGATCACCACAGCAGGAGGAACTCTGTATTAAGGGCTGCCGCATTAAGAAGGTTGGGAACCTCTAGGGGGTATTTGCCAAATTGACTCCCCCACCCCCAACCCCTCTTCCCTCACAGAGAAAAAACTACAGCCCAGATTACAAACTCTGGCTTTCTGCATAATCCCTTCCAAAAGCACAAAAACTCAGGATGGGCCTTAAATAATCCTTTTGTTTACAGAGGGTCATTTCCTGCTCACACCCACAGGGTCGCACCCGATTCCCTAGGAGAGCCAACGACTTGCTCTGTTAAAAAAAAAAAAAAAAAAAAACCCTGAAACTACAGGAAAAGCACACCAGGTGTAAGAAACTCTTCTCGAACAACAACTCCAAAGTTGAGGACTGCCCTGACTTCCCCTCCCCTAATTAAGATAATTTAACAAATAAAACAAAATCCACGGGGTCAATCGTGAAAAGACTTGACAAGGGTTCTCTCCAAATAGCCCAACAGGGGCATGTTTTGGCATTCTGTGTCAGGGCTGGGAAATAAGAGTGGAGAGATAGGAATCACAATTCCTTCAGCAGCAGTGGCCAATGCCTGCAGCCACTCCCTTTAAGTTAAGAAAGGGAGGCCGGCTTCCCGAAGCAACTAAAGAGACTTGTCACGTGCCCCACACAGGGACACAGAAAATGAGATAATAAAACTGAAGGGTAGTGACAGGCTGGCCAAGAACTGACTTCTGTTTTAAAAAAAAAAAAAAAAACCTTTGAGACTGTGACATTATCCAACAAAGGGTGATGAAGGCCAGACCCAGGTCAGGTTAGGACTTGAAGGTACAAGCTAAGAGGAGCCTTCTGAAGGCCGGGTTTTCCTGCCCCATCTATCAACAGATGACTTCAGTCCGATGGCGGTAAGTAAATGATAAGGGACGATTCTTTAGTCCTGTGATGTTATCCCTTCTGCTTCACGATGAGAGGCAAAAATAAAACAAAAAATAACTCCCAAGTTTATAAAGACAAGTGGGCATGGCCTGGGGCAGCTTCCAAAGGATTCCTACACAATGAAACCCAGGTTCTTAGAGTCTAATCCAGCCACCCAAAGCTGGAACGACCCGGAACTTCTATCTCTTTGTAGGAAAAAAACAAGGAAGCTAACACAGCTTGGGACTAGACCAGGCCAGAGGCTCAGAAGTGGTCAGCCTCATTCCAAGGCAACTCCTCGTAGGTTATATAAACATTTAACCCTATCAAGGCCACAAGTCACACCTGTCAAAATTACCCAATCCTCAAATGGCCACAGTTAATTAATTTATTCCAGCCACACCTGCATTTCTGTTTCAGTGTGGCTGTGTTTAACTGGACAAAGGGGAAGAAGTCCTTTTGTGTGCAAAAGGGTGCCTGCCCCCACAGAGGATCAGTTGTCCATCTGTCTCCTCTACCATCCAAACAAAATTTGGCTCAAAGGGTGTGAAATGATACTGTGGATTTCTGTGATTTAAGGAAGAGAGGGGAATCAGAAATCTATTCACCTCAAAGACAGAAACAAAACTTAAATCTGAACCGGGTACGGGTGTCGGGTCTTGAACCCTAGCACTCCGAAGACGGAGGCAAGTGGATCTCTGTGAGTTCAAGGTTAGCCTGTTCAACAGTTTTCTGGATAGCCAGAGCTACATATATAATAAAGACACTGCCTCGGAAGGGGGGAGGGAGGGAAGGAAAAGCTAAGGGAAAAATAAAACACAATCCAGAAGTGGCTGAGGTTTTATGACAGACTTTATCACATTATAGATGTCAGCCTTTGAAAGGCAGATCTGTGTGCTTTTCACAAACAACAATGTACTGGGCGGTTCTGGAGTTGTTCTAGGCTCTGGGTTTTTTGTTGTTTTGTTTTGTTTCGTTCTGTTTTAAGAAATATTGGGCCTGGAGAGATGGCTCAGAGATTAAGAGCACTGGCTACTTTTTCTAGGAGTCCTGAGTTCAATTCCCAGCAACCACATGGAAACTCACAACCATCTATAATGGAATCTGATGCCCTCCTTCTGGTGTGCAAGTATATATCTGTAGACATAGTAAATCTTTTTAAAAAATAAATAACACAGGAAGTTCCTGCTGCCAGAGTCCCTAGAGGCACAGAACCAACAAGTGCAACAGGCACACAGGCAGTATAGCACTTAGGCTAAGGGGAATGACAAGGTCAAAACTAATCTGTAATATACAGAATAGCTGACACAGAGGTCCTGAGGCAGGAACAAATATGGTAAATGGGACCCAGTAAGGACCAGGCTACTAAAGCATCGGAAGTGATGCTGGGATCTGGGTCAGAGGTCCAGCAAGAACCAGCCTCACAAACCTCATGTACCCATCTGTAAAACCTCAAAACCAATGACCTTCTCAGCATCCCTTGTTTTCTTAACCCTTTGTTAAAGAGTAACATTGAATGCCGGGCAGGTGGGGATGGGAAATCGAACATTGGCACGCTTCCAGCGCACGCACACATCCATGCACACACACACATGCACACGTAAACACGCACTCACAAAATCCAGTTGTCATCTCATGGGGGGGGAGGGCTGAGGGGAGTATGTCAAGAACAGCCTTGGCTACATCGTGAATTAAATGCCATCCTAGTCCATTTAGAGCCCTAACATCTTAAAGGAGGGGGTGGAGCACAGTGAATTAGTATCCACTTTGGACTAGGTACATAAATGTTAACCAACTATCAGGGCAAACCATAAGCCTTTTTTTTTTTTTTTTTTTAATTTCAGGTTTGTTTAGAAACTACATAACCCTGGCTATCCTAGAACTTGCTCTGTAGATCAGACTTGCCTTGAACTCACAGAGATCCACCTTCCTCTGGATTCTTTTTGTTTGTTTGTTGGTGGGTTGTTGTTGTTGTTGTTTTTTTGTTTTTTTTTTTTTTTTTTTGAGACAGGGTTTCTCTGTATAGCCCTGGCTGTCCTGGAGCTCACTTTGTAGACCAGTCTGGCCTCGAACTCAGAAATCCACCTGCCTCTGCCTCCCAAGTGCTGGGATTAAAGGCAAGCGCCACCACGCCCGGCTTTCCTCTGGATTCTTAAGACTTGGTGGATTCTAAGGCTTGTGTCACCACTGCCTGGCTATCTCCACTTCTTTTTCTTTTTTCTTTTTTTAAGATTTATTTATTTATATATATACACTGTTGCTGTCTTCAGAGACTCCAGAAGAGGGCATCGAATCTTACAGATGGTTGAGAGCCACCATGTGGTTGCTGGGATTTGAACTCAGGACCTTTGGAAGAGCAGTTGGTGCTCCTCCGCTTCTTTATATTAACATTGAAAAAGAGACCCCTACCCCTATGAGCACGACTCCACCAGTCATTACAGGAAAAGCACAAATAAAGGAGAGGGCTAATTGAAAACCAAGACTAGTCCCTAATGACCCAACATCCAAAAAGCAGGTAAGGCGGGGGAGGGTCCTTACTCACTCTCCCAGCACACTAGCTTCTTGGAGCATTCTGGAAGGATACTACATTCAAAAACAGAGAGAGGCCTTTTGGAACCTCCCGCCTCCTAAGTCTTGCGAATCACACATACTACAAGGTAATTACACCTTGGTAGCACTTCCCCTCTGAGCACAAAGGGAGACCTGGGCTACTTCAGTAATAAGATCGCACTTTTGGAGCTTGTCCCCTGGTCCCCGGCGGCCTTGAGTAGGCAGCCTAGAGGTGACAAAGAGGAATTTTCACAAAATGTGATCCTGAGGCGTCAAGAAGAAAATCCTCTGTAGGCTCTCCCCTGGGATTGCACTGGCTAGTGACCAGCATATCTACACGGTGACATAAAGGAGTCTCGGCAATCAGATGACCTCTCGTCATTAGCATCACTCCTGAAGGGACTAACTGAAGTACCCGGCTAATTCTGAGACGCTCAGGTTTCTCCTACCTTTGCGAAATCCCAAATGCTGACAGGATTAAACTAGGCTGCCTAAACCCGTCTTTTGGCTTTTAAATTGGTGCAACAATACCGCACTACAGGTCGAAATCCTGGCCTCTCTTCCTGGTGTGTCCCTGTCTTTTCCTTCTCTTTGCTGTTCATTAACACAGATCATAATGGCTTGCAAGGTCTAGACCTTGCAAGAAATGCAGCCACAAGTTGTGACTGTTTCCTTTCCTTCCCGGGACTTAGCCGGGCACCAAACAAGACAGCAGACCCACAGAAAAGCCAGAAATGAAAATTCTGACCCATAGGGCATACGGCCTTGGGCAGTCTTTTTTTAATTTATTTTTTTTAATCTCCGATAAAAATAAAATTCAAGCTTCTCTAGATTTTGATAGCTTGGCCTTCAACAACAACAAAAAATCCTGCAAGTCTGGGAGCTGATGACAAGTTTAAGAAAAAGGCAAACTCCTCGGACTCTGATGAAAGGGGGAAAAAAAACCCATGAGAAATACTATATATACCTAGATATTTCTGACTCCTGCCCTCCCCCACCCCCAGCTGATAAAGATAGCAAATACTATTATAACCAGGCAGTTTCTAAGTAATACATCTTTATGTATTAAAATTAGTCTTTTTCCCTGAGAACTCTCGATTTTTCCCCCTGTCCCCAGAAGCCTTTTCTCTTTGCTTGCTTTTCATCACAAGGTTTCCCAGGGATGGGAACTCCATTTTCTGGACACTCGCCGACATGACCCACATTTTCAATTACCAGCAGCTACATATGCAAACTATTCTGAAAAAGACCTTCTTTCAACATCTGGCCTATCCTGTGCACCCCGAACCCAGAACTCCTTGCTGCCTGGCCTCGTCTGTACTTCGACAAATATCGTCATCCAAAGAAGGACCCTTCTATGGCACACTTCAGCCCTTTCCTGCAGCCCGGGGCCTCGCTGATTCTTCTGTAGCTGGCTGCGCTGTGTGTCCTGTCCCACTGCAACAGGATGCTGCGGAGGACAGAGGCCCCCACTTCCTAGCTCAGAAAGCAACTGCCTTGTTCATCACCTGCTGGTCAATACTCCCCCTAAACACCCTCTTTTCTTTTGGCTTTTGCTTGCTGCTCCTCAAACAGGATCCACACGGGCTCCCTGCCTGCCATCTTCCCGCAGCAAATCGGATCACACTCAGAAGAGTCACTGACTCTCTGGTGAAGCTCCACCACCTTCTTAAGAATAGGCTTGCGGGCTGGAGAGATGGCTTAGCGGTTAAGAGCACCGACTACCCTTCCAAAGGTCCTGAGTTCAAATCCCAGCAACCACATGGTGGCTCACAACCATCCGTAATGAAATCTGATGCCCTCTTCTGGAGTGTCTGAAGACAGCTACAGTGTCCTTACATATAATAAATAAATCTTAAAAAAAAAAAAAAAAAAGACTAGGCTTGCTTCTGGTTCAAGCCACCTCAACCTTCATGGCACCTGTTAGCTTGTGCATGACTGCCCCTCCGTGAAACTGAGCAGCTGTGCCAGGCAGGCAACGCACATTTTCAGTGGCAGCATTAGGGAAGCAGAGGCAGGCGGATCTCTTGAGTGTGAGGCCAGCCTGGTCTACGAAGCAAGTTCCAGGACAGCCAGGGCTACACAGGGAAAGCTGTCTCGCAAAAAAACAAAAAAGGAGCAACAGAAAAAGGGGAGACTCTTCTGGATCCCAGCATCCCTCCGGGGTCCACACCTGAAGGCCCTCATCAGTCAGTCACAGTCACACGGGCGCAGTTCCATAAAACCAACAGCGAAACACCAGTGCTGGCTGGACTCATCTGGACACACCTGTAATCCCAGCAAGGACACACAAACATGAAGGAAAAACAAACAAACAGAACCCTGCATTAGCTTCTGAGGATACTAAAGGAAAAAAAAGAAAAAAAAAAAGGCCGGGCGGTGGTGGCACACACCTTAAATCCCAGCATTTGGGAGGCAGAGGCAGGCAGATTTCTGAGTTCAAGGCGGTCTACAGAGTGAGTTCCAGGACAGCCAGGGCTATACAGAGAAACCCTGTCTCGGAACACCCCCACCCCCCGCCCAAAAAAAAAAACAAACTGGTTATAGGTGTCCCATGCTTAACCTGTAATAGAACACACAGAAATAAAAACTAAGCAAGAGGCAGGGACTGGCCAGGCGTAGTGGCTTACGCCTTCATCACAGCTCTTAGGCAGAGGCAGGTACCCAGCCTGTTCTCCACACCAAGCTCCAGGGCAGTCAAGGCTACCACAATGAGACACCCTGTTTCTCTACATAAATATTAGTGATTGATATTCCTGAAATTTTCAGAGGCTAAATGATCCTGGATAGTTCTGTTCTGCAGACGGGGGCAACTTAATTCTCATAAACTCGAGCCCACACATATCCCTAAGTCAGCTTCAAGTTCCAGGTTACATCAAGAAGCATCCCTCGCCAGGCGTGGTGGCACACGCCTTTAATCCCAGCACTCGGGAGGCAGAGGCAGTGTATTTCTGAGTTCAAGGCCATCCTGGTCTACAGAGTGAGTTCCAGGACAGCCAGGGCTACACAGAGAAACCCTGTCTTGAAAAACAAAACAAACAAACAAACAAACAAACAAAACAAAAACCAACAACAACAACAACAACAACAAGAAAAGCATTCCTCGACTCCTCAGATATATACGCATACATAAACATCTATACCCACAGGCATGCACTGCATTAAGGCTGTTTAAAATATTTTCCCAGTGCACGTTAAAGATAGAGATGTGAGCAGGCAAGGTTAAGCCAAGTCATCCTTCATAGAAACTCATCTTCATCGGGGTCTAGCCCAGTTTTCATCAACAGGGGCCTTCAATTTAAAGGCTGGTCCTCCCTGGGCTTCCCACCCACTGAACTATGCATCCGTTCTTGCTCCAGCTACTGAGGTTCATTCTCCTCATTCCTCCCGAAGGTTTTTTTCTTTGCCCAAAGCAAGCACTGTTCAAGAGGAACACTGGCAAGGCCCTTTCCCCTGCCCCAGGCAGACCAGACACTAAGGTGCCAAAGGAAACTGAACGCAAACATTTCAAAGTGCCTGTCACACAGAACAGGCTAGTTGGGAGGGTGGGAGGCCTCTCTACTCTTCCACCTAGCTAAGGCTTCTGGCAGCCCCTGACCAGAAGGTCAAAAAGGAGTTAGTTACCCAGGAGAATCCAAATTCTATTGGTCAAAACCCAGTAGCTCTATGGGATGATCATGTTTATCTGATGGACTCACCTTGATGGCTCCATCAAGAACTACAGGTGAGAAAGCATTTGCTAATATGTGGGCTCACCACCTTTTGAAATCTCTAATAGGAAAAGGACTGTCAGTATTAAGCAGGTAGCTAGCCGGCCTTGCATATTTCCAAATTCTACACCTATAAGGATGTGTGCATGTGTGTGTAGGGCAATGGGATTGGCGTATGGAAGTGTGACTATTAAGAGTATTGTTGGGGGCTGGAGAGATGGCTCAGCAGTTAAGAGCTCCGACTGCTCTTCTGAAAGGTCCTGAGTTCAATTCCCAGCAACCACATGGTGGCTCACAACCATCTGTAATGGGATCTGATGCCCTCTTCTAGTGTGTGTCTGAAGACAGCTGCAGTGTCCTCATATAACTAATAATAAATAAGTAATATTATAGTATTGATAGGTGGTACTCACCTCCTCTGCGGAACTGTATGACAGAGGCAATGCCGACCTAGGAGCTAAGCAGAGATGACAACCTCTTGGGAAAATGACGCCTGGGTGGTGGACACAGAAACCGAGGTTACAACCTGAATCCTGCTCAGCGTGGACCAGAACAGGGGAAGAAAGCAGGAGTTCTGCAGAACACGGGGGCAGACTGTACAATCCCCACTGTCATGTGTGGGTTTTGTTCTGTGCAGATCAGACCTGTGCGGAAGGAAGGATTGGGGTTGGGGTATCACAGGACCCAGCATGCGGCATCAGTTGGATTGAGAAAGGATATTAGAACGTGGCCAGCAACTGAAGAGCACTACAATGATTTGTGACAAACCAAGGCGCTCAATCTCATGACAAAGGCCCGAGTCCGGCCAAGCCAGATACAACCAAGCTGACAGTGATCCCCTACAGGGCTCACGGAGAAAATGAACAATCCTCAAGGCATTGCGCCATGTGTTCAGTCCACCATTATGGAAATGCAGCAGAAAATTCACCATGGTCTGTATGTGATTCACCAATCATATACGTTTTATTTATATTGGGTTTCATGTACAACTTAAAGAACTGTTTTGGAGGGAGGAAAGGGAAGACAGAAATGAGGTGGCTACATTATGATATCAAAAAATAAAAAAAGAAAACTATTACACTTGAAAATTCCTCTTTGCTCAAAAAAAACACAGACCTCAGGACATCCAGAGCCTGCTCGCTCTTCCGTAAAATTTTCCAGGACGCAAAAATTTTCCCTGCCAGGACTCTGCCTTCAAATTTTTAGCTTCCAAATAGTCTATTTTATTTATATATATTTATCATAT
The DNA here is from genome assembly GCF_000001635.26 of Mus musculus. Taxonomy (NCBI): domain Eukaryota; kingdom Metazoa; phylum Chordata; class Mammalia; order Rodentia; family Muridae; genus Mus; species Mus musculus. The sequence goes on from NC_000074.6 coordinate 33,924,531, forward strand.
ATATGTGTGTGTGTATGTGTATGTATATATATACATATATATACACACACATGTATATATAAAATACTATATACAATATAAACACAATATAGCTATATATATATATACATACATACATACATACATACATACATACATATACATACATACATGCACACTACATGTGTAAAAGCAGTATGCAACAAATACACAGTTCTACAGAACATACTAAGGGCTGCCTAACATTCCCTATGAAGTTACATAATAATTTATTTAGCAAATCCCCCTTTGCTGAACAGTTTCTGTTAATTTTCACAATCATAACTCTGCAATAATCACCCATAGAAAGAGATCTTTAGTACACCCTATTTCCTCAGAGTAAATTCTTAACAATGCAGGCACCAACTCAAAGAGCCAGGATGTATTTTGATGCCTCCTGTCAAAGCCCCTCAGAGCCAGGGCCCTAATTTCCAACGTGTTACCACGTTCCCAGTTAGTTTATCACCCCAGCACTAACGCTAAGTGCAGCAGAAAACAGGATCCTACACAAACAGTCTGAGACAGTGTCTCCAAAGAAGCCTCTACGTCAACCAAAGGATGGAGTCAGAGCACTGCAAACAGAGAGTAAGCACTACAAGGGCTCACCAGCTGATCAGAGAAACTGGAAAACCACTTTTGGCAAAGCAGCCTAAAATGCATGCCATATTGGCAGTGCTCTTGGGCTACTGTCCCCACATGAGGTCACATTTCCATCCAAATCACGGTTAGGGAGTCCTAGTCCATGACTGAAACATGTTTTCTGTATTAGATTTGGTTTGCAACAATAGGTCAAATTGTACCAAACTACCCTGGATCCTTCCAGAAGCCATGTCAAGTAACCATCATGCTCAAGGAGAACCTGAGGTTACCACATCACTGACATTAGCGGTTTAGAGTACTGACTGCTCTTCCCAAGGTCCTGAGTTCAAATCCCAGCAAGCACACGGTGGCTCACAACCATCCATAATGAGATCTGACACCTTCTTCTGGTGTGTCTGAAGACAACTACAGTGTACTTATTTACCAAAGAGAGCGGGGTTGAGGGAGCAGAGGTCATAAATTCAATTCCCAGCAACCACATGAAGGCTCACAACCATCTGTACAGCTAGTGTTCTAAAATACATAAAATAAAATAAATATTAAAAAAAAAACAACTTACAACCCCAATGCTTAGGCAAAATACCCAACACTCTGAAAGACCTAAAGTAAAAATTGCATGCATGACCCTCATAAGATCTGACTTGATGCCATTTCTGCCAAACACCGTTGCTACACTGCCAACTCTTGCTTCTCTTAGGTAGACCTTATACTGCTTTTCCTGAACTGAGATGTATTTTAAACTGCTTCAACAGAAGGTGATCCACCTAAAAATGGCATGAGTGGCATGAATGAATCTAAAAATACAACCAAATGACAAATTTATCTCATTCCCACCCCCCAAAACACTCACTGATAGGTCGTGTAAGACACAATGTAAGAACATAAAAACAAACAAACAAAAAACCGTTTGAGACAGTATTTCACTTTGTAGCCCTATCTGGGATAGAACTTGCTATGTAGACCAGACTGGCCTCAGACTCACAGAGATCCCCCTGGCTCTGCCTTACAAAATGAAGGCATCACACCACACCCAACTAAGAACTTTTGTTCTAAAGCAGAGCCTTACCATGTGTGAAGACTTGCTTCTAAACTTTCAATCTTCCTGCCAGAATTACTTTCTTGCTTTCTTAATTGCAAAAATAATGTAAGAACAATGCAATACTCTGTACATACAAACAAAACCCTTGCAACTCTCAGGTCCCGGTAAGATGACAACTTGGTTGTCTTTGCAAAAAAATTTGCAAGAGAGCATCCACACAGAACACACTAGAAAGCCAGATGTTTTATCTCTTACACAGCTGCAAAATCCTAAAATTACTCTCCTCTGTTTTAAGAGCTATACAAAGCTGCACACTCTCCAAAACTTTTCAACTACAGACTGATGTAGAAATTTTCCTAAGTCCTAGGTTTTTTTAATTCTGCACAACTGTATCCCTGTGAGCAGCTCAGCCTCATTATTGCAAAGTAAGCCACTACAGGTGTAGGGTTAAAACATGCTGGGTGATAAGAGGAGCTGGTTTCAAATGTAGAAAGGAAAAAGAAGAAAGCCTTGCATTCTCCAATGGAGGATATAAAAAAAAGTCTAAACCCACGGTGACCTAGGAAATAAATTGTTCTCTCTTACTGACGGTTGGACTCACTTTTCTAACTCAATTCAGTGGCCACCAGAAACTGCAAGCATATTTTCTTCTTTTTCTTCCTTTTTTAAAATTTTTTTTTTTTTGAGACAGGGTTTCTCTGTATAGCCCTGGCTGTCCTAGAACTCACTCTGTAGGCGTGCGCCACCACCACCCGGCTGCATATTTTCTTCTTGTCTTCATGTATGTATACATGGTGTGTGTGTGTGTGTGTGTGTGTGTGTGTGTGTGTGTTCTGTTTCCCAGAGTCCACTCCAAGGCTCTTCAATGTGTCAGAACACATTGCTGATCCACTGGGTGGGCAGGGAATGGGTCCAGCATTGTGGTTTTGTATAATGACAAGCACATTAATGGGACTCACCAAATACTCTATTTATTTTACTTGTGGCTTTCAGGGTTATGGAAAAAAAAGGGGGGGGGGAGAGTAGGAATTTTTCAAAAACCAAGTATACACAGAGAGCAGAGAATTATGATAAAAATGACCTGGATCACTCAGACCAATTTTGTTTCTATGATGCTAGCTAGCCAGGTGTGGTAGGTAACAAATGCCTTCAATCCCAGCATTCTTAGGAAGGAAGACAATTTCAAAGCCTGACTGTGTGACCTGGGAGACCCTACTTATAAACAAAATGTACAAAGTAGCCAGAGAGTGTTTGCCTGGCATGCCTAATGGTCCAAGGTTCACTGGGAAAAAAAAAAAAAAAAGTCAAGGAATTAAGATCACTCTTGACAGTTGTCTGTATTCTCCACACTCCCACCAGTACACAACAAAGCTCTGGAACCTTCCTGCTGGGTCCATTTCTCAAATAACGCCAGTTTTCCTAGCCAACAGTTAACACTTCCCAGAATCACGTGCTGTTCCTACCTGACTGGGGGCACAGGGTAACAAGGCAAATAAGTCAGATGATTGCACCAGCCCGGCCTTTACTTACTAGATGAGATCACCAGGAGTAGGGAACCTTAGTTCGGCAAGCACTTTCAGCTAAGATGGACCAAGAGAAAAATCTGACTTGCCATAATTTTAAATCAAATGGGTATGGGACTTAGAGACAAATCTATTGTATTAAAACCTTGAAAACAAACAAACAAAACCAAACAAACAAACAAAAAAACTATGAGGTTCTGTTAGCTTCCAAAATCATTTTGAAAGAAGCAAACTTTATTTTTGTTGTTGTTGTTATGAGCTTTTTCCCAGTTTCGACTTTCCTGAACCAGATGAAGGAAACAAGGTCGTCGGCTTCCCAGAATCTCTCTCTTAGCAGAGCTAAGGGCACTGCTGATCATGAATGAGTTACCCTGTGTTAATTAAAACATGTGAAACACCAGCAATCTCCTAAAGAGCAAAGGGGCCATCTTTTTTTTTTTTTTTTTTTTTTTTTTTGGTAAGTTTAACTGGTCAGGAAATAAACTGAAAAACAGCCGGAACTTGCAGACGGCCCCTGGCTTTGTTATAAAACAGTATACACAAAACTTTCCAAAGCAGTATTGCTGATAAAATAGCTAATTTCTTCAGGTGAAGAGGCAGTTTTTCAACTCTTCCATTCATTTAAGAGGCACCAAGTCACAACTGAGCTAAGATCTATTTTTGCATTGATTTGCATACGTTTCGATCTCTCCTGTCTTCCCCATTTAAACAGTTCCCACTTTACCAGTGGATAGTTCACGCAGGTCTGAGTTGGGTAGATGGATACTCTTCTTTAATGTTTGGTTTCACTCTCTGTGTTTAAGTTTGCACAAGCGTCCCAATACTCTCACCATACTAACTGCTTTAGAGTCAGTTCGGGTTGTGTACGTCCCCTTTATTAGGATGTAAATTACCTGTAAGAACACTTTTTTACGTTATAGTGGGATGGGCAGTTTCTGCTACTGCACACTCAATTCTGGGAGACCTTTAAAATGGTAAATATAATTTCTTGTATTCCAGATAACACATTTGCAGGAGTGAAGGCGAAACAGGATATCACAAAACTGACAAAATTCACGAGCCCCAAGTACACCCCCGTCCACCACCGGCGTTTTCAGTAAGAAACGCACCACAGCCGCAAATTGTTTGTAAATTCCGAGTGTGCCACATAAAGTTGTGATTTTCCCCCCTTTAAAAACACCCTCCACGCACCTTTGCTTTGGGGAACCCAAAGCTTTTAGCCCTTGTTACTCTACGCCCCCACCCCCACATTCGACCTCTCCCAGGTTCGGCGGGGGTCTCCGACTCATCGGAGAAGAATGCGTCCTATGAGTTATCTATTAATCCAAAATGTCTCAGCTAAGAAGATATTTCACCCAGAACTTTTAACACCGAAAGGGAGGGAGGGAGTAAGAGAGGGAGGGGAGCTGGGGTCGGAAGTATCTTTTACTGAGAACTTTCCCAGAGTTTCTCCCTTCGCCATACCTCCCTCCCTCCAATTTCCAGCTGCAAGACGCAAGAACCCAAGTCCTGACCCTCCCTGGTCCCAATCATCTGAGGTCACCCGGGAGTCAGCTCTCGATTCCGCTTTCAACATCCCGAGTAGACAAAGCTGAGCATTCTACTTACAAAAGTCTCGGGAAAGTCCTCAAAACTTATGCAATAACCAGAGGCAGGCGGACGCGCGTGGACCCAGTCCCGCGCCCTCCGGACGCCCGCGTCCCGTGCTACTCCCCCCAGCCCCGGCCCGTGCGCCCCGCGCCCCCCAGCCAGTCCCCCTCAGTACCTCCTCCTCCTGAAGGTTGGCCTCGCTCGGGGTGTTCTCCTTCTCGGCTTTGCCGCCGCCGTTCATCTTCCCGGTCCTTCGTCGCCGCGCGGGACTGGGGCGCGGGGTTGGAGGCGAGGGCGAGGGCGCGCTCGCCCGCTGCTACCTTCCCCCGGGGCGGGCTGCGGGGCTGGAGCCGGGCGGCGCAGCGGAGAGCCGAGACGGACCGGCGGGCGGGGACCTCCGAGAGGCCGGGCGAGCCCCGGAGTCGGGACGCGGCCGAGACCGAGGAGGCGAGGCGGCGGGCGCGGTTGGGACCGGAGCCGCCGAGGACGCGCTGCTGGCAGGCTCTGGGCAGCGGGGCCGCACGCAGCGCGCTTTCTCTCGCCTTCCTCCCTCCTCCCCTCCCTCCTCTCCTCCCCTCCCTCCTCTCCTCCCCTCCCTCCTCTCCTCCCTCCGCCCTCCCTGGACGTGCGCGGCCGGACGCAGCCCAGAGAGACGCGGATCGGGACAGCGAAGCCCCCCGCGAGAGGAGGGGCGCGGGGCGGAGCGGTCGAACCCAGGGCTGGGCTGGGCTGGGCTGGGTTGGGCTTGGGGGAGGGGGGGTCGGCACCGGGGTCACGAGGCCGCGGGGACCGCGGGCGGAAGGTCGGGCCGCCCCTTCTTTCTCCAACCCCGTGGACCTAGGCGTCTGGGCGGGCCAGCGGCGGTGGGCTTGGAGAGGGGGCTCAGAGCCGAGGACAAGCCTTTCGGGGTAGGGGTGGGGGGCACATGGACTGGAGCGCGCTACTTTTGTTTGCTTGCTTTTCACGACGGGTGTGCACCCAAACCCACCCTCCGTGGCAATACCCGCCGAGACTCGGTTCTTCCCGGGCAGAAAGGTGACGGGCACGCGGGACAGCCCACCACCGAGCCCCGCTTTTGCAGGACACCGCTTGCCACCCCATTGCGGGTGCCCGAGTACAGCGAAACCTCCCAGCCTCCCCCCGCCCCCCCCACTTCGGCCGCTATCGCTCTCTAGGCTTCCGGCCGCCCCTGTTCAGACTCGCACAGCCGGCACCAGACTGTTCTGGAATCGGGTCTGTTTACATCACTCTACGGGGAGCCCCTTCCTGGAATACAGGACTACGTCCTGTTTATCTCTGCCATAACTTAAGTAGGCTACCTGGAGCGTAGTCCCGGAGCGTAGTAGGCCCTCCATATGTACTTGTTGACTAAATATCCCTCACTGCCCCTCAAAGGTCAAGACATTTATCTCTAGAGAATCAAAGCAATTACCCAACACCGGATGACCGCATAGCTTCCACTTCCTCATCTATAAAATGAATAAATATTTCATACATATATACACACACATACATATTCTCCCATTTCACTGATTATATATATACACACACACATATATATTACAATCATTATATGTGTGTGTGCATATATGTATGTATGTATGAATATATATATATATCCCAGGGTTTTAGAGATTATAGGTGGGGCGAGCCTCAGGTTCCTAACACCCATACTTGCACAATTGTGGTTTACAATAGGCGGAAGCTAGCATTATTATTAAGGAAGTTTCCATTTTCCTGGTCCTAGAGAACTTTTCCAACAATAGATCCTGTAAGCTCCTAGACTTTTGACTAGTTTGGACAGACATTTAAAACCCACGATTCAGCGGATGGTGCCTGTCTCTCTGAGGAAGTTCGTCTGGCATGCCGCACCAATCACGATTTCTCATTTATGGCTTGGTTTAACTGTTTATCTCTTTCTCCCTACTCCACATTCTTTACCCTTCCCCGCTTTGTGTGCGGTTGGGGGTGGGGTGAGGCGGGAGAGGGTGGGAGCTGAAGATAAGGGCCCTGCCTTTAGGCAATTCAAAGTAGTGTTGTGGAGACAAGATACCCCAAACAACTCCAAGGCAACATAGTCGCTGAATCCTGGTTCAAATTATAAAAAGCAGGATACGCGCAACGTCGTTCTTTTGCTTTTAAAGGCGTTGCGAAGTGAAAATCCATAGTGATACTTGGTTTTAGATCATAAGTTTTCTTTGAGGGGATCTGGAGACGTGGGAAAGTTTCTAAAGGAAAATAATGTTTTAAGTTGCTGTCATAATACCACTGCTCTCTGTAGGAACCAAGATGCCTTCTGGGAGGAAATGAACCAAGAGTCTTTGGAACAGCGGTAGAAAAAGTTCAGAAGCAAAACTGCAGTTGATTGGAAACTTTGTCCGCGTTTTGATTTATTGATTGTGCTGATTGGCAGCTCTTTGCTCGGCCGGTTTTTCAGTCAGTTATAAGAGGAACCACGAGGGGGCAGTGTCTTTCTGAGCGATACGTGAGTGGTGGGCTTGGGTGGCTGCACCGGCCAGTAGAACTAGCTAGCCCTTTGCCCTTCTTGGCGATTCCTGCCTGAATACACTCCACAGAGAGACATTGTTCCGCAGGAGCCTGGCAAGGACCCAAGAAAAAAATGACAAGCTGGTCCTTAACGGTTCCAGTGGGAACCCATTTACAAGAAGGTAGATTAGGTTGTGTGGTTTCAGGATGCTGGGAGAATCTCTGCTCTCACCAGGAAAAAAAAGTGGCTTAATTCCAGGTATGGAACCTGATTTTTTTTTCTTTCTTCCTTTCTTTCTTTCTTTCTTCTTCTTCTTTTTTTTTTTTATCTTGAATTCAAACCAAAACTTTGTCTTTTGTTATAAAGTTATCAACCTCTGGTGTAAGAAAGAATAATAAAAAATTAAAAAAAGAAAGAAAGAAAGAATAAGTCCTGTGAGGGGAACCTGCCTGGCATCTTTGTGTGTTCCCAGCATCTGGACAGTGCCTAACACATAGCAGGCACTGTTATTTTTAATGAATAAACACACCAGGTAGTGGTGACACACGCCTTTAATCCCAGCACTCTGGAGGCAGAAGCAAGCAGATCTGAGTTCCAGGCCAGCCCATGATCTACAGAGCAAGTTCCAGGAAAGCCAGAGCTACACAGAGAGATGCTTTCTCGAAACAAACAAAACAACACAAACAAACGAACATCCTGATGGTGTATAAAAATGGTCACTACACGGGGTCATAATTAAATTCTGGAAGGTCTAGCCTGGATGGAGACACTGCCTACAATAGGAGGATTGAAGAAAAAGATTTCAAGAAATGAAATGTAAAAAAAAAAAAAAAAAAAAAAAAAAAAAAAAAAAAAGGGCTGGTGAGATGGCTCAGTGAGTAAGAGCACCCTACTGCTCTTCCGAAGGCCAGGAGTTCAAATCCTAGCAACCACATGGTGGCTCACAACCATCCATAACGAGATCTGACTCCCTCTTCTAGAGTATCTGAGGACAGCTACAGTGTACTTTAAATAAATAAATAAATAAATCTTAAAAAAAAAAAAAAAAAAAAGTATGGTTCGAGGCCAGCCTGGTCTACAAATTGAGTTCCAGGACAGCCAGGACTATAAAGAGAAACCCTGTCTCGAAAAAAAAAAAAACAAAAACAAAAAAATCACACCACTGTATTGACAAAGAAGGCAATCAAGTTGTCAGAGACAGCAGAGTACTGTCTCAGTGCAGTAAGAGAGTGAGATAATACGACACCTGGAAGACAGGATTTCATTTCTATCCTTTCGGTAAAGGAATGGTATGGACTTATTTGGAAGAAAAAAAAAATTCCAGTAACGTATTAAACAACAAAACCCAAGGAAAACCTGCAAGCCGACCTTCAATATTTATAATCTGGTTGCAGCTGTAAGAAAAGGAGGAGAGGGAGGAAAGGAGGAAGGAAGAGAAGACTCAGGAGTTATATGTTCAGCCAGGCTATAGTGATCTTTATAACTTATTTACTATCTCAAGGATGAAGTTTCACCTACGGTAGCTGATAGTTGCCCGGCATGCGAAGAATTATAAGACAACAAAGGGAGTTTATATCCCTGCAAAACAGGGCTATTGACCGGGAGACATTTGCCCTCTCACCTGCCTCTTGTTCGGCCATATTTCTGCCTGGCCTGCAAGGTTGCATACCAGGTTGAAAGGGAAATATTGTGTGCACCTGTAGTCCCCGTGAGTCATCACTGCTACGCTGGCAGCCGTCCTTTTGAGAGTTGCTTTAAGAAATCCAAACCCGTAATTATGTCTTAAATGTTTGTCTCTGGGAATTGCAGGCATGAAAGGTCTATTTGGGGGCTATTTGCACAGCTCGGAGTTATTGCAGCAGGAGGCTGCAGAACCTACCATGAGTGTTACAATTGTTAACTTTGTTGATCCAAAGTTTTCCAACCAGTTACTATTTTGTTGGCGTTATTTTATCCTTGACAACACAACTCTTCCTTAGTTCACTGCCATCTTTTTTTTTTCTTTGTTTTGTTTTGTTTCTTCTTTTTAATAGTGGCACATGATATTTACCATCTTAGCTATTTAAACGCACAGTTTGGCAGTGTTAAATATATTCAACCTGTATGGCATTCCCTGATTTTTATCACCTCCTCAGTTGTAAAAAACAAACAAACAAACAAACAAAAAACCCTCTCCCTCATTTTGAGAAACACAAGCAGCCACAGGCTAGACCAGACAAGGAAGAAAATCAGGTTCCCAGCCTCCAGCTCCAGCCAGATTCTCAGCACAGAGGATCAGTGCCTATTGGCCATCCTTTTTGAACATATTGTCTTGGAAATAAATCCTCCAGCCCCAGGTGAGCTGTCCAAATTGATGCCATGTGGGAAAAAAAGGTGAGCCTTCTCCAGCAAATGCTGGAGAAGTTACAAAATTGTTAGTAATTATATATGAAAAAGTAAATGCTGTTGTACTGTGCCAGTAAGCCTTGGGTGGCTTTTTAAACAGCATTCAACAAAGGAGTGTAATTGCAAATCCTCAGATAGGGTCCCACTATAAAATAAAACCGAGGCAAATTAAGCCATTGGGGTGGCACTGGGAGTGGGACCTGGAAAAAGTTTCCATCTTGAGGAATCTGTTAGCAAAAAACAGTATTCAAGGACAAGCTGCACCTAATTCAGAGACTAGAAAGAAAAATAATTAGTTAAATTAGCTTGCAGGAGTGGCTACAGAGATGGCTCAGCAGTTAAGAGCACTGACTGCTCTTCCAGAGGTCTGAGTTCAATTCCCAGCAACCACATGGTGGCTCACAGCCATCTGTAATGGGATCTGATGCCCTCTTCTGGTGTGTCTGAAAACAGCTACAGTGTGTTCATCATATATATAAAATGAATAAATAGAATCTTAAAAAAAGAAAGGGAGGCAGAGGCAGGTAGATTTCTGAGTTCAAGGCCAGCCTGGTCTACAGAGGGAGTTCCAGGACAGCCAGGGCTACACAGAGAAACCCTGTCTCGAAAAAAAAAAAAAAAAAAGCAAACAAAGAAGAAGAAGAAGAAGGAGAAGGAGAGGAAGAAAAAGAAAGAAAGAAGCTTGCAGGAAAGAAAAAGCACATAATGTACACATATACCAAGCTGTGGACATTTCCAGATAGAATATTAAAGGATTGGCTGGTTTTGTTCATGTGTTTATTTATCAGTAGTGGAAAAATCTAGCTCTCGACGCTTGCAAGCATCTCTGCTACTCAGCCATACCCACTACCTGAAAGATTTGATTTATTTGTTTTCTACATTTTTCTTTTGTTTTGAACGGAGTTTCACCATGTAGATCTGCTGTGCCTGTAACTCACTGTATAGAGCAGGCCAGTATCGAACTCGCAAAGATCTGCCTGCCTCCACCTCCCAAGTGTTTTCTACATGTTTAGTGGATATTCATTTTACAAAGTAACGGGGTAGTGCTAGGACATCTTTATGTGTGTGTTGTGTGGACTGTAGCTGTTCTCATCTTTCCATTAACCCGTCTCTCCCTACCCAAGCTGCCACAAACACAAAACAAGACAAACACAAGCTCTTTCCTCTTCCCAAAAGAATTCACCCTTGGACTTTCTTTCTTTCTTTCTTTCTTTCTTTCTTTCTTTCTTTCTTTCTTTCTTTCTTTCTTTCTTTTTTTTTTTTTTTTTTTTTTTTGGTTTTTCGAGACAGGGTTTCTCTGTGTAGCCCAGGCTGTCCTGGAACTCACTCTGTAGACCAGGCAGGCCTCAAACTCAGAAATCTGCCTGCCTCTGCCCCCCAAGTGCTGGGATTAAAGTCCTATGCCACCACAGCCTGGCCATCCTTGTATTTTCGTTTTCTTCTTCTTCTTTTTTTTTTTTTAAAGATTTATTTATGAATTATATGTAAGTACACTGTAGCTGTCTTCAGACACCCCAGAAGAGGGCATCAGATTTCATTGCGGGTGGTTGTGAGCCACCATGTGGTTGCTGGGATTTGAACTCGGGACCTTCGGAAGAGCAGTCGGTGCTCTTAACCACTGAGCCATCTCGCCAGCCTCCGTCCTTGTATTTTTATATCTTCTTTAAAAAAAAAAAAAAGTAGATCTCATATAAGAGAAAAAAATGCAATATTTGGCTTATTTTGCTTTGTATGGTGGTCGCTGGTTCTATCATTTTTCCTGAAAATGGGATCATTTTATTTATATTCATGGCTAAGTAAAAAGCTTTGTTGAGCCAGGCATGGTGACTCATACCTTTAATTCCAGACTACAGGAGCAGAGGCAGGCAGATATTAGAGTTCAAGGTCAACCTGGTCTACAGAAGGAGTTCCAAGACAATTACAGCTACACAGAGAAACCCTGTCTTGAAAAACTAAAATGAGAGCCAGGCAGTGGTGGCACTTGCCTTTAATCCCAGCACTTCAGAGACAGAGGCCGGCTGATTTCTGAGTTCGAGGCCAGAGTCTACAGAGTGAGTTCCAGAATAGCCAGGGCTACACAGAGAAACCCTGTCTTGAAAAACCAAGAAAAGGGGGGCTGGTGAGATGGCTCAGTGGTTAAGAGCACTGACTGTTCTTCCAAAGGTCCTGAGTTCAAATCCCAGCAACCACATGGTGGCTCACAACCATCCGTAACGAGATATGACTCCCTCTTCTGGTGTGTCTGAAGATAGCTACAGTGTACTAACATATAATAAATAAATAAATCTTAAAAAAAGAAAAACCAAGAAAAGAAAAAAAGAAAAAAAAAAACAAAATGATAATGATAATAACAATAATAATAATAATAATAGTGTCAGTAATAACAAACCTTTATTTTGTGTATATATCATGTTTCCTTTATCTATGAATGGCCACCCACGCGGACACTGACAGTTGGCTATTGTGAAAAATGTGCATAATTGTAGATGCTCAAGTACCTTCCTAGTCCCTTGATTTAGAGGCACAAAGGAGTAGGACAGCTGGGGCACATGGGTGCTCTAGTTTGAGTTTTGAGGCCCCTCTGTAGTGATGCTCATAGCGACTGCACTAGCTCACAGTCAGTCGCAGCAGTCCATCCTCCTCTTCCTCACCAGCACAGACTTTCCTTTTTTAAATTATTTTTTTAAGATCATAATATAATTTACATCATTTCCTCCTTCCCTTTCGTCCCTCCAAAGCTCCCCTTGCTCTCTTTCTTTTGTTTTGTTTTGTTTTGTTTTGTTTTGTTTTGTTTTGTTTTGTTTTGTTTTGTTTTATCGAGACAGGGTTTCTCTGTGTAGCCCTGGCTGTCCTGGAACTTGCTCTGTAGACCAAGCTAGCCTCGAACTCAGAAATCTGCCTGCCTCTGCCTCCCGAGTGCTGGGATTAAAGTTGTGTGCCATCATGCCCGGCTCCTTTTTTTTTTTTTTTAATTAATTGTGTTACACTTTAATTGTGTATGTGTGTAACATGATCAATATAATATATAGCCTGTGTTATAGGCTGTGTGTGTGCTGTCAGGGCTGATCATTTGATATTGGGTAACCAGTACATGGGCTCTTCCCTGGGGAAGACTATTTCTCCCATTCCCATGGTTTTTGATGTTTGTTTGTTTGTTGAAATAGTGTCTTTCTACACAGCCCTGGTTGTCCTGGAACTCACTGTGTAGACCAGGCTAGACTCAAGCTTACAGATCTGCCTCCTAAGTGCTGGGATTAAAGGTGTGCGCCGCCCTGTTGGTCTCACTGAGTTTCGTCTAGTGAGAGTTGTTCCTTTCTCTAGTGTTTCCCTGCTGCTATGGGTGTGCTGTGTCTCTCGTACACCTTTGTCCATCTGCGCATCTGTGAGAACTCTGTTCAAGGGGGTTGGCCCATACTGATGCATGCTTTGCCTTCTCTTTGTTTAGTTTTTGGAGTTCTTTATAGATTCTAGATGTTGGCCTCGTGTCGGGTGCTGGCTGGCAGGGTTTCTCTCTCCCTGTAGCCTGCCATCATCTCACTGTTGAATCTTTTGCTGCTTGGAAGCCTTCAGATTCCTGATAGCTCCCTTGTCAGTCCTCCTATGTCTTTCTGTTCTACTGCAGTCCTGACAGAAAGCCCCGGCCTATGTTTCTCTCTTGAAGTATCTCCCGCCACCACCACCATTTAGTGCTTTCAAAGGTTCCGGCCTTATGTTAACATCTTTGATCTAGTCTGATTTAATTTCTGTACATGATGCGGAATGCTGCAGACCTGACTTTGTTTTTCTATATGCAGATAGCATTTTGCCACCATTATTTGATTGAAGGAAAAAAAAAAGAGGTGTCTTTTGGGCTGGAGAGATGAGATGGCTCAGAAATTAAGAGCACTGACTGCTCTTCCAGAGATCATAAATTCAATTCCCAGCAACCACCTGGTAGCTCACAACCATCCATAATGAGATCTGACGCCCTCTTCTGGTGTGTCTGAAGACAGCTACAGTGTACTTCCATATAATAAATAAGTCTTTAAACAAACAAACAAAAAGATGGTGTCTTTTCTCCAATGAGGCGTTTTGGCAGCTTTGTTGAAAAGCAGAAGGCTATATAGGTACATAAGCTCATTTCCTGATCCATTATTCTGTTCCATCAGTCTGGTCCAGTACCATGCTGGCTTTGTTACTATGGCTTTGTAGTGTAATTTGAAATCCAGCCTAACTCTTCCATATAAATCTTGGGTTTTTTTTTTCCTACTTCAGAAGAATGTCGTTGTATTAGGGATTACATTGAATCTGTAGATCATTTTTGGTAATACAGCAGCTTTTGCAATCTTAACTCTGCCAATCCATGAGCATAAAATATCTACCTTCCAGTGCCTTCCTCAATTTTTTTCTTTGGTGTTTTAAAGTTTTCATGAATGGCTTCTTTGAGAGTCTTTTACTATTCTCCTCCTACCCCCCACCCCCAAGAGAAACTGAGTGAACTCTCTCTACTTCTTGTGTGCAGATGAAATGTGACCAGCTCCCTTCTGCCCCTGCCTCCAGCCTTCCCTGCCTGTTGCCATGTCTGCCATACAGCAATGGGCTCTCCTTCTGAAACTGTGTTCAGAGCTGGGTTTGTGATGATGCTCAGAGGGGATTTTGGACTTAGACTTTAGAGCAACCCTGGAACCGTTGAGACCTTGGAATCTCTTAGAGAAAGACCGCTTTTGAACTAGCGAGCCTTTGCAGGCCAGGCGTGGGATGAGGGAACGAGCCACATGTTTAAATCTTAGCTCTCAAACCACCATTAAAGTAGAGATCATGGAGTCTTTAGGATGTGGAGTCTAGTGGAAACTTTGATTTATTAGAGACATTCTCAAAGGGCATTGTGGGATACAGGCTGTAGCTAGCAAAAGAAACATTGAGTGAATAAAGTCCCAAGAGTATGTGTATTGTTGACATGGGCACAGCTATCCCAAGGACAAAAGCCCATGGGAATCTGTCAAAGTCTTTTCCCATCCATATGGGTCAGGCTTAAGATTGGCAAAGCCTTCTTCCTCTGGGCCAAGTAGGAGTATTTTTGGACAATTGATGAGTGTGTATAAAAACTAGCAACTGTGACTTCTTCCCCTGGGAAGTTTACAGCCTGAGACTCCTGGTCTACAGAGACCTCCTACCAATACTAAGGAACTTCAATCCCTGAGCTATAGGGAGTAAACATGCCAAGGTTCCGGGTTGCATAGATAGTAGATGGGGTCCATCAGAGCACACAGCCCACCTGACTCCTGCTTTTCTCTGTTTATAGCCATGTGTCTCTCATTTCTTTGGTTTTTTTTGGGGGGGGGTTGTTTTGTTTTGTTTTTCAAAACAGGGTTTCTCTGTGTAGCCCTGGCTGTACTGAAACTCACTGTGTAGACCAGGCTGGCCTGGAACTCAGAAATCCACCTGCCTCTGCCTCTGCCTCCCAGGTGCTAGAATTAAAGGCGTGCACCATCACTGCCCGGCTTAGTGTCTCTTCTTTTCCTCTTTTCTTCAGGGTTCTGGGACCAAGATGTGGGGTCTAGTGGGGACTTCAATTTATTAGGGATACATACTCTCAAAGTGAATTATGGGACACCGTTCTCTTCCTTCATAGTCGTGAGAAGAGCAGCTTATACTGCCCCATGTTTGTGCCATGATATACTGCTTATTCCCCAGCTTCAAAATCAGCAGCACTAGGCTGGCAAGATGACTCAGTGGGTAAGAGCACTGACTGCTCTTCTGAAGGTCCTGAGTTCAAATCCGAGCAACCACATGTTGGCTCACAACCACCCTTAATGAAATCTGACATCCTCTTCTGGTGTGTCTAAGGTCAGCTACAGGGTACTAGCAGTGTACTGCAGCAGTCAGGGACTGAGTGAGCAGGGCCAGGGCCAACCGGGTCGACCAGAGAGAGCAGAGATCCTAAAAAAATTAATTTTTCAATAACCACATGAAAGCTCACAGCCATCTGTACAGTTATAGTATACTCACATATATAAAATAAATAATTTTTTTAAAAAATCAACAGCACTCACTGATCTTGCACTTTTGAAACACACACACATACATATAGAAAATACATTTTATAGACACATTTAATATATACATTATATTTGTATATGTGTATGTGTGTATGTAGAGACAGGGAGGAGAGAGAGAGAATATCTAAAAGAGGAACTGCTCCATTATTCCATCTGAATTTAGAGAAAACATAAACTAAAAACTGTGGGGGTTAAAATAAAACATTCAACAGGCAGTGGTGGTGCACGTCTTTAATCCCAGCACTTGGGAGGCAGAGGCAGGCAGAGCTTTGAGTTTGAGGCTCAGACTACAAAGTGAGTCTACAGAGTGAGTTCCAGAACAGCCAGAGCTACACAGAGAAACCCTGTCTTGAAAAACCAAACAACCTGGGGCTAAAGAGATGGCTCAGCGGTTGAGAGCGCTGACTGCTCTTCCAGAAGTCATGAATTCAGTTCCCAGCGACTATGTGGTGGCTCACAACCCTTTGTGGTGGAATCTGATACCCTTTTCTGGTGTGTCTGAAGGCAGCTACAGTGAATTCATAGAAGTATAATAAATACATCTTTAAAAAGGAAAGAAAGAAAGAAAGACCAAACAACCAAATAAATAAAATAAGACATTATCACTTCTTGTGTGTTCAGATGACAAGACTCAGAATTAGAAGTGGTCTAGGAACAAAGGGCTTGCTAGCTGCCACCAGGAAACCAGCCACGGCCATAGGTAGACTTGGGGACAAGGATGTTGGTGGAGGACACTGGTAGGCAGCTTCCACAGAAGTCCACGGTCCCTTTTTGCTGCTTCCGTGTCCGTCCTGTGTGACCACCTCCCCGTTAGCGTCAGCCACACTGATTGTCTTCTTACAGGCCCAGCGCCACAATGGTGTTTTCCATGTCCCTCATTGCACACTTCCTTGCTGCCGTTGGTGAAAGCCGGCTGTAGTGCTATAAATGTCCAAGGAACGGTGGAGCCCCCCATCTAAGGGCCGAAGAGAGGACCTGCCTTTAAGTTCAGCATCTCTCATCTCTCCCAGATCCCCATCCTGCCAGGACCAGTGTGTGTAAAGGTGGATCTTGGTTCTCCTCAAGTGGGGTCTGTATGTGAAACTTGTTGTGGATTGGAGGCCTGTGTCCTCTCCCCAAACTCATAAACACCTAACCTCCAAGATGATAAGATTAACAGTAACTCAGTCCTTCAGGAGGAACTAGAGTCAGATGAGGTAGTAGGCCTCTGTCTACTCTGCTGGGGAGTTTATGTCCTTACGCTTATAACAAGAGAAAAAGTTGTTTATATGTGCTATGTGTCTGTGTTATGGGACTTGTGATTGGAGGCCTGTGTCCTTCCCTAAAACTCATCAACCCCTAACCTCCAAGATGATAATATTAACAGTAAGTTAATTCTTACTGTAAGTAACAGTTTATACTATTTATCTACTATCTATCTTCTATCTATCAGTCATCAATCTTTTGTTTTGTTTGGTTTTTTCCCAGACAGGGTTTCTCTGTGTAGCCCTGGCTGTCCTGGAACTCACTCTGTAGACCAGGCTGGCCTCGAACTCAGAAATCCACCTGCCCCTGCCTCCCAAGTGCTGGGATTAAAGGTGTGCGCCACCACGCCCAGCTCAGTCATCAATCTTTTATTTATCTGTCTTCTATCAATTATCTATTTTTTAGCTATGTATCTATCATCAATCAACCAATCATCTATCGTTATCTATTTAACATCTAGCTATCTACCATCTCTCTATTAATCATCAATCTATATCTTTTTTCATCTCCTAGAGGGGAAATGTGACCATCTGCAGCCCATTCCAGTAACCAATTTTCCTTACCCCTTGATTTTAGAGTTGCCAGCCATTGTGTGAGAAATGACTGCAGTTTAAGCCATCCATGAAGTTTAAGTCTATGGTGCTTGCTTAGGACAACCTGCATTAAGACAGTGACTGACGGGGCTGGTGAGATGGCTCAGTGGGTAAGAGCACCCGACTGCTCTTCCGAAGGTCTGAAGTTCAAATCCCAGCAACCACATGGTGGCTCACAACCATCCGTAACAAGATCTGACTCCCTCTTCTGGAGTGTCTGAAGACAGCTACAGTGTACTTACATATAATAAATAAATCTTAAAAAAAAAAAAAAAGACAGTGACTGATAAAAGAAATTGATTGCTGCCCTAATTAATAGCTAAAAGTGTAGTGATAGCTTGGGACTAATGAATGGGTGAATAGAAGAGTACTGATGTCCGTGCAACAAAAAAGTCAGTATGTCTTTGTCACCAAAGGTGACTCTGATGGTGGCTGAGAAAGAACAGGAGACTGTTAAAGTTTCTGTCAGTCACCTTAGATAACCTATAAGAAAGCATTAATAGAATGTTACACTAGGGGCTGGTGAGATGGCTCAGTGGGTAAGAGCACCCGACTGCTCTTCTGAAGGTCAGGAGTTCAAATCCCAGCAACCACGTGGTGACTCACAACCATCCGTAACAAGATTTGACTCCCTCTTCTGGTGTGTATGAAGACAGCTACAGTGTACTTACATATAATAAATAAGTAAATCTTTCAAAAAAAAAAAAAAGAAGAATGTTACACTAAACAGACTAAAAAGACCATTCTAATAAAGTCTCAGAAGGCGAGGAAGCCAGTTTGGGGAAATGTGCAAATGTAGACGTCAAGAACTTGACTGAACTGTCCCCTGAAGTGTGCAGTGGACAGGAGGACTTCCAGGAATGAAACTGGATATTTAGCTTCACAAATTTCTAATCAAAGTGTTGAGGAAAGAGTACTTTGTGATGGCTCAGGGGGTAAAATGCATGCTGGGTAAACTTGAGGGCTTGTGTTCCACTCTCGGCAAGGGGGCAGGGCTAGGTGTAAACACGCCCATCTGTAGCCACAGCACTGGCCTACTGGGAAGGACCAGGGTGGGCTCTCCAGAGCTGAACAGATGCAGCCAATTACAAAGCTGGACCCCAGGGTCTCCAGAGGGCTGGACTATTACACCTCATAGGATTACTGTTTTCTATTTCATTTTTGGTTTGGTTTCTTGTTTTGCTTTTCCAACACAGAGTTTCTTTGTATAGCCTTGGCTGTCCTGGAACTAGCTCTGTAGACCAGCCTGCCTTGAACTGACAGAAATCTTCCTGCCTCTGCCTCCAAAAGGCATACAACACCAACTCCTAGCTTGATTTGTGTTTGTAAGGCTGCGTATCACAATGTAGTTTAGACTTATCTGTCCTGGAACTCACAATGTAACCTTGACTGACCTTGAACTCACAGAAATCCATCTGCTGGGATTAAAAGTATGTGCCACCACGCCTGGCTACTGTTCCGTTCTTGAGATAAGGTTTCCGGTTACCTGGGCTAGTTTTGAACGTTGTATATAGCCAAGAATGAATCTTGACCTTCTAATCTACCTGCCTCCTCCCGAGTATGGGATTATAGAGTGTTACCACGCCTACTTTCTGTGCTGCTGGGATTGAAGTCAGTGTTCTGTGCCTTTTAGGCTGAGTTGCATTTAATCATCCAGAAGGATGGTCAAACCATAGTAGCATTTGCTATTTGAACTTGCTCTTGATTCACCTCCCCTTTCTTCCACCTCTTTTGTCTCTCTCTTTTGGGGTGAACAGTATCTTTACTCTGCTGTCTAGCCATTGTGTTCTAGGGGCATACAATTTACCTGGTTTTAATGGGCCTGCTGAGAGATTGGAATTTTGCCTCAGGATGGATTCCACCTTGAGTCTTACTCATATCTGATTTAGGAAGTATATACTAGACAACTCAGACTTCAGAGCTGTTGCTGGGGGGTGGGGGAATTAAGACTTTACATGCTTGATTCAGGACGGGATGAACATGTTTCATATGTGGGATAGAAGTGAATTTTGTGGGACTAATGACTAAGTCAAGACTTAGCCTAGCTGACACTTAGTTTTAACCTTGGAGACCTGAGGTGGCTATATCCAAGCAAGGAGTACCTACACTCATTAGTAACAGAAACTGAGACTCATAATGAAGTTCTAGGCAACCTGTTAGGCAGAAATAGGTAAGTTGATACCTTAAAGGATTTAAGGTGGTAGTTTGGAGTTGTATATAACCACAATTTATTCAGTCGAGTGCACTGTAGAAAAGTACAGCTACAGCAGCCTTAATGGTAAAATTTTATCAGACCCCAGTCATAAATGGAGTCTACCATTGAACGAAAGATATGGCACACGATTACATAACATAGATTAACTAGACAGCAAGGTCCCTAAATATCCAAAGGTTGTGGCCCCTTGTCAGTCAAACATGCCTAAGGCAAGGAATGGTCTGTTTTAGGAAGAAACAAGACTGTGGATTTTGTTTATAGGAGGGATTTAAATTCTAAGACACCTGTGATTTCAGGATCTCTCCTTTTCTTTGCTTTCTTTTTAATTTTTTTTTTTTCTAGATAGGGTTTCTCTGTGAAGCTCTGGCTGTCCTGGCACTCGATCTGTAGACCAGGCTGGCCTTGAACTCAGATTCACCGGCCTCTGCAACTTGAGTGCTGGGATTGCCAGTGTGAGCCACCACTACTGGTGGTTTTAAGGATCTCTATGAGTACACACTGGAAGAGAGACACTGCTCAGAGTACGAAGCAGTTTTGGAACCCGCCTCTACAGCCAGAAAGAATCTGCAATTATTGGCTATTTCCAAAGGGAAAGAGGCCTCAGAAGACAGATCAAAGAACCCCTGAGAGTCATTCTCAGAGCAGGAGTGGCCTAAATAAGGAACTGCTGTTAGTGAACTCTCTGGATTGCAGAGTCCCCGTGAGCTCCTTCCTTCCATGTCTCCTGCCGTTTGTCCCCTGACTGACTCTTCAGTGCCCCTTTTAAGACAGAATGTTGCTATATATCTGAGGCTGGCCTCAAATTCACAATCCTGCTACTTCAGGTTCCCAAGTGCTGAAATTATAAATGGCATCACTGCATGTATCACTTGCATGCATACTACTCTTTTTTTTTTTCATTAAAGTTTCTATTAAGTATTTTCTATCCTTAATGTATTTTGCTCCCAACACATATACAGCAGAGGACTGCCAGGTCTAGACTCAGTTGAAGAATGCACCTAACCCTCAAGAGACTGGAGGCCCCAGGGAGTGAGGAGGTCTGGTGGGGAAGGGGTGTGGGGGTGGGGACATCCTCATGGAGATGGGGGGGGAGGTATGGGATGTGGAACAGTCAGAGGGTGGACTAGGAGGGGGATAAAGTCTGGACTGTAAAAAAAGGTTAAATAAAATAAATGCTTTTTGTTTTTGTTGTTGATGTTGGTTTTTGATGTTGAATGTATAGAGGTCCCCTTCCAGTCAAACAATCTGGTAATTTGTGACTATCTACGTTCCTGCATCTGCAAACAGAAATCTTAGGGCATCGTTCACAAAGCTGTGCTGGAGTCCAGGAGCCACAGCCAAGAGGCCAGCAGCGCTTGGACCTGGCTTAGGAAGATATTTTAGATGTGGGATCAATGACTGTTTCTTGTGTAGAAAGAGAGTGAATTATTTTAGGTTTTGCAAGACATATGTGTAACCCTATTGTCTTCTTTGTTTTTATAATCCTTTAGCAAAATACAAGCCATTTTGTCTCAGAGCCTACATACAAATAAATCACAGGATGGACTTGGCTTTCAGGCTATGGTTTTATCATTCCGGGCATAGAGCACAAGCTGGCTCATGATAGAATGAGCTTTGCTGGTGTCTTAGGAGAGGAGGGAAGTGCAGTTTTCCTATGGAAGGATATTCATTGTGATCATACAGCGAATAGAAGGCGCTAGTCTTCCAGATACTTCACCACAAGGCA
This sequence comes from Mus musculus, assembly GCF_000001635.26. Classification (NCBI taxonomy): domain Eukaryota; kingdom Metazoa; phylum Chordata; class Mammalia; order Rodentia; family Muridae; genus Mus; species Mus musculus. The sequence goes on from NC_000074.6 coordinate 33,945,991, forward strand.
TGCCAATGCACGTGTGCACACGCTCAAACACAGACCACATACCACACACACAAATACAACACCACACACACACACACACCACACACATACCACATACACACACATACACCACACAGACACCACACACTACACACCACACATACACCTCACACCACACAGACACCACATCCCACACAGACACCACACCACACCCACCCACACCCACCCCCCCAGACACACATATACCACATGCCATTCTTACAAACAAGAGGGAACTTGGAGACTGTAGAAACATGCCAAGGACATGGTTTTAGTCCCCAATGCCCACAGACTCACCACTGCCTGGAATTTTAGTCCCAGCACTAGGGAGCCAGAGGCAGGCGAATTTCTGAGTTCGAGGCCAGCCTGGTCTACAGAGTGAGTTCCAGGACAGCCAGGGCTACACAGAGAAACCCTGTCTCGAAAAACTAAAAAAAGCAAAAAACAAAAAAACAAAAGTGAGACAGGAAGGAACTGGAAACACTAGCACCGCATAGTCTGTGGATGGAACTGATGGAAAGATGGTGTGATGTGATGGTTATTCATTTCCATAGATTGACAGATGCCTAGAAGATTGGTACAACCCACAGAGTGAAGCCATTTCTTGAGAACTGAAGGAGGAAAGGCCCGTCCTGAGTGGAGGCAGCACCCATCAGAGAGGCTGGGGCTCCATGGAGTAGAAGTAGAGAGGAAGGCAACCCAGCCCATGCTGCAAGCTCAATTTTTAAACAAAAATGGAGGCAGGAGAATCATGGGATATAGAAGTAAAAAGTTGACCCTGGAAAGATGGCTTAGCAGTTAAGGGCACTGTCTGCTCTTCCAGGGGTCCTGAGTTTAATTCCCAGCACCCACATGGCAGCTCACAACTGTCTCTAACTCCAGTTCAAGGGGATCTGACATCCTTTCACAGCACACATGCAGGCAAAATACCAATGCACGTAGAAATAAATCATTTTTTAAAAAGTGATAGGTTATTTCTCTGTGAGTAAAAAAAGCCAGTTCAAGCCAGATAAACCTATTGGGAAGCTGCTCTCAGAAGAACTCACTGGCACCAAGGACTGAGACCAGGGAAGTCACCACAAAGAGAGAAAAGGAGGGGAGGAAGAGGAAGAAGAAGAAGAAGAAGAAGAAGAAGAAGAAGAAGAAGAAGAGGAGGAGGAGGAGGAGGAGGAGGAGGAGGAGGAGGAGGAGGAGGAGGAGGAGGAGGAGGAGGAGGAGGAGGAGGAGGAGGAGGAGGAGAAAGGGCAGGCACACACAGAGAGAAGAGAAAAAAGAGGAGAGGGAGAGACCACTCCCTAGTGTGCATGTCTGCTGCATCTTCTCCAGCCTTAGCATGCAGACTCATATCAGTGACTCTCCAGGAACTTTGAGGCCTTCAGCAGAGTACAGTTGATCTGAGGGGTCACATTCCTGGCTGTTATTTGTATAAGACTTCCTGTTTCTCTGGAGAAACACGCAGACAGCCATTATACTAATCTACCTATAATTTAATAGTGTGCCTATTGACCCTGTTAAAGTATACATAGCTCTGTACCCTTTCTTTTCTTTTTTGGTTTTTCGAGACAGGGTTTCTCTGTATGGCCCTGGCTGTCCTGGAACTCACTCTGTAGACCAGGCTGGCCTCGAACTCAGAAATCCGCCTGCCTCTGCCTCCCGAGTGCTGGGATTAAAGGCGTGCGCCACCACGCCCGGCTTCTGAACCCTTTTATTTGGATCTGTTGCTCTAGACAACCTTGACTAACACAGATGGAAAGGTAAGCCACTTCTAAGCGATAATCTGCAGGATTTGACAAACATCGGATATAGGGGCTACGGGACCTAGCTGTTTGTTATGGCTTGAATATGAACCCTGAAAAACTCACATGTGGTGCCTGGCTGGTGGATACAGTCAGCATGGAAGATAGGAAGGAAGAAGGAAGAAGGAAGAAGGAAGGAAGGAAGGAAGGAAGGAAGGAAGGAAGGAAGGAAGGAAGGAAGGAAAGAAGGAAGAAACCCACATCTATTTATAAAGTGCTATGGATCAAAACCAGCCAGGCAAGCAGTAGACCAAGAATGACCTTGAGTTTGTAACCTTCCAGCCCATACCTCCCAAGAGCTAGGATTATAGCACGAATTTCCATGCCTGATTTTATGTGTCTTCGAGGATGATGTGTCCCGAGGCTGTGTGCACACTAGACAAGCACTTTACAAACCAAGTTATATCCTCAAGCCACAAACAAATTTTTAAAAAATGTGTGTGTACCCTACATCTACTCATAGCGACTGTTAACTAAAGTTTCTGGGAATATGACGCCCTCCTCTGGGCTCCTCAGGCACTGCAGGCAAGTTGTGCACAATGCATACAGGCACCAAAACATCCATATACATAAAAGCAAACAAAGTTGGGCAGTGGTGGCGCAGGCCTTTAATCTCAGCACGTGGGAAATGGAGGATCTCTGAGTTTGTAACCAGCCTGAACTATACAGCAAGTTCCAGGACAGCCAAGCTTATGCATAGAAATTTAAAAATTAATTTAAAAAAATGTGTGTGAATACTCATAACAATTGCATACCTTTCTTAATAGTGAAAACGCTTTTTTTTTTTTTTTCCAGACAGGGTTTCTCTGTGTAGTCCTGGCTGTCCTGGAACTCACTTTGTAGACCAGGCTGGCCTCGAACTCAGAAATTCACCTGCCTCTGCCTCCTAAGTGCTGGGATTAAAGGCATGCACCAGTCTTCATTACCTACCCAATGGCTGGTACCCTTCCCTGCAGTTAGAAGCCAGGTGCATACGTGCATACTTCTTCAGCATTCAGTGCAACCTGGGGTTCCCCTGTGATCTGGTTCTGGCCAAAGAGAAATAAGGAATTCTGCCAGAGGCTTCCAGAAAACGTTTTCCTATCTGTCAACAGAGAATCTGCCTAAGTTTCCCAAGCCATTGAACATAATTGTGTAAAGAATCAGAATCAGAATTCTAAAAACCTGTGCTGGAGAGATGGCTCAGCAGTTAAGAGCACTGACTGCCCTTCCAAAGGTCATGAGTTCAAATCCCAGCAACCACATGATGGCTCACAACCATCCGTAATGAGATCTGATGCTCTCCTCTGGTGTGTCTGAAGACAGCTACAGTGTACTTACATATAATAAATAAATAAGTCTTTTTTTTTTTCTAAAAAATGACAATTTATAGATTGTTTGGAAATTTCACATAATGCATCCCGATCGATCAATCACATTCAATTCCAAGTCATCCCAGGTGCACCTTTCACCCTTGTGGCTTCTTCTAAAAAACAAAAGAAGAGGAGGAGAAGGAAGAAGAAGAGAAAGAGGTAGAGGTGGTGGAGGAGGAGGGGAAGGAGGGAGAGGAGGAGGGAGAGGAGGAGTACAGTGTGTGTTGTCCATGTACTCCCTGGAACATGGTCAGACTCCCAATGGAAAGCCACTTAAAAAAAACTGAGACTTGAAGGGTTTTTATCTCTATGGATCTAATTGTTTCTGTGATATTATTCTCCATCACTTCCCTCCTCTATGTGCAACCATGACTTTAACACAGGCACCGTGGTACCCACCTGTAATCCCAGCACTTCTAAGACCTGGGCAGCAGAGTCCTGATCAGCCTGGACTGTGCAGTGAGACCCTGTTCCACAGCCGCAGAGCAGTGGTTCATGTCAGCCTGCTAACTCTCCCATCTTCATTTTCAAGCATATTAACATTATTCTCCACATGTCCAAACATGGATGGCTCAGAGTTGATTTTGAAATAACTGATTAAGATGAATATTTTAAAATAGCTCAGAAGACACTTTTATAGATCTTTAAAAAGAAAGAAAAATCTAAAATGGGCAGATGAGATGGCTTAGTGAATGAAAGCATCAGCCACCAAGCCTAATGACCCAAGTTTAATCCCCAGGCCCAACATGCAAGGTAGAAGGAGAGAACGAACTCTAAAAAGTTATCCTTTGACCTCTGTGGGTGTTCTCTCATAACTGGGGGGTGGGTGAGAGGAGGGAGAGATAAAGGGAGAGAGAGAGAGAGGGAGAGAGAGAGAGAGAGAGAGAGAGAGAGAGAGAGAGAGAGAGAGAGAGAGAGAGAGAAAAGAATGCCATTGGTCTGTTGGCTCAAATACACTTAATTTAGCTTGGTGTAGCTGCACACATCTGCATAACCAGCTACTCTGGAGGCTGAAGGGGGAGACTAGCAAGAGCCCAGGAGTTTGGGGCTAGCCTGGACAACATAACGAGGCCTTGTCTCAAAACCTAATATGTAGTTACTCAATTTCTACTATAAGAAAATGAATGACAGGGCTAGAGAGATGGCTCAGTGGTTAAGAGCAATGACTGCTCTTCTGAAGGTCCTGAGTTCAATTCCCAGCAACCATATGGTGGCTCACAACCATCTGTAATGGTATCTGATGCCCTCTTCTGGAGTGTCTGAAGACAGCCATGGTGTACTTACATATAATAAATAAATCTTTAAAAAAAAAAAGAAATCTTAAAAAAAATAAAGAAAAAGAAAATGGTACACACTCTTAGAATGTGTGTGTCATCAATAAATATTTGTAGAGTGAGTAAGTTTTAAATAAATATGTCTCTGGCCTATGCCTTTATTTCAACATCTTTTCTTAGAAAAAGAAGAAAATGAAAAGAAAGCAAATAGGTAAGTTTTCCTGAAATTTCCATTGACCTTTAAAGACCAAACAGTGACACAGCTTTGTCTGACACTGTCATTACATGCACGAACACCATATTCAAAACATGTGAAAAACACCCCAGGCAGACTAGATGATTCTTTGCATATATATGATGCAAATCCACTGATTTGCCTTTCAAGTTTGGTGGCACATCAGTTAACCATTCTAGAAAGTTCTTTCTGAAAAATATTTAACAGCTGTCTAGAACTTGCTTTCATTGCTGATCTTGGTTTTAGTCTGGCCAGACTTCTTCTCCCAGGTCCTGGACTGCAATCTGCTGTGACTCCCTACATTTCAAGAACAATTGGTAAATAAAACCGTTGCAGCTGATGGACACTATGAGCAGAGTGATGCAAAGATGGTGGGTTTTATGCATCTACTTTTAAAAAAAAGCTTATCATATGGTGTGTGTGTGTGTGTGTGTGTGTGTGTTGCCTGCATATATGTCTGTGTGCCATTTGAGGTCCTGGTACCTCGGGAGGCCAGAAAAGGGCATCAGATTCCCTGAAACTGGAGTTACATGTGGTTGTGAACCACCATATGGGTGCTGCAACTCAATCCTGGGTCCTCTGCAAGAGTAACCAACTCTCATAACCTCTGAACCATCTCACCAACTCAGGCATCCATTTTTTTTTTTTTTAACATGGGCAGTAACAAAAGGCTGAGGGACTTGTTGATACTTCTAATAAAAGTTAAAGGTTCCATGGCTGGGAGATGGCTTGATTGTTAAAGTACTTATGTAAACATGAAGAGCACACACTGAGATATGAATACACACCAAGTTACATGTTTTAGAAATGAGCTAAATATGAGGTTGAGCTAGACATACAAGATAGAGGGCTTTTGGTACCTTCAAGTGACCCTAGTGACATTCAGTTGCACAGAATTCAGAAGTGGGTGTTACCTCTTGTTGCTTTCAAACAATTCTCTCTCTCTTTAAAAGATTTTATGTATATGAGTACATATTCACATATATTTCATGTATATGAGCATGATATGTTCATGCACACTAGAAGAGGGCATCAGATCCCATCACAGATGATTGTGAGCCACAGTGTGGTTGCTGGGATTGAACTCAGGACCTCTGGAAGAGCCGTTAGTGCTCTTAACCGCCGAGCCATCGCTTCAGCCTGCAGCCAGTGCTCTTAATCACTGAACCAAGTATCTAGCCCCAGATATCTTAATTAGGAGTCAGGCTAGTGAATCCCACTGACCTCTCTAGTGTCCAGAGCTGCTGTGTAGACCACCCAAAAGCCTGCACAATACTGTTCCTATTAGGTAATAACAGGTTTATGCTACCCTGACTGAGTTCCCTTGATCTTCCTGCTTCAGCCTCCCCAGTAGGACTATAGGCATATACCACTACATCTCACCAACTCTTATTTACTGTTTTAAAATTTATTTATTCATTTAATGTAGTAGCTCTCTGCCGCATGAACACCTACATGTCAGAAGAGGGCATAAGATGCCCATATATGTGGTTGTGATCCACCGTGTGGCTGCTGGAATTGAACTCAGGACCTCTGGGAAAAATAACCAGTGCTCTTGACCTCTGAGCCGCTTCACCAGCCCAACACATACTTATTTGAACAGAAGTACAAACTTAAATGTGTCTGTAAGTTGCCAGTTCCTAAACCTTGATTGATATGTTTACACATGGCCAGTCATGTGAAATAAATCTCCCCTAAGCTATGTCTCGGCAGGGTACTGTGTGGTGCTAAAGTAGAGCCTGCTTCTCTGGAGAGCTGTGCAGCAGGGGGCACAGAGTGCTTTCTTAATGGTGGAGGACAGGCATCCTACAGAAAGGAGTGCCCTTTATTTGAAAAGGTTAAGTATGACGATTCTCTCTCTTGAAAAAACCTTCCAGGTGGATACATTTAGGAACTAAAACCCATTTTGAGAATATCCCCAGGATCCAGGCCTTTGGCACTTCTTTTTTGTATTGGATTTTGAAGTATGTGTGACTGTAGTCACTTTAAACTCCTTTTTTGGTTGTTGTTGTTGTTGTTGTCTTTGAGACAGAGTTTCTCTGTGTAGCCCTGGCTGTTCTAGAACTCACTCTGTGGACCAGGCTGGCCTAGAACTCAGAGATCTGCCTGCCTCTGACTCTCAAGTGCTGGGGTTAAAGGCATGCACCACCAATGCCTGGCAAAACTCTTTATTTTCAGTATATAAAATTTTTTTGGTACAAATAACCATAGTGATGTGGATCTTATTAGGTCTGTCTCTCAATTGATCTGTTTCTGTTATACTTTGGATAATTAATGAAAATGTATTTATTTTGTTATTTATTTATTTATTTATATTTATTTTTTGGTTCATCAAGACAGGGTTTCTCTGTATAGCCCTGGCTATCCTGGAACTCACTTTGTAGACCAGGATGGCCTTGAACTCAGAAATCTGCCTGCTTCTGCCTCCTGAGTGCTGGGATTAAAGGCGTGCACCACTACCAACTGGCTATTTTTGTTTTTTGTTTTTTTAAGATTTATTTATTAATTATGTGAATACACTGTAGCTGTCTTCAGACACTGCAGAAGAGGGAGTCAGATCTCATTACAGATGGTTGTGAGCTACCATATGGTTGCTGGGATTTGAACTCAGGACCTTCAGAAAAGCAGTCAGTGCTCTTAACCACTGAGCCATCTCTCCAGCCCGGCTATTTTGTTTTTTAAAGATAATGATGATGGTGATGCTTAAGATAACAATGATAAAGATGATTGATGGGCATGTTTACTAGGTGTGGGCAGGGAACTGTAGAGGCCATAAGCGGGTGTTGGATGCCTTGCAGCAAAGAGTTGTATGCACCAAAGGGTCCCAGCACCCAGCATTCTTAACCACCAAAGCATCTCTCTGCCCCCATCATGTTTTGCTCTTGTTGTTGTTTTACTTTTGTTTGAGACAGTCATGTTAAATAGCCTGGGCCAGCCTTGAACTTATAGTAATCCCCCTGCCTCAGCTTCCCAAATGCTGGCACAACAGGTGGAGGTACCACCACACTTGGCTATTTAATGAGAATGTTTTTTCCAGCCATGGCTTGAACAGGAGATAATGATGTTATATACCTGGCTTGTGCTTTTTTTTTTTTTTTTTTCCTCTCCTTTAGCTTAAAGGGTTTTGTTTTACCAGTTTGTCATGAAGTGTTCTGTTCTGTCTCCCTGTGGTTGTTTGACTATGCTTGGTCCTGGAAGTGGAAGTATTTGGAGGTATGGTCTTGTTGGAATAGGTGTGGCCTTGTTCGTAGGTGTGTCACTGTGGGTATGGGCTTTAAGACCCTCATCCTAACCACGTGGGAGCCAGGCTTCTCCTAGCAGCCTTCAGATGAAGATGTAGAACTCTCAGCTCCTCCTGCACCATGCCTGCCTGGATGCTGCCATGCTCCTGCCTTGATGATAATGAACTGAACCTCTGAACCTGTAAACCAGCCCCAATTAAATGTTGTCTGAGTTGTCTTGGTCATGGTGTCTTTTCACAGCAGTAAAACCCTAAGACACACCTCCCGTGGGCTGCAGCACTGTTCTTGGACTTCCCCCTCTTGCTTTCTTCTGCTTGTGATTTGTTTCTTTTTACCTTTCACTGGAAACAATTTGTAAATTACAAGGTTTAAAAAAAAAAAGTTGCCAGAGTAGTACAGGAAACTCTCATGAGCTCTTTCTAGCAGACACCATGATGTTTAGCAATGGTCTTAGTCATGTCCTTGAAGCTAAAGGAGCTGGACCAGGGCCACACATGCTCTGGGTTCTGTTTCTTTGTCTCCCCTCAAACCCAGAATAGCTTCATAGTGTCTTCCTACCCCATCCTTCAGCTGGGCTTCTCTGATGTTTCTCTCTTCAAGACTGAAATGAGACTGTGCATTTTTTTTTTGGTAGGATTGTCACCAAAGTGGCAGCTTTTCTTAGTGCATCCCTCCCCCAATCCCCAGACAGCCTACGCTGTCAGTTTGCCATAAAATGATGCTCAATACTGCTTGCTGCCAAAGCAACATTGTTTTTCCTTTGGGAATTAAAAACTGCTTTGTGGGCGAACCTTTGAGGCCATGCAAATATTGTTTCCCTTCTTGCTTCCCAGTCTGAGCATGTTTCATGCCTGGATTATTATTACCACAATTGACATGTAGCGTTTTTCTAATTCTAATGACACAGATCCGTTTATGCTCAATAGTAGGCACTCGACTTTGAAGAGGAGCTTGTAGACAGAGGTGGAGCCCTGCGTTTTGTTCACAAGAAGAAATGAAAAAACAATTCCCTTTCTTGCCCTGAATCTACTTGTCTTTCTTATCATTTATTTACTTTAAAGATTTGATTATTTTTATTTATGCACGTGTCTTTGTCTGGGTTTGTGCTCCTGAGTGCCTGCAGAGGTTAGAGGGGTCAGATCCCCCGGGCTGGGATTTGCAAGCCATTGTGAGCTGCCCAGTGTGGGTGATGGGAATTGAACTTGGGACCTCTGCAAGAATAGTTCATACCCTTAAGCACTGAACTATCTCTCCAGCTCCTTCCCTCTCCTAAGCTCTAGAGCAGCGGTTCTCAACCTTCCTAATGCTGTGACCTGTTAATATACAGTTCCTAATGTTGTGGTGACCCCAACCTTAACATTATTTTCATTGCTACTTTATGGCTGCAATTTTGCTACTTGTATGAATTGTAATGTAAATATCCTTGTTCTCCTATGGTCTTAGGTGACCCCTGTGAAAAGGTCAGTTGCTCCCCAGAGGGGTCGAGACCCACAGGTTGAAAACCACTACTCTAGATGATCATGAAATAACATTTCTGTTTTACAAGTTACCTATTCTGACACTCTGAGGTACCTTGCTATATAGCATTACAGAGTCAGTGAGAAAGGACGAACTCAAATATGAACTGAATTCTGGTGGATTTATAAGAGACCAGCGGACATGTAGGAAGGTTCTTTTGTTTTGTGGTGTACTGAGGAACTGAACCCATGGCCCTATACATAGGGACAGGTGCTCTGCCATCAAGGCTTCTCCCAGACCTTAATGCCTTTTGGAGTGTGGTTGTAATTGGAATCCCCTATACTGCTTTGGGCTTCTGCCAGCAAGTTGGCCAGAACCAGACACGGTCACTTAACTTTGGCTCTTCACAACACCCAGTCAACTGAACTTCTTTTCTTTATAAGTATTCAGCCTTGAATATTTTGTCATAATAATGAAGAAAAGAGACTAAAGGCGGGAGCTGACGAGATGGCTCAGCGGTTAAAAGCACTGACTGCTTTTCTGAAGGTCCTGAGTTCAAATCCCAGCAACCACATGGTGGCTCACAACCATTTGTGATGAGATCTGACGCCCTCCTTCTGGTGTGCCTGAAGATAGCTACAGTGTACCTATATATAATAATAAATAGAGGGAGAGAGAGAGAGAGAGAGAGAGAGAGAGAGAGAGAGAGAGAGAGAGAGAGAGAGAGAGAGACTAAAAGCACTCATGAAGCCAAAGCAAGAGAATAGTAATGCCAGGCAGGGGCTACATAGAGATTCTGCCTTGGTGAATAAAATGAAATAAAATAAAATAATACATGAGTTAGTGCATTGTTTTTGTTTAAGCAAGCAGGCAAACCAACAAAACAGAGTATGAGCGGGCACAGAGCAGTAAGTCTGTAACCCTGGCACTCAGGAGGCTGAGGCAGGGGGAATCACAAGCTTAAGGGCAGCCGGAGCTATATCCCACGACCTTGTCTAAAACTACTACAATTGGGGCTGGTGAGATGGCTCAGTGGGTAAGAGCACCCGACTGCTCTTCCGAAGGTCCAAAGTTCAAATCCCAGCAACCACATGGTGGCTCACAACCATCCGCAACAAGATCTGACTCCCTCTTCTGGAGTGTCTGAAGACAGCTACAGTGTACTTACATATATTAATAAAATAAATGAGTTTAAAAAAAAAAAAAAAAAACTACTACAATCAGTGGAGAGATGCGCTGATGGAATGTGTTCCAAAGAGAGAAGTTTGGGGAACTTGTGGGGACCTGCTCTCCAGTGCTTCCTCTGGTTGTCACTGACCGCCCAAAGTCTTCAGAGCCGAAAGTGTAGGAGTGCAGGAAGCCATGGTACCCAGGCGATGATCTCAGGGGAGATGGCTTCAATAAGCATGGTGTGAGTGTGGGCAGAAAGGAAGATGCATGCATGCGTGCTTGTGTGCATGCATGCATGGGTGGCCAGGAACTATCGGGCAGGGACAGTGAGGCAGGGCTGAGAACAAAGCCACTGTGTTAGTTACTCTTTGTTACTGTAACAAAACACACCTCGACCAAACGTGACTTATGGAAGGATTTGTCTCGGCTTCAATAAACTGAGAAGGGGAGTCTGCAAGGGTGAGGGAGGCAGGCATGGCTGCCACATGCAGCCAGAGTGGGAAGCTGAGAGGTCTCGTTCCCAAACCTTCTATCTCTCACGTTATTGAGACAGGTTTATATTCTATAGTCCTGGTTGGACCCTGTTTCTAAAAAGGAAAACTCAAAGAAACTAAGAAGGTACTTAGGACGGAATGGGAGGGGGAAATGACAAATCACAGTAATTGAGATGCTGCCGATGCCACGAAGAGACAAATTTGTACCTCTAAGTGCACAAGTCAGAAATGAGCAGAGTCAGCTGGTCAGGGGCTTCGGTGGGGATGGCTCCTGCTGCCAAACCCGAGGTCCTGAGTTCCGTACCAAGGTCCACGGAGGAAGGATAGAACCAGCTCCCAAAAGCTGCCCTCTGACCTCCACACATGAGGACAGCATGCATGCAATAAATAACGTGATAAAAAATGAAAAGGCAAAGAAATGATTAGCGAGGCACACCCTTGACTGCAGTTCCCACTTCAAGAAACGAGCTAAGTCAAAAGTAGACCACAAGGAAACGTGGAAGTAATAAAGAAGACAACCAGCCCTGTTGATAGATAGCATCTGTGGTTGTTCCCCTCCCAACCCATGGCTGGATCCTTATCACGGGGGAAAAAGATCAGACAAATTCCACGAGAGAAAGCCTATAAAATTCCGGACCATCACTCCTTAAAAACAAAGTCTGAGAACCACTCAGAGCCAAGAACCTCGGGATTCACAGCCACTGTGATGTGGTGTCCCAGGTAGGAAAAAAGTGGGGGAAATTCAAATGAAGTTCAGGCTCGAGACAGTCCCGATGTGTTGCCGTGGTGTAGGAACTAAGTGTAGCATCGTCTGAGCCCTGGATATTAGAGACGCCAGAGTATATGAAAACTCTCAGGCATTTTCACATCAACTGCTTTGAATATTTTACATCCCATCCTCCTGAAAAACAAAACAACAGGAACCAGGTTCTTCATGCTCAGTTAGTTTAATTCGAGAATCCTATGAGACAGGTCAGGTCAAGAGACTCAACACCAGCTTCACACAGTCTCTTCGAGGAAACAGAAGGAGAGCCTCAGGTTCACTCAGGTCAGACTCAGCACCACTCCGATACCCAAACCAGAGACAGAGGCTACCAAAAAGAACACCAGAAAGCCGGGTGGTAGTGGTGCACGCCTTTAATCCTACCACTCAGGAGGCAGAGCCAGGCAAAGCTCTGAGTTCAAGGCCAGCCTGGTCTACAGAGAGAGAGAGTTCTAGGGCAGCAAGGGCTACACAGGGAAAGTCTATCTCAATAACAAAACAAAACAAACAGACAAACACCAAAACAAACAAACAAAACAGAAAACAAAAATCTGGGAAACAGAGGTAGACGGAGTTCTTTCTTAGAGATCAGCCAGGTCAGCCAGGGCTACATACACTGTTTCAAAAATGAGGAGTGGGAGGAGGAAGGGGAGGAGGAGGGGGAGGAAGCTCTGCTTCCTAAAACGAACAAAGGAGATGTACAGTCTCCCTCTTTCCCATTCCTTGCGTTTCTCCTAGTTCAAAGCCTCAGTGGCGACGCCAGGGGAGATCTGCAGACTTAGGACATGCCAGCCTCTGGCTGACTGCCTCTGAAGACTGGGCAGAGCCTCAGACTACGCTGGGATGCACTCCCCAGCCTCCTGCAGCACTGGCCTCCCACCCGGGGCTGAGGCAGGTATCTGTCCTTGGGTGTGTGTCCTTGATCCTTGTGGCGGTGGTGGTAGGGGGAGGCAAGAGGTGCAGGCCATGCTGTGCCTACAAAAAGATCTACAAAAGTCCTTTTGCAGACCTTTACTTAGGTGAATCTGGGATAGTTCAGGAAAAGAACTTCAGAAGAGCAAGAGCCCAGCACCCACATACAAGAAGAGTATGGCCGCACGCGCCTATGATCCCTGGGTTGCTGGGCAGCGTTAGACTGATCGTAGGGAGCACACTGTCCAACCAGCTTAAAAACGGCAAGCTCCAGGCTTAGTGAGAGACCTTGCCTCAAAAAATAAGGTGGAAGGGCTGTAGAGAGGTCTCCGGGGTAAAAAGCATTTGTTGGCGTTCTCAACAAGCTTAGGTCCTGTTTGGCTCATAAACAGCCATTCACAACTCCAGTTCCCGAGGGGATGACGCCCTCTTCTGACCTCCTCGGGTACTGCATGCGCAGTATACTAGTATATATACACATACTCCCACAGATCAAATAAATCAAATAGAAATGGAATCTCAAGTAAAAAAAAAAATTTTTTTTTTTTTTGGTGTTTTTGAGACAGGGTTTCTCTGTATAGTCCTGGCTGTCCTGGAACTCACTTTGTAGACCAGGCTGGCCACGAACTCAGAAATCCGCCTGCCTCTGCCTCCCAAGTGCTGGGATTAAAGGCGTGCGCCACCACGCCCGGCTCAAGTAAAATTTTTATAAAGGTAGGAATAGAAGACATTTGAAGTCCTCTAACCTCTGTGCACACGCACAAGCGCAGGCACACACAATGATGAGTATTCTATAACAGTAAAATGATCCAATTCAAGGCAAGGAAGGAGACCAGGGAGGTTGCCATGGGAAAGAGTAGAAGAATTTGCATGCACAGAGAGAGGGAAAATGTAGAGAGGCGGAAGAGAGAAGAGGAAAAAATGTCTGGAGTATATAGGGAAGAGCCTCCGGGGGAGGGGAGCCCAGCCCCTGGGCTGGAAAGTTTAACATAGAGAGCGGGGTGTGCCAGCCATATCCTATAGCTGATAGGGGCTGGGGCATTCGGGGAGTACCTCGGGCCCAGGTCCACTTGGGTATGTAAAATATGTACCTCAGCCATTTGTCCTGGGTCTAAATCTCGACACACATGTGTATTTATTTAACACATACACTCACACACAAAGGTGATAGGTTATTTCTCTGCTGTCGGTAAAATGAGCCAATTTGAGCCAGATTAGATTATATTAAAGGCAGATTTATTGGGAAGCTGCTCTCCGGTGGGGCGAGTTCAGGGGTTAGGGTTAGAGTTAGGGTTAGGGCCCTAGGCCAGGGAAGTCACCATAGGAAAAAAGGGAGGGAGGGAGTGAGGAGAGGAAGAGAGAAAGGGGTGAGTGTGCTGAGAGAGGGGGGGTGAGCGCTCTGAGAGAGGAGAGAGGGAGAGGGAGGGAGGGAGGGAGGGAGGGAGGAAGGGAGAGAGAGAGAGAAAGGCAGACAGACAGATAGACAGACAGAACCCAGAACCTTGGGAGAAGGACAATGAAGGCTAATGCACACCCTGGACAACCATCTTGTGCAGGGTATTGCTGGTTTCTGACGTCAGTCACATCGTTCACGAGGCTTTTAACTTTCTTGATTTGTTTTTCCATTTAGTAAATGAGTCTATTGTGTGATGGGCGCTGCGTGCCGGGTAAGATTACAGGCTCATAAAGAGCAGAGGGCAAAGGGGTTAAAGGAATCCTCACGGTACAGGTCCTGAGGTGGGTAGGATCTGTTGACTGTAAACAGGCTTCCTCTAATCTTATTTTTGAGGTTCCCAGGAAGTTTCAGGTTCCCAGCTGGCAAGGGAATAAGGCTTGAAGGTCATATGTGCTCTGGCCTCAGGGAAGCCTCCTTGCTATTTTAATATTTTTATTTGCAGTGTCTATATGAGTGTTGTCTGCATATAAACATCCTTTGAAGGAGTTTGTTAGTTGTGTTAAAATCCTTTTTTTCCTAGCTGGTGAGTTGCTAATTTGGTCACCTTGGGGTGAGGGTCCCCTTTCTCTTTTACATATGTCCTTAATCTTTTCCTGCTTCAGTGGGGGCTCTGACCCTGGGCAGGTCCAGGGTTGGCACCCCAGTTGCTAGGCTAATTTGGCACTAGTAGTGTATGGGTGTGTTTTGTTCCTTTTGTGCCCAGAGCAAACACTACCAGGCTGACCCGCGACTCTTCTTTCCTCCCCGTGGTGACCCTTCTCTTCTTTGAAGGGCGCTTCTGCTAATTTTGGCATAGGGTTCACTCTAATCCCATACCAGGCAAACTCAAAGGAAACATCACATCTAACCACTAAGAAAGGAAAGAGAGAAAGAAAGAAAGAAAGAAAGAAAGAAAGAAAGAAAGAAAGAAAGAAAGAAAGAAAAGGAAGAAAGGAAGAAAGAAAGAAAGAACGAACGAACGAACGAACGAACGAAAGAAAGAAAGAAAGAAAGAAAGAAAGAAAGAAAGGAGGGAGAGAAGGAGGGAGGCGGTGAAGAGGTTAGCTCAGGAACTTTGGGAAGGTTCTAGAATCCTTGCCCCTCCAGAAGGAAGAGGCTAATTAGCATTCTTCAGACCACAGGGGTGAAGGGTGGGGGTGGGGTGGGAGTGAGGAGGATGACATCGACCTTCAGGTGGGGACACATTCTGCAGGGTAGACCTTGGCCACCTATGGACAGGAGAAGTCCTTGACTCCTCATTCCCTAGAGACCAATCAGTTTAAAAAGTCACACTGTTCTGCCAATCACATTGTGCCTAATGGCTGCTGCTCTGAAAACTGTATACAGACTGACCAAATGGGCTGGCGGGTGGTGGGGGCGTGTCACCGTCTCTCCTTCAGGTGTAGGGTGACCCCCAACTCGTTGGAACAATAAGTTCCTCTTGCTTTTTGCATCTCTGCTGGCTCACTCAGGGCGTCCCTGGTAAGCTATGGCTTGCCAGAGTCTTGCAGAGGAAGAGGGAAGGGGGGGGGGGAGGGAGGAGGAGGCAGAGAAGGAGGAGGAGGGAGGAGGAGGCAGAGAGGGTGGGAGTGATAGGTGGGAGAGGAGGGAAGGAAAGGAACTGAGCAGCTATAATAAGGCGTGATAGTCTTGGATGTTTGGAAGTATGGGTAAGCAACTGAAAGGTCAGAAGTTCTCTTTTGAATGTTGTCAACATCCATTTTCTTCCTGGTCTATTTGAGTGCACAGGTGTGGTCTCTAAAAGCCCTTTTCCGAACTTGATGGAACTCTTTGTTTTATAAGAAGATGGTTCCGGTTCTGTTTAATTTATAACTCTAGCAGTTTTAAAGCCTTCTCATGACACAACTTGATTTTTTTTCCCCTTTTTCCCGGGCCCTGTTTGCTCCAGCCCCATTCACTCTGGCCATATTTATTTAACGTATGTGGGTACACTGTTACTGTCTTCAGACACAGCAGGACTCATTATAGATGGTTGTGAGCCACCATGTGGTTGCTGGGAGACAACATTTGATTTTAATCTTACTTAGTCCTGGCTGACCTCAAACTCGCTATGTAGATCAGGCTACCTTCGTTCCATCTCACAGATATCTGCCTGCCTCTGCCTCCAGAATTCTGAGATTAAAGGCATGCAATAGCATGTCCGGCTTATTTTTGCTTGTTCTTTTTTTTATTAGATATTTTCTTCATTACATTTCAAATGCTATCCTCTTTCCTAGTTTCCTCTCTGAAAGTCTCCTATACCCTCCCCCTGCCCTGTTCCCCAACTCACCTACTCCCGCTTCCTGGCCCTGGTATTACTCTGTACTGGGGCATATAATCTTCGAAAGACCCTTGGCCTCTCCTCCCATTGATGGCCGACTAGGCCATCTTCTGCTACATATGCAACTAGAGACACAGCTCTGGGGGCGGGGGTGGGTGGGTGTTACTGGTTAGTTCATATTGTTGTTCCTCCTATAGGGATGCAGACCCCTTCAGCTCCTTGGGTGCTTTCTCTAGCTCCTACATTGGGGGCCCTGTGTTCCATCCTATAGATGACTGTGAGCATCCACTTCTTATGCCAGGCTCCGGCATAGCCTCACAAGAGACAGCTATATCAGGATCCTTTCAGCAAAATCTTGCTGGCATATACAATGGGGTCTGGGTTTGGTGTTATTTTTTTGTTTGTTTTGTTTTGTTTTGTTTTGTTTTGTTTTTTTTCCGAGACAGGGTTTCTCTGTGTAGCCCTGGCTGTCCTGGAACTCACTCTGTAGACCAGGCTGGCCTCGAACTCAGAAATCTGCCTGCCTCTGCCTCCCGAGTGCTGGGATTAAAGCCATGCGCCACCACGCCCGGCTTACTTGTTATTTTTGAGACAAGTCTCACACTATAGTCCTGGAATTCAGTACATATTCCAGGCTGGCCCTGAGCTCCTGGCAATCCTTCTGCCTCAGCTCCCTGAGGGCTAGGATTACAAGTGAGAGCGACCACCATTGGTTGATGATTAATTTAGTTTTGCTTTTACTGGTGGATGCTGTAAACTCAGGTTTTCCTTCTTGACATGTAAATGGTTTACCGTGAACATCACCCACTGTTTTGTAAATGTATCCATATAAGCAGGGACCAAAGAGTCCTTATCTCTCTCCTCAGAGATTAAACACTTGCCAAAACATTGTTCTTTGATGTCTGTGCATCTCCCTTTCCCCTTACTTCTAAAATTATATTTGAGATCTGAGACTGGAAGCTCCTTGGGAATAGCTTTGTAGCCAAGCGATTCATTTCCTGGCTGGCCTGTGCCATGGTCTACAGTCTCCTTTAAAACATGATAGCGTCTCCCCTCTCTTAGCAACAGCTATGTGCTGGCCCAGCATACAGGCAACTCTCCGGGTAGGTTACTATTAGCCAAAACATACAGGTGGAGGGAGCACAGACATACAAGTGACTCAGCACATGGTCATGAAGTTGGGCTGGGGGCACTTGGTGTTGTGATCATAGAAAGAGAAAGGGTATTAATATATGTTCTATCTAGGTGTGGTGGGGGAGGGGCGTGCCTCGGTGGGCTCATGCCAAGGCATCCCTTCCCCCTGAGAGACCAGCCACAGGAAGGTATGGTATAGAATAGAGTTTATTCAGGGCATGGGGAGGGGAGTTAAGAGGGTAGCAGAGGCAGAGAAAGGCAGAGAGAAGGAGAGAGTAGAGAAGTAGAGGCCGGCCATGACCACATGGAGAGAGGGGGGAAGGGAATTGGGGTGCCACCAGGAAAAAGCACTCTCCCCAGCACTGCAGCCGGAGAAGCAGTTCTGGAGCCAAGGAGCCGCCTTCCCACTGACCTGGCTGTCAGGACAGATACTATCTACTGTGGTTAAGATGCTATGTGCCCTTTCAACCTTACAACCAGCCTTCAAGGTAAATAGCATTAGCCTTATTTTATCAAAGAAGAGATTGAGGTTTCCAGAAGATAAGTTGCCCCCTCCCCTCCCGAGAGCCATAAAGGCCAAGTTCTTCACATTCCTACTGCCTCTGTAGACAGACCAGCCAATCCTGATCAACTGGTTAGAGCCCCTGCCCCGAGGTATTAGCTGACAAGAGCTCCCAGAAGTGCTCTGTAATCTTCAAGGCAGAACCATAAACATGATTAGTCCTGGAGACTCCAGAGAAAATCCGAATGGCAAGACCTCAGACCCTGACTGCTCTTTAGTTAAGGCCTGTGGGCACTCAGAGGTCTGTTGAGGATTCAATGACTTCCTCATGGCTGCCTGTGGGTAAGTATCTACCTGTCTCTCCCCACAGTCTCCACCTCTACTGTGTTGGATATACATATATATATATATATATATATATATATATATATATATATATATATATATATCCTGACTTCCCAAAAGTTCCACTTTTTAATCTTCTCTCTCTCTTTCTCTCTCCCTCCCCCTCTCTCTCCCTCTCTCTTTTATTTCCTTTTTAAAAAATTTAATTCTAGTATTACATTTTACCATGTGCCATTGAATGAAGAGGATTTTTCCCCCCTCAAAGTTCTGTGTGTGCATTGTTAAGGTTTGACCAAGTTTAAACAAACCACTGCTCATTGCATGGTTTATAACGAAGAAACTCACTCACTGCATAATGGCTTCATGCTCACTGGCCTAAGATAGAGGATGTGCTCAATATTAAAAAATTAATACCCATGCATCAAAAATCTAATAGCTAAATAGGGATATTAAAAAGCAAGAGGTGCTATTTGAACAGATGTCAAATTATCATGGGATTCTCAGAAATAGTTGGCAAATTTTGATGTAGGACAGAGCCCGGGGTAAAAATAAAACAGCCTGTAGACCAAACACAGATTAATGAAGTCAGGTTAAGGAGAGGCTACACCCAGTGATAGAAACCTCTCACCTTGGATGTGTGTGTGTGTGTGTGTGTGTGTGTGTGTGTGTGTGTGGGCCCCCTCCCTCCTCAGCTCAGGCAGGCTTGGCTAAGGGTCACCTGAAGCTCAGGGTCAGGAGCACCTCTGACTATTAAGCCACTGTTCTCATTCTTAGTTTGCTTTCAGGCCTTTATGACGTTTTGATCGTTTCTGAGTCTTTCAGACAGAGGTGGGGAGGGTCTCTGGCAACCTGGAAAAGCTCTCACTATTGCTTGACATCGATACTTAGCTTTCACAGCATGGATGCATGGAAAGTGTCTCAGTCTAATTGTGTGGTCGATGAAGCAATGAATATCTAGGTTTAGTACTTTTGTGTGAATATTTTTGTAGCATTTTATTTTAATATTTTCATTCTTTTTTTTCTTTTCTTTTCTTTTTTTTTTTTTTTTTTTTTGGTTTTTCGAGACAGGGTTTCTCTGTGTAGCCCTGGCTGTCCTGGAACTTACTTTGTAGACCAGACTGGCCTAGAACGCAGAAATCCACCTGCCTCTGCCTCCCGAGTGCTGGGATTAAAAGCGTGCGCCACCATGCCCGGCTCTTAATATTATTTTTCATTTAATGTGTATGGGTGTTTTGCCTGCATATATGTATATATGTGCACCATATGCATGCAATACCCATGGAGGTCAGAAGAGGGCGTTGCATCCCTCTGGACCTGGAGTTACGTGTGCTCGTGAGCCATCAGTGGGAGGTGGGAATTAAACGGAGTCCTCTTCATGAGTAATAAGTGCTGTTAACCACTGAGCCATCTTCCCAGCCTCCTGTGTAGGATTTCACTGTTAACCTCCAGGTTTTCTTTTAGTATTCCAGGGAACTATTCTGGAGATTCAAAAGTCTTTTTTTTTTTTTTTTTTTTTAAGATTTATTGGGGCCGGGCATGGTGGCACACACCTTTAATCTCAGCACTTGGGAGGCAGAGACAGGTGGATTTCTGAGTTCAAGGCCAGCCTGGTCTACAAAGTGAGTTCCAAGACAGCCAGGGCTATATATACAGAGAAACCCTGTCTTGAAAAACCAAAACCAAAAAAAAAAAAAAAAAAAAAGATTTATTGGGCTGGAGAGATGGCTCAGAGAGTAAGAGCACTGAAGGTCTTGAGTTCAAATCCCAGAAACCACATGGTGGCTTAACAACTACCTATAATGAGATCTGACGACCTCTTCTGGTGTGTCTGAAGACAGCTACAGCGTACTTACAGATAATAAATAAATACATCTTTAAGATTTATTTTTTTACTATATGTAAGGAGTCAGATCTTGTTAAGGATGGTTGTTAACTGCCATGTGGTTGCTGGGATTTGAACTCAGGACCTTCAGAAGAGCAGTCAGTACTCTTAACCGCTGAGCCATCTCTCCAGCCTGACTCACAAAGTCTTAACAACTTTTCAGTCTTTGTAATCACAGTGCCTTCAATGTACAATGAGAGGAATGTACCCTGTTTGCAAGTCAAATGAGTCTTATTTTACCCACAAAGGGGTCACATTTAGCTTCAGCCATCAGCTTGACACTAACACAGAGCCCTTTGGGAGGAGGGAACCTTAACTAGGGATTGTCTCTTTCGGGTTGGCCTGGGGGTGTATCCGTAGGTAGGGTATTTTCTTGATGACTAATGAGGGCAGTGCCAGTCCTGGGCAGGTGTCCTGGATTGCATCAGAATGCTGACTGAGCACATTTGGGGAGGAAAACCAGAAAACAGTGCTCCCTATGGTCTGTGCTTCCCTTTGGGTCCCAGGTTCCTGCCCTGAGTTCCTGTTCTGGTTTTCCTAGATGCCAGACTGTACGCTAAGTAAATCTTTTCCTTTCAAATTGGTTTTAGTTGTGGTGGGTTTGTTTGTTTGTTTATTTGTTTGTTTAAGATTTATTTATTTTATGTATATGAGTATACCGTAGCTGTACAGACAGTTGTAAGCCAACATGAGGTTGCTGGGATTTGAACTCAGGACCTCTGCTCACACCAGCCCTGCTTGCTCTGACTCCTGCTCACTCCGGCCCAAAGATTTATTTATTGTTATATGTAAGTACACTGTAGCTGTCTTCAGACACCAGAAGAGGGCGTCAGATCTCATTAGAGATGGTTGTTACCCACCATGTGGTTGCTGGGATTTGAACTCAGGACCTTCGGAAGAGCATTCAGTGCTCTTAACTGATGAGCCATCTCTCCAACCCAGTCGTGGTGTTTTATCACCACAACAGAAAGCAAATTAGGACAGAAATTAGTATCAGACAGTGGGCCTTGCTATGATGCACCAAACCATGTTCATGTTCTGTGTGTGTGTGTGTGTGTGTGTGTGTTTGGAACTCTGGGCTTCAAAGTCCTTTGAGTGCTTGGAGCTCAAAGAGCTGTTGTGGGAGCTTGGAAGCTAAGAAAGCTGAACCTCAGGACAGTGGGGGCCTTGCTTCTTGTTATATGTGGAAGTTTTCAAGGCAAGCAAAGACTCCATTGAGGCTGTTTATGCACTATTTTGGGGTAACAGTCTGTGGAACTGGAACCTTTGCTTTACTGGGACAGCGGATGTTGCGCCATCTCTTCTTCTTGAATATAACAAGAAAAAAATCACTAAATGTTATTCTGTTGCTGGCAAGATGGCTCAGCAGTTAGCACTTGCTGTGTGAGCCTGTGGAATGGAGTTTGTAGACCAGCACCCATGTAGCAAGCCGTGTGTCCCACACATACCTGTAATCCCAGGTCCGAGAGCGGCAGAGACAAAGATTGCTGGGATCCCGCCCCAGGGAGAGCCCCTGTCTTAAAGGAATAAGAAGAGAATGATAGAGGGAACACTCAATGCCCTCTTCTGGACTCTGTGTATACTCTCAGGTAGGCAGACACACAGATAAGTAAAGCCTAAGACATAAAAGGATACATTGTATATAAAAGTATTGTTTTCAGGAGCTGGAGAGCTATGTAAGCAACTCGTCTAGAGGACCTTGGTTCAATTCCCAGCACCCATATGGTGGCTCACAACCCTCTGTAACTCGGGTCCCAAGGGATACTATGTTCTCTTCTGGCTTTGTGGGCACTGTACACGTATGGTGCACAGACATACACTCATGCAAATTGCCCATACACATGGAACCAAAAATTTGTAAATATTTTTTTCAGATTTTTTTTTTAGCTGTAACTAGAAACCAAAAATTTCTCTTAACTTTCAACTAAGTAATTTGAAATCATTTTCCCTTTCAACTAGCTAGCTTTATGACCCTGTAAAAGCTACTTACCTTCTGAAAATGTTAGCACCCCTATGTGTTGGTGTTATATGTGGATAGCAGTGCATCTCCCTTACGGGGCTTCTATGAGGACAGGGGAACTGATACTGACTGGTGTATGCAGTCATGCAGAAAGCATACAATGATACATAGTTACGACTGTGAGCTTGCCTGGTTAACTGACTAATAGTGAAAGGAAACTCTCCTTGATGTTTTGTGGTGCGAGACTTGCTGTTTCAAGCACTTCAGTATAAGATCCTACACCCTATTGCACAATCATCATTATCTATTTCTAAAACTTTTCCTTATTTCAAACAAGACTCTACACCAATGAAGCAGCTACTTTCTGTTCCCACATGCCTCGCCCCTTAGTGGCCTGGAGTCTCCATTCTGTTTCTGTGAACTTGACTAGTCGAGGTACCTCATACAAGTGAAATCACGTGAGTTCTGTTCTTCTATGTCTGATTCATTTTATTAAGCCAAGTACAATGAAGCTACATTCATGTTGTAGCTTGTACCTGACCTTTGTGCCCTCTTACAGAACAATTATCTCTATATAGAAAGAATAAAATATGAAAATACATACACGCCCATATAAGTTCTGTCTGTCCTGCTGTTAGTGGACATCTTTCGGCTACTGTGAATAATGAAGTAAAATTATTTGTCTGAGTTCTTGCTCTCAATCATGTCAGGCATACACCAGCGCATGTGTGATGAGCAGAATGCTTCTGTCCTTTCTTAACATCCATATGCTGAAATCCTACCCTATAATGTGATGGTTATTTATTTTATTTATTTAATACGAGTACACTGTAGCTGTCTTCAGACACACCATCAGAGGGCATCAGATCTCATTACACATAGTTATAAGCCACCATGTGGTTGCTGGGAATTGAACTCAGGACCTCTGGAAGAACAGTTAGTGTCCATCTCTCCAGCCCACGATGGTCTTAAAAACAGAATCGGGGGCTGGTGAGATGGCTCAGTGGGTAAGAGCACCCGACTGCTCTTCCGAAGGTCCAGAGTTCAAATCCCAGCAACCACATGGTGGCTCACAACCATCTGTAACGAGATCTGACTCCCTCTTCTGGAGTGTCTGAAGACAGCTACAGTGTACTTACATATAATCAATAAATAAATCTTTAAAAAAAAAAAAAAAAAAAAAACAGAATCGGGGGGCTGAAAAGATGATACAGTGGAAAAGAGCAATGGTTGCTCTTCCAGAGGACCAGAGTTCAATTCCTAGCACTGAGGGGGGCAGTACACAACCATCTACCACCCCATTTCTTGGGATCCATAACTTCTTCTGACCTCCATGGGTACCAGGTACACAAGAAGTACATAGAAATATATTCAGAGCCGGGCGTGGTGGCACATGCCTTTAATCCCAGCACTTGGGAGGCAGAGGCAGGTGGATTTCTGAGTTCGAGGCCAGCCTGGTCTACAGAGTGAGTTCCAGGACAGCCAGAGCTACACAGAGAAACCCTGTCTCGAAAAAAAACCAAAAAAAAAAAAAAAAGAAAAAAGAAAAGAAATATATTCAGGCAAAACACTCAGGCACATAAAATAAAAGTAAATCAGTGAATGAAAGAAATGGAGTCTTTGGCAGATGAGGGTGAGGATTAGTGTCTTTCAGTCCCAAGAGATCTGGCTTCTTCTTTTTTTCCCTATTTAATGTGTATAAGTTCACCATTGCTCTCTTCAGACACACCAGAAGAGGTCATCAGACCCCATTGCAGCCACCATGGTTGTGAGCCACCATACGGTTGCTGGGAATTGAACTCAGGATCTCTGGAAGAGCAGTCAGTCTCTTAACCACTGAGCCATCTCTCCAGCCCCTGGCTTCTTCTTTGTAGTGTGAGGACACAGTAAGAAATTGGCTATGAACCAGGAAGTAGCCTTTACCCTACACCAGGACTGGTGCCTTGATGCTATAATAATTTCAAACTCCCGGGCTGTGAGAAGTTTGTGGCTTAAGCTATTCAGATACTGGCATTTTGTTACAAGTTAGCAGAGCAGGATTGCTAAATCATAGGATAAGTTCATGTTTATCTTTTGGAGGCATTGCCAGACTGTTTTCCCATGTGACTTTCTTATTTCTAATTCCTATCAGCAATATGCAAACATTCCAGTTTCTATGTGTCCTAACCAAGAGTTATTTTCTGTCTTCTGAATGATGCAATGTTATGAAGGGCAAAGTTACTTCTCACTGTGGTTTAAGTTACACCTCCCCAGTGACTCATGGTCGCACTTCAAAAATAAACTTTTGTTGTTGTTGTTTTGCTTTTTCTTTTCTTTCTTTTTTTTTTTTTTAAAGATTTTATTTATTATATATGTAAGTACACTGTAGTTGTCTTCAGACACTCCAGAAGAGGGAGTCAGATCTCATTACGGATGGTTGTGAGCCACCATGTGGTTGCTAGGAATTGAACTCAGGACCTTCAGAAGAGCAGTCAGTGCTCTTAACCTCTGAGCCATCTCTCCAGCCCCCTGTTTTGCTTTTTCTTTTTGGTTTTTAAGACAGGGTTTCTCTGTGTAGCCCTGGGTGTCCTGAAACTTGCTCTGTAGACCAGGCTGGCCTCAAACTCAGAGATCCACCTGCCTCTGCCTCCCGAGTGCTGGGATCTAAGGTGTGCACCACCATTGCCCAGCCACTTCAGACATTTTAAATTATATTTAGTGTGTGTCTTAGTTACAGTTTCCATTGTTGAGAAGAGGCACCACGACCAAGGCGACTCTTGTAAAGGACACCATTTAATTGGGCCTGGCTTACGGGTTTAGAGGTTCAGTCCATTATCATCATGGCAGCATCCAGGCAGAGATGGTACTTGCAGGAGGAGCCAAGAGTTCTACATCTTTACCAAAAGGCAGGCAGAAGACTAGCTCTTTTGCCCTGGGTAGAGCTTAAGCAGAGGACCTCAAAGCCCACTGCCATAGTGACACATTTCATCCAGCAAAATTACACCTATTCTAACAGGGACACACAGAAAGGGGGCAGTTCTGATGCCAAGGCCCTGGTCCCCAGTTGCTTCTTGATTTGTCAGTAAAGAAAGCCAGGGCCAATTGCTGGGCAGAAGGTACAAGTGGGACTCTTAGATCCTGGGAGGAAAAGGCAGATGCAAGGAAGGAGAGAGTTTTTTTCAACCATGCTTTGGAGGAAGAAGAATGCAGCAACCATGTGAGGTCTGGTGGGGGTGGGGGTGGGGTGGGGGTGGGGGTGGGTGGTTGGGACTTGTAGCCACTACTCCAGGCAGGTGGGTGGCCAAGGATGTTTGACAGTGGCCAGGTGAGACTAGCCACTGAAGTTTAGGGCAAGTGGAGAGACAGAGATAATACTTTGGCAAGGACATGCTTTTCTAGGTGGGAGATATCAGCGCCCAGCAGTTGTGCCAAGAAAGCAAGTTTGTAAAGGAATAAACTGTGTGTGTATCTTATCTTTTCTCCGTGGATTCAAGGGAAGCTGGGTGAGGACTGGTAGAGCCCCGGAGCTAAAGGTAAAGGCAGGTAGAGCAGAAGGGAAGCCGGGTGGGGGCTGGTAGCTCAGCCCGCCCTGGAGCTAAAGGCAGTAGCATAAAACAACATGCAACAACACACCTCCTAATATTGCCGCTTTCTGGGAGCCGAACATTCAAACACGTGAGTCTGCGGGGGGTGGGGGGATGGGATGTGGGGTGAGGGGGGGATCTATTCAAACTACTACAGTTGCAGCACCTAGACCAGTCTTCAGAGACTGGTTTAACTGAATATACCGAGGGCCAAATTTGAATTTCCTCCTTTTCCTCAATGGTGTAGGTGCCCCACTTCACTCTTATCATTCACAGGTACACTGGGTTACTGTTCTAGCTGGGTTGGATGGTTTGTAGTTCAGTAGCACACTTCCATGCTACTGTAGCTCTGGGTACCCAGCATACTCCCAGGACTTAAGACATGCATAGTAACAATGTATTCAAAAATGAATAGATACTAGGTTCTCTCTCAATCTCTCTCTCCTTCTCTCTCTCTTCTCTTCCTCCCCTCTGTTCTTCCTTCCCCTCCTCCTCCTCTTCTTTGTCTTCTCTCCCTCCCCTCTTACTCTCCTTCCCTCCCCTCCTCTCCCCCTCCCTTCCCCTCCCATCTTCTTCTTCCTCCTCTTCCCCCTCCTCCTCTTCTTCTTTTTCTTCTTCTTCTTCCTCTCTCCCCTTCCTTCTCTTCCTCCTTCTCCCCTTCCCCCTCCTCTTCCTTCTCCTCTTCTTCTTTCTGTGTGTAGTCAAGTTGGTAGCAATGGCAGGGAAGGCAGTAATGACTGTGTTTTACAGGGTAGAGCTAGGAAAAGATTAAGATATTGTGTCCTTTTATTACAAGGGACATTTTCTTTGCCAGCGTGTTTGGCAAGGTGAAGCCTTTTCTGAAAACCTAACAACTGGTTCTAATTTTACACAGTAAGAGGGAACTATAACCCAAAGCTGTATATCCACCTGAAAGAGAGCCGTGTTCACTTGAGGAATATTTAATGCTATTTTGTTTGGTATCATTAGATACCACACACATGCTAATCACAACTACAATGGCTTCATCCTCCAGTACATGGGATTGTATGCAGGGGTAGGGGAGTGGGCAGGTAGGGGTGGGTGAGGAAGTTTCCTGGGGAAATGAGGAACAAGGTAATCAAGGGAGACCTCTTATTCTATAATAAACCATCTTGAGTTGGGGGTGATTAGTGGACATCCCCCCTTCTTTTTTTTTCAGATTTATTTATTATTATATATAAGTACACTGTAGCTGTCTCTAGACACACCAGAAGAGGGCATCAGATCTCATTACAGATGGTTGTGAGCCACCATGTGGTTGCTGGGATTTGAATTCAGGACCTCTGGAAGAACAGTGAGTGCTCTTAACTGCTGAGCCATCTCCCCAGCCCTGTGGACATCCCTTAAGTTCAGACCCAGGTAGCTGGGTGTAGTAGATTTTTAACCCCAGCACTTGGAAGGCAGAGGCAGGCCAGTTCTCAGCATTTCATGGTATAAGGTGTGGACAAATGGCAGTTAGAAATGTGCAATTAACAGGCCAGTTCAAAGGACATAGACAGATAGTAGGAGGAACTGATCTATCTTGAGGGCACATTGGGTAGGGCCTATCTGCAGTAAGAAGTGCAGAGATTCTAGAGCCAGGTCCAGCATCAAACCAGAGACATGCTTTTCTTAGAGCACTCTTGAGTCAAAGACAAAAGATACAAATGTATGTAAAGGAGAGCAGAAGGTACCAGGCAGAGATGAGTGAGGAACATGAAAAACTGTATGTGGGGTGGGGGTTAGGGTAGGGATATGTGTGTGCAGGGGTAGTGGAGTGGGAAGGTAGGGGTGGGTGAGGAGGAACAAGGTAAGCCAGGGAGAATCTCTTATGCTCTAATAAACCATCTTGAATTGGGGTGGGGTAGGGTGTCTAGTAGACACCCCTTAAATTCAGGCTCAGGTAGCTGAGTGTGGTCAGTCTTTAATCCTAGCACTTGGGAGGCAGGGGCAGGGGCAGGGGCAGGGGCAGGGGCAGGGGCAGGGGCAGGGGCAGGGGCAAAGGAATCACTGTGAGTTCAAAGCCAGCCTGTGCTATATAATGAGTTCTAGAACAGCCAGAGCTACACAGTGAGAGCCAGTTATCAGGGAGTCTGGGCCGTTTTTCTCTAGGGTTCTAGCACTGAGCACAAGGGGTGGGTACCAACTCATCCTGGTCTTTTAGGTACTTTCTACTTGTTTTTTTGTTGTTGGGTTTTTTTTTTTTTTTTTTTTTTCAGATGGTAAAGGAAGACACTACGTTTTACATAGCATGATGGGTTTCAATGTCTGCCTCGGGCATCACTTCTGTGCTGGTCATCCCTCATCTCCATCTCTACTCTTGCTCACACACTCACCTGCCATGACTCAGCTAAAATCCCTGCCTCTCCAGGATGGGAGTCATCACCCTGCTTTCTCTCATCTCAGCCTGCCCCGCACCTGTTGTGGCCACGCCCTTCGTCTCAGCCCTTTCCGAGCAATAAAGCATCCTTTCCTTCCCAGGGTCTCACTGCTCTCTGCAGCTGGCTAGGTTTGCAGTGTTTAGCATCAACACCGACTCCTGCCTCTCTTCTAGCCTTTCATCCAAGTTTCTAAGCACCGTTGTAGTCTCAGGTACTTAGGAGCCAGAGGCAGGAGGATTATTTGAATTCAGAAGTTTGAGATTAACCTAGATGATGTACTGAGAGCCTATCTCCATTAAAAAAAAAAAGTGTGTGAAGTGTGTGTGTGTTCCTGTGTCCTTGGTTTGATTTATAGATATTATGAATCTTATAGTTCTGTCTTCTCTTCCTGCCTACCTAATCGCTCTTCCTCTTTCCCTCCCTCATTCCCTCCCTCCCTCTCTCCCTCCCTCCCTCCCTCCCTCTTTGCCTCCCTCCCTTTCTTCCTCCTTCCTTCCCTCCAACTCTTCCTACTCACCTGCCCTTCTTTTCTGGTTTTTGATTTTATGAAAGAACATTTATCTATCTATCTATCTATCTATCTATCTATCTATCTATCTATCCCTTTTATTTGTATAAAAACAAACAAAGGATTTTTGAAAATGGAGACACACACCTAGGCAGGTTTGTACATTTGAAACTGGACTCCGGCAGAGTGTGGTTTCTAACTCCAGTGGAACAGAAGTGTTGGGCAGTTTGAAGTTGTTCTCAGATTGACTTCATACAGGTATTACATTCATAGAATAAAATAGCTTCATTAAAAAACCAAAACTAAAACCTAGCAGTGAGCACATGTGTCTTTTTGGAAAAGAAAACGTAGCCCTTTCACAAGTAAAACCCAGCCTGGCTCGCTGCTCTCTGCCTCATCCCCCTCTTACTGTTTTGAGTAATTTGCTTATAGAGGGTACATGTTAAATCTAACATTAACATTTTAAATCAGAGGACTACGTGGAGAGGGGGGTGGGGTGGGTGGGAGGGGATTGAAGGCAGTGGATTTGTTAGGTGTCAGCACACAGGAGTGAAGGCACACTTTAAATCAGTCACTAGACATTACTTTAGCAAAAAATCAAAATATAAGCAGAAGCAGGTAGATCTTGGTGAGTTTGAGGCTAGCCTGGTCGATGTAGAGAGTTGCAGGCAGCCTGGGCTGTGTAGTGAGACCCGATTTCAATATCAAACCGTGGTGCACACCTTTGGTTTTTTTTTTTTCAAGACAGGGTTTCTCTGTGTAGTCCTGCCTGTACTGCCTGGCTGTATTTTGATTTTCATTGTTGTTTGGTTTGACATAGTCTTACTATATAGTTCTGGCTACTTGGAACTCTCTATGTAGACCAGGCTAGCCTCAAACTAACCTACCTCTGCTTATATTTTGCTTTTGGTTAAACTTACATTTTATATCTTTGGCTAAAATTAGTTCAGGTAGCCAGATTTCCCCAGACTCAACACTACCTCCTTTCTCTTTTTATTTTGCTTTTGGAAAAGCCCCTGAAAGTCCATTCGTCTCTTTCTGAGTGTTTTAGAGACGGTGGAAACGATTCCTCTTCTTGGTTAGAATTAGCAGTTGCGTCCCACACTTGACTGAGACAGCTCTACTCACACATAGCTCTGCCCTGGGCTGGATGTGATCCCAGGTGGGAAGTTAGGCTTTACCTAAGGAGACACAAGAGCATTTTGTGGAGTTTGTTTTGCTTTTTCAAGACAGGCTTTCTCTGTGTAGCCCTGGCTGTCCTGGAACTTGCTCTGTTGACCAGGCTGGCCTTGAACTCAGAGATCCACCTGCCTCTGCCTCCCAAGTGCTGGGATTAAAGGCGTGCGTCACTACAGCCCAATTTTGTGGATATTTTTGAAACATCTTTCTTCATAAACTCAAGGATATATAAATATGTAATTTTTTGATACAGACTTGTGTACACACACACACACACATTTTGAGATAAGGTCCTACTATTAACTCGTTTGTAACTGGGTCTAACTATTAACTACTGTGAACTAGCCAGTTTGATACTCACTATGTAGCCCAAGCTGGCCTTGAACTTGTGGCAATTCTCCTGTTTTAGCCCCCTGAGTGCTGTGATTGTATTCATACCCCACCACACAAGCTTTACTATATTTTGATTAATGGAGAGGTAATCAAAGACTTAAATCAAAAAACAAATCAGAGACTATGTCATCATGAAGAGATTTCTTTTTTTTTTCTCTCTTTCTTTTTTGAATCACACAGCAGCTTGAACTGATGAAGATAGCAGTGGTATAAACTCAGGACTCAAATGCACAGCACACTAATTGTGCACTTGCTGTCTTCCCAGCCCGGCTTAAAGTGTGGAAGCTGACGTGTATAGACCAGAACTGAGACTCACTCTTTTTATCTATTTAAATTTTGACTCCTGATGTTGGTGGGAAACTGGCTCATAGGCAAATGATTTCAGATTAGCTTCCATGTGTGGGAGGGACTTCCTTGTCAAACTTCGCCTGTTAGGCAGCGCCCAGGCCATTCTTTTTCTTGACCCCATAGACATCCAAGGAGTGAGGGTCCAGATAGAAAAGAAGTAGGGCAACGGAGAGAACCTGATCAATATGCACAGGGAAACCGGTTTCACTCACAGGGTTTTGTTGTTTCTGTTGTTATTATGTGTGTGTGTGTGATTATACAGTGTGTACACACGCACACACACACACACACACACACACACACACACACACACACACACGCACCTGGTGCCTGAGGAGGTCAGAAGAGGGTGCTGGAATTGGAGATATGGAGAGTTGGTAGTTGCCATGTGGGTTCTGAGAACCAAACATAGGTCCTTTGAAAGAGCAGCAAGTGCTCTCAACCACTGAGCCGTTGCTTCAGCCCCTGAATACTGGTTTTCTTTAATTGTTTTTTCTTTTCTATGAATGCTTGCACTTTCTGGAACCACAAGAAATCACTGACCCTAACTCTGGGGCTTGTCCATTTCTGTTGCACAGTTAAATGCTCACAATGCTCCCTGGAGTCTTTCTAATTTTCTAAGACACAGGAAAGGAAACTGAACTTCAGAGTCCGTCCTACAGCAGGTGGGGAGGTGAGTGAATGTGTGTGTAGTGTGTGTGTGTGTGTGTGTGTGTGTGTGTGTGTGTGTGTGTGTCTTTTCCCAAACATCAGTAGTCCCTCAGATCATAGGACCAGTTACATACATACTATAAAACCACTTTCCTGGGGCTGGAGAGATGGCTCAGTGGTTAAGAGCACTGACTGCTCTTCCAAAGGTCCTAAGTTCAACTCTCAACAACCACATGGTGACTCACAACCATCTGCAATGAGATCATATGCTCTCTTCTGGTGTGTCTGAAGACAGCTACAGTGCACTGATACATAAAATAAACAAATCTTTACAAACAAACAAACAAATAAATAAATAAATATATTATTGAAGTTAGTTTGGTCATATCCTTGCCTTCTTTCTTTTTAACTCTTACCCGTTGCCCATCTGTCTTGGGGTTGCACTGGAGGTGAAATCAAGCAAGGATCTCCTGACTCACAGCCTTGTTCCCTCTTGAACTTTGCCACACTTGGTTGCTGCCTGTTTTATTGACAATGACCGGAATCACATTTATACAGCCAAATATGCTGTGTGCCATGTTGACCTGAAGTTATTGAAAGCGCTGAGGACTGGAGAGGGCTTGATCAAGAGCTCTGGCTGCTCTTGCAGAGGACATGAGTTCAATTCCCAGCACCCACTTGGTGGCTCACAGCTCTAACTCCAGTTCCAGGGGATCCAATGCTGTCTTGTGGCCTCTCTGGACACCAAGCATGCATGTAGTACACATACATACAGACAGACAAAACACCTACACACATGAAATAAAATAAATCTAAAACTTAAAAAAGAACTGACAACTTTTCGGTTAAAAACATCTCTTCTAGATCTTTTCCCATGAGAAATACACTTTTCTCTATTTTTACTGTTTATTGTTTTAATGATTATTTTTTAAATTGGCTTCAGGCTTATCTCTCTGTAAACAAACAAAAGGGACTTTCCTTCCTGCTGGTTTTCACAGACTTTTCGAGAGCAACGTTTACTATTCTTTCAGAGCTGCAACGACTCTTGCTCTTCCCCAAGACCCCGGAACGTGGGACACATTGGGCTTCAAAGGTGATTTAAAGTTCCTATTTTTCTGAGGTGCATTCTGGGGGATTTCTCCTCAACCTTTCTTATCTAAGTGCATACAAAGAGCAAGCACAACTAAACAGTCAAGGAGCAACAGTTTTAATCCCAGGCGTCTGGGGGTTAAGTGGGTTTGCAGACTGGGCCCCTCCCCTGAGCGTTACCTGCCACCCCATCTGGATTCACTTAGAGGCCACCAGCCAGTTATCTGCCTCCCTCTCCAGCAAAGCTCTTCACGGGATTCCTGACAGCACTTACTTAGCCAGACCTACTGGGCAGAACGTGATCCCTAGATGATAGTGCATCATAAATCCGCCTGCCCTGCCTCGCCTCAGCGGGCATGGGACCTCCACGTGACTCATTCCACAGGCTTCCTGTGAGATTAGACAGGTGCTCGCTGGGAATTTGAATAGCTTTAGATCCAGCAGTTCTGCTATTTCTGGTGTGGGCAGTGATGACTGCTCACCCAGGAGGGCAGGACCAGTGGCCAGCCTGTCTCTAGCGTTAACATCATCTGTCCCGCTTGCTAAGGAGCCTGCGTCGAGGACGCTACACCAAAGGAATCGCTGTTCTTGGAGTCTGCTGTCTCTATCATGTACCTAAAATAACTCCGGAGACACTGATGAGGGCATCACTGACAGACATGATTGGCTTCAAGGGCATCTGAAAGACCGAGCTTGCCCTCTGATTTAGGAGGCCTGGGGGGGGGGGGTTCTTCTGCGTTGTCTCTGGCAGCCTGCCATTTGCCTCTTCTACATGGCAATCTCTCCTCCGACTTCAGCTCCTGGGATAGAGATCCTATCTGAGGGGTCTGGTCAAGGAAGTTACCCGAAGCGACCACCTGCTCTTATCATTCCACGGCTGGGTTGCGCAGCCTCTTCTCTAGGTCGCGATTTATAATCTGATACTTGTTCTCTTCTGGTGAGTTCTGTGTGCCACACTTAGCTCCACAAAACTCCACAACCTTTGGTTGGTTTCCCTCCTCTTCCTCTTCACCTGCCTTCTTCTTACTACACCCCCAACCCCCAATGCCTAGCCCATAGTGCTTAACTGGTTCATAGTAAGTTTTAATCAAATTCCATTAGTAAATTCAATGATGAGATTTTTTTTTTTTTAAACCGCCTTCCCTGCCTCTTCTTCATTATGGGCTGCATAATTTTCGGATTTTCTTGAGCATACTTTTAACCTCGTTTGAGAAAAGCACACATCTAAAGCTTTCTATCTACCAATAGACGCGTGGTTTTTCAGAGATGGTGGTATTTATTAGATATCTCATTCCTGTAAGTCCTGATGCCTTTGCTCCCGCTGTAATGCAGCCAGAGTCGTTGAACTGACCATTCTCTTGGCAAAAAACAAACAAAATATCTAGACTGAAGGCTCACAAGCAGAAATACTTCAAGGAGCTCAGAAGGAAAATATTAGAAACATTTGTTCATCTTCTTTAATCTCCTGATAAGAAATAGAGGTAAGTCTGAGTAATAAGTAATACGTGTTGACAGCTCTTTATACATGGACGTTTCATGTCTGGAAGCAGTTTATGTGTAATTATATATTAACATGCATATGTTGGGGGAGACATGCTATGTATAAATAGAGGTTCTCAGTTTAAAAGGAGTAGATTGGAATACCTTATAGAGAGCTAGAGAGATGGCTCAGCTGTTACAAGCATTGCTGGTCTTGCAGAGAACTGAGTTCAGTTCCCAGAACCCAACACCATACTGTGGCTCATAACCACGCGGAACCTCAGTTCCAGGAGATCCGTTAGGCACTCACATACGGATGTGCAGGCCAAATATCCATGCACACAAAGTAAAACAAACAAAATAAAACAATAAAAATTCATATTCATGTAAATTGCTTTTAAAAAATTAAATTTGGCTTTGTTTCATTTTTGAGAAAGGGTCTCACTAGCCTAGAACTTGCTCTGTGGACCAGGCTGGTCTCATACTCACAGAGACCCACCTACTGCTGACGCTTGAGTGTTGGGATTAAAGGTATGTGCCACCACACTGGTTTATGTGCGGTTTTAAAGGTAGGAATTACGGAATCACTCATTTGCATTGCCTAGCATCGTGGTTAGAACATACAGACAGGGGACTTCTAGATGCTTTCTTAACAAGGTCAAACTTTGCAGGGGACACTTAGTTCCAGGCAGTCAAAATTTTGATGAAAAAATAAATAAAAAAGAAATCAAGTTTATACCTTTAGTCCCTCTGCCTTCCACCCCTTAACAGGGTTTCTCTGTGTAGCCCTGGCTGTCCTGGAACAAGCTCTCTAGACCAGGGTAGTCTTGAACTCCGGGATTTCCCTGCCTCTCAAGTGCTAGAATTTAGGGTGTGGCCACTGTCACCCAACACATTCGGTCTTACATTGATTGCTCAAGGTAGCATCTTTTTTTTCTCTCTTCTCCATACGAGCCCCTCTCCTTCCCAGTCCAGAAGGCTTAACGTTTATTTATTCTATGTATGTGAGTACAATGTCACTCTCTTCAGACACACCAGATGAGGGCATCAGATCTCATTCTAGATGGTTGTGAGCCACCACGTGGTTGCTGGGATTTGAGCTCAAGACCTCTGGAAGAACAGTCAGTGCTCTTAACCACTGAGCCATCTCTCCGGCCCTCAAGGTAGCATCTTTTAGCAAACACTGATCATCGCCCTGGGAAAGCAACTTCAGACAGCTCTCACCAGCCTTTGTGTATGCAGGGCAGATCATTCAGTTGCTGTCACAAACGGTTTCCTCAGGACCTCGTGAGTCAGTGAAACCTGGTTGAGTTTAACCTGCTGAACATGATGGACGTGAACTTAGAGGGTCATAGATCACCTGGCTGTTCCCGAAGCCATGGGGCCCCTGCCAAGCTTTGTTTACACACTTCTAGCAGTGCGGGATACTCTGACACTTTCCAATAATAGATCCTCATACTGTCTCCACACACTGCAGGCCAGACTAAATCTTCCTTCATGCGATGCTTCCATGGCAGGGACAGAGCTCCTAAGGTCCTTGGCAAGTTTTTGCTGTTGCTGTTGCTGTTGTTTTGTTCCCCCTCAAACCCCCTACACACACACACACACACACACACACACACACACACACACACACACACACAGAGGAAAGACAC
This sequence comes from Mus musculus, assembly GCF_000001635.26. Classification (NCBI taxonomy): domain Eukaryota; kingdom Metazoa; phylum Chordata; class Mammalia; order Rodentia; family Muridae; genus Mus; species Mus musculus. The sequence goes on from NC_000074.6 coordinate 33,981,490, forward strand.
CTTAGGCCACTTAAGACTATTTCCATAGACTTTAGCCACAGCTTAGGCTTTTGTTTCTAAAAGACTGAAATTTGTATTACCCAGATATGTGAAATAATATAACAATAATAATAATTATTACACACATCTGGGTAATGCTATTATTATTATTAATTATTATTATTGTTATCTTTTGAGATGACGTCTCTCTCCATAGCCCAGATATATGTAGTTACTGAGGCACAGCCTAGTAAGTGGGGCTAGGTGTTTTCCTGCTGCTCTGTGTGATTTATTAAAGAACCTAAGAGCATGGAATTAGTGTTTGTGCAGTACCTGGAGAGGCCAGAAGAGGGCACTGGACACATTTCCTCATACCCCACCCCATCCCCACCCCCAGGAGCTGGAGTTACAGGAAGTTGTGAACTGTCCCAAACGGGTGCTGGTAACTAAACCTAGGTCCTCTGGGAACTGCGGAACCATCTCTCCAGTTGGCTGTTCTTACAGATCACCGTTTTTCAACCTGTGGCTTGGGTTTTCTTTAGGGGTGGGGTGGGGCCACATAGGAGGTATCAGATACCCTGTATACAGTAATGAAGTAGCAGCAAAATAACTTTATGGGTGAGGGTCACCACAACATGAGAAGCTGTATTAAAGGGTCGCAGCGTTAGGAAGGTTTAGAACCACTGCTACAGAGAAACAGCATTGTAAAATGTCCATTGAGGACTGGAGAGATGGCTCAGCGGTTGAGAGCACCGACTGCTCTTCCAGAGGCCCTGAGTTCAACTCCCAGCAACCACATGGTGGCTCACAACCATCCGTGTTAAAAAAAAAAGTCCAATGAATCTATAGATTGGGAAATCCCCTCTCCTCAACAGGAGTAACAGGGATGATGGATTTTTTAAAAACATTTTTAAAAACATTCTAGCTCCAGCCCAAAATTTAGTGTTTGGATGATACGGTGAGCTTTAAAAGGAAAAAAAAAATAATGCTATAAATTTAGAATCCGGTGTTTTACATCGCTTCACTAACTTCTGATTCTTATCAGTGAGCAAGTGAGTGATTTACATCTGCAGCAGGGCTTGTATTTTCATGCTGTGTTTCTCTTTCTCTCAGCCTTATCTTACACGTGCACTCCAGTGTATCAGGGCAATCTAGAAACAAAATTTCTGTTAATAGCAACATGACATTCCATTGTCTCGAACAGCTACAGCGCAAACAACCTATTCCCAATTTTGGGCATTGGTTTCCATCCCATTTTTCCACTGTTATGAACTGTGTTACTGTAAAGATTTTTGTTTTATTTGTTCTCGTCTCTCTTTTGCGTATTTCCTTGAGGGTCAACTTCAGAAGCAGGAGGTTGGGTCGCAGGATCTGAATCGTTTCGTAGCTTTCTTCCTATGTGACTGCGCTGATCCCCAGAGGCGATGGAGACTTAAGTGCCAAATGAGACACAGGGCCATGAGTCGCTGGAGTTGAACTGGAAAAGCCAGGCCCCTTACTTTGGGGTCCCATCCAAGTGTCCCCTTCTCAGGCTCCTACTCAGCCCCAGCCATCTAATTGTGGGGGAAGAATGTAAGGAAAACCTGTCTGGAAATACCTAAAAGTTCAAAGTTCATCTTTAGTCTTTTGGGGGAGGCTTTCTTTCTTTCTTTCTTTCTTTCTTTCTTTCTTTCTTTCTTTCTTTCTTTCTTTCTTTCTTTCTTTCTTTCTTTCCTTCCTTCCTTTCTCCCTTTCTCTCTCTCTCTTTCCTTTTTTGAATCTCTGCAAGCATACTTGCTCCATATTATATTATCCATGTGACAACTTTGTAAGAACCCTTTATAAGATGTCCCAGGGGCTGAAGAGATGGCTCAGTGGTTAAAAGCACAGACTGCTCTTCCAGAGGTCCTGAGTTCAATTCCCAGCAACAACATGGTGGCTCACAACCATCTGTAATGGGATCTGATGCCTTCTTCTGGTGTGTCTGAAGTCAGCTACTACGGTGTATTCATACACATAAAATAAATAAATAAATCTTAAAAAAATACACTGTAGTAGCTGACTCAGAGGTAACCCAATCACAAAGGAACTCACACAATATGTACTCACTGATAAGTGGATATTAGCCCAGAAACTTAGGATACCCAAGATATAAGATACAATTTGCTAAACGCATGAAACTCAAGAAGAAAGAAGACCAAAGTGTGGACACTTTGCTCCTTCTTAGAATTGGGAACAAAACACCCATGGAAGGAGTTACAGAGACAAAGTTTGGAGCTGTGACGAAAGGATGGACCATCTAGAGACTGCCATATCCGGGAATCCATCCCATAATCAGCTTCCAAATGCTGACACCATTGTATACACTAACAAGATTTTTCTGAAAGAACCCAGATATAACTGTCTCTTGTGAGACTATGCCGGGGCCTAGCGAACACATAAGTGGATGCTCACAGTCAGCTATGGGATGGATCACAGGGCTCCCAATGGAGGAGCTAGAGAAAATACCCAAGGAGCTAAAGGGATCTGCAACCCTATAGGTGGAACAACATTATGAACTAACCAGTACCCCGGAGCTCTTGACTCTAGCTGCATATGTATCAAAAGATGGCCTAGTCGGCCATCACTGGAAAGAGAGGCCCATTGGACTTGCAAACTTTATATGCCCCAGTACAGGGGAACGCCAGGGCCAAAAAGTGTGAATGGGTGGGTAGGGGAGTGGGGGGGAGGGTATGGAGGACTTTTGGGATAGCATTGGAAATGTAATTGAGGAAAATACGTAATAAAAAATATTTAAAATAAAATAAAAAAAAGAATGGTAGCATGCAGGCAGACCTGGTGCTGGAGAGAGAGAGCTGAAGAGTCCTATATTGGGATCCTCAGGCAGCAGGAAGAGAGAGTCTGGAGTGGGCCCTTGAAACCTCAGTGCCCCTCTCTTCCTCCCACAAGACCACATCTCCTAATTTTCTCAAGTAGTGTGACTACCCAATGATGATGGAGTCACGTATATGAGCCTATGAGGGCCATTTTTATTCACACCCCCACCCTGGTCTTGAACTTGTGGCAACTCTCCTGCTTCCGCCTTCCAAATGCTGGAATTACAGGTGTGTACCATCACACCCAGCTAATTTTTACTCCTCTTCCTCCTCCTCTTCCGGTTCCTCCTCTTTTTCCTCCTCTTCTTCCTCTTCCTCTTCTTCTTCCTCTTCTTCTTTTCCTTTTTTTTTTTTTGTTTTTTTGAGACAGGGTTTCTCTGTGAAGCCCTGGCTGTCCTGGAACTCACTCTGTAGACCAGGCTGGCCTCGAACTCACAGAGATCCCTCTGCCTCCCAAGTGTTAAGATTAAAAGTGTATGCCACCACTGCTAAATTTCATTCTTAATTCCTCTTTGCGTTTAATTTACTTTGTGATACTGGGGGAGGGTATGTGTGTAAGCCCCCAGGGTTTATTACTTTGCTGTTGCTGTTGTTTTTTGAGACAGAGTCTCACTATGTGGTCTTGGGTGGCCTGGAACTTCCTATATAGACCAGTGGTCTTTGGGTTATAGAGATCCACCTGCCTCTGCCTCCCAAGTGCTGGGATTAAAGTTGTGCACCACCAGCCCATCCATTTTTATTTTTTATAAATTACCTGGCCTCAGGGATTTTGCTACAGCACACATGGACTATGGGGCACATACATGGTAACATGTGTAGGTTATGCTAGGTGTGGGGCGTGTGCTCTGGTTACTTGCCAAGCCAAAGATGTCACATCAGGAATAGCATCTTTAGTTTTTCTAGATGGATTAGAAATTCAGGGAGAAGGGCCAAGATAAGGTTCAGTGTGTAAAGGGGCTTGTCACCAAGCCTGACCACCTGAGTTCAATCCTTGGGTCCTACTTGTGAAAGAGAGACCATAAAAGTTGTTCTCAGAGCACACAAGCTCTGTGGCACTATGTGCGTGCACACACAAAGACACACACACCATGCAGACATACACACACAAAACAAATGGATGGCAATTTTGAAAAACAATTTAAGAAAAGAAGAAAAGAAACTTAGAGAGAGGTATATGAATAAATGCTTGACAAAGAGAAAGCTGTTCATGAGAGGCCATGGGCATTTTTTCCGTGTCTGTGAGGGCTTGGTGGGGGCGGGGGATGGGTTCAAATGTAATCGCATCTCAGCAGTTTCCTTAAGGCACTAGTTAAGGAGGTGAAGGTGTGTTCGCACAGGAGGTGGTCCACCCTCCATCACTGTAGGTTAAAGATGCCCATGACTCCTGCTATTTTTCCCATTAAGAAGTGGCAGCTCTTGTTGGCGCTCTCTGGTTTCAGTTACCTGTGGTCTTGCAGGAGGAAGTACAACACTGAGGGCGTGTCTGGGGCGGGGCCAGAGTGGGGGGAGGAGCCGGGGGCGGGGCAGGATTTCAGAGTTTTCACAATGCTCTGTAGGTGTCACTGGGAATGTCTGAGAGGAGAGAATGTAAGAAACCTTGTTGTAGCCACGCTGGTCTCTTGGGGGTACATTTTCTGAGAGCCCTACGCCAGCAGGTAAGAAGCCTGGCTATCTTGAGTCACATGAATGTTAGACCCCCTGGAACAAGCCACCTGCCTGCAGGACGGCATTGTCCAATTTCGGTGGATCCCACACAGCAGAAAAATCATCCGAAATTCTCAAAAGTCTCTGGCCCACAAAATGAGAGAGCCCTGCTTTCACTTGCTTTATTCTTCTGCAGTGATAGATAGCAGAACGCTGCGGCTAGGCAGGTTGTACTCTGTTCCCCTTCTCCATCACTTGGTTCTACTTAGCATAACCAGTCTTGGGATGTGTGGTCCTCAGCGTTTGAAATGAATATCAGAGACCACATGGAAGTCATTGGTCTCAAGAGTTTGACTTGGCAGGATTCCTTGAACGTATTTCTGGACTATCCTGTTAATTTATGGTTCCTTGTTTAATTTTGCGGTCAGACAGGACACAAGAATCGCCAGTGTTCTAGAGTACAGGGCTTGCTGGATTTCTCTTCATGCAGAAACAACAAAGCAATCTCTAAAGCTCCTGCTAGAAATTGAAGCTCCCCAGTTATCTGTGGGGGTAACTTTTCCAAGAGGCTTAAATCCTGAATCAAGATTCACTTGGAGAACTCTTATGGCTTAAATATGAAAGGCTTATTCTTTGAATATTGGTCTCCAGCTGGCCGTACTGAATCCGGGGGTTTGTGGAGAGTCGGAGGAGAGATCTCCTTGGAGGAAGTAGATCAAGGACCGTACACTCTTCAAGGTTGTACCTGGTCCCCAGTCCCTGTTTCCCCCTCTGCTTCCAGTCCTACGAAGTGAGCTACCACCTCCTCCGTAAGCTCCCATTATCATTCCGCAAGTGTGTGGAGCTAACCACCCATGCGCTGAGCCTTCTGAATCAGGAGCCAACATGGAGCTTTCTGTAGTGTTCCCTCAGGTATTCTGGCCACAGAAATGAAACACTAACCAATTCAACTACCCAGACATCCAGAGCATTCAGAACTCTCTCTTCACTTCCCTCACGTCTCCACAGGTAACATTTTATCCAAAAATATCTTGTTTGAATGTATTTAAATATTTTGGAAAATATCTAAATATTTTGGAAAGCTAAAGATAGCCCGTTGCTGGGGTTTCTATACTCCACATGCTCACTATGACCAGGACCTAGATTTACCTGGGAATCTAAAATGAAGTACTTGACATTTCAGTTCTCGGGTTGTCTGCTATGACGTGTCAATTATTAACTAAGAAATTAATCATTAAGAGGATTAATCGAATTGGCTTAACATGCCTAATGGGGCTACGTCATTCCTTAAACAATGGGGCTGGCTAACTTGTCGTTCCCTGGCAACCTTGTCTCTGGCCAATGTATCCTGAAGGGGGTTATTCTTCACTTCCATTGGCTTCTGCGAATTTATCAGCCACGCTGCAGCTTCTTCAGGACCTTTTAACTCCTTCCCCCAGCATCCATGCAGAGGGCAGTCCTTCCACACAGATTCAATTCTCTTTCTTTATCCAGTTGTTTCCCCCCCCCCCCCCCCCCGCGCGCGCGCTATATCCATTTCCTCATTCAAAAAGCATTGGTTTGATGTTTGAGCATTGACTAAAAGACAGGGGAATTCTTGACCTATGACCGGGCACACACCAGGGCTGTAATTTCAGCAACTCTCAGCCACTTGCTGAGGAGAGTCCTCTACACTCATCCCGACTCACTTTCAAAGGATGGGGCAGCAGTTTGAGCTGAGCCGGAAGTGAGGTACAACTTGAGGGCTCTAGGTGGGAGAGGTAAGGGGTGGAGAAGTAAGTTGGTAAGTCTCAGACAGTGACTGTGGGCTCTGTCCCACAGGCTGACTGGACTCTTGGCCTGCTTGAATGAGCTTGGCCCACATATGTAGTACAAACCAACTCTGAACCTTGGCTCTCTCTTCCCTCCCGTTCTTGGTTCCACTCCCAAAAAGCACTCAGACTGCCTTCGACCTTGAGGCTCTCCTCTCTGTGCCGACCGCTGTATGTTAGGACACAGGGAGCATTGTTGGCCTGGCCGAGCTGGTGCTAACTTAATCTCTTACCCAGTCTCAACCGAACCGTCCACTTCTGCCGTCTCCCTGTGACAATCGCTGCTAGCTGTCAAGAGTCCCCTCCCTATCGGTCATCCTCCTTGTGTTCTGCACAAACCCAAGCATACACAAATGCCATCTTCCAGTGGTGATGCTCTGAGTCATCACAGATTGTTCTAAACCAAGTTGAACACATGGATTAAAAAGAGTTTGTGCCTATGAGAAAGCTGGTGTTTGGTGTGTGTGTGTGTGTACAGATTCCTTTAACATTTTATTAATTCATCATTAATGTGTATGTGCAAATGCGTGCCACGTGTTTGGGGAAGGGTGTGGTGTGGCACACATCCGAGGTCAAAAGATGACTTTGCGGAGTCAGTTTTCTCCATTCCACTTAAAATATATATTATTTATTTTTATTTTATGTGCTTTGGTGTTTTGCCTGCATGTATGTCTGGGTGAGGGTGTCGGATCTTGGGATCACAGACAGTTATGAGCTGCCATGTGAATGCTGGAGATTGAACCTGGGTCCTGTGGAAGAACAGCCAGTGTTCTCATCCGCTGAGCCATCTCTCTAGCCCCTCCTTGTGCTTTTAAGTGGGTTCCCAAAATGGAACTCAGGTTGCAGACTTATGAAGCAAGCTCTTTTACCCACTGGACCATGTTGTCATCCAGAAAAACAAGAGGAAGTCCTATTTCTTCTGAGGGGAATGGTAGGGGTGTTTTAGCTTTCTGTATTTTCTCTTTTTATGCAGACTGGACCCCACCCCACAGGATGGTAGAGCTCACATGTAAGGTGAGGATTCCTGCTTAGTTACACGTCTCTGGAACTATCTTCTCGTGTCCCCCTAAAGTTCAGTCTTATTAATGTCCCAGGTGTTTTAAAATAATAATAATAATAATAATAATAATAATAATAATAATAATAGTCAGGGTTCTCTAGAGTCACAGAACTTATGAGTAGTCTCTATATAGTAAGGGAATTTGTTGATGACTTACCGTCTGCAGTCCAATTCCCAACAATGGTCAGCAGCAGCTGTGAATGGAAGTCCAAGGATCTATCAGTTGCTCAGTTCCATACAGCAAGCAGGCAAAGGAGAAGCAGAAAGGGAGGGAGGGAGGGAGGGAGGGAGGGAGGGACAGAGGGAGAGAGGAGAGAGAGAGAGAGAGAGAGAGAGAGAGAGAGAGAGAGAGAGAGAGAGAGAGAGAGAGAGAGAGAATGAGAGAATCTTTCTTCTTCCAATGTCCTTATGTAAGTTTCCAGCAGAAGGGGTAACCCAGATTAAATGTGTGTGCCAGCACACCATTAATCCCAGATGACCTTGAACTCAGAGATCTCCCTGTCTTAATCTTCTGGAATTCATAGCCACTATGCCTCAAGATCTCCATGCTGAGATCCAGGTCAGAAACTTGTATCTCCCAGCCTCCAGATTAGGATCACTGGTGAGCCTTCCAATTCTGGATTGTAGTTCATTCCAGATATAGTCAAGTTGACAACCAGGAATAGCCAGTACAATAATAATAATAATAATAATTCTTATTCTTTTCCTTGTGTGTATAGGTGTTTTGTCTGCATGTCTGAGGCACGTTCATGCCTCAGAGGCAGGGGTGGGGCATCAGATCCCCTGGAACTGGAGTTACAGATGGTTATAAGTCAATAAGTGGATGCTGAGACTTGAACCCAGGTCCTCTGAAAGAGCAGCCAGTCCCCCTAACTCCTGAGCCATCTCTTCAGATTACCCCCACCCTCTTAATCCAGTCAAGATGACAACCGAAAAGAACCAGGTTCCTCACCAGGTCACAACAAATGGAGAATACGTGTGTTGAAAGATGTCCCATCCCATCTACCCCGTCAACAGAAAATGACAAATGAAAGCAATGTACAGTAATACCACAGGCCTGGCAGAGCAGACAACAGTAGATGCTGGCCACAATACCGATTAAGGCGTTCTCGTTTATTGTTAGATGGAATGAAAAAATGGCGTAAGTACCTCGGAAGACGGTGTATCAGTCTCTTTCACTATTAACTGACCCCTTACCGTATAATCTAGCAATTGCAGTTGTAGTTGTTTGGAATGAGAATGTCACTATGGGCTCCTGTATTTGAACATTTGGCCCCTAGTTAGCACTGTTCAGAGAAGTTCTGGGGAGGTGTGGTCTTGCTGGAGGAAGTACAACACTGAGGGCGTGTCCGGGGCGGGGCCAGAGTTGGGGGAGGAGCCGGGGGCGGGGCAGGATTTCAGAGTTTTCACCTCAACCGTTTCACTCTCTGCTTAGTGTTGGTGCTTGAACCTGCTCCTGCCCTACGCCTGCTGCCTTCCCTCCTTGTCGTTAAGGACTTTCCCTCTGAATCCATAACCCAACAGAACCTAGAAGCTCTTTCTTCCTTAATTTGCTTTTGGTCATGGTGTTAGTCACAGCACCAGAGATGTACCGATTACAGTACGCTTTGGTAGTCACCCAAATGAGAGGCAAACTTCTGTTTATTCAGAAACTTGCACATGGATAATTCAAAGCAGCTCTGCTCCTAACTCAAAAAACCTGGAAGTGACCCTGGTGTCCTTCAAGTTGACAAGTTGTGAATGGGGCAGTCATGTTGAGTTTTTACTAACAATAGGGTATTAATAAGTAATTAATAAGAAATAAATCGTTGGGCCTATGACTATAGCATTTTGGAAGTGGAGGCATTAGGATAATGAGGAGTGTGAAGCCAACCTATTTAGTGAAATCTTATTTCAAAGAAGTTAAACATGCCTGTGGTGGTGGCCTACAACTTAATCCCAGCACTAGGGAGGCAGAGGCAGGTGAATCTCTGTGAGTTTAAGGCCAGCCTGGTCTACAGAATGAGTTCCAGGATAGCCAGGCCTACACCATTAAATCTTGTTTTGAAAAACAAAACAAAACCAAAAACCAAACCCAAAAACAAAAAGAGAAAGAGGGAGGGGGAGGGGAGGAGAGAGAGAGAGAGAGAGAGAGAGAGAGAGAGAGAGAGAGAGAGAGAGAGAGAGAGATTAAAAACAAAACCAAAGGCTAGAGAGATCGCTCAGCGGTTAAGAGCACTGACTGCTCTTCCAAAGATCCTGAGTTCAATTCCCAGCAACCACATGGTGGCTCACAGCCATCTGTAATGGGATCTGACGCCCTCTTCTGGTGTGTCTGAAAACAGCTACAGTGTACTTCCATATAACAATAAATAAATCTTAAAACAACAACAACAACAACAAAAAAACAAAGTCATAAAACAAAAACAAAAAAGGGGTGGGATGGGGCATAGGCTGCCTCTGACTCTATTGTCTGCCTTTGGATCAACCCTTCCCCTAACTGGACTGCCTGTGCCAGTGGGGGAGGATACACCTAGTCCTAGTCCAGCTGAGACTTGATAGCCCAGGGCGGGGTGGTACCCAAGGGGGCCTTCCTTTTCTGAGGACAGTGGGAGGGGGTAATGGGGGAAGGAACTTGTAAGGGTGGGACTGGGAGGAGAGGAGGGAGAGGGGCTGTGATCGGGATGTAAAACGGGTAAATTAGTTAGTGAGAAAGGGGGAAAAAAGTAAAAAAGAAAGAAAGAAAGAAAAAAGCTGCCGTGGGGATGGAGAGATCGATAGCTTAGTGGCTAAGAGCACGCACGCGCTGCTCTTGCAGAGGACGGAGTTCAGTTCCCAGCCCCCACTGGCTTTTGTAGTGCGTCACTCTAACTCCAGCTCCATATGCTTTTCTGGATTCCGCCTTTCCCCTTTCTCAATCCGTGAAGAGAAGCATCCAGGCCCAGGGCAGCCCACCTCCTACCCTACCCCCGAGCACCTCCATTTTGGAGTCCGTAGAGGAAGCCTCCGCCTGCCCCTCTCCTCAGGAAGTGCAAGGCCTGCTGTTTGTTGTGTTCTCTCCCAGCCAAGACTTGAGCCTGTTTTTGCGCGTCTGCAATTCTTACAATTTAGGGTCGTCTTGGTCAGGTTTATTTCCTCTTCCACTTAAAGAATTAAATGGGCAGGTACAGTCTCCAGCTACGGGTGGCGCAGGGAACCTCTCTGAGCACACAAAATCAGCAGGCGAGCTGGGCTCCAGGTTCTCCTAGCATCCTTCAGTCCCTACCTGGTACAGGGCGTGGCTGGCCATACCCCGCCCTCTACCCTGAATTTTCCAATCCAGGGGTGGGCTTCCTCTCACCCACCAGCTCAACACTATATAGTCCAGACATTTTGGTCCCCCACCTCTTTCTTCTCTCTCCCTCTCCTCTGCCTCCTGTTTTTCTTTCTCCCAGTCTGCAAGGCGACTTCACTGACCCCCTCCTGTGAGGTTCCTGACCCCCCACCCCCAGCTCCCCTCTTCATAAACCCGCCTTTAAAGTTTAATTAGGCTTGAATTGGCTCATTTCATGGGCAGAGATAAGTTATCAAAGGGTGACAACCAGCTTTTGTTAGAAGTGAGCACACACACACACACACACACACACACACACACACAGAGCAAGACCCTTGGCAGACAGGGATGGGACACTCAGAAACCTAAAATGACTTCTTTTCTTGAGGGCTGAGGGCTGGTCTTTGAGGGGGTCTTCATCCTCTAAATTAGGGCTGCTTAGTTTGAACAAAGACAGGGAGGCTGACAGGCCCACGGTTTGGGGTGGGAGGGGCAAACATGTCCCCAGTCTGGTCTTGAATTTCTCAGACCCGCCAACTGTCAGGGTCCACTACCCCAGGGTGGAGGTGGGGTGGGGTGGGGGTGGGGAAATCAGTCAGTCCTTTAGGTCTCCATCTTAGGTCAGAGGAAGCCGGAAGTTTGCCATCTCATCTTCCTTATCTATTTCTGGCGGATCTCCCTATCTGCCAGTCTATCAGGGCTGTGTCTACCTCCTAGGGCCTCACTCCAAGATGAGAGGGAAGCCCAGAGCCACTGCATTTGGATAAGGTTCAGGCTTTTCACAGACAAGGAAGGGACTGTTGTAGACTTGGGACAGATAGCAAGAAAGGACACCCAGAGCCACCAGGATAGCCGCAAGCAAGGGCAACAGCAAGCCCGGGACAGAGCTGGCACAAGGGATGGAGTCGCGAGCACAAACAGCCAAGGGCAAGGTGTGGAATGTGTTAAGGTGAACGGAATGTAATGAAGGGACTCCAGTGTTTACTCTGAAGCAGGCCAAACATGGCAGGACCGAAGCCAGAGTGGAAAGGATTGTTATCTAAGGCCAGCCTGGGGAGAGTGCGGAGGGAGGTGTTGGGCGTGGGTGACGGCTGATGGCCCAGAGCACATTCCAGCTTGCAGATAAGTGGAAGCAGAAAGGCCAGGCACCATTCAGCGGAAGTCTGTGATTTCACTCCTAATGTCAGTGAAACTAAAGCACAGAGGACGCCCCTCCCCACTTTTATAGTACTTGGATGGAGCCTTTGTTCGGATCCTTGTGCTAGTGAGTCTTGTACCACCAATTTAAAGGGTTGTTTTGTCTGTTTTTGCTTTTTGTTCTTGTTTTTGTTTTGTTTTGTTTTTTGAGACAAGGTCTCACTATGTAGCCCTGACTGTCCTGAAACTCACTCTGTAGACCAGTCTGTCCTCGAACTCACAGAGACCCTCTTGCCTCTCGAATAGTGGGATTAAAGGTTTAAGCCACCACGCCTGGTTCCTTAGAGAACATTCCAGGTCATGTTGATCCCTCCCTTCACACTGGGACAGACACTTTGCTGTCAGCTCCCTGGGAAACGCAGCTGCCCCAGCTCTGGAGACAAGCTCTTGTGCTTCAGCTCCTCTTAACCCAAAAATGAAAATGACAAAAATTAAGGTTATTTATTTAATATTTTTGAGACAGGTCGAACTAGGTAGCCCGCTGGTTTGGAGCTTCATTATGTAATCTGAAACTCACAGAGATCCACCTGTCTCTGCCTCCGGGGCACTGGAATTAAAGGTGGGAGTCACCACAGCCAGTTTACTAGTTTTTGACTTTTCTTATTTCCAATGGCAGGTAGGTTTTGGTTTTTTCCACATTTGTTTGTTTAATTTACATTTGATTGTCACCTTTTATTGGACCATCAAGTCTCGGTCAGGATTTAAAAAGATTCCGCTTTAACTGAACTCTTCAAGGTTGGTAAGTAAAGTGCTTTCCAGGGCAGTAGGTGTGGTATCCTAGCTCACTTGTTTGAATTTCTGGTAAGAAATGCTGAAAAGAACACAGGCTTCTGGCACCAGATTAACCCAACCATGTTCCCTTTGCCCACTGATGGGCTTAAGGTACTGGCCACAACCTCTGAAAGACTCCAGCTTTTGTGGGTGAGACCCACCATCAATACCCAGTTCTGCAGGTCTTCCCACTTAACGCCCATGAGTTTCTTCTCCTTCCGTGGCAGACTGACACCTGCTTGAAGATTTTTTTACTGAAACCATCAATCTCCTTCCGTTAGCTGACAGCCACGGGGGCCGCCCCTGACAGCAGCGTAGTAATAAATCCTCAACAGTGATAAATGTATGTCCCCTGGATAAACTTGATTCCTTTTGTTGACTTCACCTTGTCTGCAGAGCAAACTGAATGAAAAGAAAAAGAACAACAACAACAAGAAGAAATAAAAGGGAACATGACCTGTTCCAGGCGTGGTGCAAGAGAAAGCTGATGCAGATAAAAGGGAGAGCTTAGCCAGACGCAGACACATTTGGGAGAGTCCAGAGTAGATATGGTCCTGAGAGGGAAATCAGGTGCAGTAGCCAGGGGCCCAGAAGGTCTAGAAATGAAAATGGTTGGATTATATAGGAAAGGGCTGCTGGGGGAAAGGCAGCCCAGCCCCTTGCCTGGATAGGTTTAGGGTAGGGTCTGTAACAGGTAAGGGACTGAGGGATGTTGGGAGAGCCCGGTGGCCATTTGTGCCAGGTTTGAAACACCATACAACCTTCCCACCAGTCCTCTCTGGGAATGGAGAAGATGCTGGTGAACATGCCTTCAGTGTCATCCATAAACGTGCACTGGCCGCTGAGAGGAATGAATGATGTAGGAATGTGTGTGTGTGTGTGTGTGTGTGTGTGTGTGTGTGTGTGTGTGTGTGAAACTGGGGGTGAACAGGGACTCTTTGCTTTCCTTGGCCTTGGTGTTGGAAATCTGAAGCTCTTTGGGGTCTTAGGGATAGACTAGGAGGTTCTGGAGGACCCCAAGAATAAACTCTTCTTGAAATGTCTGGGAGACATGGGCTAATTTCTGAAGTTCATGTGAAGTTCTGTTTCCTTCTGTCTTCTTGTCCTTCTGAGGAAGTATCTCATTCTTTTTCCTTTTTCCTTTCTTGCTGGATACTGACACTGTGTAGCCCAGGCTAGCCTGCAATTAGTGATTCTCTCACCTTCCATTCCCAAGTCCTGGGGTCACACGATTGCACCATCACACAAGTCTGGTTAGATCTCGTATTCTGATTCTCTCCTGCCCTTTCCTTTCTTCTTTCCTTAACTGACATGTAGCAATTTCACATGCTTGTGGGATAAATATTTTAATACGTCCATGCACGCACTATATAATGATCAGAGCATATTATATATGGTTATTGGCATATCCATCATATCACATATTTATTATTTTTTTGTGTTAGGAACATTTCAAAAAACGATGGGTGCAGCTTCCCTGTCAAATCTAGAAGATACTATCTTGTATGTATCCTGGTCCTCGGGCTCTTATGATCCTTCTGACCTCAAAAGATATTTTACCTTTGGCCTCTAATATCTGTGCTGATGACCCTGCTTGGAAGTCAGATCTTTGCATGTCATCAAGTTAAAATGGAACCACTAGAGTGGCTGTAATCTGTGATGAGTGCTGTACTTAGGAGTGCAAGGAAGGAATGTGATTATGGAGGCAAAGAGAAAGAGGTTATGAGACACAGGAGCTATGGCTGTCATCTCTAATCCAAGGAGAGCCCAAGGCTAGCAGAGTATAGAAGGAGGCATGGAGTCATTTTCCTTTACGGTCTCTAACTGGAGAAATCCTACCACCACCACGGTTTAGATTTCTAGGACACCATACAGCTATCATTTGAGCTACAGACTTTGTGGTAATTTCTGACAGCAGCCCACAGATCAACTAGATCTCCTTTGACTGACACAATTCAAAGTTGTGCATTTGGTTCCCCTTCGTCTTTTCTAGAATGCAATTGCCTTTCAGTATCCAAGGGGCACTGATGTTAGGACACCAAAATCAGAAGATGTTCAAGTACTTCATTTACAATGGCATAGTATTTGTGTGTAGCCTATACAGCTACTACCTATATTTGTGTGTAATCTTCCTATCTACATCTATAGTTCTATAGCACCTAACATGAGGTAAAAGCCCTGTAAACTGTTGTTCTGTTTTCTTATATACTTCCACTCTGTGGTGGTTTGCATATGCTTGGCCCAGGGAGTGGCACTATTTGGAGAAGTCATCTTGCTGGAGAAAGTGTCTCATTGTGGGTATGGGCTTTAAGTCCTTCTTCCTAGCTGTCTGGAAGCCAGTCTTCTCCTGCCTGCCTTTGGATGAAGGTATAGAACTCTCAGCTACTCCAGCCTCATGTTCTGCCTAGATGCTGCCATGTTCCTTCCTGCCTTGATGATAATGGACTGAACCTCTGAACCTGTAAATCAGCCCCAATTAAATGTTGTCCTTTATAAGAGCTGCCATGGTCATAGTGTCTCTTCACATCAATAAAACCCTAACTAAGACACACTCTAAACCTGAAGGTTCAGAACTAAAGGGTTTTATGAGGCTAAGAAATTTACTGGATTTTTGAATGAGTAACACACAATTAATTTTTCCTTCATTTTATTTTCATTGAGTGTCTGTAAGAGATCTCTTCTGCAAAATGGAATATAATTGTAGTGTAGTGTACACTTGGAAATTGCTAAGACAGTCGATTTTGTATGTCTACATTACTTAGCCTAACTTAGCCATTCTGATATATGCATATTTCAAAGCATTATATTGCACACTGTAAGTACAGTACATTTTATCAACTATTGGGGTAGTTTGAATTAAAATGGCCCAATATGCTTATATGTTTGAATATTTGGTCTTTAGTTGGTGAGACTGTTGACCAAGGATTAGGGCATAGGGCCTTGTTGGAGAAGGTGTGTCATTGGGGCTGACTTTCAGGTTTCAAGAGACTCTAAGCTATTCCCAATGTGTCTCCTGTGTCTCCTGCTTGTGGGATATGACCTTTTGGCTGCTGTAGCAATGACATGTACCATGTCTTCACTTTGCCATCATGGATTCTAGTCCTTTGAAAATGTAAACCCTGGAGCTGGAGAGATGGCTCAGCGGTTAAGAGCATGAACTGTTCTTCTGAAGGTCCTGAGTTCAAATCCCAGCAACCACATGGTGGCTCACAACCATCCATTAACGAGATCTGACTCCCTCTTCTGGAGTGTCTGAAGACAGCTACAGTGTACTTACATATAATAAATCTTTTTTTGTCTTTTCTTTTCTTTCTTTTTTTTTCTTTTTTTTTTCTTTTTTTTCTTTTTTTTTCTTTTTTTTTCTTTTTTTTTTTTTTTGTCGAGACAGAGTTTCTTCTGTATAGCCTTGGCTGAAATAAATCTTTAAAAAAACAAAACAAAACAGTAAGCCCAAGTAAAATGTTTTGGTCTTGGTATTCTGTCACAACAACAGAAACCTAAGACAACTACTATTTTAAAAAAGAAGTAAACTCAAAGAAAAGTTTGTTTAACATGAAGTGTGCTACAGTGAGGTGAGAATTCAAGGCATTCACGCTAACCACCGATCAGAGCTCCCTGATGGAAGGACAACCCCCATTACTTCACAGGCAGAAGAGCTTGGACCCAATCACTCTGTAGATTTGCTGTGGCTCCTGCAGAGCTGAGAAGGTGGCAGGTTTGTGGCTATTTCTGTCCCTGACAACTTAGTGCTAGTTATATCCTCTGCTTCACAGTGCTGCTGCCTCTGCTGTGTGGGAGATTGGTGCTCGGCAGTTCACTCACCCATGTGAATGGTAGCCAGGCCAGCTGGCTGTCAGCATGATCATGAGGTGGGGGTGGTGCCTATGCACAGGATATACGAGTATTCTTTTGATTGCTGCTACTGTTTGTTTGTTTGTTTGTTTTGTTTTTCAGGACAGTTTGTGTTCTCTGTATAGCCCTGGCTGTCCTGGACTCTCTTTTAGACCAGGCTGGCCTTGGCCTCACAAATTCACCTGCTTTCTCTCCAAGTGCTGGGATTAAAGATGTGCACTACCATGCCCGGCTCACGTATTCTTTCTTTTTTTCCTTCCTTAAGATATATTTATCTGTGTGTGTGTGTGTGTGTGTGTGTGTGTGTGTGTGTGTGTATGTGTGTGTCTGTGTGTGTATGTGTGTGTATGTGTGTGTGTGTGTATGTGTGTGTATGTGTGTGTGTGTATGTGTGTGTGTATGTATGTGTATGTGTGTGTGTGTGTGTGTGTATGTGTGTGTGTATGTGTGTGTGTATGTGTGTGTGTGTGTGTGTAAAGCATACACATCCCACAGCACAAGTGTGAAGGTCAGAGGAGTTCTGAGACTTGGTACTCCTATTCTATTGTAGGCTCCTGGGATCAAACTCAGGTCATGCAGCCTTCCCAGAAAGCACTGTTACCTGCTGAACCATCTTGCTGGCTCAACCAACCTTTCTTCTTTCTTTTCTTCCTTTTTTTCCCTTCCTCCTTTCTTTCTTATCTTTGAAAGAATCTCATATAGTCCAGGTTGGCCTTAAACTCATGTAACTCAGAATGGCCTTAATCTTCTATCCTTCTGCCTTGGCATCATAAGGGCTAAGATGATAAGTATGCACTACCCATACCTGTTGCAAAATAATTTTTAAATACTTTTTTTGTAACAAAATTGCATTAAAAACTACTTGGGAAAAAAAAAAGCCGGGTGTGGTGGCTCACACCTTTAAAGGAAGAGGAATCCCAGCACTTGGGAGGCAGAGACAGGCAGATTTCTGAGTTTGAGGCCAGCCTGGTCTACAGAGTGAGTTCCAGGACTATGGAGAGAAACCCTGTCTCGGAAAAAAAACCAAAAACCAAAAAAACAAACTACTTGGAATAGGGATAATCACCATTGATTGGGCACTTTAGATGCACAAGATATTTCACATTTGTCTTTCATTTTTCCTTGTAGGGGAGACAATAAGTCTTTCAATTTATTGATGAGATGTAGAGGAATTTTAATCCAGCAACATAGCTGCTCCGGCAAGGGATCAATCACATCCAAAGAAGTGATCTAGCCAGAATGCAGTGTGATCTCTAGCCAGAATGCAGTGTGACCTGGCTGGGATGCAGACACACCATAACTCCCTTACATACACCTTCAATCCCTAACAATAAAGGTAAAATTAGTTTGTAGAAGGAAGTGCCCATGTTTGAAAGTGATATCTAATTGAGGGAAAGGTTTGACAGGATGAGTCAGAGACAGGATATACCGAAAAGAACAGAGAAGAAGAGAAGCTACTTAAGAGCAGAGAGAGAAAAAGAAAGGTGTGGTGTGTGTGTGTGTGTGTGTGTGT